>NC_043965.1:32075920-33275920 GCF_902148855.1 Sphaeramia orbicularis
TTTGGACTATGAAATAATGGTCAATGATAATAAGGTACATTTGGGATAGCCTATCAGAAGTGTAACAATGTGCTTCATGTGCACTTAGCCAGCATTGCGGATATTGATCACACTCTGTGGCCCACGAATCATGGACTGGAAAGAAATCCATTATACCATTTAGCAGGCACAATTTGTATTGATTCAATTTCAGAAATGCTACTAATGTTACAGAAACGCTCCTTTGACTGGATGCCGGGCCTAACTCCACCTTGCTCTGCAAAACACTGCTGCAAGTGGATAAAAATAGTCAGCATCATCACACCTACAAAAACAGCACTGAATGACCCAGTCAGTCTTATATCTAGAGTTTAAACTACACTTCAAGACAGACCATTACATAAAAAACACTCAAAAATAAATTCAAACCCACTGAAATAGCCAGACATCTACAGGAGGCTGATGCCAGCAGAGTGATACAGTATTTCTAATTCAGCTGTACCTTACTTCTATTTAAAGCAACAGTTATTCCATTACATTACTAGTAATCTAGTTTTGTTGTAGTATGCTTATATTTAAACAGGCAGTTCAAAGTAAAACCTGTTTAATCATAATTATGATTTCACTGCTTTGTCCTTTATTAGAGCATCTAGTGGAGCTGTGGTAATAGAAGGCTGCTGGTAAAATGGGGTCATCAAGAAGTCATCTGCAGCCGTTATGCCGCTAACACAAGTACCACAAGATTTAGTAAGATAGCAGACTGTTGCTGGGTACGGTTCTTTTACAAGTACTGACTACAATGAAGAAAAGAGAGAAGCAAACGGATTACAGCCAGATATTTGGCAAGAAACATTAGGACAAAGGAGGCTACTTCAATTCAATTAACACTTAATCAAGCAGACAGTGCCCACTAATGTACATTTATAGCATCACCAAACCTTTGAGACGGTCTCAGAATACTGCCTGTGTAAAACTAAAATAATCTGTATAATTTATGCATTCAGCTGTGCCAACATACCACTTTTCCAACACTCAAGTGGGCAAATTTCGTTGTGATTTTGAGCTAAACCTTAATTTACTTTTATCTCACTTTAAACACTGGGTGAGAAACAGGAGTGATCATAAAGAATGTCATATTACTGCATTTAACAAACTCACTAAGTGGAATATATTGTAAATAATCCACTAAATTGTTGCTGATATAAAGAAAATAAACCCTGAAATGGAAGCTGGTTTGAGACCACACTATTGTTAAATAAGAGAGATTAAAAATACAGACTGTTGGATTATCTTAACATACAAGCATGTAGGTCAGCCTTAATGACATACGCAGGAATAGCTGTATTTTCATACAGTGGTGCTAAATGCGTTATGTGAAAAATGTGGTATTATTAGATTCATGTAAATGGCTGCCCATCAGTCTCAGCGTCTGTCTGTCTATTCAACAGTATCTTCCACCTGCTCATCAACATGTGACAGACTACTACAACAAATGCGCAGTACAGGTATTATTGGCACTGGCTTTTTACACTACAGAGTCTCGACATATTGAGGATGTAAATAAACACGGTTAGCTCGAAGTTTCCATCGGTATCACTGTAAAGGAAACGTAATCTACTGACAGACACACTTCCGAGTCGGAGAGTACCTTCAAAATAAAAGCTTGAAAAATGAGTGGTTCTAAACCCACTTTGACCAAAAAAAAAAAAAAAAAAAAAAATCATACTGACTTCATACATCTTACTTTTGTTTGAAGCACTTTTAAATTGAGTACCAAATATTTATATGATTGCTACCTAATATGCTACACATATAAACATCTGATATAATTGTACTTGTAATTAAGACATATTTAGCAAAATACCACAGTTTCAGGGTTACATTGCTATAGAAACTACATGACATTGCGCATATTGGTTGTCCTTGAATGCTGTAAAAGGTATAAATAACTAAAGCATATTTATTATATAATCTGTACAGTGTAATAAGTTAATGAACATGTCGTTAACCGTCTTCAAAGATCACTGGCAGTAGCAATCCATTTGACTAAATAGCAACATCTAGTGCACACCAGGGTACTGAATTTCAACACTTTAATAGCAAAGACTGCACTAAATGCCGGGTATCGATAGATGCCCTGTTATTTGAGGCCAAATTTCATTCCTCACAGAATAAATCGTATTAATTTCACTGCATCCACCACATATACATACATATATATTTATATACATGGCCTTTACAGTTATTGATAGTAACAGAAGACTTCAAATTACAGTAAACACATTTACCATTACAGTGAGAGACTTCGTTAAGTGGCACATTGTTGTTTTATATTTTACTGTTTAAGAGTGTAAAAATAAACACCATATTTGCATCCTAGTGTTTACAGTATTTTTTTTTTTAAATTAGAGTGGAAAAATCATATTGAAAGAAGTATAAACATTTTAGCACAACATTTAGCCCAAATTTTGTCAAGATTTGTTCTTGGTTCTTGCCCACTTAGCTAGATGGAGTATTTCAGTATTAGCCAACTTTATGTAGCTCATGTTAGGTTAAGACCCCTATGATGGATTAGGTTAGGTTCCTAATCTGAGGTTTTTGGAACCTTGTTTGTACAGCTTTTATTGTGAAAGACACATACAGGAAATGCTTTGCCAATGGCTGCTGGTTTGACAGTGAGTCAATAACAAGCAGGGTAGGAAACTTGCAAACGTTAGCGCTACCGTTATCATAGAGGGTGTGTTGCAGCTGACAGTAAATACAAATGTACACATTAAAACAAACAAAGGATAATATTAATGCCAACACTGTGAGCGTGTTTCTAAATATAAGCTTGTGTGTGTGTGTGTGTCTGTGTGAGATGGCTTTCACCCACCTCTTGCTCCGTGTCCCCCTGTTCTGACACTCCAATTTCACTGGGCAGTTCGGCCAGATCTGTGACCCGAATGAGTCCGTCGTGGAGGAAAATTGTCTCCTCCTTCACGGAAAGCCACTGGGACGAATCCACGGCCCCGGAGCCCATCGCTCTCTCCTCCGACAATGATGCCAAAGGGGTCGAACATTAAAAATTCAGTGACAGAATGACAGAAACGCCCTAGCTAGCCTGCTACCGAGCTACAATAACATTCCAGCCGTCGCCACTGCCGTCTTATCTGGCGATGAGCTGTGACAGGGCAAACAGCAACGTAGCACTACAAGCAAACCGATGACAAATACACGGTAAACAGGTATTGGTTGCGAATCCTCTTCACATAACTTGGCTGCTCGTGTCGTGCTAATAGCGGCTGCTAGCTGTCTGGCTTGGTTAGCTGGAAGCCCTGCTAACTTACCGTACGGTATCGTTTTAACGTTACCGAGCAGAGTGGGCGTGACACTTGTACTAAATCCGTTATTACGCCGCACCTTTTAAACGACAGCCTTTTCAGGACAAAGACTGCGCCTGTAGTGAACCCATTTCTCGGTTAAATACGAAACGCAGACGGCTCCGCTAACGGCCCGGCCGCTGTGTCACTGACTGAGAAGATAATGAAAGTCTCCCAGCTGTCAGTGCGACGCCATGTTTCCAAGGCCAACTAGCTGCTCCCAGCATGCACCGCGGCCCAGAATAAAAGCTGTCAAATATTCATGAGTTCATATAGTCTGTGGTTCAGATAACACACAACTTAGTTATCACTTATCATTCACTAAAGATGTTTTGACGGTTTTAGATGAGATATGTTATAAAGAAAGCTGAAAGCTGGAGCCCAAATAGGTTATACACTTGGTTTAAAATATAATTCAATATGTTATAAATATGGTATTTTTGAAGAAAAATGGATGAATGGGATCCTGACTAAACCGAAGTTGCAGACATACATTCAATTAAAAATCACATATAAAACAGAATTTTATGTCAGCGCAAATTTGACCAGGAACCAAAGGTCCCTAATTGCTCAGTTGCGAACAGGAATCCTTCCCTTGGCCTTAGAAACTGGGAGATTCGCCCAAACCCAGAAGAAAACAGACTTTGTGGACTGTGTGATTTGGGGGAAGTGGAAAATGAATCACATTTTCTTTTGTATTGTCCTCTATATGATGAACTGAGAGCCCCTTTGTTTGATGATATGTGTATCCGAAATCCTGATATGTTCTGGAGCACTGATGATGACAAGATGAAAAGGTTGTTTAGTTCTAATGTATATAAATTAACATTATTTGTTTGTAAAGCCTGGAAGAAGCGGCAGATGTGTTTGTTTAAATAGGTCAGTATTTTGTTTTGTTCATATCTATTGTGCCTGTTGTCTGGTGTTTGATTTTTGGTGTGTATTTTTGGTGTCTTATAAGCCCATGTAAGGGCTGGGCATGTTTTCTTTTATGCAAGACACAATAATAAAAACATTCATTCATTCATTCATTCATTCATTCATATGGTATCTTGCACTGGAACATGTACCCCTGAATCTGTCGCATCTGGGTGATATGGCTATTGTTATAAAAATGCAGTTTGTATTCTAGCTAAAGCTTTATGAACTAAGATTTATGAGGTTTTATCTGCTACAGTCTCTGTACTGGACCCAAACTGCTATTACAACTGGATGGTAAATCACCATTAATAAGTGGAAGATGCCCAGGGAGCTGCATTTTAAGAACTGGGTGACTGGGGGAAAGTATTAAATTGTGTTACAGAGGATGCAGGATACAGGACAGAAAATTATCTTCTAAGTGGCAGGCATATTTGGCGTTTGAATGTTTGAATGTACCGCTCTTTTCTTTATTTTTAATTAAAGACTCAGGTCAGATTTGAACAGTCCACTTGGGAACAGAGTGACTGCTTTGGTATCTGTTTGATAATTTCAGTGGGTTTGTAATAGAACGTATATGTCATCTGTTTCATGGCTAATGTTAACATCATTGAATAAAAGCAGTTTAAAAGCTGTAGAAAGTTATAAAAATAGAAGTCTTGAACACCTGCATGTTGGATGTGTTATAGGAGTGTTATAACCTCAGTGGAACATGTCTTGGATCATTCTTTCCTTAACATTTTCAAATAAGATAAAGTAAAATCACACTGTGAAAGGAGAATTACAGCTCTAAGCAACAAATGCCAGCTTGGTCATCTAGCTGTGCAAGTCATATTGTGGACATATAAAACATATTTCATGTAATTAAACACACTAGAAACAACATAAGTTTTTTGTTTATCTCACCACTTTACTGAGTCAAGGAATACAGACAATTTGACCCCAACTTGTGATTATTTCCTCAAATGTCCTGTACACATGTTCTTAAATTAATCAGTTACAATAGATGTTCACATCACATTCCCTGTGCATGAACAGTTCACGTCCATATAAATATAAAACTCTACATCCACATAGTATTTACAAAACAGTACAAAAATCAAAGGTTTGACTTCCTGAATGTTTTCAGCACACTGCTGTTTTACACCATATGACTGACAGAGAAAATGCTGCACAAAATGCAAAGCCTTTACAATTCATTGTTGATGTGCATAGCAGCTTATAATCATGTGAGCCGTGCCATAGCTTCTCTTCTCAGCCTTAGGCATCGCTTATAAAGGCGAACAGAAATCCTTCTTTTTCTGTGCTTGCCTGAATTTTGCACCCCAGCAATGTCTTTTCCCTCTATCTTCTTAAGTGCTTGAAGTAGGTCAGAAGCTTTAGTGAAGCCTCCAGAACAGCTGGAAAAGAAAAAATAAGAAAAATATTAAGAACATAACTCAAACTAATAATCTGAGTTAGCACATTAGACAGCAGAGGTACAAAGCTTCAAACCAATGTTGAGATTATCATGAATGAGTGAAGTTCGAAACCTTTTTCCGAGGCGACATTTTTTCTTCTTTGGCAGTTTAAAACAGTATTGAGAGACTGAATCCATCAGAAAAGGGGGGAAAGCAGTGGGTTCCTTGATGCTTTGAATGTGACCAGCCAAGCTGTAAAAATGACAAATGACAAGCAATTTATAACCCCAGAAACAAAGCACAAAACAAAGATAAGACTGATGAGATGATAAAACAATAAAGTGTCATTCACTGTGTCCTCTGCATCTGGACAGATACAAGGACAGATACAATGAATCAGTCAGATCATAAATGCAAATTTGAAGTTTTGAGGTTTAATCATTTCTAAAACTAAAAATATAGGTTTGTAACTCCTACTTCTGCTGTAAGTTGCCCTTTTTTAATGAATGAAACCTGAACTTAAATCATGGATTTATATAATTATGTTTGTAAAAATCCAACTTGGGGCAAATCAACAACACTCTCTCTTTTGGATATACCTTAACTGCATTGTCCCAATTAAAACAGAAAAAAACATCTAAATTCACTCTTGCTATTACCACAACACCGGGCTTTTACACAAGAACTAGGCAGATAAAGATGTAATTGATAAGTTAATTATGACTATTTCCTTTGCATGTCCCAGTAAGCCTGTATATACTGGTGAACAGGAATGCAGCCATTGTTAACTTTATTAGTTCCACCTGCAGTTTTCCCATTATGGCCTGTCAAATGGTCTGGCCTGGGAGGGGGAAGTGTAAAGTCTTTTTACAAGGTGCAACTAGGCAACACATAAATCCATTTTATTAACAGAGGTTCAGTCATTTCATAAACAGGGTTTTGCTTTCACGGTGTTCACAAATAAACCAGCTTTAGTATTGTACTGTACTTCACAACTTATTGTAGACATTATTAAAATTGTACTGGAAACTACCACTAGAAATGACATCTGAGAGAAAATGGATGTAGCACAGGAATGCATAATGAATTAGTGGTGAAACAGCTTTGAGTCCACAAAAAGCTACGTATGGCTTTCATCAGATTACACTGTAAACTTTCCAAGGTGAGTACAATAAAAGATGAAGCTCTTTGCCATTACACTCCGAACCACAAAAAGAAATCCCAAATACTTAATAATTAAAATATATTAGAATAAAAAGTCTGACTTTAGCTTGTTACCTTCAATAGAGAGAACTTTGTGTAAAATATATATTAAATTGTATAGGTGCCTAAGAACAGCAGCCTGTGTGATGAAGCATAGACCAGTGGTTCTTAACCTGGGTTCGATCGAACCCTAGGGGTTCAGTGAGTCAGTCTCAGGGGTTCGGCGGAGGTCAAGACACACACTCGACTCATTAGTTGGGTGTGTGTGTCAGGCTAGGTCCATGTATGCAAACAAACGGCTTCGGAGACTCTTTCTCTGATTGACATCCAATATACGAGGTGTATTGTTGTTGCTTATAGCACTACAACACAAAGGAACAGACTTTGCTGTGAAAATGACATGAGAGTGGCACTTGCCAAGGTGAAGCCGTGCATTTCTGAAATGGTCTCTCAAAGGTAACAGCAGAAGTCACACTGATTTGCAGTAAATATTCATTATTATTGTGGCCTGATGGAAATTAGGTGATGGGTGTGTGTTAAAATGTTAAAAATGATAAATAGCATAAATACAATAAGTTCATTATTGGAATACATAAGATTAAAAATTAAAACCATTTCAGTGTGTGGTCCAGAATGCAGCAGCGCGTCTGGTCTTCAATCAGCCTAAAAGGGCACATGTCACCCCCTTACTCATTGAGTTACACTGGCTACCCATAGCTGCCCGCATCAAATTCAAATCTTTAATCCTAGCCTACAAAATTCTCAGTGGGGCTGCTCCTGTCTACTTAGGTGCACTAATAAAAGCTTATGTCGCCCCACGACCACTACGCTCGTCTGGGAACGTAGTCTGGTGGTCCCCAGACCTTGTACAAGACATTCCAGGCTCTTTTCATGGGTCGTTCCACGTTGGTGGAACGCTCTACCAAGTGCTACAAGAACAGAGTCATCCCTGCCTATCTTCAAGAAGCTCCTGAAGACCCAACTCTTCCGAGAGCACCTCCTATCCTAACACTTTCAAACATTCCATTTTAAATATTCTAATAAGGTTTTTCCCAGGACAACCACAGATTCTTTCACGATTATCTCTGGACCTGCTGCGGTGGTCCGGCCTCTTCCCTGCCCTCATCATCACCACTCACTTATCCTCAACCGCCTCCATGTGTCTCCCCCTACTCCCCCCTTCTCCCCCTCTCCCCCAGTCTCTATCTCTATCGCTCTCTCTTTTTCCCCTTCTCTACTCTCTCTCTTTAACCCCAACTGGTCAAGGCAGACGGCCATCCTCCAGGAGTCTGGGTCTGCTCGAGGTTTCTGCTGTTAAAGGGAAGTTTTTCCTCGCCACTGTCACCAGTCACAAGTGTTTGCTCCTGGAAGATTCTGTTGGGTTTCTGTAAAGTGACTTAGAGTCTGGTTTTGACCAACTCTATATATAAAATGTCAAGAGATAACTTTTTTGTGATCTGGTGCTATATAAATAAAATTTGATTGACTGAGTGATTTAATTGGTTTTCCCCTGTAAGTCACTTTGGAAAAAAGCGTCTGCCAAATGCGTAAACATAAATGCGTAAACATAGTATTAAAAAAGGTCATGTCTTTGTGAAAAGGTATGTAATTTGTTTTGAGTTCATGCACTGTATTGGTTTTGTTCTTTGAACACAGTGATGTTAATGCACGGTTCATTTTGTGCACCAGTAAAACATATACCTGTGTCTTGAATTTGAAAAAAATCATATTTTATTTTTTAATAAAGAAGGGTTCGGTGAATGCGCATATGAAACTGGTGGGGTTCAGTACCTCCAACAAGGTTAAGAACCACTGGCATAGACATATATGAGAAACACGGACTAGTTTATTCACCTAATCTGCTTTATTAGAGAGAACACTGACAAAAATATAAAATAAAATTCTGTTGACCTGAGGAAAAACAAAAATGCAAATAGGGTCTTTAATAATAATAATAATAATAATAATAATAATAATAATAATAATAATAATAATAATAATAATAATAATAATAATAATAAACTTTATTTGTATAGCACCTTTCATACAGAAATCTTAGCCCAAAGTGCTTCACATTGATTGAAAAAATACAATATTAAAATACATTAAGATTTGATTATAAGTGTGGTGCTGTAAATTTACCGGCTGGTGCAGTCACAGTGGTAGGCTGTCTTTGCTTCAAAGTTCTGGAGATCATACTTTTTCTCCAAAGGAGGTATTTTGTATTTACATTTATCCAAATGTTTTAGGCTTCCACACAGGAGAAGATCATCTACAGAATGAAAGATAAACACAGATTATCACAAAATATTTATAAAAAAATTGAGTGTTGAGCTCACAAGCTATCAGAAAAAAAATAATTCAGTGACACCTCTAGGGGGCACAGCTCGGCTCCTTTACAAAGGGAATCCTTGGTACATGTTTTAACCCGCCTATGGCTTAAACACATTTGAGTGGAATTCTGTTGGATCCTTCAGGCTGTGGGCTGTCATCATCACCTTCAGTCATTCAACTAAGTGTGTTGCTCATCTCTTAGTAGTGACTAATGCTATACATAGTTTTATAGCACAACTAACTTCTTTTGATCTGTCTTGGTGGCTTACATGTTCACACATTCACACAGACCAAAATACTTTATTCATTCCACGATTACCTTGTTTAGACTGAAGTGTGTGCGCTATGTTTTAATATTGCTTGTATTTATATGGGGTGTGATGATCCATATATACCTCTGAAATGTGTCATTAAATCTACTGGAGTTGATAGTTTTTCTGTGCCACTTGATAAAAATGTCTTAATTACCTTGTGTATATTGTATATTGTAATTCAAGTTGTCTGAGACAAAATGGGAATTCTACTCCTTTCTTTGTATTTTGTCTGTGTAGAAAGTATACCCCATGGCGGAGTACATCATAAGGGTTTACAGATAGGCAGCAGAGTTAAATATAAGTTTAACAGCTATAATTACTGATCACTGTTCAGATTCAGTGAGTCTGCTACTCTACTCTGTAGCGTAACATGGAAGCTGTTTCTTCTTTTTTCACACCGGTGTGAAACAACATACGGTCCTTTATATTTATATTTACTCTTCTGATTTGGATGGAAAAGAGAAAGCTGCAGAAGGAAACTGTGTATTGTAAAATTCTCATGTATTTCTTCCAGATTCCAGCTCCTGCAGCTTTCACTCTGTTTAATCTCTTTAAAATTGCCAAGATGACAAGAGGAGTTTACTGTAAATTGACTCCACTGGAAATAATGACCTCACAGGTTGATGGGTTGAGTCAGTATACATAATAACCTGAAACTGAAGCAGCTATACAGTGTTCAGCCATCATACGCTTTGGCACTTTGCCTGTGTTTTTTTATTGTGGCGTCTTTACTGACGTGTTTATGGTGTATTTTATGAAGACTCAAGCAAAAATGACCCGTACATGTACTCACCTGATGATGCATCGTTCCGGATGTTGATGTGCTGGCTTGTATTATTCCCTAATATATGAGAATACACCTTCTTTTGTGCTTTGCCATCATAATGAAGGTGCGAGGCTGCCTTCATTTCAGTTGTGTTATTGGTGCCTGACCATCCAGATGTGGCTGTGCTCTGGAGTCTTTTTGAAGTATCGGTTTGGAGTGATTGCATTAGTTCACTTCTAGTTGTTGCAGGTCTATCAGTTGTTGCTTGTGTCGTCGCTTTTTGTTCAGGACAGTTTGTACATTGAGGAGGAGGAGCTTGACTTTTCACAGGAATTGTTGATCTACAGCATTGCCTTCCCTGTGAGAGTTTTTTGCTGCTTTTTTTGGTTTTGGTCGTTGCTGTGATGGCTGTGAAGTGCTGCAGTGCTGGGCTTTGTGATAAAAGCGGAGTGCTTTGTGTTGTGGATGTTGTCTGTAGATAAGACGCTGTGGTTACCTCTGTGTGAACTGCAGGGTCAGCTGCCAGACCCTTCCTGTTGCTCTTGTTTTTCACACGTTTCTTTTTATTTAATACTAACTTGTCGCTTATAGTGGCATTAGAAACATGTGTTGTCACGGTAGGAGTAACAGTATGTAGCGATGATAATGGAGGCTTTTGGGAGGAGACTACTGTAGACAATTTCCGCCTTCTTTTACAGCCTTTCCCTCTTCTCCTGTCAACGAAAGTGTCTCCTCTCGGTGGATCTTTGGTGACACATCTACGTTCATCTCTGGGGAACTTTCTGGGTGCCTTGGTCACTGGGCTTTCAGTTACATGTTGGCCTTTACTGCTTGTAGTGTTGCTGATGCGAGCCTTGTCTTCAAATTTAGTTTCAATATCAGATTTATTGTAAGGACGAGAGTTTTTAAATGTGGCATATGCAGCCTCTTTTGTTACCTTGCACCTAGAGAGAATAACAAATGCAAGTTAAAAATCAGCCTCGGACAAAAAAAAAAAAATTTTTCCAGTATTTTTGCAGGACATATTAATCATTTACAGTATATTCACAACATCAACTGCAGTTATTTAATAAAGGGTAACCACACTTTCCATTTAAGATGTATCCTGTCATTTTAGGCACTATAATGAGCATTTTCACTAGGACACAAATATAGAGACACAGTGGAAATTTAAATCACTCCCTGATTACAATCATGTATATTATAAAAGCCAAGTGACCTCTGTGTACATGTGTGCGTGTATGTGTATCTGATTTATAACTGAAAAACTGGATAGAGCTAGCCTTTGCCTTTTGGAGTTCTTATGTATTTTTGGTCAAGGATCAGCCAGGCGAAAACAGCTTATTGATACGACAGATACTTCTGGAGTTATTAGTTGTTTTTAAAATTACAATGGGTTTACAGGTGGCCTGCGGATGAGTCCATTCGCAGCCGCAAATGGGGGAGGGGGCTGGATCCGGATCAGTGGAACCACCGGGACATGACAGGAGAACCGAGCCCGGCTGTGATCACACACTAACAAGGTCGGTTTGGTTCTTTCTGTAGCCTGGTTCTACAACGTCAGTCCCTGGACAGACCCAGCCCATTAATTAACCCAGCCATTTTGATTTCAATACAAAACAAAATGAGGGCCATTGTATTTTTTCCTAATCTGTGTGTTACACTAGTAAACTTAGTTCAGTTCCTCATTTTATCAACTTTACTGCTTCTAGAACCTGTGGATTCCCATGGGTCAACATGCTAGCTAAAATATACTTTCTCAGTGTAATATCATTAACACAGTGGTTCCCAACCTTTTTTGGCTCGTGACCCCATTTTAACATCACAAATTTCTGGTGACCCCAGACATTCAAAGCGGAGACTTTTTTTTTTGCTAAAATTAATTTGTTTTGGATCATGTAATAGTTTGCTATACTATGTTGCAAATAAAGGTTAATTTTAGATGACATTTATTCTATATAATGTATATTATTATGGACAGAGGCAGGAAAGCCAGGTGTAGATTACTGCACAAAGTGAGAATTTGATTTTCCTTGGTCAAGATATGTACAGTCAGTCCAGCTTGGATTTACAAGGCTGACAATTAATACTGAACAAACAAGAACTCAAACTATGAATTATGAAAGAGCTGCAGCATCTGAAACCACAATGAACATTTGAAAGGCAAACAGTACCACAGTTCTTCAGTTTCAGCTTCAGAGTTTGTCATGTCTTTTATGTATTGGGATTGTCTCTCTCAACTCACCATATATTTTTATTAGTAAGTTGTTTTTTTTTTTTTTGTCTTTTTTTTTTTTTTTTTATCAATTACTAGAAATTTCTGGTGACCCCATTTGAATTCCTGGCAATCCTACATGGAGTCCCAACCCCAAGGTTGAAAAACACTGCATTAACACAAGGAAAACCATTAATATTTTCTTTTCGAAGGCAATTTTTTTGTAACCGGTTAAGACGTGGGAAAGAAAGGACAGGTGTGGCACCATACCCTTCATAATCATTGGGATTTGACAATGTTGCAGGCTTGTTATTACAAGACAAATGGAACCCCATTCACAGAGTCATGTGCTGGTTCTGCTACATCAGACTTCCAAATTACGGCATAGTTGTGCAATGTAATAGATTAGATGTGACTGAGAAACAATTCATGTCATGTCAGGTCATGACATTTCATTTGAACTGATTCCTTATTGCACTATGCCCTTCTGATTCCATTTGAGGGTTTTGGTAAACTTTTTTGCTGATAAAGTTTCTAGCATTAGAGTCCAAATCATGCTGTCTCTGTTTATTACTCCATACAAGGGATTCTATCAGACTATTAGTTCATTTCTTGTCCACATAAGATTTAGTGAGGAGGGTGAATTGCACAAATTTCTTATTCTCTCCATTCAGTGTTTCACCCTGAGACAAAGAGGTTTCTGGCTTTTATCTTTGCATATTTTAGCAATTATTCACAAGTCTTTAGAAAGTGTTTTCTTCCCTTCTCATATCCTTTATGAGTAACCAATCAGTCTTTGTAAAGCTTCAGCCCATAGCACAGAAACTGCTCTGCTGAATGTTTTCAGGGACAGTAGGATGGACTCAGATGCTGGCTGATGTAACGTACCAGTGTTGTTGCACCTGCTGTGTTTGTTGCAACTTCTCACAACAGTTTAAATGAAAAATAAGAAAGGCGTGACTCTGATTACACTCCACCAGTTCAAGCCCTACTTGAGTAACAGGAGTTTCACCATAACACTGGGACTGACTCACCAGTGAAGTTCTTCAACGGCCTATAATGGGTCCTTTGTTATTATCCCAAAACATATCTACATGGAGTCAAATTATCTGCAATGTCAGTATTTCTTCCATTTCTATGCAGATGATTTACACATCTATTTATTTATTAATCTATCAGACCACATTCCAGGCCCCCACAACTGTGGATTAATCACTCTTGGGTATCAGACAAGCTGTTTCAGTCTAGGAGTGTGTCTTTGTGTATTTCGCAGTATTTCTCAGATTTTAATTTTTATCACATTTAGTTTATAATATCAGTTACATGCACTGTGAATTTTAAGCAAGAATATTAACATTTCGCTTACTTTCCCCACCAGTACATCTTTGTGCATTGCCTCCGTCGTTTGAGCTCAAAGCAGGGGACTCGCAGGATGTTGAAGTAGCTATATCCCACCATGCTAGAAATTGTATCATTGACACTGAGAAGGCACTGTCGAAACCTGGTGAGATCAGAAATGAATGGCATGTGACATCTGTGTAATCTCATTTCATCCAACACACATTTTCTGATGATCAGTATCCTTTAGCAGAGTGAGAGAAAACTGCTCTTATGGTTGAAATGACTGATTATGATGGACGAACGATGTGCTCACCAAATACAGTAATTTGAGTAACATGCTCAAGCCAGACATGGAAAATCTAAGTGCAGAGTAAAATACAACAATTTTCACAACTCTTATTAAGTTCAGACCTTTCAACAGCTCTGTCCATATTTCATTTTATATGCTAGTCTGTACAGTAGAGGTACATAACAGGGAAAATTGCTGCAGGGGAGGACAAGTTTCCTGCAGGTGTTGAATTCTTGGAAGTGCTGGCTGTATGTCATTTAGAGGCCTACCTTTGGTCACAGTCGCAATGTGAAACAGTATAGAAGTTGGGGTTGAAGACTCCATAATTTACTGTCATTCCAGGAATGATATGATTACAATGGTCATGCTCCCGGCAGCATCTGTCTGCAGCCTCAAACATCCCTGTCAAGAAGAACATAATTCAATCAGTCAAGAGGAAACCGGGGTTAAATCAGGTCAAGAGAGATCAGCTGCCTGCTTAAAATCAGAGCTGCTAGTCTCAAAGTTTCATTATCTAATGTGGTTAGTACATGCAAATATAGTTCACTTTATTACTTTTCTCCATGTATTTTTCTACCTGGTAATGTTTCATGTGAAGAGGTGTTAATTGTTTTTATATCATACTTTGCAACATGAGGTGCCACTATTTCAGTTCTTTGCAACTGGACTGAAGTCAAAGAAACTCTGTTTATATCTGCTGTTCATCATATTCGTTTTTAGCAATCGTTTGTTATAGCCAGACATCTTAAGATGAATTAAGAATTATTAATATTACACTTTTTGTATGCAATTTCCACTAAACCTCACCACTCTTAGATTCCTGATTTTGATGTAATTTAAAATTGGTTTGAGTGCAAAGAGGTGCTACTCTTAACCCATAAGGACCCAAACATCAACTGGTGACCAATATTATATACTGATATAACAAAGTTAAATGCCTGTTAATCCACTAATCCTATCAATACATGTAAATAACTGGAGTAAAAAGCAGTTTGTCATCTTTTCATGGTCATCAGATATGACCTATTTGGACGTGCAGAGGCTCTGTAGTGAACATGGAAACACCATCATCTTCTACAACATTGATTCACCAGTAAAACCCATGGATGGAGATGATATAATGATATATTTTACTGATAAAGTCACTTTTTCCCCTCACTTTTCTCAGTGTTTTTGCTATAATAATCCTCAACCTCAATCTGAGCTTTTATCTACATGATCAGTGAATTTTATACAGGAAAATACCTGATTTTCACTTAAAATGCAAAATACAGAGGAAAAATTGTGATAAATCACTTAAATGTTAAAAAAAGTAGAGGAAAAATTAATGTGGGAACTGACACATTTATCTCTGGGTCTTTATGGGTTACACTGGGAGGTAGTGTTCTAGGATCAAACAGCTGCAGAAGGACTATAAACATTCCTTCAGAAGGCTCAGACATTTCTTCGTCCTATAACTGCAACATTAACTGTTAGGCTGATTTTTCTGATGTGGAAGGAGAGTGGGGTGCTCAAAAGTTACCAGTTCTCACCTAGTTGATCATATCCACCGGCGCGGGATCCGTGGCCGCACCACAGTGTTCCTGGGAATATCCAGGACCTTTTTCTCCGAACTTTCCCCTCTCCTGCGCTCTTGGTAAACTTTTGCGCACTGGGCGCATCAGGTGTGCATGGAGCATCAGGGGACAGTACAATACTGATATTAAATCTTTGGTTGATTTCTTGAGACTCACTGCTGCTGCTCTTACAAAAAGTGTCATAACTTCCCGTGACCAGAGGATTAGTATTGATCTCGCAGGTGACCAGTCTCAAATCTTCAGACCACACGGTGAGGTACAAGGAGCGCACACCAGCATTCTGCCGCAGAAATGTAACCCGAGTTTGTCTGTCCTCAGCAGGACTCGACCTGAGACACAAGTGGTCTGACCCGACTACATCTTGTACTTTTAATAAAATTAGCCATAATGAGGTAAAAACAAACTGAAAAGCGCATCTGCTGTACATTTCAGTATCATATAGGTGCGTAATCCAGTTTGGGTACAAGTTGGATTTAATGTTAAACTGGTAAATTATCAGCAGTAGTCTGCCTGTGGTATGAGGGAATTTCTGCACCGGCCGGCTTAAAGGTGTCTCTCCGACAGGGATAGGCATGTGCGCCTCCAGGGTAAACCGGCTTTGGGGTGAGAGGGTCCTCTCATTGGTCTATGATGTGGTGTGATGTGGAGGCTTGTCAGATGACACTGCCCACTTTCCCTACGTGTGGTCTGGTTCGGGTGATCAGGTGAGGTTTATACTTGCCTATTTTACATATTATAGGCAAAGCAGGTTTAATATCTCAGTGGAACTTATGTTCTGTGATCTCAGGCGTTATGAAAACAAAGTGGAGAATTCAAATTTCATGCAAG
This sequence comes from Sphaeramia orbicularis, assembly GCF_902148855.1. NCBI lineage: Eukaryota > Metazoa > Chordata > Actinopteri > Kurtiformes > Apogonidae > Sphaeramia > Sphaeramia orbicularis. The sequence goes on from NC_043965.1 coordinate 32,092,447, forward strand.
CTGCCCTAACCTGCAGAACACGGCGCCAAGTATGTGAGGAAATATGTCAGGTGTGGAAAACGACCCACCCAATATCTATCTATCTATCTATCTATCTATCTATCTATCTATCTATCTATCTATCTATCTATCTATCTATCTATCTATCTATCTATCTATCTATCTATCTATCTATCTATCTATCTATCTATCTATCTATCTATCTATCTATCTATCTACATTTTCAAGTATTCATGACAATAATTGTATATTACTTCATGTATTGTTGTCCAGGAAAGAGAACCTGCAGGTATAAGACTCCAATAATGCATCACATAAACATTTGCAAGTTTTCATTAGATTTTATTGATCTGTGTAAACTCTGCAAAATCTTTACATGCAAAGTTATTTGCAAACATACAACTTTTCAGTGCATGCACTATCTATGTACAAATACAGAGATAAACAAATAAACATTCCACTGAACTGGCAGAATCAAGTAAAGGAAAGCTGTGTCAGTAGCTCAGAGAGAAGCCTGTTAAAAAACTACTGAATATACTTTATGCTGATCATTATCCAATGATCACTGTGTCTGAAGGAGCACAACATAAGACAGTGTGTGATGCTACTGATGGGTGTTGAATCAGCGCCGCTGGAGGGCAGAGTGGCTGTGGAGCGGGAACAAGACACTAGAGAGATTTCAATGTGTATGTACAGAAAGGCTCATTCCATGAATGAGATTGATCTCAATGTCTGCTACTATAGAGATGGATAGTTTCATTGATGTGCTCAGTTTTTAACAGTTATTATCAGTTTATCCTGTGAATGCTATCAGACCAGTTTATTCAGTTTACACTATAATCACCATAGTCATGCAGAATATGGCATTTTGTATATAAAGTAGTGACAGGAATGTTATGGGGAAGAAGTGTAAACATCAATGGAATTACAATAGCATTAATTTCTTACAAAGAATATATATCTTGAACCACAAGACATTTCATGCATAGGATTTTTTGTTTTTGTCTTTGTTTTGACATTGGAATAACTTGCAAACAGCTGTATAAATTGAGGTCATTCCACTTTGTAAGGTGTGCTTTCCTTGGTTTGCTGTGATTAGAGAACAACACACACTAAAGCCTTAATGATTGGAGTGTGGCAGAAAAGAAAGGGCCCTGCTTTGTGCAAAGTGTGTGTTGGGGTAAAAGCAGGCCACAGCTGCCCTAGGCACACAAGAATCACGAGCACAGTGCATGCAGGTAAAGCTGCACATACCTATGACAAAACCTGTTGCACCTACTCTACCTATCAAGCAGAGCAGCTGCATCCTCTACGGGAACTAGTAAGAAACCTGACCAAGTGTACAACTGCAGTAGAAAACCTCTGATACATCAGAGTGAACCGCAAGCTTCAGAGGAGTAGAGGTAGCAGGAGGAAACTCCTTTTTCCTGCCAGAAATGAACTGGAAAAAATACTGTTCACTTTTCAGTTTTTCCTAATGAAACAATTAAGAGGCCTACATCCAACAAACTCAAAATTCACAGCCCAATTAATAATACGTAAAAAGTCCTAATATTAACTACATGTGCTATAATCTTAAATTAACAGCAACTGATGAAAGATTCATCTAGCTCATGGTCCACAGATTAATGAATCATCTGCATATCAGATGACTGTATTTTCTATCCTAACCTGAGCAATGTATCAATATGTAAACATTTCTTCATGGAAATATACAATATGTTAAGGACAGTGGGCACAGCTGTAATTAGTGAAGGTGCAGCTGCATGTAATTCTTATCTGTAGCTTGGCATGCTTATACAATTCAAGTGTTACACTACAGCATGAAGTAATCACAGAAAAATCAAAAGTTATACCCTGACAGTCTAATGAATTACAGGCATGAGCATTTATTACCTTCAGGGAGGGTTTTGACCTCATATGCCATAACATATTGCTTTTCTTAATCTGAGCCAGTGCAATTCAGACTTCCATTTCTTTAGGAAAGAATGTGTCAAGTTCAACGCATAATTTAATGTCACTGACAGGCATGATGGTCTTTGTGCAGCTGTTCCTTGACAAGTTGCACTTGATGTCTTGGTAAAATTAATGAAATTCCTATTTCATTTATGCCATGATTTGTCCCAGAGGCAGATTAAGTAACAGCACAACCAGAGAGAAACAGTTACTGGACGCCAGGAAAGAAGAGTATAGTGTAGGACAGCAGAGCAGAGAGAAGCCTGTATGAAATAGAATGTATGCGTAAAAACAACAAACTGGAAAACAACTGCATTAGGTGTGACTGCAAACTATAGAGTGGGGGTTTAGCTCATGCTGTATGGAGGGGCAAGTGGTTAATCACTAGAGACATGATTCTCATTCATCAAGGTGTGCCAACGCTCAATCTTCTTGTCTTTGTTCTTCAAACACTCATACCAATGTTTCAGCCTTTCTCCTTTTGCAGTAATACCCAGCTGGCAACCACCTGGCAGGAAATAAAATGATTAGGCAAATGTCAAGCATCGATGTTGAGCAATGTTACTAATCTAATATTTACCTATGTAGTCATTGGCCTTTCCGATATCGTAGTCCCACACAGAGATGTCTAAAGTCTTCTTGGCAAGTTCACTGTGTTTGATATCATAGCCGAATTCCTGCAGTTTAATTGAGACAGTTCTTAAATCACCAAACCAAAGCCAAGATCCCTTAAGCTCAGTCATAAAAAATATCAACACACTTAATAAAATAATAATTTGGGAATATTTTAAAGCCGTTTATTTAACTACAACCTTTAAAAAATTCCCCTCTAACCTCATTAAATTCTGGGTTTAGAGTCCGCTTCTTGATCTGTGTTTTGCACTTCCCCTTTTTTCCCATATCAGGTTTCAGGCATCTATAAAAAGGGAATGTTAATACTGTGTTTCTTGCATCAACACATATACAATGCACATTTTACTCTCTTTATAGAACCTACATTTTGACATAAGGGTCAGAGTAACCATTAGCATCCATGGCAGCCAGATGAACGCAGCGCACAACACCTACGATGAGGCGGTTCTGCTGGGTGTTGTACATGAGGGAGATCAGAATCCGACCACGTTCCTCCACATCTCCTCCATCTTTCCCCACCTAAAATATACAACATAGTTCAAGGGGTATTTATGATAAGATTTATATGAAACACTGGAGAAATCTGTCACGTTAAGACATGCTGGAAATAAAGCATTGCCTCATCTTCGTAGAGAGCAATGCCTCGAGCTGCACCGGCTGTTGCTGTTCTCTTCGTCTGTGAAGGGAACGAGATTACAGCAGGTCAATAGGAGATTAAGACACAGAGAACAAAGAATTGTTGGACTATAACTGAATTACACTCACGGGGACAACTCTCTCGAGACACACGTTAAAGTTTTTCTTCGTGTTCAGCTTCAGTTTCTTCAGCGCCACTCGGGTTTCCCCAATAAACTCATTATGCCCAAACTTGTCTTCATCACAGACAGACAGCCTGAAAATGAAAAGAGACTTTGAATCGCACAGACTTGTTTCACACTTTAAGATGTTAACCACAGGCAGATAAATTTGAAACACGAATACAGTGGGTTTTAGTGCTGAATGATTTACGGCAGACTGTTTGAGCTACTCTATCCACCTGAGAGTCTTTCGCTGCATGTCCTCATCTGTCAGCCCATGGTAGGTGAGCGTCTCATTCCACACAGGGTTGCGGGTGTTTCTCAGTGTCTTTGTACGCAGCTTTGTTGACTGTTAGATCGGAACAGATAAGGAAAAAACACTGGAAATATCTCGAGGCAAGTTTCCACAACACAAAATCTTAAGCATCTGCGGTTTGTAATTTTTATCACACTGCGTATCTACACGATGCTGCTTCCCACTGCAAATCATTGTGGCAACTTGGTCGACTTGAAGATATCACCTGTAATTTCCCGATGGTTACTTCACTATCAGATTTTTGTAGGCATCATAGCATCAACAAATGTTTGACTTTGTATGCCCGAACCACAAGGTGTCAGGCATGAGCTTGCAGAAAGGCTCCAACCCTTCCTTTTTTTTTTCTTGGCAAGATTTTAACAGCATAAATCTTTCAAAAGAAGTAAATGCTTAATTTGGGACAGACATGTCTTCTACCTTGCTCGCCCCTGGTAGCAGATGGAGCTTGACATAAGGATCTGCTAGCCCATTCGAGTCCATGGGTTTCAGTCCCTGAGGAGAAAAAGCACATTGGTGTCTATCACATCATGAACAATAGGCAGCAATTAGGCTCAAGTGCCATTCAGGAGCTTTTTAACACAAAGCACTTCATTGTAATTGTCCCTGTGTGTGAGTATGAGCAGAATAATGGTACCTTTGCTTTGAGGATGCTACAGTGGAGGCTGTTGCTTTCCTGTTCGTAGAGCAGACTGAACTCTAGAGAGCCCAGAGTGGCTGAAAGAGACCCAGACCAACCACTGCATTAGACTACAGAGACAACAAGTCAACTGCTGAATTATTAAAAGTGTAAACGCAGGAAAGACTGTACTGTAATTAAACAGAAAATGATGCAAAAATACGCAAATACAAGTCCAATATCCTCCTAAAACTATGCGAGACCTTGAACCACTGTAAAGCAGCATATTCACAGCTTTTAGGTAAGAAGCAGAAAAATCTCATTACAAAGTAGCAGCATATCATAGAATAGAAATCAAATAAACACACCAGTCCCTAAAGAAGACATTGAGAAAATAAGGTTCTGGGTTAGAAAAAAAGGAAAAAAAAAAACACATACACTACCCACACAGATACACTGTGGAGGAGATTCACTGCCAGATAGGGGACAAAATAATCAGAAGTAATTTTGCTTGTGTTTTTATGTAATGATCTGATGAGTTTATAGTTTTAATTGGTCTAACAGAGGATTTGCAGATATCACACTTAAGGTTTCAGTCAAATTTTAAATAGAATACAAGAACCGTGCAAAATCCTAATTAATTTTAACCTTTCCTGGCTTTCATGTTCAAAGAATCAACTGAGACATATGGATCTACAATATTAAGTATGATTTAACCATTAGAGCCACTGAAACTAATCAACAATACAGAGCTTAGCTGCACTCACCCCTCACCACTCCACAGAGACCAAGCACATAAAACCATTACTATTTCTGCCATTTTCACTCTCAACACAAGGGACTGGATCAAACACAAGGGGAATCTATATCCTGTTAGCCCCGTTGTATCTTGAGTTATTTGCACAGTTCCATATTCCCGGACCTCAATAAAATAAATTAACACCCAGCCCCCTGGAGAGAGAATAAAGGCTGTTTGACGCTGCAGGCTCCGAACATGACTGGCGTGGCACCATTCCCATCATTAAAATAGAATTTATGAAAAATAAATAAAAATGTACAATCATATAGATTATGTATCACCACTGATTCACTGATTTACATCTTCCTCTGGTTTAGTCCTACAATATTGATTTTTGTGGTTCAATAACATATGGTGGTTATCATTTGTCATGTTATACCAGGCTAAGAAGATGCTGCAACGAAGACACTTCCTATGACTACTGGGCAAAATATAGATATGAATTATTACCAGCAGACAAGAAGGCTGCAAAACAAGCATGGACATGATATGACTCAGATTCTCTAAGGGGAACAGTGATGCTGCCAAATTAAGGACATCAGTACCTAATACTGTAAGCTGCATGACAATATATTTTGCTTTATTCAGAAAATAAGAAAAAAAAATCATACTCCATCTGTTGCCATTTACCTGAAATCATAATATGCTGGTCAAGAATGTCAGCCTGCATATGGGGTGGAATGATGCTAGTTACATTAGCCACCTTACTGTTTGAGAAGAGTGAGCAGATGGTGTACTCACTGGCTTCATCAGAGTCATAGTCGTTGGCCTCCTCCTCCTCCTCCGCTGGGGGAGGTTGCTGTCGGACGGGAGGAGCGTTGTAGGCAGCGGGCTGCCTCCTCTCCTCTCGCACTGCAGGAGGCGCTCTGTGTTCAGAAGGAACTGCACCAGAAGAGTAAGAGCTTCCATCTCCTGTCACCGAACCTACAACCACATTCAATCATCAATGCAAAACAAAGTAATAGATCTGGTCAGATAATATTTCATGAACAGTCCATCGTCCACAGAAGTCCATTGCCAAATACAGGGTATGTCACAAGAGATTTTATTTGGGTCACAAAATATGTTTTCAGTATTTCCTCTATGTTTTTTTTTTTTAACCCTTAAAGACCAAACCAGCCAATGGTGACCAAAGCATCCACTGGTCAAAAATGTTTATAACTTTTGAACCACAAATCCTATCAAAACATTTCAGTAATTCAGGTAAAATTCTGTTTCTCAGCTTTTCATAGACATCAGATATGACCCATTTAAATGTTAGAGACTCTGTCGTGAACTTGGAAACACCGTCAAGTGCTACAGCATTGGCCAGTAAAAGCCATGCAGTTTGACAAAAGACAATAGTTGCAGATGTTTGTATTTTCAGTCAGTAATGTATTCTGCAAAAAAAGATCAGTTTTCCTCTTTGTTCTTGATATAAAACATTTTATGATGGCTTTCATGAACATCTGCATGGTCAGTAATTTAAATATAGGAAAATACCTGATCTTCAATGAAAAATGGAAACTACATGGGATGCTATTATAATACATGATGGAAAATGATTTATGAAAGGTTAAACGTAGAGAATTAGTTTGGAAGTCAGTCAGTTAAGAGTTAAATGTATATTAACCTTTTGTGCCACATGCCCTCATGATGTTTCTAATGAGATGAATTAGACCTGAAGTGGTTAATTGATTGTTGACTGATTGATTATTAGCTAACAAAGGCTGCAATGAATACCCAACAACATAGAATCCTGCAGGATGAGCAGAGCATGTTAAACTCAACATGAGTATACTTATTCATTGATTTTATTAAGTGTGAAACATGCATAAGTTTTAAGTAACGTGCATAAAGCAAAATTGTTATTAAACACGTCTCTTCAATATGGATGTCTATCCTATCCAAGATAGTACCACCAATCGCAAGGAACATTCATTTATGCAAACATTCACTCTTCTAATCATTTATACATAAGGCCTACTGTGAATTGGGAAATGAGTCATCATTTGAAAAAAAAAAAACTGCTCCCCAGTAAAGAAGTCTGGGAAACACTGGGTTAATAAATTGATGATGATGATGATATCTTTCTATTCGTTTCTCACCCTGCTGGGTCAGAGAGGCAGCTGCAGCAGGTTGAGGTCTGGAGCTCTGAACAGGCACCATCTTCTTCATCACCATGGGACTGCTCTGCCCCACATCATCAGGACCAGCTCCACCCGTGGCCATTCGCGCAACCGTCGGTTTAGGAGCCACAGGTGGGTAACCCGCACGTGTCTGTGTCTCTGGTCCTATAAATAAGCATGAAAAGTGTAATACAGTAAATGTAAAGACACAGTGCATACATAAGGGAGACATGCATAATCACACCACTTCAGGCTCGTGCTGCAGTGGAATCTGTAATACTCTGTAGTCTCTGGATACTTTTGATGTTGCAGCTTTTTTGTGGCAAAGGCATTGACCTACATACACTACAACAAGCTGTGGCAGTTGACTACTGTACATGCAGCCACTATATGGTCTTCTGACTCAAGCTACCCCCTCTCTTTTATGGAGATTTCACACTGCACAGGTAATCACCCTGAAAGTGTGAAATGATACAATGCGACCCATCATGCCAACACCACCTGGAGGCTCATCCTAAGTCACAGCATGCACTTTCCGACAGCTTAATTGGGCTCTTCATCCCCCTCCTCTGCCAACAGTGGGCGGTACTGCCAAATTTGGGAGGCAGATAAAAGGTGTGATGTTTGGGGAAAGAGCAATGAGTAGCGGGGTTGCAGAAGGACGGCTGTTGAGATGCTGATCTAATGAGACTGAGGGGGTGGTGTTTTGAAAAAGGAACGGGCAGCACTGCAAAGAAATCTTAATCTCTCGCAACCATTGGTAGTTTAGCAGATGCATTTTGTAGATGTTGATAACTTGCCTGAAACTTGCTGCTCAGAGGCAGGAGTCTGACTCTGACCTGAGTGGGACAGAATTACACCAACTCTTTATCAGAACAAGTTGATAAAACGTGCTGCGCACTTTTAATACCCCTCGGCCAAATACAGTGTAAGATTCTGTTGAAAGTTATTACCCTATAATTTACATGAGATTGTCTTTGTGTAAATTTAGTGCGGAAATCTCAATGCATTCTTCAGATAAAGCAATTATATCACTGAAAGGATATGTCGCCATTTAACCTTGAAAAAGTAGGTCAAGGTGACCTACTTTAAATAGGCTTCTGCTCCATGCCAAGATGCATCCACAGTATAAATTTGGTGCAGATATCTCAATGCATCTTTCAGATAATACGATTACGTCACTGAATGGACAGACGGACGAACGGACAGACAGACAGACGACAAAACGATTCCAATACCCCTTTGGCCTGAAGTTGGCCGAGGGGTAAAAATGGTAATAAGTATCTAACTAAAGCTGAACAGACAAACATCAGCAGTGTCCACCTGGTGGTTGGGCTGGTGGCTGAGCTGTTGCCTCCCTGGGCCCGGAGGCTTTCGGCCCTTGGGCCTCTGCAGCCGCTGGGGCACTTGTCTCTTTTGGTTTCGATAATGGCATCGGCGAAGGTAAGAAATGCTTAGGAAAACCTTTGAAGAACCAGGCACCGGACCTCTTCCACACCTAAGAAAACAGAAGAAATGTGCTGTTGTCTTCCCAATTTTATTCTTGTATTATTTTGGTGGTGAAAAGCTCTTACCTCTCGCTGTTCTCTGCAGATCTTGCATAGCCACACAGCACGAGGTCGACTGCTACACTGCGTACCACACTTGGTGCACATACTCTACACAACAGGAGAAAATAAAGAACTCCAGCTGTTCACCATTTACAGTGTTACAATAACTCACAGACCATGACCGAGAATGGTTCGGCAACTTTTTGTGTCAACTGCAGCAGGGGAGGGGGTTGTTTTTTTTTTTTTTTTGCCTCATTGTAATTGGCTGACTCATTATGTACCTTTTTGCAGTCTTCACACACCACTGAGCTGACCCCAGGTGAGCCCAGCTGCTCCCCACACACCAAACAGCGGGATACTCCATCCCCGCACACAGTCTTCTTCATGTCATCCAGGCGGTTTATCAAGCGCCTGCAGCAGCACAGGGTGAAATCTGACTTAAAATGTCACTGTTAATTATCCCAGCCCAAATGTATGCATCTTATTATCTTCACACATTGATACAAATTTTATCTAAGTATATCAAAGAAACCAGATCATTATCCCTTGTGCCTCACCCAATCCTCTCCTGCTCCATGGCCTCCATTTTCTCTGCACGGGCGATTACACTGTTTATAATCTCCTTCTCTTCATCCGTCAGGTCTGGACCAGGACCAGGGCCTGGCTGCATGGTCCAGTTGCCCCTATCAGCCAAACACATCCTCCAGTTGAGGTTACATTGATGCTATGATTTGACTAATAAACATACACACATTACTTTCTGTATTTGAATAAATTGAACAAACAAACTTGCTGGCAGAAAATAGATGAAATGGACAAATGCAGACTCTGCACAATGCAAATGCTCATCCAGTATTTATGAATGAACACATTTGCAGCATCAACACAGCTTTTTGAACAGTAAGAGTGGACACACAGATAAGAGAGGTGGAGTAAGAGTTAATCTACTTACTGCTCTTTATCACTGTTTCACAGATCACATATCAAGCGGATGCAGGTAAAGCAAAGGAGGATACAGTTTAGTGTTTGTGGAGCTACATAAAGGGTTAAAATAACCAAAGTATTGCAAAACCGATGCTTACCTCGCATGCATGCCCCTCTGCCTGTCATTGGACACCCAACGATCTGAGCTGCTCATCACTGTGTCTGTCATGGCTGCTCTATCACAATCTGTAGAACGGCAGACAGAAAGACAGACACATGATTTGCAGCAGTCTTTGGGAAAAGTCATGAAAGACGCCACCGGTGCATTTAGAACTCTTAATTTTGGAAATGAATGATTGCTTGATTTAGACCACTTTTGAATTATTTCCATCTCTTATCTTATGCTTACGCAGCACTCATTTAACTGCTACCGTGGGCTGTACTTTCATCAAAGAGGGCTTTTTCACCAAATTTGTGAGTCAGGACAGTGCTGAGCTCCAACTGGCAAGTCACCAGAAACATTTAATTTAATTGGTGCCCACTGATGTAGGGCTAAGTAATGATGACTTCACCTTTGTCACCGTTATAAGAACAAAAACCACCACAATAAACAAATCTCTATTATATTCCAAATATATTAATATTTCCTAGCAAAGTAAATATCACATCTCCCCGATCATCATCGTCTTGTGATATTACATATGAAGCCTGAAATAGCAACAAAATACCAGCCTCCAACAGCAATGTAAGCACATTTCCCAGTGCCAACTTTATAGACCAATATGTATCATGCACTCGCTAAGCTGTTTATTAAATTCCCTCCAGCAGCATTTTCAGACAATACATCTAATCTGCAAAATATAAGCAAGATATAATGACATACTATGATTCTAACAAGTGACGAATTGATTAGTTTGTGTGTGACAAAGTGAACAAACAAAGCTTTAGAAAAAGCCACTCTCCCATACATTAGTATCCTGTCCCGGGGAAAAGTGGGTGGTCTGGGTTGTTTCCTTTGAAGTGGGCAGTGCTGTGTAGGAGAGGTTGTGCAAAATTGGGGTGGAAAGAACAATTATTATAGCAGCTGTAAGTGAAACTGTAATGAAACTGTCATAGTTTGTAACTGCACATCAAAGAAACAGATGGTTCCATATAGCAGGAATATCTCAACTGTGCTTCAAGAACAGGGGGAGGAAGAGGAGGTGCTCTCGTACCGACAGGGCTGACTAAGAGCTTTTGTTTCTTGCATCCATAATTGTTCTTAATGTGTTGGTTAGAGCTGAAGTTTTTGTCCAAAGTGATGTCTTTACTGCTCTAAATGTCTTTCTCTGGCGATGCTGGCAGCACTGGGGGTGTGGTCGGGTGCTACTGGGACTAATCTGTAGGGAAGTTATTGTCTCTACAGTGTGACTGCATTAAAGCTGAATGTTTTTTTTTGCCAAACAGACTGAGGAAGAGTCTGAGAGTGGCAGAGTCAGAGTATTAAACATACAGGATGACAGGAGATTGGCTTTTGCAATTTATTAGTGTGCATAAACCCAAAAAAACAAGACTGGGAACACAGCCCAGGGCTGATAATGCCAGATTGGGACATCTTCCTGCAAAAGTTATGAGTCCAGCGAACTTCTTACAAAGTCTTTATCCAACTGAATGAACAACCAAGAAAATTTCATGTCAGACATAGTGAAGATGACAAAAAAAGATGTCAACAGAAATCTACAAGCAAGTGTAGTGAGTCTCTATGTCTGTAGTCTGTGCAATTGACTTAGGTACTTCTAGTTTCAACAAGCCAGACAATAGAGTGCTGCAGCAGCCGTTGGCCTGGGGATACAGTGTATGTCCTGAGGGGAAGTACCGACAGTGAGAAAAGACCTGCTGCCTCCGCAAAGGAGCAACAACGGCCACTCAGAGGTACTAAAAGCTTCTGGGGCCTCAAATATGGAGAAAAGTGATGGAGCAGAATGGATATTGCAGGTAGTGTACAGTAGACAGAGTGGGAGAGATAATGATAACGATGCATGATGATAAAAGGAAAATCAATAGGTTTCACTTGTTCATCCCAGTAAAAAGGGCTGCTGCACAAGGCTGGAAAAAGTGAGAGAGAGCATGAAAGGGAGGATGTGCTGCTTGTATTATGCTGCATAACATCAGGCTACATACCTTTTCAGCTCTAATCTGTAGCTACACTGCCTGCAGGATTCACGGAATAACAACAAATTTGCTGTGCTATCAATAGACACTCTGGGTGTGGGCTTTTCCCTCTGATGCTGCTGCATCCAGCCAACGGTGGCAAGGCAGTCTTGAGGGAGCATCTCTTTTCCACTTTTCAGCAGCAGCCTGACAGTTCAGACATGACTGTAGTTATCATATATGCCGAGGCTCTCAAGCGTGGCCTCTTTCACTTGCCAGATTTTTGTGTTACATGATTGTCCTGGATGGAGAGGCACAGAGGGGCAGGGCTGGGCTGGCGAACTGCCTCTGAAAAGTCAAAGCTCTCTACTGTGGATAGATGCTCGTGCAACAGAAGAGGACTATTAGAGGGAGCTGAGGTGACAATCCAATTAGCATTCGGGAGATAGTCTGAAGGATCATATGCAGGCTTTTTTCATGAGGAGCTGTTAGTATTCGCTTTGGTGCTGCCTGCATTTAGAAATACAGCCCAGTTTCATCTACTACACATTCAAGGAGGGATTTTACATTTCAAAAAATTTCTACTGTATATGTAGTTGCAGGTAATTATGGTAGACTGTCTAGACCAAAATATCATCCTGAGCCTCATTATTCTGGATTTATGACTTCACCATGACCCCAAGAAGAGCTGCAATATTTTTGAAGTTTTCAAAGAAACTAATCTGCGTCATCTGTGACTCTCTCTTGGTGCCACAGTCATCTTGTACGTGTTTTCCTCCCATATAAGATGACTCAGTCAGGTGGTGGATTCTTCTCTCCAGAGATATTCTCCCGTATGTTGTTTTCTAAATGTCATGGAGCCTCGGTGACGATGATTTCAGACATGGTGGGATCTGCAAAGCTGTGGCCAGGAACTGTGCAAGCAACCACACAGTAGTGTCTCGAAAAACACTAGGCACGAATAGTAACAGATCGCATGTGATATGACAACAGGAAAGACCAGAGGGAGAGCTTCAACTCACATAGTCATCTGTCTGATCATCGTAACTCATCCACGCATCTATAGCATTTCATATGGGGGTGGAGAAGACCAGTTTAGAAACCTGTCTCTCCTAAGGGCCAGAGAGGATGGTCGATACAAATCTGCATCCGTACATCCAGGGCTGCACACATGTATCACTCCCAGAGCAAACCCTACATGTCCATTTTTAGAAGCACAGCCATGCATTCTCCTTGGATACTTGAAGTGAACGCTCAGCATGAGTAACTGGCTTTAAGTCCTGTCAAGTACTCATGTTAATGATAATTGTGAATGTCACTTACAATAGCAGGTGTATGAGTCATTACTGCAGAACGTATGACTGCGATAAGACAGTGTCGTTTTAGTTATTATCTTGAGATTTTGGGTACATGCTTTAGAATCGAAGGCCTGATGAAAGAAGGAAGAGTGACAACAAGGCAGCAGGGTATTGATGGATTGATTTAACATGGATCATTATGTATACGGCACAGAGAGCTAAAGGGGGATGGGGTAGAGGGAGGAAAGTCATCTCCCTTTTACTTGTACTGAGATCAGCAAAAAATAATGTTCACTGATCAAGAGCAAGTTTTTTATTCCAATTTTTTGTGGAAAGATGGTAAATTCTTATACAAATAAACAATGAACAAAAAATGCTATATTATGCTCGTCCCAGAAATTGCTGCTTTTCTCTGCCTTTTTATGGTCATATGTTTGGCATATCTTTGAGTATCTGAAGCTGTTATTTTCTATTCTATTACATTTTCTATTACAACCTTCTGCGTCCTATTTGTACTTTTCTCCAATGCAATGACATTAAAGATGATGTCGTAGTACACTTAAACTGCAGGACAAGAATTCCCCTGACATTTTCCAAGGAGGACATTAAGTAAGTGGGTTAATGAATCAATGCCACATTTTACAATTGGTTTCACTTCAATATACTTGCGTATAAAAGAAGCCTTAAAGCCCTGTTGTAGCTGTAACCCAGTCATCCACCAGCAGCATTTACCACTGGCCAATATGGTGTCCCTATAGGCTCAAATCAGCACTTTTCTTCCAAACCATTTCCAAGGTGCTGATGCTAAGTAGATGCCAGAGTTGATATTCATGCACAAATACCCACAGCCCTGCAAATCCACATTGCCAATGATTTCACAACCCTAGTACAACCACACACATTTTTTTCAGGTTACTGTGACCATTAATGTTTCATCAGCTCTAGCACTCTTGCTCTGTGCTTTTTCCTATTAAAGACTCAATAGCATTGCAGTCCTGCACCGTATTTCACAATGCTGAGGAAAACAAGCTGAGTTATAAAATTTCTTTGGACTAAGCGGTATTCTCATGTATATATTCATCTTGCAGACAACACAGTAACAGTGTGAATAACACAAAATACACTGAACCTAGTCAATACAATAATAACAAAAAACCTGGGGAAAATTGCTAATAAAATAAATAAATTCTATGTTTATTTTATCATAATCTTGTTGGCTTGTCATTTTGCTTGGCAGGAACTAGGATTGTTTTATGTATTATGAAAGAGAACACAGCATAAAATCCTCAGACTGGATGCTCACAGTTCAGATAGGGAAATGAGAAAAGTTTCGTCTGTCCTTTTAGACCTCTTCTTCATTGTAAATAAGATAAGATAAGATAAGATAAGATAAGATAAGATAAGATAAGATAAGATAAGACTTCATTGATCCCACCATGGGGAAATTTCACACTCGACAGCAGCAACATACAACACACCAGTGCAAAAGAAAGACAGGTAGAAAAATACAGAGCTATGGAAGTCTTAACTTAAAATCATGATCCTATTCTAGAATACTTTGCAAGACTTTGACTCACACATCGACTACCTGTCATCGAGCACAACCAGCTGCTCACATTGTGTGGTGACACACATGGGCTGATGGCTACTGGTTGTGAAGTCAAAAAGAAATTCATGGCTTGTGCTGACAGCTCTTCTCCGATGGTAAAATGCTCAGTCCAAATGTAAAGTGCTCATTGACTAATCCATAAACACAAGCAGCATAAAGAAGCCAAGCCTAAGAGTTATTTCCAGTGATCTTTTGTAGTAAAAACACGTACTCAGAGTTATTACTAAAACCCTTGAGTGTCCAGGTAATGAAATATCACTGATTTTGCACATCCTGCAACTGCAACATTGGAAAATCAAAAAGCAATAAAACAGGAACAGTTTTCAAATCCACTCCACTGTGGACAGAGATTATATGCTAACACAGTTTGATGCTTTGAATCAGGACTGAAGTGTGAGAGCATTAGTAAGTAACAGCATGAACTCAATTTAAAAATGCCTTTAAGTGTTCCTATCTCTTAAAATCGACTTATTAACTGAGTAACTGCTCAGTTGTTAATGTCTACTGCTCACGCACCAGGCATACATGGAAAATGGGGAGGACTAAAAACACGAGGTAGCCACCCACTCCCAGTTGCGTGGCAGAACTCCATCCATCCCCCATAGAGGACTGTGAGATGCCAACATAGCAACACACTGAGGCCTGGGCAAGACTGTAAAGCATTGCACCAAGAAGCCACCGCAGGAGAAAAACATCACTCAGCATTTTTTAATTATTTACAAATCCCACCCCCATTGCTTCTCACTGTGTAAGTCCCCTCTTTATATGGCATTAGTGCATGCTTTATGTACCCAGACATTTATGTGTACCCGTTTTGTGCAGAACATACGAAGTTATCAGGTTATGTTTTAGGAATGATTAAAAATATTTAAGACTTTTAGTATGTTGCATTAACAAATTATCCATGTTTTCAGTCAGACAATTGCATCGACCAGGACCATCTGTGGAACCATCTGCGAGGAGTCTTTACCTCTCAAATGTGAGAGTGTTGCTTCGTTTCAACTACATCCTCAAGGCAGGCATGACTCCAAGTCCCGCATTGCTGGAGAACAAACAGGAAAGACCATCCAGTGACCAACAAGCTTTCATGCTGTTATCCTGCTATCACCACACTAACACACACTAATGGCATATGTGCTCATTTATTCATTGTTAAACCAACAAAACACTCATTAAATTAGCACTGGGTGTCTTGTAGGTCTTGTTTCCAGTAATCATCCTCAAATTCAGCAGTAGGATAACCGCCGACCCACTTTTCCTCAGATGTTTTGATGCACAGCAATTCAGAGACTTCTTTTGTCAGTGCTTTAATTTAGGGCTTTGAAAACAAACAGTGATGCAACCCATCGGACATGGAGCATTCAATTATCTCCACTCTGGCAAGAGTCTGCAGTGAGTCTCAAATTTGCTTGGCTGATGGTGATTCATCCCTGTATGCCCCAGAGGTAAGAGGTGGGACTTGGAGAACTGGCTGCTGATGTATTGAACAGTCATGCTCCCTCAATTTCCTCTCATCTTATCTCAGGGAAACAAGTACTACCAGACAGGGCCATTAAATCAGAACACTAAAGGTCTGTTGTAAAGACACTGTGCATCCGTTTTCTTTTTACCAGAAGTAACCTGCAGCTGGTTGTCTGTTGATATAATCTCCACAGCTGAAGACAAAAAAAAAAATCCAGACAGCCTCTCAATCCGTCACTGGGTTGGATGTGATTTGAAAAGCTGGCACCGTTCAGCTGCTGGATATCTGACCCTCCCTTTTGTCCCACCTCAAACAAGCAGGTATACAATGCCCCTGAGTGTTTTTAGAAAATCTGCTGGCAAGGAGGACCCAGCACTACACCGGAAGCACTGTGATTCTAAAAATAATCTTTGGCTTAATTTTCTAGACAAAAACTCCCGTTGGGAAGCTCTGGCATGACACTTGTGGGGAAAGGTTTGTTTATTTACAGTTCACGCTGATCCTCTGGAGCAAGTGCATCACTGCAGCTCAACACATGCACAGAGGTGATTATAATCCACGTCAGAGATATTTTAAGTGGTATTGTTCAGGTACGATACTGGAAGCCTTACTACTGAAGCACATCCAGCCTCAGTCTTTTTGGAGTCTGACTTCCACACCATCTTAGGGAAACTTTGGTCAAAGGTCACATTAATTAAATTTGTCTTTTCTAATATGTCTGGTTGTTTAGGAAAATCTAATCACCAGTTTCAGAGACTGATGAATCAATTGTCATCCACTGCTCTGTTAAGACTTTGTAGATGTAGCCACTCCCATCTGTAGCTCAGCCACAAATGGTAGGAAAATTGTCTCACACAACAAATTTCAACGTATCCTCAATCAAGCCCTAGATAGTCGAATAATCTAAGTACAATCATGCTCTGGCGCTCCATGTATGGATTATGAACAGAACAGAGGAACATAGAGTCATGCACCTTTACCAGCTGTGGCCATGGTAACCACAAGATCAGAAGACGAGAATCAGAATGATTAAACGCTGTGTGTGTGCATGTGTGTTTGAACCCTGTGTTTGTAGTAGACTCTACCTGTGCCAAATTTTCAAAGCTCATGCCAAAATGACAACTGTTTCAATGACAGTCAGCAGATCAACTCTCGCATTAAGAAGAGTGGCTGCAGTTTGCCAGTGATGATGCATCTTACCAGGACGTAAGACAAGCTGAAGACATGGAATTCAGAGTACAGTCGTCTTGTATCATTCGGCTTTAAATAATGCAGAGCACTTACTTCTTTCCTCCATCTTTTTTTTTTTTTTTTTTTACCTTTTCCCTGAATACCCATGTTTCTTTGTGCTCTCCATGTCCTTGTTTTCTCTTGATTTACATGTTAACCTATCAAACATTTTTTTTCTGTTTGCTCTTGCTTCTCTTTTATGGAATTTCAGTCTGACAGAAACCAGAAAAATACAGCATAAGGGTGTCGTCCAAGCACTACTGTATTGAGAGGAGGCAGTTGCAGATATATTATACACCGTTCATTCAGTCTTTTCTCCCCTCCCCCATTTAATCCCCATGCTTCAGGTCTGTAGGAGGAGTTGGAGATGGTGGAACTGGGAGGCAGATTTCCAGCTTCTTCTTCTACTGCACAGAAATACATGGGTCCAATAAGTCCCTGGAGCATCCTTTATACTCATTTTTCAACACAGTGATTTGTCTATCCATTTGTAATAACCCATGAGTGCAGAGTATGATAACACCACAACAACTCCTGAATCACCTGTCCTGTGGCACAGCAGGAGTTGAGGGCTGCCCTGCCCACATCAGCATTTGAAAGCACAGCCACCACTGATGTTTTCCTCCTCGTCTGCAGGCATCAAGCCCGAGTGTGCGCTCCTAAAAATCCTGCAGCAACGCCCAGGGACTGCAACCACACAATCTCCCACATGACTTACCAGGTCTGTTTTCTTATATCAGATCTGCAACAAGGAAGGACTCTTGTTGCAGAAGTGCAGCCAGCCACTAGTCCCCCTTTAATCTATTTTAAAATGATTGGAGACATAACCTGTCAAGCTACACATTGAGCTATATTTATCACAGCCATTCATGAATAAACTGAGTGCAAAATTGTAACAGCAAAGCATGCTGTAGTAAATCAATGCAACAATTCAGAAAGGTACTAATCTCCATCATTACCTCTGCATGAATGACAGAAATTACGTTGTGCTGCAGAGAAATGTTTTCAGTAAGACATGTTCTACCTAAAACAAAAGAATCAATCAAATGCTCATTTACATAATTGTGACTTCACATAGGTTAATAAGCAGCAGCTTTATGCATACAGAATGTTTTGCAGATATTCACAAACGGCCCTGTTTCATTTAACTGGATCATCCACATTATGAAAAGGTATCACATTTATAAATTAGTGAAATTTCTTTCCTCCATACATAGAATTTTTCAATGCTTCTCTGTTGTGAATGAAATGCTGCATTCATTCAACTTGTAAATGAGAAATTCTAATTCAGTGAGTCACTGGACAAACGCAATAACCGCTCAGAAATTTAAGGCAGGGGATGCAATAATAGAGAAATCCTTCGAAGGAGAATCGAACAGCCTACCTGATAATCCAGCTCTGCGTTTCTGTTGCCTCTCTCGGGGAGCTGTCAGGGAATGATGCGGACTAAATTTCGGTGCAGCTCTTGGATTCGACCACAGAGTCAGTCATTGCGCATGGTGCCTGTCACCAAAAACCCGTGCTTTTTTTTTTTTTTTTTTTGGCCTGAATGAGTAGTCAGTAGCTAGAGAGAAGCACAGCGGGTCTCCACAGTGCGTGGGAACTCGTCTTCTATTCTGTGTGGAGGATGGAAAGCCCTTGGTACCCTGGGAAGGAAACCCCTGGATGTGAAGTGATACGCTAAAGTGGACAGTCATCACCTGATCCATCTGTAGAGTTTATGTTGTCTAAATATGTCTCATCATCATGGACACATCCGTACAGAGAAATCAGTCATTTTCATCAGATTTCATGTGTGTGTCTGTGTAATTTTATAAATCTTGGTTGTATATGTTGCATCACGATTTGGTTGTGGCCTACAATGGTTTACTACTTTATGCCAACCAAGAAGATTACGTTATTCTGTTTATTGTAAATTAGAATTAATCTTTTAGCGCATAACAAATTGGAGGACCTTGTAAACAAGTCATTATTACATCATACCAGTCATTTGATGTGTGTTAATCGGTACTTTTATTGTACAGTTTAATCTCAAAGAAGTAAACACTTACTTTTTGGATTTTGATTATTTCAGGGTTTTTTGTTTTTTTTTTTAAACCGTGGCCCTACTGTGATTTTTATTGTGGAGACATTGCGCCATCTAAAGGATTGAGCATTTATTGCACCATAATTACGTGATTACGTATGTTACTATGTTTGCTTTATGGGGCTTTTTGTCCTTTTTTTTGTGATTCTTGAGTGGAATTGATTCCTAATATACAAATACACTCTTCACTTAGTGTTAAACTTTGCGTGAACATTTATAATCTTATATTTTCTGTATAAGCCTATGTTTGTTGACACTGACAAAGAAAAAACACTACTCGATGCAAGAGAGTATACCTGTTTAAACTTCCGGATTTGTGTTCCAGTCAAGAAGAGTATGATATTATTATTATTATTTTTAACATTCTTTAGTGCACATTCATACCTTACTTGACCTTGAAACCATCAAACCTATCGTTAGGTAATATACAGTTGGAATTCACTGATTACATGTGCGATAATTATCTCCATTACTCATCATTTAGTGCTGGACCGAGGGGGTGAACTATCTTGATGTTATTTGATCACGTGACTACCCTTCCCTCTCGTCACCTGACTTGTGTTTCTATTTCACAAAAAATGGCTGCTCACTTATCATACGGTAGAGTCAATTTAAACATTTTAAGAGAAGCAGCACGGAAGGAACTTCGAGAGTTTTTGGACAAATGTGCAGGAAGCAAGGTATAGTCATATTGTAACAATGAAAATGTGGGTCACATCGCGGCAGTTAGCCTCAGCCTATTAGCTTTGACAGTCACCTCGGAAGCTAACGTATTTGCAATGTATGTGTTAGCTTCCCTGTGAAAAACACATAAAATATGTAGTTCGTAGCGATAGTTTAAGCGTAAATGTAAATTTTAACAGTCGGTGTTTTGACACTATAACAGTGTTTAGTCTGGGGTTTTGATCATGGAGTCGCATAATCTGTCATTGGTCAGCTCATGAACAAGCTCACGTTAAAATGTCTACAGAAATATCATGTTTTTGGATTAAATTACATTATCTTAGATATTTACTGTATGAATCCAGAGGAACATGAAGGCATCCAGTTTCTTAAACAACACACAGACCACTAAATAGTAACAAATGACTAATGACTAAACAAGAACTAACAAACAACTCAACTACATTACATTCAAGTGTATTAAGCCATAATACATAGATTTATCCAGAAATTAGAATAATCCTTACGATAAATAATATGAAATACAAATTAAAGATAAATGTATTAACAAATTTGATGTACAACTAAAATCCAATCATTAACTAACTTGTTTTGTTGGCGTTTAGGCCATCGTTTGGGATGAATATCTGACTGGACCCTTCGGACTAATAGCGCAGTACTCTTTACTTAAGGTAAGGCTGCCTGTGCACATGTTTTTGTTGTACAATCACTAAAAAATAAGCCCAAACAGACAGTCATTTGCAATACGTATATAATTGTGCATATGTATTGCTGTTTTTCAGGAACATGAAGTGGAAAAGATGTTCACTCTCAAACGTGGCCGGCTCCCTTCAGCTGATGTCAAAAATATAATTTTTTTTGTCCGCCCCAGACTGGAGCTTATGGACATCATTGCTGAGAATGTATTCAGGTTTGAATGCGTCTCATTTTTAAGTCTGGCACTGTACACAGTGATGAAAGCATTCTCCTCATGGCCAATTGTCAAATATTTTAGCAACACTGTATTTAATATTTCTGTTCTGGATTTCTCACCTTTTAGTGAGGATAAGATGCATTCATCACGTGACTTCCATATTCTGTTTGTGCCACGTCGGAGCATGTTGTGTGAACAGCGATTGAAGGAGCAGGGTGTGCTGGGCTCTTTCATCAACATTGATGAGTACATCCTGGATCTAATTCCCTATGATGGTGACCTGCTCTCCATGGAGTATGAAAGTGCTTTCAGGGTGTGTTCAGCTATATGTATATATATTCACACATGTGACAAGCTAATGTAAATAACATGAAGGAATTAGGCTACCATGTATCCCCAGAACAGTTTCAGTGCTCTTAGAATATCAATGGAGGTGGTGTGTTTTGTCTAACTTATGAAAAGTAAACAAAACATAAAGAGCATTGTTTACAGTTCAAAGGTTACTATTTAGGAATCCACACTCAAAGAGAAGAAGCACTTATTCCCCCTGATTTTTTTGTCTTGTGCAGGAGTGTTACCTAGAAAATGACCAGACAAGTCTTTATCACACAGCCAAAGGTCTGATGACCTTACAGGCATTGTATGGGACCATACCACAGATTTATGGAAAAGGAGAGTGTGCACGGGTAGGTATGGTGCAAAGAGACTGAAATGAGTGAAATCTGACAATTTGTGTTGTAGCAAAGCTGGGAATAGGTTTAAATGAAAGACTGTGCATGTTTTCAGCATGTTGCCAACATGATGCTGAGAATGAAGCGGGAGTTTGCTGGCAGTCAGAATCAGATCCTGCCAGTGTTTGATACACTTCTGCTCTTGGATCGTAATGTTGACCTGCTTACCCCTTTGGCCACACAACTCACCTATGAGGGTCTCATTGATGAAATCTATGGAATCAACAATGGTGAGGATAAAGCTTTTGGATGAAATTTCACATCAGAATGTTTTGGATTTACATGATGTCCTTTTGATTTGCTGCTCTGTGTACAATATCACTCTTTCACTGACAGGTTATGTGAAATTACCCCCTGAGAAGTTTGCACAGAAAAAGCAAGGTGAGGCGAGTAAAGATTTACCCACTGAGCCCAAGAAGCTGCAGCTCAATTCAGCAGAGGAGCTGTATGCAGAAATCAGGGACAAAAATTTCAACGCTGTTGGAGCAGCCCTTAGCAAGAAGGCCAAAATCATCTCTGCTGCCTTTGAGGTTGGTCTGTCATGTTGGCTTAGCATAAAAATGTATAATAAAGTTACTTATAACACAATCATGGATAGTTTAGATACATTTTCTTGTACATAGTATGAGGTACATTATATCATTTGTAGCTAATCTAATCCCAGCTTCAGTGGCATTTTCCCAGAGATGTCATGACACAAATCCAATAGATTAGGGAAGTGATAAAAATCCCTTTCAGATAAGAGGAAGCACTAATGCCAGATTCTTTACAATTCTCACATTGTAAGTCAGATACATTGATTAAGACTTTCTTATCTAGATCTAAATTTTATCTAAAGATTAAAACAACCAACCAAACAGAAAATGTAACAGCTGGAGAAAATCAGAGTAAGTGTTATAGGCTTAGATAGACAACTAAATGTGGTTAAAGCACATCAAGTGTTTCAGTGTTTTTTTAGAAACAAGTTCTTATGTGCCTTACTTGTTTTAGTTTTTATTTATAAGAAGTGTACATGTTATACAATAAAAACACTTTCTGTCATTTTCTACTTCTTCCCATAAGGATTAAAAAAGTGAAAAGAAGTAAATAAATGTAAAAATTAAATAAAGAATGAAGAAAAATGAGAATATTAATAATCTGATAAACACAAGGCAAAACACAAAATATCCATTATTATATATCATATTATATTATGTAATAAAGTCTTAAGTTACATGCTCTTTCCACTTCATCTATTCTTATGTACCCACAAAGAAGAAAAATAACCTAACAAAAAACTAATTTTGTACATTAAGTGGCATCAAGGCTAAGAAATGTAGATTAAAAGCAAGTACAGAATGAACAATGAACATAAAAAAATTAATATTAATATATAACAAATAAGCTTATAGATGTATGTAAGGGATAGGGATAACTATTTGGGTCAGGCCCAAGTACAGTATAGTGCACAGGTTTTCAAAATTGTACTAGATACATAAACATAAAGTATCTAGTGTGATAAGGTAGTATTTGAAAGAAAAAAATCATTGAACTGATTTTTAAGCGTTAAAACAAAGAAACCATCAAAACTCTATATAGTAGGTTATTTTAATTGTGTGCCTGTCTTGTCCAGACCTGTCATAAAATTTTATTCTTCTGATCTTCTATACAATGGACTTGTTTAATTATTAATACAAAATGTACTAACATGCCACAAATGATGTATTTGTCTTGTCCCACAGGAGCGCCACAATGCTAAAACAGTGGGAGAAATAAAGCAGTTCGTGTCTCAGTTGCCTCATATGCAGGCAGCAAGAAGCTCCCTGGCTAATCACACATCCATAGCAGAGCTGATTAAAGACATTACCAGTGCGTGAATATGTCCTCTTGTACCACATCATGCTAAGTCAACTTCCAAAGAACCATTGCCTGTTATTTCTAACACAATAATTGCATTGATTAGTATCTTTTGGTTTTGAACACTGTGGTACTGCATGTTTCTTTTCTTACAAAACTATATGAAATGTTATCTTTGTTTGCTTTACATGATAAATTATGTTAAAATATCTTTTTTTTTCCAGCATCTGAGGCCTTCTTTGACAACCTAACAGTGGAGCAGGAGTTTATGACTGGAGTAGATACAGACAAGGTACTCCTCATCCTTTAATGTAACCCACACTGTAAAAACTAGTCTTAAATTATTTGATAGGGTTGTGGTGGCAGCAGAAATTACTGGTAACAACCATGAGATATACCATCTTCTATTCTGGTATATCTCTTTTGCTATCTCCCCTTATTTTTTCCTGCTGTCTTTCTCCATTGTCCCCACTCAAATAAATGCACAAAATGACAGTAAGACAACTTTGACTTGATCTCAGAAAATGATGTTCAATTTTTCTAGTTTTCTTTATGCAGAAAAGCCAAGAAATCTTCAAAACAATACGATAAGAAGTGTCCAATAGCAATTACTTACTATATTACACTTTTATTTTTAGGTAAATACATACATAGAAGACTGCATTGCCCAGAAGGACCCACTGATCAAGATTCTACGCCTGGTGTGTATGCAGTCAGTGTGTAACAATGGCCTCAAGCAGAAAGTGCTTGATTACTACAAAAGGGAGATTCTGCAGGTACATACATATTGTAGTTTTTTTGTTTTTGTGGTTGTCACCTTTCAGTATCCATACATCCTTTTATCAAAAGAAAGTGTGGTTTAATGACATTGTACTGTGCTTTTGAAACTGTTGACTGACATGTTTTGTCTGTTTTATTTTATGAAGACCTACGGTTATGAACACATACTAACACTGAACAACCTAGAGAAGGGTGGTCTGTTGAAGCTACAGACGAGCTCTAGGAATAACTATCCTACCATTAGAAAAACCCTTAAACTGTGGATGGAGGATGCCAATGAACAGGTGTGAAATTTCAAAAAATCATCCTTGCATCTATCCTTTTAAAAAGATCTCCCAGGTTATGATGAATGTAACTGTTTCCTTTTCTTTCAGAATCCCAATGACATCTCCTATGTATACAGCGGATATGCTCCATTAAGCATCCGACTGACACAGGTCTTAGCGAGACCTGGCTGGCGTAGCATCGAAGAGGTGCTGAAGATGCTCCCAGGCCCACACTTTGAGGAGAGACAACAGCTGCCTGCTGGGCTTCATAAAAAACGTAAGGACCGGATCTGCTGTTGGCCCCGCTACGACTAAACAGGGCAAAATAAACAACCCCTGCCTGCCAAATGTAGATAAGAAACAGTCATTGTTACTTTAACAAATGCAGCTGACAGCTCTACAGAACCATTGTCAGTGTTTGTCCAGACTTTTAAGCATCTGTGTTGAGGCAAAAGAACCGATAACGGCACATGGTGTAAGGCTTTCCTCCAGTTCTGTTCCATCGTTTAATATTGACAGTGGTAGGTGTTATGCTGATGTGAATAATGAATTTAATTATACACTCAATTTGAAATGTGCTAATTAGAATTGCAGTTTGGGGTATTAGACAGTCGATTTGTTTTTACATGCCTGCCTTACATTGGATTTTCAAAGGTGATAATAGAGGACTATCATCTAGGGGGAGGGTGATGACTAAATTAGTGTTTTCACGTTTCAAGTCGTGCTTTAGCTGAGCCAAATCTCGCCTCTTTTCCAGTACATACATTCAGTCAGCAATGACATGAATTTGATGAATGAATATGTCAAATAAAATAAGGTAAATGTTCACTGGAAATGATCACATGCTTAAATTTCCCTTTCTAGTGAAAGTAAATTCATCTTTTACTCTTTTCTTGCTGCCCAATAGGCCAGCAGGGGGAAAATCGGACCACGCTGGTGTTCTTCCTTGGAGGGGTGACGTATGCAGAAATAGCCGCCCTTCGTTTCCTCTCTCAGATGGAAGACAGCGGGATGGAGTATATAATAGCCACCACCAAACTAATAAATGGGACAACGTGGATTAAATCTCTCATGGACCGGCCTGAATCCCAAGCACCCTGAGTTACCTGCATGTCCACCTGGGCACATCAAACGCCCCACCGATCAGAAAACCTCCACTGTTCAGCTTTTATGTCCACATAAGTACTGCAGGTGCCTCATTGATGTCTGAGCAGGTGACACAGCAGAAGACTTGTGAAGGTTTTTCCTTTAGGTCTTGTATTGCATCCAGACAGTATAGTATTTAATAATGTTGTATGGCTGGGCAATATGGCCATTTTTTTCAGTGTTTATAATTTTTATTGTCAATTTTTTCTTTTTACATGAGCATAAAATGAAAATGTATTAGAAAAAAAATACCATTCTTTATCAAACCTAAGAAAATAAATTTAAATAAAGTACTGTTGAGTGGAGAGTCATATTTACACTATCTTACAACAAAGAAACAGGTTCAGTTATGAATTTTTGTTGAACAAGAAAGGATTCCAGATGAAGCACTGATCCAGTTTACTATTTAGATATTTTTTCACACTGTACAAGAACAAAAACTTTAATTTGATTTATTGCCCAGGCCTTTAATGTTGATCTCTTTGTTCTTTGCTTGGATTTCCATCCCAGAGGTTGTTACTCTTGAGCTACTGTATATAATATATATGTATATCTTTTTTTGCATTGCTTGTATTGTCATATATGCACTTTTGTTTACATTTCCAAGATTTTTGATCAGTTTTCTTCTTGTGCCACATTAAAAATATGTAAATAAAGCTGTAATGAGCAGAAACAAGTCTTTGTTGGACTTTGAATGACAGCTATTTTGCTTATAGTTCTTGGATTTTTTCTTTTTTTTTTTTGGAAAAGCGTGACAGTTGTGACCAGGGAAAGGAAGATGAAAGGCAGGGATGGGAGTGTATCCGTCAGCAGGGGTGCAGTTCGCCGAAGGAGCAATTAGCGCAGTAACAGGCCTCCTGATCAGCCGATAATGGCCCTGTGCTGTCTGGAGAGCTCAGCCCACGGCAGCCATGATTTGACAGCGCAGGGCACTGATTGAATTAGGAGGCCATTTGTTCCATGTTCCGGTAGAGGATAACTGTGCGGCAGGAGGGTGTTTGATCTCTCTTTCAGTCAATACCTTCTCTGTGCTGTACAGTCTGAACATAAGGAGACACACTGACAGCACTCACATATTTTGGTGAACTCTGCTTGGGTAAATCTATGTGCATTTCCTCCATGTTGGTGGTTTTGTAAACTAAAAACTCTTCTTTTTAGAACAATAAGAATCTTACTTAGATCAGTTGTTTGTTTTAGGATCAGGTGCATTGAAGATTTGAAGTCTCCCATTTAATCATTCCCACAGGTCTTGGATCCTTATGATCAGTTCCTCCTTCTGGCTCCTCCTCTGCCATAAGAGACTGAAACGCTCAAAGCTGCTCCCACAAACTTAGACTTAAGGGGTGGAAGCAGAGGAGTACACCATCCCAAACAGCTCCTGCCCTGCTTCAACAACACCAAGGTATGATTATATGTTGGTACTTTTTTGTCTTGATCTTGTTTGTAATTCATGCATGCTTTAATTTCTTCCAATTTTAGTTTTTGATTTACCATCCAAGTCAGTATACTCACAAAAATCTGCTTCTTGCATGATTTATTCTGGAGCATCTGGAGCTAAAAACTGCTGTAACCAAAGAAAAGGCACACAAAGATATTTTGTCTTTTCCAGATTCTATATGTCTTATTGAACATCAGAGAAAATCTAAGAAATCGAGTAAAGTCTATGTTGTTGGCAAATGTGAACAACCTAAGTAGATCAATACTGAACCCACTTAGTGCAATTAACAGATAAATTATTAACAGTGCTTCAGTGAAATCGCAGTCTCTACAAGCCCTTGCAAGGTTAGAAACACATCAATTTGCACCTATAATACTGAACAAATTGATCAGGCACTAAAATAATTCAGTCTGACTTGTGTGTTTTTGTCTGAGCGGCAAAGAATACACAGGAAAGGTCATTTATTACTATGATAGTCATTTTAGTTTCATCACTATTCCTCATCATTACCCACAATTTTTTATGATTTGATGAACTTATTGGTTGATCTCATACAATTTCCCACCCTCCTGAACTTTAACTATTCCGTCCAATGTGTGTCATTGTACTCTCTTCTAGAATGGGTCGAGGAGGCAACATGGAACAGCTCACCCATCATGGTCGCAGACAGAAGACACATCAAGCCACTTTGGATGTGGAGCCTCTATTAATTCGCTTTCTTCGGACATTTAGAGAAATCCTTAAATTTGTTCTGTTCAGCTACACTGTGCTATTTGGTGCCCTTCTTCTTGCACGATGGACAACTTATTTTATGGTGGGAAAGTAAAAACAAACCTCATGGAAACTGAACCTGTTCAACAATGAATTTTATGCAGGTCCTCCTGGGAATTGTGGTTTATGCTGCAGCTGCTATATATTCTATCCTCCATGCACCACAGAGCAGACTGATCATATCCTCTTATTTGATTTACTGCAATGTAGCAGCTTTTGGAACATTCTAGGCAGAACACAGAACCCCATAATTCTTTTAATCAGGTTATCTTGTTGCATTAGATGTTTTTGTGTGATGACATGTGCACCCTAGAAACTACTGTCCTCTTGAGTACAAAACTACTACAAGTCATAAAATGTGCTACTGTGGTTGTCTGGTGTATAAAAACTGTTTGTTTGTTTTTTTCTTGATAAGAGACAATAACTCCCATTTTTCCTGCTCAAAATGTTTGTGATAGATTTGTAAAGGTAAATTCATCTGAATACTTGAGCAGAAAGAACTCATGCACCAGTCTAAGCTGCAAAAATAGCAGCAGGTGCAGTGAAAAAAAACAGCTACAAGTGTATGTGAAAGTGCAAGTTCTGCCACTGGCTCTGGAGCAAAGTATAGATATCCTGTTCGACTCCAGCTGTTATACCGTGTGCATGCGTACATTAACCATTCCAACCATAGATTATAATGCTGTGAATCCTGGTGTTAAAACACAATATCTAATGAGAAGTTTAAATCTCATTGACGTCAGTTACTTCTACAAAACAAACCCAGCAGCCGGGGTTAGCTCGATTTAGTCACTAAAACACTCCACACGGGTGGAGCTTAGCAATTGAACCGCTTTTTAAAAAAGTTACGAGTACTTTTCATCAATATGTAAATGCACTACAAAGCAGCTAACCGTATCATAGTCGTAACAACAACATAACCATTTAGACAGCCCTAACAGGTGTGCAGTCCGAAGGTGACAGATTCATTGCGCAGCCTTACTGCTCTCCTGATTCGATGACTGCTGAACGCCGCCCGCCTTGCGCCATTTTGAAAGTGTAATTCAGGGAGAGGCAGAGGCGAGGGAAATCTCAAAGTGGAGTACAAAGTCTAAAAACCCGTATTGCCGGTTGTAGTTTACTTTCTTTAGCTGAAAACTACTTCGTGCCGTTTTGTTCCACCGGGCCGAAGACTTCAGCGGTCCCACGACTGAGCGGCAGCACCCCCTGGTTCATTTGTGCCCTGCTCTACGGTCAGAACCTCCCAGTCGACCCGGGTCAGCACTGCCCCAGATCAGGGCCCGAGCCCGCTGCAGAGACCTGTCTGTCCGACGCTCTCACCATGGCAGGTAAAAGTAGAAACTAAACCATGACTGTCAGTGAGGTTGGTTATTATAAAAACAGTTAATCTTGTTAAGTGCACCTGGTGATTGCCTTGTGTGTGGTCAAACTGCACAAAGCTAGCTAGCAAGCTAGGATACTTCCTTACAAGATGCCACTGTATGAAAGTCAACATTTTCTACTTTAAATGTATGTACAGGTCTGATCAGTGTCTCCGGATTGGGAAATAACCACACTAATCAACATGTACAACTGGTCTAAAGTCGCATGTGCTCATGTTCTCATGTTACTGATTTTAGCTAAGTTAGCAGCAGGCTAACGCATGTAAAGTTATGTATGGGGGCAGTGTGTTAAAACTGGGGTTTGTGCTTCGTTCAGGGGCCGATGGTGGGACCACTGATGTGCAGTGGTGCTTTTCTCAAGTCAAAGGAGCGATAGATGATGATGTCGCCGACGGTAAGTATAGGTTTCAATCTTTAAGCAGCTGCTAACTTGGAACGTCTGATTCTTATACAGCACATCTTGGTGTTGGCAGCAGTGCCAAACTTTACTTAAGGAAATCATAAATCAAGTGTGAAGTGGGCAATCGAGGTTGTACTTCAGCAGGTAATTACTGTGGATGATGGAGTTTCACATAACTGGATGTTAGGTATTGTTCCAGCAACTATCCAAAACTTTTTAGGTATGTAGATTGTTTGCATGCCTCAGATTGATGAGTAAGTTGAAAACTCTGTGGCATGTCAAGGTGTAATAATCAAGGGCCTGCAATTTTACCAACATACACAGAGATGGGGCTTCCTGATTTGTTTGAAAAAGTCATGCTATGGTTTTTGTGGACAGTGTACTTTATCTTGTTAAGGAAAATGCACATACAAGTGGTCATACAGAAAAATAAATTTTCCCATTAAAATATACCCGGCTTTACTAGTATAAAAACTGAAAAATGTAGAGTCACTGAATCCAAAGGATTACCATGCACACACTTAAAACCTTCAAGTTGTAGCCTGTTGTCATATTATTACACAGGTTCACATTGCCATGATGATTTGATTAATTTTACAGCTCTACTAATACAAATTTAAAACATGTTAATTTAACAAGTATTGACCCTAACTCCAACAAAATGACTTGTGTGTAACGTACCCCCTTTTTCTAATATCCAATAAGTAAATACATTGATGCACATGGGCTCAAACATGTCTGTTTACAGTACATGTTGGACTTGTTTGTGTGTAAAAGACTTAGTAGTTGTTTACAGTAATCTTTGCCTCAGAGCAGGTATTAATGTGAGCCTCTCCTTGTGTCAATACATAGCACTGCATAGGCCCGAGACTCACCACTACAATACAGTGATAGTTTTATCTGACGCACGCAGGATTCCTCTCCTTCATTTGTGTTTTTATTTTAGAGCTGTGGGGGGGTGGATCCCGTCTGGCACTTTGTGTTTAACAAGGCAGTAGCCTATATTTATGGTAGAATGAGCTTTGAATTGTGCCAGTCAGTGAAAGGGGAGTGATTGTTTTATTGTAGGATTTGACAATAATGCTTGTCATTGATAAACTATAAGACTGAGGTTATTTCCACCCTCCTTTTGCTGTGTCTACTACAGACTTTCAGTCCTGGTGCACTGTATTGTATTAATTACATGCACGTCATTGCGCTGTTGTTTTCCCCATGGTTAACATGATTTTCATCTCCCTCATGCTTGTAAAGTGAAAGCTAATGTGTAGTATTGTAAAAAGCTACTGGAAAAAATCTTGTGCCTCATTCCAACTGAAAAGCATAAACTGGTGCAATGTATTTTAATATTTCTTATTCGTACAATATGCTCCTTTATTTCAGAAAATTAGACCATAAAATAGAAAATTGAGGGAATTTGGTAACAGCTAATCTAACAACAGCTTTTTTTTTCATAGCTGACATCATATCCACTGTTGAATTCAACCACTCTGGGGAACTACTAGCTACTGGGGACAAAGGAGGTCGTGTTGTCATCTTTCAGCAGGAGCCAGAGGTGAGTTTCTGTTACTCATGTGATCAAAACTAACAGAGTGGAAACTAGAGTTGCAACAATTAATCAGTGAGTTGGCAACTTGTAAATCCATTAATTTGAGTAGACATATACATTTATGATTTCAGTTTCTTAAATTCTAATATTTTCTAATTTGTTTCCTCTTCTATGAAAGTGAACTGAATATATTTAGGTTGTAGATTAAACAAAACATTTTTAGGATGTCATATTTGTGCTTGAGGACATGATTACTTTTTTGTTTTTAAAGCCATCTTGCAGATCAAATAATTCATTGATTAACTTCGGTTTACAAGTAAAATGCTTCCAAAATAAAAGCAGTGATAGTTCTACAAATTATATGAATTAATGAAAGAATGAATTTTACACGACAAGAATGTTTACCTCTGAGCCACCACTTCTACTTCAACGCTCTGTGCATTATAGAAAACATTACATATCAGACTCCTTCTAGTGCAAGGCTGATAAATGTATTATTTAAATATTAATAAACATATTTATTTATATATGCAATAAGACCTTGTTTTCTAATTCAACTTATCAAAGTATGTAAGTATGATTTAGCACATTTATGTCTGAAACATAATTTCAGAGAAATTGACTTGTGTATTTAATTAATTAATCAACAATGAGAATACCTGTTAGCTGCAGCTCTAGTTCTAACATTATCTGTGACATTGCATTAAAATGACACTAAGACCCTAATGTGGGTTCTCTTGTTTAGAGTAAGAATCAGCCACAGTGCCGTGGAGAGTACAATGTTTACAGCACCTTCCAGAGCCATGAACCTGAGTTTGACTACCTGAAAAGCCTTGAGATTGAGGAAAAGATCAACAAGATTCGATGGTTGCCTCAGAAAAATGCTGCACACTTTCTTTTGTCTACAAATGGTAAATAATCTGTGTTGGAATCTCATAGACAGTACTTATTAATTTTAACTTTGCACGTAAAACTTAACTAATTTACAGTTTTTTCGTGTAGCTAAAGATATTTTATGAGGATCTGCTGTTTTCACATTTTAGACAAAACTATAAAGCTGTGGAAGATTAGTGAACGTGACAAGAGACCTGAGGGGTACAATCTGAAGGAAGAGGATGGGCGATTCCGAGATCCCAATACTGTCACAACACTGCGGGTTTGTATAAAATAACAGAATACTTTGTCAAGTGTAATGTAGGCGACGCATATCATGTCAGTTATAATCATGTTTTAAAAATGTTACATTTATAATTTTATAATGGCGCTTATTTTTTCATTAACTCCTTGAATGAATGAAGTTGGGAAAAATTTTATTCTAACTACCAAACAAGTCTCAGCAGGCTTTTAAAAGCTTTTTAAACTAGATGTAAACAGGCTGAACTGAAGGTAATTGTAAAGTATTGTGCCATTTCTTGACGCTGCTGTTTTTGATTTGTGCTTGCATTAACCTTTCATACATGCAGAAATGCCAGTGGAGGCAATTATAGTAATGACACCTCCTTTCCAGCAATAACTGCAATGCAGAAATTAAAGACCTTGTTAGTTACATCTGTGTTTGACAACATTGTCATTTAGTGTCCTTTAATTTCCCCTTTTCCTGTCACACAGAACTTAGCTTTTCTAACTAGATAGTAGTTACTGGGATCATTTTTATACATTTTTTTGTTTTCTTAATAGAACCTATAGACAATAAAGATAACTATTAAATAGAAGATTTTGACACCTATAGCTGTTTATCTGTCACTGCCACAGAATCAGTTATATAAAGCCTGGTGAAAAGTTGCAGACACTTTTACTTTTATTGCCATCCAATTAGACGTGTAAAACTGAAGACCGTAAATCATTGTTGAAGCAGTACTAACCCTAATGTAATGCTAATGTTAGGTACTGTGTGTATGGGGATGAGTAAAATAAAGAGACCAAACGGGGATAATGAAGTGAGTTTACCTTAACCTTTTACTCTCTTCAGGTACCAGTATTTAGACCCATGGACTTGATGGTGGAGGCCAGCCCCAGACGAGTGTTTGCCAATGCTCACACCTACCACATCAACTCCATCTCAGTCAACAGCGATCATGAGACCTATCTGTCTGCAGATGATCTTCGCATTAACCTGTGGCACATGGAGATAACTGATCGCAGCTTTAGTATCCTTTGCTTTTTAATTCCATGCTCTCTGTCATTATCGCCCTTAAGAAGTAGTGAGTTTCTCCCAGTATCTCATGGGAAGTCACTTCAATGTGTAGTAAGTAGGTCATGATCAAAGTTAAAACTGGAGTGTAGATTTGAATTTTTTTCTCTTTTTTCAGGGATAGGTGAAGTACAAGTGTTAAGTATGAATAATGTGTTAGTCTTACAGTTTACTAAAGGTTTGTATATAGGGTGCCGGTGTAAAATAGTGGGCAGTTTTTGAAAACTTGCAATGTGTGGAGTTGTCTCCCACAATGTCTTTCTCAATATTGCCACCAGATGGCACCAAAGTAAATCAAATGTTTAAGTAGGAATGAGTGTTGAAACAAAATCGTATTATGAATATGAATGTTTTCTGACCCTGAGCATTGCAAAACTACTGAGGAATATTGCATTGGCAGGTCATTAACTTGTCATCATGTAGCACTTCAACCTTAACCTCCCCTTTTCAGATATTGTTGACATAAAACCAACTAATATGGAGGAGCTGACAGAGGTCATCACAGCAGCGGAGTTTCACCCCAGCCAGTGTAACACTTTTGTATACAGCAGCAGCAAGGGCACCATTCGTCTGTGTGATATGAGGGCATCAGCATTATGTGACAAGCATGTCAAATGTAAGTTTCTAATGCAGGGGTCACCAACCCTGGTCCTCGAGAGCTACAAGTTCATCTAGAAGTTCTAAAATGGCATTTGCAGCAGTGCCAGATTCATTTTAGAGGTGGGGGGCTGTGGGTGTTGTTGAATTGTAAGTAAGGGACACATAATTTTGTCACACTATAGCCTAATGTTGGTGTGTATTTTTAATCACAATTATCAGATCAATTGGAAAAGTAGCCTTTGCTACAAGACTCCCTTAAAGTGTAAGTGTGTGTGTGTGTGTGTGTGTGGGGGGGGGGGGGGGGGGGAGTCATACATCTCAAACATTATTTCTTTCGTCATTCCAAAATGTTGACACTAGCAGAAAAGATTCGTTCTCTGTGTTGCCTTTGATTTTGCTTATACCGCCTCCTCACCACAACTGCAGCCAGTTTTGTGTGGAGCTGTGCCTGTTAAAACCAGCCTTTCAAATCTGTAACATATAGATGCAAAATCAGCCACCGCAATCAGTTTTGGGTTTGGTAAATCACATTACACGTGCTAAATAAATATTTGCATCTACTCCTCCCAATAATTTTGCTTGTTCTGGCAGAAACACCCCTATTGCACATTCATTAAGGCAAATGCACAAAATGGGTTGTGCAAGCTATTTTGCCCATTTGAGAGGCACAACCCTTAGTGCACCCTGTTAGTAGATAAGCTTCATCTTGTTTTTGCGTGCGCATTCAAGTTTGCACACATTTTTACACGCGCAAACATTTAGTAAATCAGGCCATAATGTCTTGAGCCAAAGTTTAAATAGCTTAAAATCGTGCATCTGTATGGCCTGAATAGTCTTGTAAAAGAAGAACATTGGGAAATGGGCCAAAAGTAAATTCTCATTCAGACAACAGTTCCCTAGAAAGTACACCTGTAAACTGTGGGGATACACTGAGATCTGTATAAATGAATTTGACAGAACCTAAATGAAGACTCACACATAGATACAAACAGTTGAGTCAACAAACTATGACTTCTGAAATGTAAAACTAAACTTTTTTTTTTTTTTTTTTTTACTTGAAGTAACACTTTAGACATAGGAGAGTTGTAAAAAGGCAGCACATTCACTAACAATACTGACTCATCTATAACCTGCAAAAAAATGTGTATAACTACTGTGTGTTTATTGTATGTGTCTCTTTTTTCAGTGTTTGAAGAGCCAGAGGATCCAAACAATCGCTCATTCTTTTCTGAAATCATTTCATCCATCTCTGATGTGAAATTCAGCCACAGCGGACGCTACATGATGACGCGGGACTACCTGTCTGTCAAAATCTGGGATCTCAACATGGAGACCCGGCCAGTAGAGACGTATCAGGTGTGTAATATTTTACTAAGGTCAGCTTTTCTGCCATGATAATTGTACCTGTGCACAAATATTAATTATGAATGTCACCTCTGTGTGTTTTTTGAACAGGTGCATGAGTATCTCAGGAGTAAGTTATGTTCTCTTTATGAGAATGACTGCATCTTTGACAAGTTTGAGTGCTGTTGGAATGGAAAAGACAGGTAGGAACCCTGTGGTCTTTGCTTTTAATCATGAACCATTAGAGTGAAAAGTTACCTACTACAGGGCTGTTTTGGGGATTTTTTTAAGGCAGTTTAAGCAAATTCTAGATCTTTCCTTTTTATAGTTGCATAGTATTTTAGAGTATGTTCTCCAAAAATGCAGAACCTGTGCAAATGTTTTTGGCAGGGCCCTTGTTTGGCACCACTGAATCTGTTAACACTAGGCTTATCTGTTATTGTGCTTATCTGGTCAGTGCAGAGCAGAAGGCTGTGTATGAACTGGATGGTGAGGGGTAATGAGGAAACATGGTAATATTTAAAGGCAGAACAATACACTTTTTGATTCACTTCATTTCATGTTTTATTGGATTATTAATGTGAAGACAGCCCAGCATGAGAATTATTCTGAAACCTGTCAGTTCTTTTTTTATTTATTTTTTTTTATTTGGGGGGGTTTGATAATGGATGCAGACCAAAATGCCTCAGGAGACAATTAGACTGGACAGACAATCAGAGTAATGAAATGCTTTACTATGGGGGCCAGTCTGTAGGCTTAAAGTTCAAATTAGAGCCAATATTACCTAATTTTTTTTTTTTTACCTGGAAGTCACAAAATAAATTGGATTTTTGAGTTGTAATTTTGACCACATTAAATGCAGCAGAGTTGGATTATTTTTGAGGAAAATAAATTGTAGCACAAACATCAAGTTCTTGGCCCATTAACCAACAACTAACATAATTAAGAACACTGACAATGGCAAGGATCTGTGTTCTGAAGTAGAGGAGGACAGATAAGACTAAGCCCTTTAAGTCTGAGCAGTTAATGTTGTGTTTGTCCTAAGGCTATTTGGGTTCAGATGCAGCTTCTATGTTATTTTATAACTTTCATATGTATAGTTGTAGTTTTTAGCACTTGATTATGGCTGCAAACTGGCAAAGAATTTACATTGATGCTACAAGATCACTCCATAGTACTGATGGGAAAAGCGTAAAAAAAGAAAACACTGTAGGTGCAGTATCAAACCATATCGAAGTTGTAATTGGGTTGGGCTGAACTAGATTGGGTGGCACTCAGGTTGGATGAGAAAGTAGTAGTCTGTTTGCCCGCCCAGGCTTGTCAACACTCACTTTGTCATTTGTTTCTTTTCTCTCTGCAGTGTTGTGATGACTGGCTCCTACAACAACTTTTTCAGGATGTTTGACAGAGGCTACCGGCAGGATGTGACCCTAGAAGCTTCGCGAGAGAACAGCAAACTGCGGTCAGTCCTGAAGCCCCGCAAAGTGAGCACAGGTGGGAAGCGTAAAAAGGATGAGATCAGTGTAGACAGCCTGGACTTTAACAAGAAAATCCTCCACACTGCCTGGCACCCACTGGATAATATCATTGCTGTGGCCACCATCAACAATCTGTACATATTCCAGGAAAAACTGAACTAGCATTTCATGAACCAGTCTCCCTTTGAGCCCCACTGCTCTGAAACGCATACAAAAACAGTATCTGCTGTCTGCTAAATACAAGATCTGCCCTTTGTGATTTTTCTTTTTTGTATTGAAGGTGACGAGAATCTTTCTGTCAACAAACAGCAGTGGCATTTACACAGTGTATACCAGCGAGCCATCGCAAGAACATTTTGCTTTTTCTAATACGGACATGAAAAAGCTCAGTTTGTAGATCTCAGTACAGACTTTGATTTAGTGTCATGGAATTCCTCCAATAGGATCACTCCATTCACCAAGCTATTACCTTTTTCCATTACACCCCAAACCAAAGGGAAATGTGTTAAACCACACATTTGGCTAGTTTCTTTGAGTTTTATTTTGTGCCATTCTGACATGATTTATTTGTATGCCGGAGCTAGCTAACATTAATTTTTGTCCACATTTTTGTTTTAAATTAGGTTGAATAGGGAATTATTTGTACGGTTTCTACATGTCTAAAACTTCCTTGTCATACTGGCCTGAACACTTATAATTCAAGCTGTCAGAACTCTGTATTTGCTTCTCATGTTGCCAAGTTCACTCCCCACTTCTTCCTTAATGAGGTATGTGCAGTATGTTTATGCTCTTAAAGGGCCATTCCAAGTTTTTATCATGTTTGAGCTATACAAATAGTGTAGAACACAACTAGTGTACAGATATTAATAATGATTTCTCTGCAGCTGATTTCTCTGCAGCTGGAATCGATTGACAGACTATAAAGCCAACTACAGTCAGCAGTTTGTCTCAGAATTGCTTGAAGGTAATGCAGCTGCAAGTATCCACTGACATCTGAAGTAAGCTAGCAAACAAAAACCTACTACACTGATGCACTCCATTTCCACGATGTCAGTGGTCAAACAGTTTGTCTTTTGTGAAAGGTTCTTGGTTTGGGCTGCATTACCAAGATTAATAAGATGGATTACCATTTTAATCAACTACAAACCCTTGATGTTTATTTTGTATGTATTTAAATCATGACTTTTTGGATAATGGTCACTCAATGTATACGTTGTTTTAGTTTATGGACTAAAATAAGAGATAACTGTGCATTCATGTAACAAAACACCTCAATGGCATGCACCCACATTTGGCACTTTGGTACTTTTGGGAGGTATATTGATTGAACTGATGCCAAAGTAATCAGTCCCATAGACTATGAAGTTATGCACACAAGCTGCACTGGTCAGACTGGTTATCCCCCACATGTGTGAAAAACTAGCTCAAGATAAAAGCTTATATATGATCACCTGTGGAAGAACGTAGTGGCCTAATACTTTTCATGGTCTCTGGTGCTTAGCATTTGCCAGCTTCCCACAAAACTTGTGTTGTTGATCATTGTGCCCTCTGGATCTCA
This sequence comes from Sphaeramia orbicularis, assembly GCF_902148855.1. Taxonomy (NCBI): domain Eukaryota; kingdom Metazoa; phylum Chordata; class Actinopteri; order Kurtiformes; family Apogonidae; genus Sphaeramia; species Sphaeramia orbicularis. Next base: position 32,131,025 of record NC_043965.1, read on the forward strand.
TTTCTGTTAGTTTTTTCTTTTTTTTATGTTTTGTACTGTACCCAAGAAAGGAAAATGATCACTATAGCTGACTTATTTTTGTATAAATTAAGGCGACAGGATTACAGTCCGATCACTGTAGTTTCTTTAGACTGATTGTGCATGGAAGGTTGCCTGATGGTGTGACCTTTCTGTCATAAGGGATGTTCTCTTCTGGTTGGAGAGATTTTGTGACATCAAGGAAGTGTCTTTGACGTGGGATGTCCAAAGAAAAGTATTTTCAGGTGTCAGTACTTCTGTAGTCATAAGCACTAGAACAGTTTATTTTTTTAATTTGGCTGTTTTGACTGATGTTTATGTAGGTCTTATTTGGATGTGACAGACTTAGATTGGATCTAAAGATTTTGTTCCTGTGCCATGGTTTTGTTTATGAATAATTTTGCTCGCTGTGAATGAATAGGCCTTTGTTGGCCTAAATGGAAAAAACATTTTAATCACAGATTTAATGTTAAAACTGTTGATCAGGTTCTCTTTAAAGCTAGTCAAGATAATTGACTAGACAAGAGTTACTGTTTGTTTGTTTTTTTTTGTTTTTGTCTTTTCAATTGTACGAAATGTCTTCTCTTTCTCCTGTGATGCAGGGGTAGCTCTATACAGGCTTGCAATATTTAAAAAATCAGTTTGTGAAGCACTTGGTTTTCTGATGATTGAATTGGAGCTGTCCTTAATGATTTGGATAAAATACTTCAGGAGTTAAAGCAGCACTGCTGATTTTTTTTTTTTTTTTTTTAAAAGCTATGCTTCTATTAAATGTTGCCAATTCTCTTATGGAGCAAATAGTTTGATTCTAGCACAGTTTTATGGAAAACACTTTATCATGACGCACTTGGTGGCTAAATCAGGGCATGTACCTTATTGATCCACTGCATGTTATGCATTTAATTTAATGTCACTTCTACCTTAGGTAATTGATCTTCAATCACATGGATGCCACCAAAATCACCACCACTGCCTAAACAGCAGGTGGTGTTAAGCGGTTATTATTGTCATTTCCTCAGGGCTCAAGGTAATGTCAGGTAATGAGACACTTTGCTCTTGAATTCAACAGTCTTGGTGAGAACTTATTTTTTCCTTTCTGATGCAGAAACATATGAGGATCATTTATCTCATGACATTTGTGTAAAACCTGAATGATGTGGCACCTTCGTCCCATTTCACAGCCTGGGATGATTGATTAGTCATCAGCTGACAAGGAATATAATCAATTTGGAAATGACATCAGTGATCAAGTCATGCCTGAATAAAAATACTGGATAGCATGTAATCATTTCATTATTATTCTGTGGAAATCTACTGAGTCATCATTGACCTTTAGAAAATCCATACCTTTCAGATGCCATGGATGGCCGTTGTATGTATGAGTATCAAACCTGTCACATTACTGAAAATTAGTGACTGACTTATAGTGCTAAACAACTAACCAGTAATTTAACTCTTCATTTTCCCCTCATACTGTCTTCATGCCGTTGTTGTGTATGCCAACAAAGATGTTCTGAAGAACCCTTTTGCCTTTCTTACAGAATTAATGATAAGATAATCAAGTATGTTTCTTGAACTTTCTGGCATGCCAGACAGGAGACTGCTCAGGGGAATTTACCGCTGCTCTGTGATCAAAACCTTGTACCTTCAAGAAAGTGACTTTTTTAGGACTGAAAACAGCCTTTATTTACCAGAAGATACACTTTTGAGATTAAAATTTCTATTATATCTTTTAATGGGTTTCATATTCCTAGGGTCAGTGAAACTTGCCCTATGTAAAAACAAAACTCTGAATTGGAGTTATGAGGTTTTTCCTCCCAGCAGCAGCATTATATACATGTCTAATGTGTCACAGGAGTTTAAAAAAATGCACTTTTTATTTTTGTGAACTTCATTAATTTGTATGTTCTTGTTTTTCTTTCACGGGGCTCTTGAACTAAGAGTTTTGGTGATCTGTTTGGGGGGGAAACTACAAGTGGTTCATTGTACAGTTTTGTCTTTGTCCAATGGAATAAATGACAATTTAGATGAAGAGTAATAAAGAATTTCAGGTTTCAGAATAAAACATTTGATCTGCTTCATTGCTTCATATGTGGTCAATTGCTACTGAAAATGTGAAATTGCTTTAACCTATTGTGTCCATGTTGAGTTTTTCCCTAATTGTTTGTCTGGAAAGTCATTTTTAGAAAATTATAAATTCTCCAAAAGCTTTATCTTTAAAATGTGAAAAGAGTAAATTTATCCACAAATGTGCCTGAACTTTACTTACCATTTCACAATATTTTATGGCAGTCATTTATAAAAATCTGATAAATCACAACCTATCAATACATGTCACTGAAAATAATACTTGATTGAAATAATACTAGATCAATTAGATGGAGTTAACAGGATCTCACATTTGTTTTACTTTATCAGTAAAATAGACCTTTTAAATATTTTATGACTGACATAAATGCTTTTAGGTAGACTTCAATTAGTAGAGAATGAGAGGATCGAGAAGAGAATAATCTTTTATTAGTTTGTTTGCATTTGTTTAGAGGAAAGGCTTGAAATGCTGATCTGACCCAAACAAATCTGTAATCCACCTGTGGGTCCCGATCCAGTCTTTGGGAAAGGTTGTCACTGATCTTTTGAGTCGGAAAATCATAGCAGATTGGCTTTTTGAAACATGGTTAGCATAAGTGCAATTAAATCAGCCCACGTGTTGGCTCACTGTAGCTTCTGTGGGCCTTTGGTTCTGCTGTCTGGTCTGCAGAGCACGGGGTGAGCTGAATGTTCATTTCCAGTGTAATCTCTGTGAAACAGGCCTATAAATATGATCCACTAGCTGCCACTGTACATACAGAAATACCAGCAAAATGCATGATATAACATTGAATACGTCAAACTGTATGTCGTGATGTACTATTGATTTCCCCCAAATTAGTCCATTATTTTCCACAAATAGGACCTGCTGACCATTGGAGCCTCACTACTAATGGACGTTTTATTAATAATTTAGTCCAGTTGAGAGTGGTGGGAGGTGACAGAGGCCAAACTCACTGTTACCAGACCTCAAAAACCTTTGCAAGTGAGCTCATAGATAGTCAAAGATCAGCTGATCAGGCCAAAGTGATGACACAGATGTCATGCACTATTGGTAGTGTGCTAAATTATGTGTGGTTATTACCAAGGAAGTTTTTTATTTCGAATAAAGTGAGAGGTATCTTTGAAACTGTTACATAGGTGTTATCCAACTAATTCAACTCTGATCAAGTATAAGATCAATGTCGACCCTTTTTGCTCATTTAGTCATAATTCAGATGAAACATTAACTCATTTATTTTGGGAATGTGCCTTTTGTCAAATTTTTTGGTGTGATATCAATCTTTTTTTAAATAGAAAGCTGGATATTTCTCTTAACTTCAAAATTGAAGATATTTTATTTGGTTTCTTTATTACTGATTTGCCTGTTCGGAAATTGTTTATTCTTAATCTCATTTCCTTATTAGCTAAATTTCATATACATACAAGCAAATTTGCCAATCAGAAACCCAGCTTTGTGGTCTTTGAATCTTATTTGAAATTATATCTAGACACACTTAACTTTTGCACTAACCCTAAAGCTGTGAAGACTAAAGCCTTATGTGAAGAATTTAAGTTGTATTTTTTTTTCTCTCTCTCTTCTTGTTTATTCCTTTACTTTTATCTAATTTACTTACCTATTTATGTAATTGTATTTAATTTCTTCCTGCCTCACCTCGAGCATTATGGTTGTTTTTTTTCCTTTTTTCTCCATGCTATGTTCTGGTATATGTATATACAGTGTTTTGTAAATGAAGTATGAAAAAAAAATGTGCTGAATTATGTACAATGTCTGTCTCTTAACAATTTTCTCAGTTTTCTCTCTTAGTTTTTATTCCACATACACGAATGTAAAAAAAAAAAAAAAAGACTGTCATTCACTCAACAGTTTTCTAAGCATTACTATGAGCTGGTAGCACAAATGACTATCGATGATTCAGACTGCCTTTAGTCTTTTGTCTGTCCACTGTCTGGACTCTGGACACACTTAGCGCATGCGCAGAACGTAGTTTGTCTGCGTGTCATGTTGATGAATACAAAAACTGGGTAGTCAACATGTCCACCGCTGCTGCTCAACAAAACAATAACGAAGAGCCCGGGCTTCACGGTATGTACCATCACCACTTTCTCTATGCTTTGCGTTGTAGATACTAGTCATAAAATTCTTAAGAAGCATGTGTTTTCAGAGAACATCTGCGTATTGAAGGTTTTATCATAAAAGTTGGATCGGGTATGGAATTTCCTCTTGTCTTGGGAGGGGTGGAGGGTGATGGTGTTTGACGTTGCCGCACTTCAGCCAATTGAATTGCGCTAAACGTTTGATTGATGGCATAACAGCCAATCGTACCCACAGATTGCGATTGGGCAGGTCCTAGCCAAAATGAAAACAAGTTTCGGACAAAAGGCGAAATAAATAAAGCTTGTTTTTGCAACTGTTTTTTTTTTTATTTGTCTTTTATTAGCCGTGTCATGTTAGCTCCAGAGGTAGCCTGTTAGCGTCTTTAGTAAAGCGGTCTCTATTTTTGGATGTAAATATAAGTTCCCGAGGTAGCCTTCAATGGTGGGATGTTAGCTCAAGTGTCTGCAATGTAGCTCTAAATGTGAGTCTAAAACATTAATCTAGCCTGATGTTTAGATAGACTTAAAACATACAAATTTCGTAAAGGTCAGTAAGGAAATATGGATGAAAGTCGAGATGCGTGTTTTATGTGTGTCACAGCTGGAACAGCGACATGCCCAGACAAATAGTCTTCTACTGCACTGAGTTATGCAAGAGCTGACATGAGGGAAGAGCAGCATTGATGATAGTCCTCTGTACGTATGCAATCGTCCATGCAAACTGCGCAAACGCCGCCGAATCACATCAGTTACACTCTATTTTTATCGAGGCATGAACGAGAATAACTGTGTCAAAAGCTCACATAAGGTTATATTATGTCCTCACCCAAGCCCGCTGGCTTTAGCCGATTACATAACCCCCTCCTGTCTGGAAAATGTGCGAGCTGTTTGTGGGGCAGTGGCACAAAGAAATGCATGCCATCATGGATGCACTGCACTGCCGGTTCTGTTAAATGCACAGTGTCAGTGGTGCAGGAAATGTAGGTCAGCTGTCTCTGAGTGAAAGCAGACAGGGGCGTGTTAGTGTTTGTTCTGTAAAATATTCTGTGAAATGTTAACAAGTCAAAACAAAGGTCTGATTTCTCTTCCTTCCTTCTTCTTGACCTGTGTGATGGTAAGGCTCCTGGGTAGAGCTGGAGTTAAATGGAAACACAGGAGCCCAAGGTGTGCAAAGCAACCCGCTAACAACTCCCGCTGCAGACCAAATAAACGCAAATGCTGGCAGTCAAACTCCACAGACCTTGCAAGTAGTGCCTGAGAGTGATGAAACCCTCATCGGAGGACTAGAACATGTGCCATCATCTTCCTCTATCCACAATGGAGACATGGAAAAGATCCTCCTGGATGCACAGCATGAATCCAGCCCAAGTAACTCCTCTTGCGATAGGTAAGAAAGGAAGACTTTATATGCTCATTGACTTGTTTTTGCTCTGAAATTATATTTATTTACCTCAAACTGTTGACTTAGTCCTCATAGGCCACCAAGTCCAGATCAGGATGAAGGTCAGATAATGTTTGATGTGGAAATGTCCAGCCTGAGAGGTAGTCAGGTAAAACACAACTGCATACTTATTTCTCCAAACTCACCCAGACCCCTCTCAGATTAAAAAATAGAAACTGCTATGCTTCTTTATTTGCAGTCAGAAGAAGATGGTCTAGACAAAGACAGAGAGGAAGACATCTTAATGAATAAAGAAACAGACTGGGTTGCTGATTGGTCCAGCAGACCTGAAAACATTCCACCAAAGTAAGTAGATGTTTTCTCCATCTTTTACCCACTTATGGTGAGTCAGTATATGGATTTATTGAGTGATTAATCTTCTCAGGGAGTTTCACTTCCGGCACCCTCGACGTTCAGTTTCTCTTAGTATGAGAAAGAGTGGAGTCATGAAGAAAGGTGGCATCTTCTCCGCTGAATTCCTCAAAGTCGTCATCCCTTCCTTACTCATCTCACACATTCTTGCTCTTGGCCTTGGGTAAGTCTGAACGGATCATTTTATTCCAGATTTAAATTTTCTTAAGATGCAGTGATTTGATGCAGTCAGCTAGGTAGTTGAATGACTCATTGTGCATAATTATATGGGCTTATTCTAGGTATATTATCATGATTTTATCGATTAAATAAATTTCAATGTCCAAGATGACTGCAGTTTTTGCATATAATGTCATGAACTTGGGCCTCATTTATAAAAATCAGAAAACAGCTCATTTAGCAGCTGTGACATATTTCACAGTTGATAACATCTCAATGGCTTCCCAGTCTCTTGAGCTTTAAAGGTTGGGAAACAAATTAGAAATAGATAAGATGCATTTGGTGTTAGAAGAGGTTAAACTAAAGGTGTAAAGTTGATAACACTGTTCGCATGGACGTTTACGACACTTTATCAGCACATTATCATGCAAAATGGAGGGAAAATAACCATTCAGAGACAGCTGTTAAAATGTGTGGCTTTTTATACAATACTTTAATAATTTCAGTGAATAATTTTCCTTAAGATAGGTGATTTTTGTGATGTTTACAAACTTGAGAGTTATCTTAAAAAGCATAAAAAGATGGTTTGTGGTTCCAAAATGAGAATTCCTGAGGTTTTCAGGCATCGCTGTTTGAGGACATGGTAAAACTATGATGGACCATTTTCACATATATTCTGGGTTTGACTACATAGTACTAAGAAAATAAGGAACTTTTCTTGACTAGACATTGATCACTCCATCACATTATTTCTGGAGAAAAGCTCAGGCAAACTGGACAAATATATCTATAAACTGCTTCTTGTTAAAGGCAATAAAGCCATCGCCAGGAGTTGACTATAGACAGTTCCCCATCAAATAAGGACTGGGCTGCAATTGTGAATGAAAGACACAGTATGATATTTTCAGTAAGACTGTGACTTGACTGATATTAAGGAATAAAAATGCAGGATAATGCAATATTTCCACATTCATGAGGGAGGTAAAAAGGTCTGAGACTTACCAGCTCAGTGTCGATGTTGCAAACAGACTCTCTGTGTAAATTGGAAACACCGCTTTTTGTTGACAAAGACACAGATGCCCCCTCCTTTACTCTTGCCTGAATTGTTGTTCCTGTCAGAGTGCAGCAGAAGAAAGCCTTCCAGGGTAACAAACAAGTGAGGCACATCTTCCTATAGCCAAGTTTCAGTTGATACCAGATGAGCTCATGTCTGACTTTGGTGTTGATCTGATACGTTGAATACTGAAGAGATGGACTAAAGCTCCCTTAATGATTATAAGATGCGACCTACTGTTTACCTGGAAGAAATCTGTAAAACTCAGTTAAGTGGCCCATAGCAGCCTTTTTGTTTCACTGAAAAGAAAAAAATAGACTAAAAATAAGTTAAAAAATGAATAATGTCTTAACTGTTGTAATTTCATGTTGTTTTTATTTTTATTTCCTAGGGTATATATTGGGAAGAGAATTGCCACAGCTCCCACCAGCTCTTACTAAATAGAAAATGAAGCAGTGCCTGGATGTTCTCCTGTCTCCAAATCTGTCGATCATCCTCCTGTAGTCGAGCTGTGTCTCCAAATCTGTCGTACGCCCACATTACCTCCAATCTGCATTGAATTCTGTCACATTGTAGATGTAGTTATAGTTGTACACATTACATAATGTGGTTGCACTCCTTTACAGTTTGACACTGGGCCCATTGTATCCAACATTAGTTACCAACTTGAACCCAGTAGATAACAGAGCCTGTTGGAGCTGGAAAATATTAGTCGTCTTCTGCTGAAAATATGTGACAAGGATTTGATGTCAGATGGCTTCAGGATTTGGGTTTCATCTCTGATATGTTTGTTTTGGGGTAATGTCATGAGAAATCTGGCTTTCTCCTAAGCTGCATCTCTTCTCTGACGTCTGTGAACCAAAACATATGCATCTCCAACACAAGCAAATTTAATTGGCTTTGAAGACAGAGGGGATTTTTTTTTTTTTTGCCTTAACTTTTTGAGTGAAATATTTAAGATGCAGTTAATTGGGTGGAGTAAGAATGCAGGACAGTGCACAGTGGGATTTCAGATTCCACATATTTTCCAGAGTAGAAGTTGTATCAGATAGATTCCTTAGGGTTCAATTTAAAGTTTTGGTTTTTTTGAAGGTTGGAAAGCTTGAACATTAACCTAGTATGTAGCGCCAAAAATGAATAGTTGAGTTGTTTGAATATATTATGATAGAGAAACCTAGGCACAGCAGTTACCAGGCCATATGCTATTTTTTTTTTTATTTCTCTCTGCCTACATATCTTCCTCTTTAACACAATATAGCAGAAATGGCAAGTGCCAAATTTGTATCTTTCACCACTGCACATTGGTGATTTACTTTTTTCTTTTTTACGATTTTCTGATATGTTTAGGTATTTAAATATATAGATGTGAAAATAATTTAAGCTGTGATCTGATCCCTGTAATAGACACCTTTTGACATTGTATAATTTGTTCATACATTGATATTAATGCATATTATATCTTATGTGGCAGTTGTATCTTATGTGGCAGTGTAAGTATTGTTTTTGCTGTTGTGTAATCGCTGAAACATCAGATGCAAAGAAAACACCACAGAGAAACATATTTACGGGGGTTCATTTAAGTGTGTTGTCTAGATTTCATTGTGCAATCATTTCAAACAGTATGATACAATAAACCGTGTACAGTGACTGTTGAACATCTGAAAAATGGATGAAAATAGAAGGATTTCCTGAAGAAAATGCATGCGATTTCTGTGTATTGAGACTGCATTGCTGGCTGATTCTTCTGTTTTTAAATGAATGCATAAGATAAATCAGTGAACATGATGTAAAATGTTGTAATGGAACAATTGGTTTTGGAACACTCCTCATGGCGCCTTTATTGCATTATATAACTCATACTAACTCATAAACTGAACATCATGACAAGCTTATGTACAGTTCAGTGTGCAATAATACAGAGCATTTTGGAATTTAAATAAAGTTTGTACTGTATGCAGTGGCTCAGATATAAATGAAGGGGTTTGAATTAGTTCATTAGACTTACATTTTGAAATAGATGATTATATAGCTGGTTAGTATACTGAAAAAAAATCAGTGTGAAATAAACAGTTTTTGTTGAATACAGCTGAGATGTAAATAAATCTGCTGTCTATAGAAATCTGTCAAAAACAAACAAAAAAAAATCACAGTAACTAAAAGCAAGAGAAAGTATATGGTTTCTAAGTGTACAGTGCTTTTTTTCTCTTTTTTGATTCAGCCACACTTGTAAAGTCACCTAAATAACAAAAAATGTGATTTGTTATTTCAAGTAATGAATCGCCCAGGTAATGTGTTGTATTTTTCCCATTAAATGTCAATGTCTTCAAACATACTTAATAGTGGCCTAAATGTATCCAGTTAGAACATACTTTTCTCTTGCTTGCACACATTTACGCACAGTTTGCAGATTTTAATCTGCTGCATTGCATCAGAGAGAGGAATTTGGTTAATAATTTAACCTAAATAAGAATAAATGTGAATTCCAAATGCCTGGTGGTGCTGAAACAAGTTAATTAACACCATGCATAATGATAATATAGCCTAGTTGTAAAATTAGGCTACATGGTGGCTTATTTAGTTTTTCAGTGTGTGTCTAATGCATTGCTTGAAATCTTCTTCATACTGACACACACAAAAACTTACACTGAAATCTCAATCTCAAGAAAATACAGCCACCGATGAGCTATAAAGGATCTGCATTTGCTTGTTTGTGAGGATATAAACAACTACAGCTTTGGAAATAACTGAGAGCATTGGGATGTATAGTAAAGTATTGTGATAAGTAAAGTGTATAGTGAAAAGCCAACATATGTCAGAAATGTGACTTGTAAAGCCATCAGTTTTCATTTCTGCAAATGTAGGCAAAATACACTTAATCTTTGCTAGACATTTTTTTTTTAATATAAAGAAATAAGTTATATTTGAATGTAAATAGAATTGACATCAATGAAGAACCAGTAAGTAGAAATATATATTGATACCTTTAAGATCTTGAAGCAATATTCTAAGAAGAATCCAAAAAATCATGAACATTACTGTAGAAATTCACAGCTTGCTCAGTAATTATTCTCAAAGCAGTATTTTGTCATCTGAATGATAAATTTAAGTTACTGAGGACATTTTAGTCTCCGAAAAGTCATTTACATTATATTTTAATATTATTTCTATACATTAAGCTGTTAATACCACATCACAGGAACATGGAGATGTACCAGTAGCTCAGCAGGGCGGGGCACTGCGCATGCGCGGTACTTCTTTGTGGCCCTTCTCTGCTTGGTACCTGTCTGGTCTTCAGGGACCTATTCCAGCTGTAGGAATCCAGGGACTGGATTTTTAGGCAAAATATAACTAAAACATAAGCTATTGCGTGAGGCTACACGTTGCAAACTGTACTTTTCGTCGACTTTATCAGTGAAATAGAGGCTGATCGCTCAGGGCGTCGACTGGCCATCAAGCAGAGCATCCATTCATCCTTTCATTGGCAGCTGAGGTTTACAGTCTTGCTAGCTTGCGTTAGCCAACAGGCAGGGGACAGCGGTGTCAGAGGGATCCACAAAATGTCGGGTTACCAAGGAAAGAAGAACATCCCACGAATTACAGTGAGTATGACTTAATTTTTGTGAAGACAGTGTGTTTTATCTGTCATTGTGCTAGTGTATTTGACGTGCGTTCAGCCCCTGGATTAGACTAAATGCTAGTCAACGGTTAGCTGTCGTCTCCATCCATTGACTCCCACCAGCTTCAGCTTCAGCTTCACTGGGAAGCAACGAGGAACAATGATACCCAGACAGTGAGCTGCTGCAAGCTCTATGACCATGTCTCTTTGACATTTTAGGTGGTATTTCCCTCTGTAATGAACCCCAGAGGCTTGGCTGAAGCCCTAGCTGCTCCCAGTGTAGCTGTCAGAGCTAGCAGCTCCTTCCAGGCTTCCTGTCAGCATCCTCCCTTTTAGGGCATCATCATCATCATCTCACCTTTCCCCCCTACTTCAGCATTTTTAACTTCCTTGTAGTTGCTTTCTTTTTATATCATAGTCAAATGAGGTTTTTACTAGTGTTGCAGCTAACACAAGCAATTTTACCTTCATTAGCTAAAATAGTGTCATGTTTTCCCTTTTATTTCCTCCAAATCCTAAAGTCATTATTGAGGCCTTGTGCAAGAGGTGTTGATCATTTATTTGAAGAAGTAAAACCTCTTTTGCAAAGTAGGTCATTGGACAGCTCTCATCTGAACCATTTTACTAAGCTTTCCCCCTGCAGCTGGTAAAGCCACAGTTTCAAATGCTGCCTAAATCCTATTTTATAGCACCACATGTTCTCATGATATGTGTCAAATCCAAGTTGATGTCAGGTCCCTCTCACGGATGGAGCCATTTGTAGAGTCCTAGACCTCACATGGATACAGCAATACATTTACAGCAGGCCTCTGTCCTCCAGACACCATTTATTAGTGAGAATGAAGTGGATAGTTGCTCTCTGCAGAGCTTTAACAAGGCATCAAAATTAGCCTTTGTCCCTGAACAACAGTAACAGTGTTCTGTGAGATCATTCTTTGGTCAAAGCAGGAATGACAGCGCTACTGTCAAGACTGTGCTCATGGCATTATCTTAGATTCTCTTTTGTATGTCTTGTGTTATTTCATTAGCAGAATATTAAAAAGTGAACAATTTGTTCATATGAAACACTTAAATGCATTGGCAGTGTTGTCTTACATTCTTTCTATTGTTGCAGATGTCACATTATTTGGTGCTGATGAGACCAAGTGATGTAAATTGGCCTGTAGTAACTGGCCATAGGAATATGTATTTGATAATTATACTATACAGCAAACATTCCTTTAAAAATTGGAACATCAGTATTGAAAATAATGTAGCTAATGATAGAAGAGCCATTTATTCCGCTGTCATGGAGATCTGTGGATGTAACACTTTGTACCTTAATTTACCGTGAACCCTACATGGTCTGACGCTGAGCCCTTTAATAAGTACATCCAGTTCTCTGTACATCTTTTATGGCTGTAGATCACAGGAATAATCCTGACAGTATGTTTTCGTACCACAAGAGCACATACTGTGCAGTCATTGTCTTCATTCTGGTACATTGCGTTTACAAGTCACTATACAGTAGTATGCTTATTTTCCTCTGCACAAAAGGGACAGAGGTTATGTGACCCCCATTTAGCGAGCATGTTAGGGTGGCTATAACTTGCATATATAATGTGTTCACCCACTTTGGACTTAGTGGATGTTTTCATTCTGTGGAGTTTGCAGTCAACCATTTCTGTATTCATTTGCATTCCCTGTTCTATTCACCCAGGAAGCCTATAGTAGAACTAGGGCAGCCTAGTATGCTCTCATTCCTTCCTATACAGGTGCATAATTGTGCTGCTCAAGTTTCTGTGTTCTTATACAGGAGTTTCTAGCTCCTATTACTCCCTGCTTTCAATGTGCTTCAAGGTATTGTATTTCTAAATCTCGTTATGCAATCCCAGTTACTATTCATGCTGGATTAAATGGTATTGAATGGTCAAATTCAATGCACACTACTGAATTATATGATATGTTTTACTACTGAATTATATAATATGTTTTATCAGGGTTTTTTCTCCCATTATAAGGCTTAGGTACAGCACCCAAACTGATTTGGACACCACCAAAACACTATTGTTTAAAAATGAATATGGAGAACATCAAAACTACTAACTAAACTTTTTCCAGATATAGTGGTTTTATTTCAGCTTCAGAGAACTTCTTGGTCGTGCTTTATATTTAAGCATTACAATGTAATTGTTGGTAATTTGCTACAGTTTTTCCACATTGGAACACAGATATGGTCATAATAATGAAATGACAAACCTTCCTGTTTGAAGACCCCAAAGCCCCACCACTCGTCCTAATTAGTCAGTGCATGTGGAGGTGCCAGTTCACTGCTAGGGCACTGATGAGGTGCCCATGAACAAGACATCGATTCCCCACTTGCTTGGGGTGCCTAACCATTTGGCAACCCACTCACTCTGATACCTCTCTACTGCTCTCTAAAGTGCATGTATATCAGTCCTATTTGTATGTGAGTGTGTATTTGGGCTTCCATGTGTATAAAAAATAACAACAGAGTAAAAAAAATTGAATTTCCCCAATGAGGGATTAATAAAGGCATTTCTTCTTCTTCTTCTTCTTCTTCTTCTTCTTCTCCTTCTTCTCCTTCTTCTTCTTCTTCTTCTTCTTCTTCTTCCACAATCTCATGGAAAATGCTGGAACCCAGATGCCACCTGAGCCCTCCAAAAACTTAATTATTTCCTTTTTTTGATCTCAACATTAGTAATTTATAACCCAGAAATAAAACAAACAATAAAAACCCATGAACTGAAGTGTGTCCAAACTTTTTGCTTGTACCATCTGTGTTTGAAGTGATTGTCATGAGTTGTATCACAACATCACTGAGTCAGAAATGAGCAAACTTGGAAACACAAACAGTGAAATGACTGACCATAGCTGACTCGAGGGATGTTTTCTAGTTCACAAAAATAATTTCTGACTCTTGTACTTTACTCATCAGGAAACGGCCATATTGTTGTGCTCTACTGTAGAAAAGAAAGATAATGTCTTTTAATTGTGTTCTGAAGTGATGTGAAATGCTGGATTCTCTTTTCAGAGTGATCGCCTTCTCATCAAAGGGGCAAAGATAGTGAACGATGATCAGTCATTGTTGGCTGACATCTATATGGAGGATGGCGTTATCAAGTAAGTTCAGTTTGATTGAATATTTTTTGAACTTTGTAGTTTTAAACATTGCATTAGTTAAATAAAAATAATAAATCAACATAAAATCATACCTTAAGTCTAGAAATCCATTCCTTTTGTTTTCTGTATGTATTACTTTTAATATCTCTTCCACAGGCAAATAGGAGACAACCTCATTGTTCCTGGGGGAGTTAAGATCATCGAGGCTCATGGGAGGATGGTGATGCCTGGGGGTATTGATGTGCATACCCGATTCCAGATGCCTGACCGAGGCATGATTGCAGCTGATGACTTTTACCAGGGCACCCGTGCTGCTCTGGCTGGAGGAACGACCATGATCAGTATGTTAGACAGATTTAAACATTAATTTCATTCACATCATTTAGAGAGTTTAGTAATCCTGTTGCATGGGGTTATCCACTCGCATATGTGCATGCCACATGAAGCATATGATTTAATTTTCCAGTTTGTCTGTGCACACAGATTCCAACCTGTTTGTTTATATTTTCTAGTTGACCATGTGGTGCCGGAGCCTGGCGTCAGTCTGGTTAATGCTTTCAAACAGTGGAGGGAGTGGGCTGACAGCAAATCATGCTGTGACTATTCGCTGCATGTGGACATCACCGACTGGAACAATGGAACTCAAGAAGAGATGGAGACTTTAGTCAAGGATCATGGTATGAGGACAAGAGTCTGAATTTCACTTTACTTTTCTGTCTGTCTTATACATTGAATGATGCTCATTCTCAGTCATTATCTTTAAACATAGTGCTTCTCTGAAGCTTTGGGGGTAAAAAGGAATCACTTTCTCCAGACCATAAACCAGTAACTAAATATTTCTGCCTTGTAATTTTTATCCTTTTGGTTTTATTTTTCTCTTCCACTCTGGATTTTTCCCCTTTTGCTCTCTTTATCCACCTTTGGCTATTTTCTCTCATAAGTTTTCTATCTTCAGGTGTCAACTCTTTCCTGGTTTATTTGGCTTATAAGGATGTTTTCCAACTTTCTGACTGCCAGGTATGCTCTGTTTCTGGCTTATTGGTTCTGCACATTCTCTTCTGAGGTTTCAAGACTAAATGCATCATTCTAGATGTCTTTGAAGGAAATGCTTGACCTGTGAGCTCCTCAATCTGTATCATCGTCTTGCAGATCTATGAAGTTTTCAGTGTGATCAGAGACTTGGGAGCCATTGCACAGGTGCATGCTGAGAATGGGGACATCATTGCAGAGGTAATGGACCCACTAATAATGTCCATCAAGTTTTAGCTGCAAGATATTTCTGACATTTTGGGTCATGACCTTCTTATTTTGACATTTAGGAGCAGAGACGTATTCTGGAACTGGGTATCACTGGTCCAGAAGGTCATGTACTTAGCCGCCCTGAAGAGGTAGGGCTGCTATTGACCTCAATCTGAACTCCATTAAAACACACAGTTATAAGCTGGGCACACACCTTAACACTAGCTGAAACTTTGAATTCTAAGGCAGACTGTTTCCTCTGACTGGATCAGATTTCAGTCTGAACACATTTATTGACTTGACAGTAACAACTGTCTTTTCTTTTGGTACATAACCAGATCTCACAATAACTGTTAAATGTTTTGAGTTCTTTTTTCAAATAAACAGATGTTTTGCAGAGTAATTTGTGCTGGAAGTAAGCACACAAAAAGAGGCAAAAGTACAAATGTATATAGTGAAAGCTAATGGTTTGATGTTCCTTTAACTGAATGTTGTATTAGTGTTCATTATTCTGCCAAAATTAAGTAATTGTGTACCATTTCCTCACACAACATAGTCCTTTTTGCACACCTTTATCATCTGCGTACCGTCTTTAAGGTGACATCACTGATCTCTGATGTTGGTCAAAAATATTACTTTAACATACAAAAAATGTCTTCAACAATTCTTTTGATCCAAACTTGCAGTATCTAGTTCTAAAGGCCTACCTGATGTGTTTCTGCAACTGTAAACACTGACAAACTGATAAAGACTGGAACAGACGTGTTCCATTTAGGCCAGATTGACTTGACAGTTGTTTGGGTGTGCCAGGGTCTACTGTCTTAAAATAAGGAAAAAATATAGTATGAGACAGAGGAGTTGGTGACTGTCTGACCTGTGCCTCCAATGGTCCACAGGTGGAGGCTGAGGCAGTCAACCGTTCAGTCACCATCGCCAATCAGACCAACTGTCCCGTCTACATCACTAAGGTGATGAGTAAGAGTGCCGCGGATGTCATTGCCCTCGCAAGGAAAAGGGGTAAGAAGTCATTTTTCTTTTGACTATACACTGTATTTATTTTTATCTTTTAATTGTCACACGTCTACTTGGGGTTATGATGGTGTCCCATCTGCTCCTGTAGGTGCTGTGGTTTATGGAGAGCCTATATCTGCCAGCTTGGCCACAGATGGGACCCATTATTGGAGCAAGAACTGGGCTAAGGCAGCAGCCTATGTCACTTCTCCTCCGCTCAGCCCTGATCCCACTACCCCTGACTACCTCAACTCTCTGTTGTCATGGTAGGTGCTCTGAACCACGGCCTAAAGATAGCTAGAGCACATTTTGACATGTCTCTCTGCTGTGAACGATCTGTATGACCACATTTATTATTCAATGCCTTTCACAGACGGAGGACAGTGGAATACAATTTACTGTACTATACATATAAGATACAATCTGTAAATTATTTATAGTAATGTCACTGTTGCATTTATAAGAAGTAGTGAAAGTGACACAGTGTGTGCACATGGACCATGTTTTTAGATTTCTTGTGCTCTTTTTTTATTTAGTGGGGACTTGCAGGTGACTGGTAGCGCTCACTGCACTTTCCAAACCTCTCAACGCGCCGTAGGCAAAGATAACTTCACCTTAATCCCAGAAGGCACTAACGGCACAGAGGAGAGGATGTCCCTAATCTGGGACAAATGTGTGGTGAGGGAGATAAGACCCACTTTTCACACATTCCAAAAATTCCTCTCATATAGTTTACAAGGACAAGTGACCTGTAAATCTGTATGTACGGTGTGTTTTTGTCCCACAAGGTGACTGGAAAGATGGATGAGAACCAGTTTGTGGCAGTGACCAGCACAAATGCCGCCAAGATCTTCAATCTTTACCCCCGCAAGGGCCGCATTGCTGTGGGCTCTGATGCCGACCTTGTGCTATGGGACCCAGATGTCACTAAGATTATCTCAGCCAAGAGTCACAACATAGTGAGTGATGGTTAACTCGCTTGGCTTCTTTTCAAGCATGCATCTTTGGCGGATATATATTGAAAAATTAATCTATAAAGTTGCCATCTTTTGCGTTTTTTTTTTTTTTGTTTTTTTTTTACATTTGACTCATCTTTTTTTAAGCCTTTTTCATTGCATCAGGATCTCATACATTGTATAAAATCAACAAAACAGTGTGTCATTTGTTGTTGGAATAAGAGCAATATTTGGCTGAAAAGAAGCAAACACCTTACATTATTACACTAATTTCCAGGTATTTTACTAACAGCTGATGTTTGCTCAATGTAAATCACTAATACTAATCATGAAAGATTAGATTTTAATGTTTTTGTTTCTCATAACACCCTAATCATTTTATTCAATGCTCGCTGTACTTTTTTTTGGTCTAGTGCAGTCTATGCAGCTGTCCTATAGTGTTTGAAGTTGTATTGTTGTAATCATGAAACCTCTTGTTTTAGGCTGTGGAGTATAACATCTTTGAGGGCACAGAGGTGCGTGGTGGTCCTCTGGTGGTGATCAGCCAGGGTAAGATTGTGTTAGAGGAGGGCAGCCTTCACACTACAGAGGGCTGTGGCCGCTACATCAGCCGTAAACCTTTCCCAGACCACGTGTACAAGAGGATAAAGGCTCGCAGCAGGGTGAGTCTGCATCACAGATAGTTTTGTCTCTGAAAGAGCATGTAATAGGTATGACAGAATAAAAAGTTAACAGACATCATAAATAGCCAGGTTGTAAACTGCAGAGGAGCTCAAGAGGTAATGAATTAGTCCCCACCTATTTTTTGCCACGTGCACACAACATGAACCTAAATAGCAATATAAAGGGTTGAAGGGTTGTAGGTTGAAGCTCCAGCTTACAATGCCCACCCATTTAAAAGTTTGTCTTATTTTAGCGTGTGGTAAACATCAAAATAACCAAAACAAAACAGAGGAAGTAGGTACACAGCTTCACAAATGTTAGAAAACATAAAAGAAAGAGCATTTTTCAGTTTTCCTGGTTAGAGACAGCAGGTAAATGCTTCTTAAAGGGAGTGATTTTCCTTACCTCACCTTTTGTAGAACAAAAAAATTAATATTTTTTATTGAACGTATTCTCTATGACGTTTTCTACAATTTTTTTTTTAATGTCGTCATCTCCGTTGGACTGAAAGCAGCAGCAACTCCTTTTTTTAAAATCTTTTTTCTTATTCTCATGGATGTTGTTATTAATGGGATTGATATAAATGAAAGTTAAATCAAGTACCTCATACATATTATATCTGTCATTTTTTTACCACAAAAATGTGAAAAAGTCATGCTGTTCACACTGGTAGTAACCTATGTGCTGAATAGAGTTTGTGGTCTGAGTGTTGACTCTGCTCCTACGTCCAGCTGACAGAACTACGAGGCGTCCCCAGGGGCCAGTATGACGGCCCGGTGTGCGAGGTGACTGTGACTCCCAAGGTGATGTCCACTGTCTCCTCGGTGAAGACTTCTCCTGCCAAGCAGCAGCAACAGCAGCAGCAGCAGTTTACTCACCAGCCAGTGCGCAACCTTCACCAGTCTGGCTTCAGCCTGTCCGGTGTGTGAAACCACAGATTTCATCAGTTGCACTAGTCCTCTTTTGAGGCAGTCATTTCTAACTATAGACTATACCACACTTGTTAATTTTTCAGGCGCTCAAATTGATGACAACGTTCCCCGTCGCACCACCCAACGCATCGTGGCTCCTCCTGGAGGAAAAGCCAACATCACCAGTCTCGGCTAAGCTTTCCATTCTGAGCTGGGGTGCAGGTCAACTCGGGCCCAGAGCCACTTCAACCGCTGTTACATCACATCTGTTCTTTTTCAACAACCTCTGACCCCCTGCACCCCACCCAAAAAACACTCCATCCATTGTGATTCACTCTCTATTGCTGTCTACTCATGCAAGAAAAGAAGGCACTATTCCATTCTGTTTAATCTTTCCTGCCATATTTCATCGTTGAGGAAGAGTCAGGTGAATTAAAACAGCTTTGTTCGCTGTTTTAGTCACAGTTAGTCCATTAATGAAATTCATTTGTTTACATTTGTTTACATTTTTGTATGGTTTTTTTTTTGTACATTGTTGCGCTGTTTAGTTGATCTTTTGGTTCAGAAAGGAAACATAAAACGAGTATTAGAAGAAATGTTTTATGTACGGGCATTTTACTATTTTACTAACAGCAAATGTCTGCAATTTTCTCAAGAATGACAGATATAATTTAGAATGCATTACCTTCAGCTGAAAGGAACACCCCCAAAGTCCATAAACATAATGTTAGGTACTACATAGTTATGTTGTAGTACATTGCTGTTTTAGTAAAAAAACAAAAAAAACAAAAATACAGAAAACAAAAAAGCTGAAATACTAATCCTGAAAGATTAGACTGTAACATTGTTTTTGCATCACATAACACAGGATTATATCCAAGTTTGCAGTATTAGATTTTTTATCTTGTCCTTACTTTGTGTTGAAGTTGCACTTTTTTATGTGATATTTCATGTTTTCATCACGTCATGTTGGAATGACTGCACTAAAAGGAAAAGAAAGGGTATTTAAATGTTAATTCAGCTTCAGCCTGAATACGAGGGAAACGGCGGGCATATACGATTTTGTTCAAGAACCCATGAACCTTTTCCCTAATTTCACCATATTGTTTTTCCCCTCATGTTTGGTCAAAGGTTGTCAGGGCAACAAGCTTCCGATATTAAGTGTTTGTTGTTGAATACAGAGAAACACTACCAAAGCGAGGTTTTCCCACAGCCTCGCTGCACCTGGTGCTATTCGGTCATTGCTGTATATGTGGAGATGATGTCCGCACACATCCACACAGCAGTCGTGTCAAGCTTTGTAATAACAGCAGCCAGGGTAGAGGTTTCGACACTATTTGTTTTGCACCTGTAACAATCCAAATGGTCAAAATATATGTGAGCTTGCAGCTTTTATTTGTATTGAATATGTCTATGTTTATTTAGGATATATGTTGAACTGAACTACTTGCCTGCCTGTTCTGTAAGATATTTGACAGCACACTGTATTTATGAAGGCTCTTTAAAGAAGTGCAACCAAGATCTTTGAGACCTGAAAAAAGCGACGGTATGTAAATGAAACTCTTCACAGTGTGTTCATGATGTTCTTGGTGTTTGTGTTGTGAATGAATCCCAGATTTCTTCTTCCTCCTTCCCCCCCTATACAGTATCACTTGAGGTAGTAACTACATTCACCAAACCACAGCAGGTTGTCAGTAATGTGGCACTGTGAACTGTACTGTGCGACCAACCTACTGCATTCTGTTAAACACTGGGTTGTTTCTTCCTTATTGCCTTGTCAAGTGTAGGTTTTTGTATGCCGAGCTATAATGTGAATTACAGTGAATTACATTTGGGGAGGGCTCCTGGTAATGGTTATTGAGATGTAATGTTGAGCACTGTTGTCGCCCCTCTCCAAACTAGTGTGATACTGTTGGTCATGTATGTTTTGTAGGACACCAGGGATTTTTGAAGGGAAAACATCAGTCCTGTCAGCATTCAACCCTACCTGTGTTGACTTCAGTGGATTAAAGTAATAAAAATGAATATGGATGTGCTGGGTGATTTTTGTTAACCATCTAGAATTGAAAGTAATTTAGTAGAAGTTTGATGAAAGAACAAATAAATCCTAAAACCATCATCAATGTAACACTCTGGATTCCTTTGCTGAGAAACTCATTAAATTTCCAAATGCGTGTCCAATATATAAAATTTTTAATGGTGTAGTGCCTCCTCCATTTACCACTTTCAGGGAAACTCAACAGGACATTGTCTCAAGGAGGAAACCATCATTTGGCCAGACATCTTTCATAATAAGGGCTTCAATTTTTATGGAATATACTTAGAATAATTTAGCAGCACAATGACACATCATTTCCTTGTATGGAATCTCAAAACTTGGTTAAAAGCAGCCATACGTGTCATCATACCTTCTTACTTCATGCTTGTCTGCTTTAATGTTGTGTCGTTTTTTTGTCATTTCTGTTGTGAAACGGGTCTGTACTTTACTATATGTATTAACTACCTGTGTTATCTCAGTAGTATCTTCATTGTCTTACTTTGCATGGTGCTTGTCTCATTCTTTTGTGCTTCGTAAAATAGTGTGCTTTATCAATTTCTTGCATTGTCATAATTTTGCCTGGTGCTTACTTGATTTCATTTACGCTTGGTCTGTAAAATCTGTCTTAAATATGTTTTGTTTTGTTTGTCTTTACATGGTCTGGCTTTGCATGCTGGTTTTATCACACCTTTAGGATTTTACTCTGCTTATCTCTGCACTAATTTTGATTTGTTTTGTTATTTTACTAAGTTAATTCAACATCCGGCAACACTGGCACATTCACAGTATTGTTGAACACTGTCATTGAATAAATAAACATTTCTAAACTGCTTCAAAAGCAATATCTTTTAAAGTGAAATCTATTTATTTAAACCTAAGTACTGGCTCCTAATTAATTTTATACCAGTATTTGTGAATACAGTACACTAAATATGTGTTTGATTTTACTTTATTACATAATGCCACTTCATTACGCTATTATTGTCATTATTTTCACTCCTATTATTCTTTGCTAGTGTATACTTTAACTACTCAACTAATACTTTCTGAAGGAAAGATTGTGCATTTAACTGTCAAAATGGCATGTATAACTGTACTTATCAGATTTTATTTAGAAAATATTAAATATAGAAACAAAAAATGATGCACAACCCAACAAAGTGTTGACAATCAAAGTATTTTTATAATAAAGTATTTGATGGATGTATTTCTCCTAAGGCTAATTTTTCATCTACATGTTGCTGATTGTTATCACGTTTTAAAATAAATCTCTTATTTTACTTTTAGTTAGGTTTGGCATAATCATTCTTTTGCACAGCATTCATTAAAAGCCTGTTGAGGACACATAGGCAATGAACACAATGCCTGTGTCTATGTAATTTCTAGGAACTTTTATTATGAATGGAATGAATATTAAGAATGAATTACTTTGGTCACATTGTATCCTAGCTGTGGATGGACTTACTGATTAAATCCACATAGACACTAGATGGAGGTATAGAGTCAGCTCCACAAAACCACTGTTTTTCAAGCTCCACAGACGCTTTCCCCCCCACAGGGATCCTTCAAGCAAAAGATCTAAGCTAGACACAGCAATGTCACAGTGAATGCACACATTAACAATAGTTCTGTGATTAGTTCAAGTCAAGCCTGTAGCTGTTTGACAGTTGTCCAATTAGGATTTTGCATGATGAGCACACTGATTAAACTGAAGAGGGGAATCCTAATATCAGCATCTACACATACTGATGAGAGCTTTAGCGAGGGAGAAAAAAAGCACCATAAGACTTTACAGTTCTAAACCCTCTTGGGGAAATGTGCAAACATGAGTCACTGGTACTTGGTAAACTTTCAATCAAATGAACGAGAGAAGCCTGTGTTACACTCCACAAAATTTCCCAGAAATTATCATCTCACCTTCACGAAAATTAATTTTAAACTGTAGGCATTCGTGATTAATATATTCAGCATTACATCTACCAGAAAAGTAAAATAAAATGGTACAGATAAAATGCAAATCATACATTTATTGGTAATTTCACCAGACTGGGATGGATAAAATCAGGGACTTCTGATGAAACACAGGAAGGGTGCTCTGTTCCAGCCTGTATCTGACTTGTGCAAGGCTGCAGATCTAATTATGGTATTCATTACAGCTATTGCATTTGGAAGATGATATATCTTTATGAAGCATGGCACATAGGTATTTGTTGATGGGGGTTTTGTTCATAATCCCACCACTTTCCCCATGCAGTCTGACAATAGAGGGAGGGGTGAACTAGGTCATCTGTAGTTTAGAGCTGCCGTGGTCGCTGGTAATGGCATCTGCTCAGAGATGGTGTGATTTACAGGTTCACAGACAAGCCGGTCAATGACAACGCGGACACAGACATGCTCTCTCACACGACATTTCTAGTGCGTCTCCTGTGGGAATGCCGTCTGCCTGCACCTCTACGGCTGAACTTAAAAGTGTAAAAGGGGGGAGATGTGTTTGACGATGCAAACCGCCTCTCCTCTTTCTCACAGTACAAAGAGAGTACATCCTGGTACGACAGAAGAAGAAGCAGAGAGAAAATAAATCAATACTGTTGGCTGAGCTTGTCCTCTTGCCCACTTCACAGGCTTGATCTCACACTAAGCAGCACCCACACGGTTGATCATAACAAAGGCTGGGGTGAAGCTTTGTATGTCAGAGAGTAAAAAACAACAGACACATGGACCAGAGCCTGAGAGAAGAATGTCTGAGACTGTGTATGAATTAACGTGACATCTCTAAATCTGGTGGATTTTTTAAGAGGCTTGGGGGCCAGTCAGGATTGAGGTCAGCAACCACAAGGTCAGATAAAATTCCACACGAGTATATTAAGACATCCATCTGGCACGGCTACAAGGTACAAGAAAATTGTGGGAATGTGAATACAAGACCAACAATTTTTTTTACATCAAATGTTTCGTGAATCCTTTACCCCTCCCTCCCTACTGCATGATAAAAGAGAAAAATAAAGGAACAAAAACAAGAGTCCAAAATTGTCCTTATGAATCCCTTGTCAGGAATATGTCATAGAAATTTATTGTAATGTGACATGGAAGTACACAAGTTTTCTTGGTACTTAATGTGTATAGTGCACAAACATTTCAACAACAGGAACAGCATCACTGGGCAAACCTCAGGAGCGCCACTGGCCAGCAAACATTTGTCTATCTCATGCAACATATAAAAGCTTTATATTTCCATATATTTTACATTTAAAGTGCTTGTGGTTCATATAAAACAGGTAAACAGGATAGACGTATTTTGGTCCACTTGAGGAAATACTTTCACAGCTTCTTTACAATGGATTTTTTCCTCTTTTAATCCATGTCAGGTGAGTACTTGCCAGATCCCTTTTCTGTACACTTCCAACATGTCATGTAAGATTTAACACCATGTTATAAAGTAATTTTTAAAGTAACTAATAGATAAATATAAGCAGTATTTTGCAGCGTATAAAGGGCTTTAAAGTAGATGTCAGAGTTTGAATGCAGCAAATGTGATATGTTCTTCAGTTTTTTTCAATTTCAAGAAAAATATGGAAATGATATCAAAGGGGAGATATTTCCATTCAACTTTAAAAGCATCCATCACATCCTTTGTCGAGGAGTAGCGGAGACATATTTTCATCCGTGACCTTCAAAAGGGAGTCATGACTAATGGATGAAGGATTACAGTGGTTATACAGGATCTCCTTTTTCAGACAGGGACAGTTGATGGATTTTAATGGTGGGAAGTTTTCCGACTGGAGAGGGGTGGGCACCGTTTGACTCCTCGGTGGGAGTCCCACCACCGAGGACACAGCAACATGTCTGCTGGAAGCTTTTACTGCAGAACTTGGCCACTTTAGTCCTGCTGGTCTCGGCCGGTCCTGATGTGCCTGTGTGACTGCTGCCGGAAAACATCCTCCAGTCTCTGCTGTCCCTGGAGGATGGGGTTCTGGACAGGGCCATTGAAGAGGAGGGGCTGAGCCGACAGGGCGCCCCCCTGCTGTCCAATCCCAGAGTCAGGGATTGGCTTTGACTCTGTGGTGGAATCTGACCTGCAGTGAGATGAGGTGGTCTGGGGGTCTTTCTCAAGCAGTGAACTCCTAGTAATCTCTGGAAAGCTTTCTTAAACTCCTGATTGGAGCATGGGTATATGATGGGATTGATGCAGCTGTTGAAGTAGCCGAGCCAGAAGGTTATCTTGAAAACAGTGTCTGAAGGTCTGTATGCAGGGAACATGGAGCCTGCAAGAACAGTACAGTAAATGCTATGATTATCATTATACTAACAGCAAAATCCAATCTGATGAACTGCCTAAAACCTAGAACCTGTTGCCCATATATTTGGAATAATTTTGTCTTCAGACACATTTCTCTTTATATACATCAGTAATCACCTTTGACCAGGTGTAATGATTAAATACTGAGTCCCAGTTACCCTTTACCTATAAGAATAAATCATATTTTCACAATCATTTCACAAGAAGAGGTAAAAATATTTGATTCCAGTTTTATGGGCAACAGTGTAATATTGTTGTAATAAAACTAGAATGGCACTCAGAGAGGGCAGACCTCCTTTAGGGCCAACAGTCCACATCTTCTACTCATTCTACTATATAACTAAACCACAAACTACTCTAAGGTCTTAGCTGTTATTTGGCACCCAGTACCAGTGTTTGGTTTGGTTTTGTAAGCCATTCATGCTTGACCTATGTCCTGAACTATTCCAATACATGAAAGGCGATGCAGTCATTTCTGTAATCATCCAGACAGATAGACAAATGGGAGCGATCATTTATAATCATCCTCATGGATGGAATATGAAGCATATGCAATTATAATTAAAGACACAAAACATATCTGATTATCTAATATGCCTAATAATATGTTACATCTGAATATACAACTCCAATTCCAGAGAGAATGCAACGATTTGCAAAGCTCTTGAACTCATATTTTCCTCAAAATAGAACATACTAAAACATATCAGGTAGATTTCTTTTTTATGCACTGTCCATTTTTTTCCTGGAATTGTGGTTGTATTATTTTCAGTAAAAAGTAAAAAGTGTACAAAATGTCTGTGTGTGTGTACATATATATATATATATATATATATATATATATATATATATATATATATATATATATATATATATATATATACATATATATATGTACACACACACAGGGTGGGGAAGCAAAATTTACAATATTTTGAGGCAGGGATTGAAAGACAGTGTATGACCAATTAGTTTATTGAAAGTCATGAGAATGTATTTGCCACAAGAAAATTTACATAATAGAAAATGTTTTTATTCTATGTGTCCTCCTTCTTTCTCAATAACTGCCTTCACACGCTTCCTGAAACTTGCGCAAGTGTTCCTCAAATATTCAGGTGACAACTTCTCCCATTCTTCTTTAATAGTATCTTCCAGACTTTCTCGTAATAGTTTTGCTCATAGTCATTCTCTTCTTTACATTATAAACAGTCTTTATGGACACTCCAACTATTTTTTAAATCTCCTTTGGTGTGACGAGTGCATTCAGCAAATCACACACTCTTTGACGTTTGCTTTCCTAATTACTCATATGGGCAAGAGTTTCTGAAAAGGTATGGATAACAGTGTTAGGTATGATTATGACATCAATATATGTTTGGTTTCAAAACAATTGACGTAGTGCCTGCTGAGAAAAAAACAACTAAATGTTCATTGTAAATTTTGCTTCCCCACCCTGTATATATATATATATATATATATATATATATATATATATATATATATATATATATATATATATATATATATATAAGGGCTCTGACATTACCACACAATGTTTAGTCTTTTGGGGCTCCTCAGTTTTATTGCTGAGTCTGAAACATTTGTTTCAAAGTAATAAAAAGGTAATGAAATATGATAGTTACATTACTCATTACTTTTTAATAGAGTATCTAATAATCTTTGGAGTTGTTTTAGTTGTATTTACAAATAAAAACATAGAGCAAGATACTTTTTCCAAGGCCATGTGAAGGACAAATGCATAAAGTGCATTCCTCAGGCAATGCACAGGATTTCATAGAACAATTACATAAATGTAGATTATACAGTCTACATTAAATATAAAAACACTGTTAAGCGCATAACAGTGCATCACCCATCTGTTAAAACAGTTATAATGAATGAGTCCTGGTCATAAGACACACATTCATTTACATGTACACACTGATGTATATATTTATAAAACATTGAAGTACAAACACCATTAACATAATAGTCTAAATTCATGTGATATAGCTTAGAGATTTCATAAAACAAAGACTATAATCTGCAACCTATTCACTGTTATGTGGATTAGCATTTACAATATTTTTTTCATAGCTCCTATGACTTGTTGCAGTTACAGTAAGAAAAATGTCATTTAATTTATTTACGTGCATTTGCCACTTTATCCTGCTTGCCATGAAGGTTAAGTATTTTTATTAAAAGTGTCTTCATAAATAGAGCTGCTTTTGATTAGAGGAAAAAAGTGTGAGTGGATTTCATAATGAAGAGGCTGAGAAAATGGCTTAACGGGCACATTACATGCAGACCTGTTTGTCACTGTAAACGCAGATGAATGTCACATACCCAGGGGCTTCTAGTGAGACATTAAAATAATTACATGGCTGACTTTTTGTGTGGTGGCAATCTATGTATCAATCTATCATCTATATTTAGTGCTAGAAAGGGAGAAGAAGTCTTGAAATGCAGTATGAGTTGTACGATTAAAATGCCGGCTTTTGAGAAATGAGCCCATAGAGTCAGCTAGAGAAGACAGGTGGGAGAGTTTGAGGGTGAATTATTTTCCGCTTGTGCACAACTCATATTTCATACACAGATGTGCAAAAAAAGAACTATTTTCTTATTGCCAGTACCCATGATAGATTCATATTTGGGGAAAGGAAGGTTATTGCAGCATTTAGATAAATGTATTGTTTTCCTGGAATCAATAAAACATCATTGCCTGTTGTCATGTGTTAACTATATATCTGTATCTTCAATACAAGGACAACATATGTTGGGTGGAGACAATTATATGACCCGTACCTTATGAGCCAACATAAAATCTGATTTAAAACCTGAAAAATGTCATAAATATACTATTGCATTCAAAAGATTAAAACACTTTTTTTTTTTTTTGCTCAAATCAAACACCTCTAAGAGTGAAATCTGATGTCCAATCCCACAGACAGACTTGCAGAACGATCCCAAACACTAACTTCCAATAATCCAAAATAATCCGATAATACTTGAAATGACTTTTTTGGCTACTTGGATGCAATGTAGGGAACACAGTGCTGTTGCTATGAAGTTGTTACTCAACATATCCAGAGGTGACATCAAAATGTATTCAAACTAAGGAAACAAAACAATTTTTAAAATGTATTGAACTATGATATACCTGGTGACTTCCAAATTATTTTTCCTTTACATTTAAGCTTTCCTAAGTGATTTATAAGCATTTAGTACAATATTTTTCTATACATTTGGCATTTTTCTGTGAAAATCACCTATTTTACAGATAAAACCTATATATTTAACTAACCAGTCACAACACCATAGATGTTCATAAAAGTTGAAGACTATTTTATCAAAGGCCAAATATATTATTAACTGGACATAAAAACAAATGTATGTATCTGGTGCTATTTGTCAAACTACATGGTTTTCATGGCTGAATCAGTGTTGCAGAAAAGGACCGTGTTTTCACCTCTGGTACAGAATCTCTGAACACCCAAATAAGACATTGAAAAGCTTAGAAACTGAATTTTACCTGAATTATATCTATGTATTAATTGGAGTTGTGGTTAAAAGGTTATTAAACATTTTAGATCAGTAGATCCTTTAGGTTGTTGGCAGTTCTTTAAAGGTCAAACAAGCAAAGGCTGGTTTACAAACTGGTGTAGTCCCCAGAGATGATGTTCTGAAATGTCAAGGTGAAAAGAAAATGTTTCACAAGTAAACACAGAGCTAAAACTACTTTACTCACCTTATTTAAATTTCCAGTTCCCTTAATGTATTAATATTTTTTGGCGACAACATATGCAATAAACCAAATCAACACTGACAAGTTATCCAGCATTACACGTCAGGACTAGAACATTGCCTGGTGATTCAAAGCTAAATATATCATTGTCCACAGAATTATGTGGCTGTGTTATGGGCCCTGACGCCAGCATTAGTAATAGAGCACTGGTAAGCTGAAGCATTTCCTCATTTCCCAGTCAGGAAAAACCTCAACCAAATGGTACAGCTATATTTAAAAGCATGAGAGCATGCTTTTTAACAAAAACCCAAGGGGATTTGTGAGGGTTTTGCCATATCTCACATCTACTTGGTTTTAGGTTTCCTTGTCATGCGATGACCTCGTTAACACCAGCTCATAAAGTGCGTTCATGGGTGGAAAGCCATGTAATGTCTTGTGGGTTCCTTTCAATCAAAGTTGATGCTCTTGAGAGGGGAGCGAAATCATATAAAGTCTGACAGTGATGTGATGGCTTTATCCGTCATTCTTGGACTGTAATAAAGTAAGTCAGGGACGCCAGGGAAGTGAGAAGGAGCAGAAGGGTCATTTGACACTTGAGTTGAGGGTCTTAGCTTGAAAAATATGAAATTCTGAGGTTTTGTTTGCTGACAGGGGAGACAGTGAGAAGCCTGGAAGATTTATAGGTCCTATTTATAGAACATCTTGGTAATGGCGATATCTACCTGGACGAGAACATTTACTACACTGCTCAACAGGCCACAGTCATCTGGATGATAGTAATGCCTGTGTGCTCCCACAGAGGAGGAATTCAATTAACATCATCAAACTATTAAATTCTCCAGCACTTAAAAAGCTGGCAGCAGCATTAATCAATGAACAGATCTCTGAAAATAAATTAATGTGAAAATGAAATGGCTTTCTTGAATTAGTCTGACTTACATGTATGAGGGCAGGCTTTTACAATTTTAAATATTTATGTATGATTTGCAAAGTGTTATTGATTAAAATGTTTTAACAGCAGGTCATTATCTGCCTTCTGGATCTTTATTCCTGTGTAAACAAATGGCATACATGCTGATTAAAATGATAATATTCATCATGATAATGAAATTTTAGTTTAAGATGAACTATCTTTTTCTGTTTGTTTTATGCCAGTAGTACAGTACAAATGCAGCAGTAATTTATACTTACAGCATAGCTACAGAAGAAGAGGATTTACTGCACAGGACAATGTACCAAATTGATAAAATTGTTTTGTCTGGTGGGTTTTACATAAAAAATGCACAGGTTCAATTTGACATAAATAAATTGTGCTGAACAAAGTTACTAATAATGACAGTAATCGGTAGAAGTGAAGCACACTAAGAAGACGGGGTGCAATGAGATGAGGGAGTTATTAAAACTGCTAGTAAAACCTCGTACTGTGGAAAATTATGTGGAAATAAAGAAAAATGCCAAATGTGTTCATCCAGCTGTTTTAATACAAGTGAATGGAGACCATTATGCAAAAATAATTGCAGTTTGTTCACATAAAAATGTAATAATTGTTAATAAAGGCCAAAACAAATAGACATTGCAATACTCACCAATGGGAAGCACGAGGAAGAAGGGCAGCCAGCACAAGACAAAGCAGCCAACCACAATGCCCAGCGTTTTAGCAGCTTTTTTTTCACGTGAAAACTTCAGTAGACGTAGAGCAAAATGTGTTCGGCTCCGAAGGGCCTCATCCTCTGAAACAGTAGCGTTGCCCCGGTGTATCCTGAGTATTACCCGCTCTGAGTGGGACTTCTCTGTCTTGTGGCCCTCTCTCAGGCCCTGGCTCTCTCTGTGAGCCACCACATAAACTCGACAGTACATGACCAGTATGATGGCCAGAGGGAGGTAGAAGGAGCCCACAGCGGAGAAGATGGCGTACCCTGGCTCCTCTGTGATCTTACAAATGGATTCGTCCTCCGGTGGCGGCTCTTTCCAGCCAAACAAGGGTCCAATGGAAATGATGAGAGACAGGACCCACAAGAGCATCATTGCAAGGAAAGCCCTGTGTTTTGTCACTATGGATGGGTATCTTAGAGGATAACTGACTCCAATGTAACGGTCCACGGAGATCACGCAGAGGCTCATGATGGAGGCGGTGCAGCAGAGCACGTCCACAGCTGCCCAAACATTACAGAAGACCCGACCAAACACCCAACGATCCAGAATCTCAAAAATGGCAGAGAAAGGCAGCACAGTGGAGCTCAGCAGCAGGTCTGCCACTGCCAGGTTAACAATAAAATAATGTGTGACTGTCCTGAGATGTCGATGGCAAACTACTGAGAGGATTACCAGGATGTTTCCCACAACTCCAAACATGATGAAAACACCGAGCACAAACCCTAAAACCACAGCTTTGACTATGTTAAGCTCGGGGACTAATACCTGGCTGCTGTTAGAGCAGTTCTGAGTTAGAGGCGCTGGGGTCATACTGTCCAGAACAGGAACCATCTGTTCCAATACTATGCTGACTATTGACACTGTCCAGTACAGCAAAGGTAAAAAAACACACCTATTTGAATTCACCACAGGAGAAAAAAGGGCATCAGGGCATTCGCATAAAAGCCATTAGAGTAATGATCACATTAAGTCTGTCTTGTCAAAACATAATTTGAATGATGATGCCTCTGGCAAATGAGCCATTACGTTGGCAATGCATCAAGAAAAATAAAACTACAAGATGCATGCAGAAGCACACAGAGAGAGGCTTAATATATGCAGAAAAAACCTACTGTGCTTAAATCAGGTGATCCATCAAGGAAATGTTACCTGATGTTAAAACTGACTCCTCAGCTATTACAGAAATACATTTTTATACATTATTACTTTAACGTCAAAAGGTTTTAACACATCCGGAGCAGCGAGACAAAATGTAGTTTGCAAGTCCATTTTCTTAAATATTGGGGTATGAAACCACCTCTCCTTGAAATGTGGTAGACTAACAGTGGGCAGTATCCACGGTGCTCCAGTTAAATGAAAGAACAATTTCAGCTTGAACACAGCAAGATGGGACACAGCAGCAGTACCTGGTGGAAAAAAAAAACATAAAAGACAGACTGTGTAAGAATTCATACATCCGCAGTATAAAAACACAAAAGCATCAATCCTCATTTTGTCCTTTGTTATACTTTGGCAGCGTTTTTTCTTTTTCTTTCTTTTACACAGTACTGCTCCTTAGAAAGACTGTGAGTGAGAGTGATGTCTGAGCCACTGTTGCTGTTAGATCAATGTGACCACAGCCTCATCTTGTGCTTATCGACCAAACACAATGTGAGGTTGAGGAATAAAGACACTGATATCAGGGCTGACCAGTTGCCTGTTTTCTGAATTGTCACAATTAAAACTCTGGTGGGCACTCAAGTCAACAAGGTGATAATCTGTCAGAGTAGCTGATGCACATCGAGTTGTGATAATATGTCCTTCAAGTGTCCTACTTTGCTTCACATTTGCCCCCCCTCTTCATCTTTCCTTCAAAGAAATCAATATCACACTTTGGCTTCTACAAGTAGGTCAAAATAATACATAGCTACAGTTTGACTTGAATGATTGTGTGTGTTCAGGCAAAATTATGCTGAGCTTTTATTTTTGATTTTTTTCCTTTTAAATCAGATATCTTGGATCAAATAAAAAATTAGATTAAAGTGATGAACAGCACTGATTTTGCCCCACTTTTGGCTCCACAATGTACTGAATTACTTGAAATATTCTTGATCTGTCCTTTGACTTTAAAACAATGTCTCAACTCTTTGCCAACTTCTCCAGTTTGACAGATGTGAAATTAATCTTGTCTGCACAGATTACTGACATTGGTAATATGGATGTTCCTTAACTAAACGTAGATTAGATGGGCCTACTAAAAGTAGCACGGGCATGTTGATGATTTTCGGATTTTGTTAAGCTGCTTTATTTGAGACTGAATTAAAACTTGATCTGAGTTGTCCTCTTTTCTACAGGTTGAACACTGTATGTATTTATGTGTTCTTTTTCTGCAGCCATTCTGATTACACAACGATACATGGGGTCAAACACATTCAGTGCTGAGGAGGGTTGTGCAGGAACACTGAGAGTAGAAGCATTACGCAGTCCCCTCTAGTCTTTACCCCCCCACACCACCACCACCACCACCTCCTCTCCTGCGTTGCTCCTCGCTACACTATTAACCACTGGCTGACCTTTTTCTCCCATGTTTCACAAATCTCTGGTGAACACAAGATGTACAGCTGTTTAACATGGTTGATGGACCCTTATTTCTCTGACATGCCCCTGTCCATATTCCTGGTGCCCCTCCCCTCATAAAGCAGCATCTGAGAGTGGATCTCACCCACTCAAGCAGACGGAGGAGGAAAAGGACCGATGCCTCCAAGGTAATTCTGAAAGTAGGAGTTGCATGTTTATCCACAGGAGCATTATGAGAACTCATCACTGCATAATCAGCGGAAAAGACATTGAATTACTTGAGCTTAAATAATTTCTGAACTGAAGTGAATAAAATTATTGAGCCATTTAGAACAGTTTGAGACCATTCTTGTGTAAAGTATTTAGTTTATCAGCGTTAGTATTGAGGCAATTTGCCCTTTCCTTTAGTTTTTCATTGGCAAAATTTGTTCAAACCAGAAGAAAGACCTATTTCTTGAGAGCCAACTCAATTAGATGTGTACAGTGTCCTAATGAAATTAATCTGAATTAAACTCTTTCAGCTCATAACTTTAACATTCAAATCAGTTTGAAGATAATGAAATGGCAAGCTTATTAAATTCACCTGCTGATTTCACTGATATGAACCTAATTTGAGTAGCTATACATTAAAATAGCATATGGTAATCATAGAAGCCCTTTTCCTTTATTGATCTGTTTAATATTCACCTAGAGCGATGCACATCTGTTGTAACTGCAGGGCAGCTCTGAATCAATGGACTGCTAGAAGTAAGGTGCCTTGCTAAAGGGCAGGGTGTCAGAGATTGATTCCCTGCTGCTTTTTAAAGTGGAAGACTTTACTAGAAGAAGGATGTTTCTTCACCACAAGAACATTGCACAAATATATTTGTGTTGTTGGCTGTTGTCCAGACAGACATAAGAGTGTTGGAGAGGTGGATGTGTAGCTGCTGCTGCTGCTGCTGCTGCTGCTGAGGGTTGGACTGGAATCCACAATAATGCTGAGGACAGCCTCCGCAGTTATTTTAATTGGCCACAAGTAAACATCAGTCCGGCTCAGCTGTGTAATCTGAACCACTTCACGGGTGTGCTGCAGGGTAATTCCCATCTTTATAACCAGTGGTCACTGTAGAACTAAAGGTGATCATCTCTAATGGAAAGTCACAGTGACATTCTCTGTGAACGTTTCAGTGGCTTAGGATGGCGAACTGCCAGAGAAACCTACAATATATAAACATTTTATTATTAATAAAGTAATAGTCGGTTACAGTGAACATTTCATCGCACATCACTCTGAGACGCAGCACAATAAAGAGTCAAATAAATAAATAAATAAATAAATAAATAAATAAATAAATAAATAAATAAATAAATAATTTGGCTCAGTGCGTCCATGCATTTTTTTTCTTAACACACAACTCCTTCAGACCAAAAAGAAAATGACTAATATTTAGAGAAATAACGTTTGATAAGTCATTTCAGACACACCACAGAAAAGAATGGATTATAAGATGTTTGTTTGTTTGTTTGTTTTTAATTTCTGCACAATTTATAATCTCTTTAGATGCTAAAAAATTGCAACAACCCCGAAAATGAAATTAAAAAAAAAAAAAAAATAACCGTGGGAATATTAAAATAAATCCATCCACAAGACAAAAAAATGGAATAAAAGTCTTAAATTGATTTAAAGCGGAACTCACCAACTTTGAGTGTGATTTTCACATCCCGACGGCTAAGTGAAGCGCATCTGCAGACGGTTGTGATTGCTGATTCGCACCAGGAGACAGCGATGCCAAAGTGCGCTCATCACTGAGAGCCCTTACATCTGCCGGCGTAAAGCGGCAGGTTTAAGGTGCTCCAAGTCTCTTCAAATGCTGATGAGTGCCAAATGACTCACTGCTTTGTCCTCGACTTTCCCCGTGCCCCCACCCACCACCACAACCATCCTCATCCCCATCCTCATCCTCACATCACCCCCCCACCACCACCACCCTCTTCAGCATCACACCCTATACGTCATCACCAGAAGTCAGTGTCCAAGCAAAGCGACTAATGTCAAACTAAAAAGAGGACAAATCTATGATGTCATGCAATACTTTACTTAAAAAAAACCGCACAGGATTATATGCATTATGTGAGTCTTTGTGTGTTGCTTAAATCAGCTCAGGTTGAAAAGATGTGTCATCCCTTAAATGTCATGTTGCCTGCCTTTGTTTCTTGTGGTTACTATTAATAGCCTAATTATTTATGGTAGGTTGCAGACTGGGTGTCAATAAAGTTTTTTTTTCCTGTCTCTCTAAATTCAATTAAAGATGATGATGATGATGATGATGATGATGATGATGATGATGCTTAATAATATTTTAATAGACATGATGAATCTTGATTAATATGATCAAAATTTTATGAACTGACACCATGAAGTGAGATTATTCTATTTAATGATGGTTGATATTCATTGGCATTATGTAGGGGTAAGCTGTAAAACTTTTTGCTTCAGAGTCTCTTTTTTTACTTAACTGTTCAGATACAACTCAAACTTTTACATTAAGCACCACCATTTGTCACAATTGTCCACCATAAATATCACTGTCTTCCTGAGTTAATGTCCATTTATTTTTGCAGTTTGCCAAACTGCTTGGGTATGGTGCAACAATAAATCAGACTCCATTCCATGCAATGCGTCTGAAAAAGAAAAGACAAATAGAGGTCTAGATATACACAAGTATTTGTCTTCTGGAATAAGCTTCCTTTTAATGTTAATACTTAGTGTGCACTCGACTACAACTAAAGCTATACAATAATACAATTATATTATATTCATTTTGACAAGTATTGAAATTAAGATATGAGTTACAGTTTCAATTATTGCATTTCATTGTCAATAAAAAATGTAAAAATTATGATGTGATTTTTACTGCATGTTGCCTGACTTCTACTGATCTTGTTTGTAGGCTGTGGTATCTCTGCAATGCCACAATGATTCATGCAAGACACCATGTTGTGACACTTTATACCTTTATCAGAAAACAGGATTGTGTTGGTTGATTTGTGTGTGTGTGTGTGTGTGTGTGTGTGTGTGTGTATTCATTCTGTAAAGTCATTAAAGTAAAAGAGTGTTCTTAGGTGAATTTACGGGGTTAGTTGAAAAACTGCTTGATGGTTCAATGGGTTCTATTTTGTGACGTCTAGTGGCGAAGGAGAGTGATGCAACCCCCCCCCCCCTTCCCATATTCACTTGTGGCAGCTCTGGAATCTGTGGAAATCCCTTGTCAGAACCAATATTTGCTTTGTTGGTTCTGGCCTTCTAATAAAAGAAGATTGACTATGGTCCACATTCAGACATATTAGGTGACATTATGAGCCTTAATACTAGATACCACCTGCTATGAAAGGTAAAAATGAAGAGGAGGAAGTCTGCTCCATTCCACTGCAGAAACATGTAGTGGGTCCATAAACACTCTCTCACTACATAATATATTTCATCTTGCGTAATCATACAGTTATGAAAACATTATTATTGATGCATTTAATTTATGTGATTAGATAAATCCCCTTAAAACCAGTAGACCTTTTACAATATGGTACAACCATCCCCAGAGTTGTCAGTTATTGCCCCACCCCCAAAAGGGGAGGCAAGGGGCACTGTTTTTGGTGCACTGGGCACTGTTTGTTGTTTGTTTGTTAACACTCCAGCAGCATAACTATTGGTTGAATTCATACCAAATTGGGTTTATTGATTGCCAGTGACCCAGAATAGATCTGATTATGTTTTGGGAAAAGTTAGTCAACGTTAAAATTTTTATGATTTTTTACAACCCCCCCCCCCCCCCATTTACTTATAATGGGTGAAATTTCACATATCTGCAGCAGCAAAACCGTTGGTTGAATTCATTCCAAAGTGGATTTATAGATTGCCAGTGACCCAGGATAGATGTGGTTACATTTTGGGAAAAGTAGATCAATGTTTCAAAAAAAATTTTTTATGAATTTTTAAAATCTTTTTTTCCCCTCCCATTTACTTTTAATGGGTGAAATTTCAAAGGTCTGTACAAACATCAATTTTGCTTTAATTTACTTCAAACTTGGCAGATATATGGAGGCAATTAATTTGCCGACATCAGCACACATATAGACATGATGACATCAGCTGGATCGATGCCAAAATAAGCTACAACACGTGCAAGGGGCGGGGTTTGTTGTGCCTGGGACCACTTGTTTGTTTCTTTGTTTGTTAACACTTTAGCAGCGCAACTGTTGGTTCAGTTCAGACCAAATTGGGTTTATAGTTTGCAAGTGACCCAGAACAGATGTCATTACATTTTGGGAAAGGTAGGTCAAAGTTAAAATTTTTTATGATTTTAAAAAAACCTTCCCATTTACTTATAATAGGCAAAATACGTGCGAGGGGCAGGGTTTGTTGTGTTTGGCACCACTTGTTATTTAGGTGTTGTTTAACATGCAGGGAAACATATACTGCAGTCTGCCTACGAAACTACAATGTCATTGAATATGAATCATATGATTTTGTGCCAGTTGTGTTAGAACTAAACAAAATATACTCTTGAGCAGAAAATGCACTTTCTTCCCTCAAAACCTGTTTTTCCTTAATAGAATCTGCATATTTCCTTCTACAGCATTTATTTGGGATCAGTGGGAAAACACTGAAATGATGACTTCACACCTGTTTAATTTAAGACTGCTTGAACTGATGGTGTTACAACTCTCTTCGTTGTTACAGCCATTCACAGTCTCCCTATTTTATAAATTGTGTGATCTTTTTTTCATCTTAATTTTATCATTTTGTGTCTCTTTATTTCTACATTTTATCAGTTTCTTTCAACAGTGTCTTTACTGGGCAGAAGTGAGCACAATAATAACCTGTTTCAACCCTTTTTTATTACCATTAATTTAAATACAACTTAGTTTTTCATGACATTTGTAAAGAAAATGTCTCACTTCTTTTGCTGGATTTTTGCCTCACATTTTCACACAAGAAATGATGGCTTCACCAGGACCATTTATGACCAGGGTTGACTTTTCACTGCATACAGTGGTCCGGTTATTATTATTTCCAATGCTGTATGCGTGCAGGGTTTAGTCGAGGAGACTCTTGGCAAACCCAACTATTCTACAGTAAGTCAATACACTTTTGTTAATGCTTGTGACGCAGAAGTCAATTGTAATTTAACTGGCACTATTTCAAAGCGTATTCATTCCACACTTGTATTTGTATTATTTTTTCTTTTTCAATTAAGAGATGTAGCGGAAAAAAGCTCTCAAACACACCCACGGACACACATGAAGAAGCACAGTGCACTGATGTTTCCTTGGCTGACTCTTTTCCTCCCACTGTGCATAAATCCTTGGTTTAGTCACTCAGTCCAGATGTGAAAGCTTTACCTGCGGGTGCTATTGCTGACTCACATCTAGAGATGCGCGCATATCCCTGAAGTAATTATCTGTAAGTATCTGTGAAGTAACATTTAATCATTTAAAGAGTGGTTTCTCAACTCAAACAATGATGAGATTTTCATATTGCACTGATGTCGGTCCTTCTACCTGCTGTTATATCCAGGGACAATCACCAGAGTCGCTTCAAAGAAAAATAGCAGGCACCCTGAAAGTACTCTCACTGCATTGAAAGGCATATCTATTTTGTGAGCACAGTTAAGTAATCGTTTTATTACAGCCAATGTCAGAGAAAAGAAATCATTTCAGTAAACAAAGACCATTATAACATTCAGGAGATTATTCCTCATTATTGTGTATGCATGTCTGCCATGTACTGACATAGACAGAATACTTTCCAAATATCTATTTACTGCAACAGATCAATTATTAGCATAATTATGTTTGCATTAAAAACAGTGACAGTAAAACAATGTCAGTCTGAGGAATATATTATTAAATGACAAAGCTGTGAAATGATGCTTCTTCTCAGCCTGTTGTTTCCTCCCATTTGCATCTTCTTAGGGCTATTGCACTAACAAGACCTGCTGGAAAAGCAATTACCTGGCAGAGCCGCCCATGCAGTGAGGCAGGCAACTGAGTATGAGAGATACTGAAATCAATATCTCTGCAATGGAAGACACGTTTCCTGTGACAGAGGCAACAACCTGAGATGAGCATTCACACTTATGTTGACATTTACAGTGATATTTCGCTTAATAGCATATCAAGAGATTTCCTCTCTTTTGGTTCTGACTTTGACAAAATCCCGTGAAATGAGCAACAGGTAGAGATTTCAATCATAAGCATCAAATGCAGGCAGAGAGCATTGCTGCAGGACCGTGCTTTGTGAAACTAAAAGAGTGTATAACTTCAGAAGAAAACTGATGTAAAGTCATTTCCATTTTACCAGTCATGTCTGAAAAAAACATTATGTGACATATTGAAAATGCATTCTGAGTTTTTTTTTAAATATTCTGAGGCAAAAATAGGAGTTGATGTTGTGACATGACTTCATCTGTACTTGATGAAGCTCTCCATGCAGAGCGTCCAGCAGCAGTCGGTCCACCCACACACAAATGCAACCGACCTGAGACCCACACCTAAAATGAAGATTAAAGAGGGTGAGAAAGCGTATCATCATGTTGACACTCATCATCTGTAATGGAGAGGTTACAACCAACCTGTATAGTACATTCAGTGTGAATAAATGCTACATCATCTTGTCATTCATCACTGTTTCCTCATGAATCATACTCGAGATCCTATTGTTCTGTGTGGAGTGTTATTTAATCAGAGCTGACATATTCAGCAGTTACATGATTCTACTAATGATATGCATTCATAAAAGGCAATTTTGGCCAATGTTTTTGTTAATGAAGCAAGAAGTCGCTCATTAAGAAGTGATTTTATGACATTAGGGTGATGTAGTTATTACTGAGGCAACAGAGCAAGTATTCAGAAACAATTTATAAGGCTTGTTTTCTCTGCAATATCTAAAACCCACATTCCACCTACGTACAGTACATATTGCTGTTCATCATATTTCCAGAAATCGGCCGCAGTCATTCACTCCCATCGCTTTTGGCTTGCCAGGCCTAAAAATATAGACATTGTCTCAGTCTGTGCAAGATTATTTTAAATTTCCAATGCCTGTTGCTGAGAAGCACCTGTGCACCACCCACATTTCACCCTGTATATTATTTCTGAAACCTGGTGGGTTAAAAGGAAAAAAGCTGAGCCATAGGGAGATTGTACAATGTTCAAGTGGTATAATTGTTTGGCCTTTTATTGGGCTTCAGTCGAGGTGCTATCTGCAATTGCTGTAATGAAGACAGAGATAATTATCTGAGTCTAAAGAACTCCACTCTGAACAGTGCTCTAATTATGGCCTAAATGCTGCTCTCTTACTGTTCAGCGTCATACCCAGGGGTTACAAGGGCGACTGCTATAGCCCTGTTACCACACAAACACCACACACACAATGGGGGCTCAGTGGTCTCATCTGTTGAAATGCTCCTCTCCACTGACATTACGATCTAGTGACAGATATTATTTAACATGGCAACGACTCCCCCCACCCTAACAGGTGACATTATTGCTGATCACCTGATTAATAATTCATCGCTCCAGATCTCACTTGAGCTGCATTGTTATTTGCATTGCTGTGGTACACCGCAGTCCCTCTGAAAATGACACATTTAATTAAAAAAGAGCCAGACAGGAACAGTAAAACAAAAATAACCACACAATACAGGATGTGCACACCTGAACAAAGACAAGAAACAAGAGATGAAGTTTACTTACAGAAGCATTGTTCCATCACTTCCTCTACTTTAAATGGAGTTCATTTTGTATTCAGAATTCAGCTAAAATAATTCTGGATTTACTCAGTCAGATAGATTGTTCCAAAGCAGGGGAGATCAATTAACGTCAAAACTCAGACTGAGGACGAGTAAGGAGCTTTTGCAGTGTCCTTGACTGAAAGGTAATGGGCATCCAAATGAAAAGACTGGATAGAAAAGGGAAGGGAAGAAGAAGGCCCACAAATGAATATGCACCGATGACGCGGCCTGTTGTTAGCTAATGAATGTGGCCAACATGCAGTCACATACTGTAGCACAGTGAGGTAAAGAAACTGGCATCATTAATAAAGCAAAGGTCAAGGTTTACCTCTGTTATTGTCAGTAATTGCTCCAATGAAGACAGTTGCATGCACATGCAAAACATTTGCACACTCAGTTATTCCAAGTGACTTTTATGAAACTTTTCCTGAGCAAGAAAGGAAAAGATGATCAAGCCAAATGCACCCCACATTTATGCACTGGTGCATTTTATAGAGGGCAAAGACAGAGACATTTATTTAATCCTCTTTCAAGACAAAAATGAAATCCATTTATTTCCTGAGTAGATTTATGGATTATTTCATGAAGGTTTAGATATATTGGTAAATATGCTGTAGAGCATGATGCATGATGATTCATATTACATGCAGTGAAACCTACCAGAAATATGAAACACAAATGAATGGTTTTAGGGCTTATATCCCTCTAGAGAGAAACAGAATGGCCTTAAACTACAACAACACGACAATACAAGGTCACTGACTATAATGATCAGTCAACGCTTGTTCTCTGCAAGCTTAAAAGGCAACAGCAACTTATTATTACATGCTGCAAGCACATCGAATATGAATTCTCTTCATTACCACTCATGAAAAAACTATGCATTTCTACATTTTTATAACCTGTGAACATTTAGCTTTGAATGTAATGCGCAGCCCTGCCAGAACGCTCGGATCACAACAATGTACTTCTGTTTCCCTTCAGGGCTGCATCTATTTGAATTCTGCCAACAAGAGAGTCTATATTTGTTTGACAGTTCAATTCTCCCCAGAAAGGCAGGGCGATGTGAAAAATACACTAGAGAAAAGGGGAAAAGGACAATATACTGTACATACCACAGCGGCTTTAATTATTCATCCCAGAGGAATTGTCAGCAAATGTTATTTTTGCTTGTGTTTTGTCTTTCAGGGTCAGCCGTTGAGCAGGATATTGTGCATGACCAAAGAGGAGACACAGTCTTACAAAGATAATGTGGAAAACACGAATACTGTCAAGCTGCTCCCCATGAAAAGTAAATCACTCTATGAAAGGATGATAATGGAGGTGTCTTTTTTATTTTATCAAAATTAAATGTATACATTAAAGATTAAAGTATTGAATTTTAACAGCAATATCATGATGCTATCAAAAGAAGTAGTGACCTGGTGTCTTGCCTGGAAAAACTGGTATTGTGTTTGTTAAATTTCAATATGCACACAAAAGACTGTATCTTTGCCTGAAAAAGCCTGCGGATGGTCTCTCTGTTAGTGATTCAGCTTCTGCTCCATGAAATTGTATCAAAGCCTCCAGCCTGGACAGAAACTTTATCTCATGAGAGGAACATTTGGGACATTGTGATAATAAAGCTGGCCTGAGAGAGCACCTCAGGAAATGAGCATCTACACAAAGAGATGAATCTTGACACCAGAGTGACTGCTGAGACTGCTGCTCGCCGCCTGACCAGCATTCAGCAGCCCCCTCTTGTGGGATAAATAAAGTAGTACAAATCACCACCAAATTAACAAATACTACTTAAATACAAATGAATTCAGTGTCACCACATCCGCTGCGGAAAACATCAATTTATTCCTTAAAAAAAACCCAAAACTATTTGCTAAGCCGTTCAAGAGTTCCTTCCTTAAGAATTTTTGTGGTGCTGTGTTCATGTGTAAACATTTGCAGTCACAACCAAACCCATAATTATATCTGAGTTTATATAATCATGAATGTTACAAATATATGTTTAGTTATTATTCACTTTATATTTATTATTAACTATTTATCTTTTTCATTTACATCTTTTGGCCATAAACCAATGAATTTTCTTTTATGTAGTCTATTTGTTTGGACCTTACTTATTTGCAAATGATTATTACTTTCATCAATGTACTTTGATGATATTTTTTCTGTTTTATCATAATGTGACAAATGGAACGTGACAAAAAACATGTATGCACCTTAATGTTGTAGTTGTTTATGAGTTGTATATTGCTTAATATTAAAGATGCAACAATATTTAACTAGTTGATTAGCCATCAACTATTGAATTAATGACGAATTCTGGCAAATGATTTTTTTTTTTTTTAATTTGATTCATTTATTATTTATTTTTTGATTTCATTGCAGAACATCATTGTGGTATTTTACTGACTAAACAACTACTACATTTGTTTTTTTTATTTGATCAAACAAACAAACAAACAAACAAACAAACAAACAAACAAACAAACAAACAAATAAGATTAATTAACAGTGAAAATAAGCTTTGGTTGTAATCCTAATTAGTACATTAAGAGCGATTTTCATTTATGGCATTGTTTTCTTCCAAGATATTTATATATTTATGTTTCTTCTTTGATTTGAATTACTTTAATTTTGTTACTCGTAAAGTATTTATTATTTATTTATTTTACGATTCACACGAATGATCACTTGTTTGCGCAGGCGCAGAACAGACCGAAAGATTGAAAACACGGAAGAGCCCGTTAAAGGATTCATGCAGGAAATACCCGGTTATCCTCTGCCCTCTAAACTAGTTTAAACAGTTTGAAAAGGTCGTTCTTTCGATCCGGATATTGATTTTTCATTGGCTTTCACAGTGACAGTTTATTTATGATCC
Source organism: Sphaeramia orbicularis (assembly GCF_902148855.1). Taxonomy (NCBI): domain Eukaryota; kingdom Metazoa; phylum Chordata; class Actinopteri; order Kurtiformes; family Apogonidae; genus Sphaeramia; species Sphaeramia orbicularis. The sequence continues at coordinate 32,174,712 of NC_043965.1, forward strand.
GGAACAATGGCTGCAGTGTAGATAATATTTATGTAAACGAGCTATTTTAGCCTCGTTGACGCTCTGAAAACATTGATTTAAGGCTCTTCTTCAGTTAAAATGCCTGCTCGTAACGTTGTGTCCAACGGGCTTCCCAACAGTAAGGTCAGATACTCCAGGTTAGCCTCTGATGATGACGGCTACATCGACTTACAGGTAAGAACACGGTAGGCTACGTGTTTACACTGTCAGACGTGTGTATGTTAAGCTAACATTATTTAGGGCTCCTTTGTTTGTACTTTCAGTCGATATAAAATTTCCCATAATGCATCTGATTTTTTTTCTTGGTACCAGTGATAGAAGAAGCATTCATTCTTTAAAGTATTAATACCACATGGAATTTACTCCAAATATCAAGTCCCTGTCAGTGTTTTACTATAATAGAGTATGTTTTGGGGTTAATTTTCCTTCCAGATTAATGTGTATGTTGCGTTTGACTATTGTAGGTGTTAATATAATTATAACTACTTTATTTACTTATATACTGGTTGGTTAATCTGGATCAATACATCATATTCTATAAAGTTATCAAATGTTTTTAGAGTCACTGTCCCAGGAGAACCACATATTTCTAAAGCAGCAACTATTCTTACAAACATGTTTATTCTACCTATATTATTTATTTATTTACCTTTATTTAACCAGGAAAACCTCATTGAGATTAAAAATCTCTTTTTCAAGAGTGTCCTGGCCAAGACAGGCAGCAGTACATTAAATAGTTTCAAACAGACACAAGCTTTCATTCATAAAAACTTACTATTCTTTCTTGAATCAGTAAATCTTACATGCACACTTGTCACTTATTACTATGTGTTATTTCTAGTCATTTTAACTATTTTTTGTAATATCTTTCTCTTTATTTTTCTATTGTATTTGATGCTTCTTTTCTTTTGCTGTTGCCACATTATCTTATCTTATCTTATCTTATCTTATCTTATCTTATCTTATCTTATCTTATCTATGTTAAGGGAATGCTTTCATTTTCTACATCCACACCCCCTCTTTTGAATCAGGGCACACAAGCTCCAACAGTATTCAGCTGCTTTACCACTGACCACAGACTATATGTGAAATGTGAATAATGTTAATCATTTTGTTGCAATGGCCCTTCAGTGCTCAATTAAAAACTGGAGAGTCCTTCTTTAGACTTCTTTCAGTAGGATGCTCACTACTGGAGAGTGGAAACACCTCACAGGCCCTGCAGTTATACACATGCTCTATCTCAGTGGTTTAGTTGTCATAATCTGGACCTTGTCAAATTACGCAAGCAAAGCCATTGAAACCCTGCTGTGTCAGAAAAAAACTGTCATTTAATATTTCTTGTCCTTTGCAGTTCAAAAGGAGCCCACCCAAAGTCCCATACAAAGCTATAGCATTAGCCACAGTCCTGTTCCTAATCGGCTCCCTGTTAATCATCATTGGCTCCCTTCTCCTGGCTGGATATTTTGGAGTCACTGTAAGTACTTTTACAACATAGCGCCGAGTTTTCACAGTCTTTTGCATTATAAACAATAGATTTACCTCAATGAATTAAATGATTCAACCTGTCTTTTCTGCCTTTTAGCATTCAGACAGAACTGTGCCTGTCCTTATCATTGGGATCCTTGTCTTCCTGCCTGGAATTTACCACCTACGAATTGCTTATTATGCATCAAAAGGCTACCCAGGCTACTCTTACGATGACATCCCCGACTTCGATGACTAACTTACCCTCAGCCACAGTCTTCCGTTATACTTGTAAATTGTGTGTACTCATTTTAAAACAGAGATATCCTTAAAGAAAATGAGGTTTAACAGTTTTGGAAAATATCTTGCATCTAATTTTTATTGATATTGTTTGATTTTTATTCAATGTAAAACTGCTGTCATAGCCAAATCAGTATTAGACATCGTTTTTGTATGTCTCTTTGGTTAGCTTGTTAAATAAAAACAACAGTAATTTGATCAGGTGTTCTCTGTTTTTATTTAGATCTTATGCTCATAGATAGACCCATATTTGCATAACTGATCATCCTGTTGTGATAAATGGTAACCATACAAACTCTCTATCTCTCTTTCAGTGTAGAGATAATATCTTGTGTCTCACAGCTGCTTAGAATTCAGTAAGATGGGGAACAAACACCAAAAGGCTTTGATTTGTCTGCTATAAAATATGTTAAATATACTGTAGAGCATGTTTTGCCCTGTAGTTAATTCTTCCTTAGAGGATTTCTTGTGATTAATGCCAATCCTTTTATCTCCGTATGGTTCATCTGGCCTGTGAGTATCAAAGTTTGAAGTACATGTTGCAACCTGTTAACACATTAGAAAATTCTTAACTTTTAACTTTGTAGTTTTTTCAGGGTTGAAATATGCCTACATATTTATTTCTTATTCTCTTTTCTTCAGATAAATCAAGAAAATACAGAAAATGTGTGTGCAGCCACAAAAGACATACAAAAAACTGATCTAAATGGGTTCTAAAGATTAAAATCACTAGTGTGACCCCACACCCCATGACAAGAAGCAGCACAAATAATTACAAACATCTGACGTGCTGAAAGAACCCTGGTATAAAACATCAGGAAATCAATGCAATGAATCTCTTATGGTCTGAAGAAAAGGGTTTCAGACATTTTGCAAAAGGAAGTCACAATAAATACTACTAATGTGATTTATGGAGGCTGTTTTTTTCTCCCTGAAAATTGTGTTTTTACTGCTGTACATACTTCCTATATATCTGACTGTATCATAATACAACGACTGAGAAATACATGTGTGTGGTCATTAGAACTTTAATAAACCAACAAACTTAATATTGGCCAAAGACTAGCACAGCACAGTCCATGTTTAGAAGAACTCATAAAAACACATGCAAAACAAGAGACTGAAATTAGAATTAATAAGGCTGGGCTACACTAGCTAGAGGCCTCCATAGTCATGTTACAAGACAGTAATAAAAGTAATAAAACTACATAAAGCAGTTCAAGTGCCCCCGCCATCCCCCTAATGAAAAATCAAATATCCTGAAAATAGGCAAGTGTTATTAATTCCCAAAGTTTGACTGAAGGACACAAGATGTTTCCTACAAGTTCTTTTTCAGTATGTGTGTGCTGTAAATGGCACATTACGAACTGAAAAGAACATCTTGTCAGTGTCATTCTGTGCTGTGAAATTAAAAGACAACACTGAGGAAATGTGAAAAAAAAAAAGAACGCTTGTTTTCGAGAGGGATGTTTTTAGATTTAAAACAGGATGAAGTGCATATAGCTATTATTCCTGTAAAGCCAATTTATATCTTGTTATGTGTCCTCCTACTTGCAACTAAATGGTGTTTACAAAAGTTCAAAGTACATTGAAGCTGTCAGCACTTAATACATTTCAGCATTTAATACCTTAGAAATCTTACAGAAAAACTGTCCATGTTTTTTTTTTTGTTTTCAGAAAGTGACACCAACAGTGAAAAGAGAAGGAGGTACACTAATATACAATATTTGCAGATATTAGCCAATATCAGCATCTGTTTATAAGATATTATTTAATAATGGCAGTCACTGGTATTATCTATGCTTTTTTTCATAAACATGTATGATTGAATTTAATCTCCCTCAAAGACAATGTAATGAAAGACTGGAACACTATAAAATACTGAAGGTAACCTGTTTTTGTATGTATTATGAAGACACAAAAGGTGAAAAAATGATGACAAATGAAAAATAAATGAACATAAATTGACATCAGTATTACCTATGAGCTAAATTGTCATAAATTATTGGTACTGGGCAAGAGTACTGTGATCAGCGTGTTCTTGTCAAAGACGTTAAAGAATATGGGCACTGAGATCTGCCACTCATTGAATCAGTCCTCACATTCAACATCCTGGTGCATGTTCTTAAGTAAAAAAAAATCACCAAGCATGTAATCAAAATCAGCAGCACCACTCAAGCACAAACCTAAGACCTTAAAAATAAAGACTTTTACACCTCCACCGCTCCTTTCAGTTGTTCCATCAGGCAGCTCCTTCAGACCACCTCAAATCATTCCCCCTCGGGGCTGTGTACCAAACTTCAGTACTTTTACACCACTGACTGAGCAGCTTAGATACAAGTACTGAAAAATGTGTTTTCATTTAATGAATTTCAGGACCCTAAGGAACAAATGTCATCACCATCAATGCATTAAGCACATATGCATGGCTTTTACACATTTTTGTGTTGTATTGATATATGTTATAAAATGCTTATTATGGTAAACAATTGTCTAAATTTTCTTTATTATCTTGTTTATTTTTTAAATTATTATCTTCATTTTAATGCATCATTGTCCATTTTCTGGATCATTTTGTTAATTTTTGCTCATTATGTTGAATTAATCCTTATTTTTCTCAGTTTGACTTGTGAAAGATACTACATGTACACTTCAGTCTTCTACATATGCCTTGTCTGTTACATTAAAACAGACATAAAATGCTGTCATATTTGGATTTATTTTCAGTCAAATACAAAGATGTTAATGGATATTAAAAAAGATTTTTTCCCCTACATTTGGATCCAAAAGGAGACACCACATTTCTTTCCTGAATCTTGAGCTAAAAAGCTTATGAACCACTAAGACAGCACACTTTTGTCCATCAGACTGTATTGTTTGAGGGCTATAGCGCCCTCTTATGGTGGTGAACAATGAGTGCGGACATTATTAGCTATTATGTTAAATAGTACTGTAATGGTAAACAGACAGGACAGTTATGAGCCCCCTGTAAACTACAAACATTTTGAGGTAAGACTCCAAAAAACATTTAACGGTACATAATAATGATAATAATACCAACACATGAGTTATAACTGAGTTATTACAAAGCCTGAGTAGAGAATATACATGTATTTTAATGTTATGCCTAATAGTTGAACTAAGCTACGAGGAAAGTTCTGAAAAAACATGAATAGTAGCAGAATGGGTATAACTTAAAACTCAGAGAAAATACCTTGCTATTGGCTCAGCATTATATTTATTGTAAAAAAAAAAAAAAAAAAACATGCACTTTTCAGGCCTCAATTAGATTTTTTTCGTTAGTTTAAATCAGTCTTGCTAGCTTAACTTCACCCGCTGTTGCTGACAGCTAATGGACAGTTAGCCTTTAGCTTAAAACTTTACTTGTTTTTAACAATTAAAGTATTACCATCTGATTTTAATGTATGTTAAACCGAAGTTCAATTGTAACAGAATGTAAAAAGAAACCCAATTAGACTGTAAGTGTAAATTACTTAGCGCTAGCGCTATTTTATGTCCAGTATGACAGTTTTATTACTGCCACTGGTAGATTTACATGGTGGTTGGCTGTAGGTGACAAGGGCTCAAGCCTTTGTTTTACGAAGATATAAATTATCAATCACACCCCTCCCTAAATACACGCAGGTGTATGTTTATGTGCTCTATATTATACATCAGATGTTAGATCTTTAGGTTAAATGCTCTCACGCCATTTGGTATGTATTTGCCTTTTGTTACGTAGCCCAAATGTTTTCCCACGAAAAGGCGCTTTTGTCCGAAGCGCTCAAACAGCAGCAGTATGAAGACACACACAGACACATGGGAACTGTACGGAAGTCCTTAACCCTGCCTTCAACATAAAAGCTGGTATTGGCAGTGGCTCTGGGTGTAAGTCGTATTTGTTCTGATAACATCCTCATTTCATTGGACACCCCTTCATTGTCTTCACGTCTCTAGTTTGATATGTTGTGTATTAGTTTCTTTTCTTTTTTCCATGTCTGCATTGTGTAGGTTTGGTTCTGAGTAATTTCTAATCAACACTGCTTTAAAAATCAATGTGAATTTAACATGTAAAAGTTGCAGTATTATTGAGTACAGCCTAAAGGACTGATTATTTTTGTACTTTATCAGATATTTATTTTATTTCAGTATAATTTGGTTCAATCATTTGTTGTGATTTTTTGATGGGATTTATTGTTGATAGATACATTGCACCTGGTCAAAGATGATTACTGATGTGTAGGAAGAAAAAGAGGAACAAGTCCGAAAACATAATTATTCCAACTTTATAGGCAACAGTGTATATCTTCCTTCATGTCAACCTCCCATACCTGGACTCTCCTGAAACCAAACAAACACCCCCTTGAAGGATTTGGACAGTTACCCACCCATCTGGACAACGACCTGGAAACTCACACACAATACCCACTAATAGCGCCCCCCCCCCCCCCCCCCCCCCCCCCCTTTCGACCCAAACACTTAAATTGGAATTAACACCCACAGAGACCACTCCCACTGCAGGTTTATAAATCCAGTGTCCCTCGCCAGTTATTAGAACTGAAGAAGTCTCTTGGATTAGAGATGAAACATTTAAAAAAAAAAAAAAGCAAAACCAATCCAGTTGAACTGAGAAGAACTACAAAGAACAGTGCATATCCTTCTGAGGTCCAGGAAAGTAAAAGTCTCTGCATTTTTGCATTCGATAATAGTCTTGGCTGAGAACATTTTGTCAGCTACATTTTTAATTTACAATTTATGACATATTTTGATACAGCTGTGACTCACTTTTTCCACTTAGAGTACAAAAATACATTGCAGGGTTTAGGACAGGGGTGTCAAACATGCAGCCTGTGGTCCAAAACCAGCCTGCCTAAGGGTCCAGTCTGGCCCATGGGATGAGTTTGCAAAGTACAAAAATTACACTGAAGAAAGGGTCAAAGGTGATGAACTTGTTTTAGTTCAGGGGCCATATACAGCTGAATGTGATCTCAAGTAAAATAATAGCATAATAACCTATAAATAAAGATATTTCCATATTTTCCTCTTGGTTTAATGTGGGAAAAAAAATTACATTATATAAATATTTACATTTGCAAACTATTGTCTTTCACATTTATTATCCTTTCACAACACGAATGACCGGAATATGAACAACCTGAAATGTATGATGAAAAATAAGTCAAATTTTAACAGTATAATGTCTGTTACTAAATGTTTTGTGCATTTGTAGATCCACTGTGATCTGTAAGTTGTGTTAATACAAAGCTGAGACATAATTTTCTTGAAATGAACTTATTTTTCTTAAGAAATTTGAGGTTGTGCATGGCTGTTCAGGTTATTTACATTTTCACACTGTAATTGTACTTTTTTCACACTAAATTAAAGAGAACATTTGGATAGATGTTTAAAGGTTATTATGCCTATTATTTAACGCTTGAGATCACATTGGGTAGTATGTGGCCCCAGAACTAAAATGTATTGAACACCTCTAGTTCAGCAGGATATACATTTGAGAAGGTGTCAAGACTTTTACTGTCAGTGTTTGTAAAGCAGTGAAAATGTCCCTTCAGTCCAGTGGTTCTCAGTCTTTTTCCATTGGGCACCCCCCCCCCCCCCTTTGGAGGACAAAAAATCTCCAGGCCCTGCTCAACCCCAACAACATTGTAACAGGGGTACAATTGTAACTTTTATTGAAAGAAACATCTAGGCTATATCTTAACAATACTTTCTGCTTTTCCTTGAATAATTTGTTGTGCAAATTAAAAATAACTTCGATTTTTGCTTGAACAATACAAATAGACTCAACAAGACTGCTCCCTGAGACAATATTTTTCCAAATAAAAATAGGAAATGCAGAATTATCTTACAACTATGACAATAAAGTTACTTTTTTAGAACAACAAACAAATATTGGTAACAAAGATGAATATTTTAACAATATCAGGGGCTGCAATGAGCCAGTTTCCATTGCACGTCTCAGAACATTAAAATGCAAACTGTACAAACTATGCAAAACACAAACATTGTACATTTTTCTTTTACAGTAAAATCCTTGTCCGTTCTCCAAACCTAACCTCTTTGTCTAATCTAATAACACATCACCATGGCAGTAGGTTTGTTTGTTGTACGTCCCTACAATGAGTCCAGGGTGCTCCAACACTAAAACATTAATTCTACCTGGTACATGTTCTAACCTGAAGAAAAAAAAAACACCCAGGAGTGTACAAAGACTGCACAAAGCATGCATACATTTAACGTAATGCCCAGAATTAAAATTAAATAAAGGTAGATGAGGCCTGCATAGTAAAAGTAGGATTCTCAGATAAAAAATGGAACATGTTGGCAGTTTTTTGTAAATTATGGTGATGTTTTATCTGCTTGTCTCTTTTATCTGTTTTACCTATTTATCTGATTTTTGTTTGTTTGTTTGTTTGTTTTTCTCATGCCTTCTGCTGTAATGCTTTTAATGTTGTATGTAAAGCACTTTGAATTGTCTTGTACATGAAATGTGCTGTATAAATAAAGCTGCCTTGCCTTGCGTTAGAATAAATAGTGGCTTTATTTTGAAAGGTGTGTTAGGGGAAGTTGTTTGTTATTACCGGTGACATGACAGCAGGTCGTAGCTGGTTGTAGTAGTAGGAGGGGATGGTAATAATGGGTGGAGAGACGCGAAGAGTATCATCATCAGCAGCAGGACTCTAACTAAACGTGCAGTGTGCTTTTCTTTCGGATGAAACTTGCCTGTTTGGTTATATTACGTGCACAGCGTCGGGCCGCGGTACCTGTGTGTTTGTGGAGATAAGTATCACCTCTCACTTCTGATTATAGGTGCTCTCCGATGGTCTGGACTGAGAAGATCGCGGAGCTAAAAGCCAAGAAGCATAAAGTTTAAATGGACTTTAAATGGGCTGTTGTCGGACTCGTGGTGGTAGCTTCTGTTAATGGAATTTACTGACACACAGAAGTATTCAGCAGGACTTCTGAAAACCACAGATGCTCAGGATTAACTGGATTTCCTTTAGTGTACGTCCGAACTGAGGAAAACATGACCACCTGCATTTTATCACCTTAATCTTCTTTTAATTTATTTATTTTTGGACTTTTATTTTCTTACATCTTCCTAAAGAGAGTATGATGAATTAAGTGGACAAGAATAGTCTTAGAAGAAGAGCATCAATGGACTGAAAGGTTTTACATTCAGCTTCAAGTGGAAAAGTGCCTCAAGCAAGGTAAGAAGGCAATGCTAAAGCATCTTTTATAGGCCCGCCAATTTATCATAGAATAGTAAAAGATGTAGTCTGTAATAGCAGAAGCAAAATACTGTATCTGTCTTATTATATCCCTTAGTGCGTCTGCATTTATTTATTAATTCTCTGTTTTTACAGTATGATATTCTCAATAGCACTTACAGTTTTATAGTGTTAGTTTTTCTACCTTCCTTCTTTCCTTTGCTTATGTTTTGTGTATCATACGCACCACTTGTGATCCACCAGTGACTGTGATTTCCTAATACCATATCAGTAGGTGTATCACAATGTTTACATACCCAGCAGTGGAGCAATAGTGAGCCATAATGTTTTTATCCATTTATTTCATTATTTCCTCTGGGGCTGCTGCCTATGCTTGTATGCGTCAGACAAAAGAAGCACCTGTTTTCTTGTACAGAATGGTGACATGGAGGACCTAGCATCACACATCTCTGTAGGGTGCAGAAAACTGTTGGGGCTCTGTGTCAGTTCAGTTTATTTTCTTGCTTCACTTAATACAATAGGCTGGACAGAACCTTGTTTTGAATTCTCTTCACACTGAACTACTGTCCCAATGTCTTTTATAATGTGTTTTTTTAGTCTTAAGCATATCCTTTCTTTCTTTCTTTCTTTCTTTGCTTTTCTTTTTGTTTAGCTTGTGAATATTAATTAGTGAGAAATATAGTGCACAGAGGCACAAATAAATCCTGACATCTGTAATCCTGTGTGTTAGCTTGTGTTTTGTTAAGACTGTGTACATTTCTGTGTACAGAAACGTAATCTTAATCATCTTGTAGGTTGTCAAAGGTTTTAGTTGCCTGTTACATTTCATTAAATAAATGTAAACATTATGTAGTTATAGTGCAGCCCTCTTTGGGAATCACAGGACAGTCCGTCATTCCTCTTGCAGTCGTGACAACAATGTTCATGGTATTGCGCCTTTCTTAAAAAATGCTTGAAATCAGTAATGAGCATGTAATGCAGCCCATCAGGCTTGAAGAATGTGCTTGCATGTAAAAGATACCAGGTCAGGCATCATCTCATGCATTTTGTTATTTAAAGGCCTTGACATATCCCTTGTTTGGAGCCCTGTTTAAAACATAGTGTAGCCAATTGTACCCTGTAGTCAGGCTGTCATGTAGAAGGACACTGATTGCGTAGAGAAACAAATTATTCATGAGCTGCAAGTGGTTCCTCCAAAATGCTGTACTATTAGTGGTTAAGATGGAGTCTGTAGTCTACTACAAAGTCTGTGGACAGTGACAGAACAGCAGAGCCAGTTGGCTTTTAAAGAATATGAGAAAACTCTAACTAAGGCAAGAGTAAGAAAACACCTAACATTGTTTATGTGCAATTCAGTGCATCATAAACGGGTGTCTGCGTATGTTCCATTCTTACTGTTGATCTGAAATAAAGAGTCCTGGAACAGCTGTCCCTAAGTCAAAGAAATCACAAACATTTCTCCAAACTTTTCTGGCTTCAACTAAAAGGGTGTTTAGAAATCCTGGGATATTGTCTCTAAGTGGTCTCCAAGTTGTAAAATAAGTCCAGACATACTGTGCTTCATCACTGCTCTTTAGTCGTTTGCTCTTTGTTGCCTTTGACCCTCATTTCCTTTGCCGGGTCATGAAAGTAGCTTTATGGGACTGACCTAAGGGTCGGGGGCAGAAAAGGACAAAAAGTTAAAAGAAAAAGTTAGCTGCTTTCCTTTCTGTAGACACCTGCTAGTCTCTGCCCGGGGATATTTGAGTTTTATGAAATCACCAGATAAAAACACTTGATATGAACTTGTGTAAATACTGGTGATTATGCAGTTGCCCAGGAGATTGCAATGGTTTCAAAATTACATTGTAAAGTAAAGACATCATTGTACTTTTTTTGCTTTGTGAATGTTTTCAAAATACTGAAGTGTTGCACATGAATCACTATTTGTATACATATAAGAGTAATCCGAGCAACCCCTGTAACAATCCATATAATCCATATACTCTAGCTTTCCCTCTCATGAGACTAGGCCTTACCCCCGTGCCCACTGTCTGCTCAGCTCATTTCCTTTTGTTAAAGTTATGTCAATAGAAATACTAAATTGGGTTGGCATGCAAAGCAGAAATCAATTGATCGATCACTGCACTGTGTAGGCTGGTCCAACCAGTCAAGGCTGATTGATGATTTACAACCAATAACTTTGTTAATGGCTGTAGTTGACATAGTCTATGTCGTTAGCTGTTACCTTTGCTCTAGTTTCATGATATTTTTGGAGTGTATGAAATACTTATGTAAATCTTTGTACAGAAGTTTGTATTTGAATGACACTAGTAGTTTCTTCCTACTGGCTGGTTTGCCCTGAGGCTATAGCCTCTGTCAGGATTAACCAGGATTACCATGAGAGTAATGCCCCTGCTTATCAGGCCTGTATCTGTCACTAACATCACTGATGATTGTGCTTAGGTACTGAGGGTTAGCATAGACAAACACCCTCACACATGAGGTCAGAAGTTTACTGTTGGTCCACTGTGAATGTCAAGAAGACGTCCTGCTGAAAAAGGAAGTGAAAGTTTAATTGTAACTTTAAGTTGTAAAAGACAAATTAAGACAAGTTCACTCCTACTGTGTCACTGACAGTATGCATGATAATGAAGTCTACCTTAACTTTTGAATTATTCAGTTCATCTCTGCTCATCATTTTATCCTAGTGTGATGTGAAGTAGATGCATATGGAAAGGCCAGGCTCACCAGCTGTTACAGCTGACAGCTTGGAAACAGCTCCTAACTTGCATCCAAATATAATTAATGCATGAAAAAGATTTTAAGTCCTTGAATCCATGTACTTTTGAATGTTGCCACTGTAAACACATTTGCCTTTTTTTTTTAAAAAGGCAAGTTCTCTTTTTAAGGTTTTTATTATTTATAGTGAATAATAGCCAGTCGTTCAAGATTAGTGCATGATCAAGATGCACTAATGCCTCTGTTTTCATGTTGCTCCTCATCGGTATGGCATCTGTCCTCCATGAAATGCACACAGTACAACCTGGTGGTTTTATAGCAACCACGGTGGACATGTTCAGTCATCCAGCATTAATAATATCCCAGTAGGCAGAATGATAAATGGAAAGTGTTTTAGTGATTTGATTTGGTAGTGATTGATCACTGCACAGTCAGATGACAGATTGTCCTTGATTTGTCTCACTAATTTGATCTTTAATTCAGTTACATTATTAACACACATAGCAGCAGGGCAGGATTAGTCTGGGTGTTACAAGTGTAGAGACCAGAAGGCTAAGTCACGACAAGATCCAAAGCAATTTATGTCATTGCAATCCAGTGAGACACTTTGCCAATGAACTGTGCCTGCACGTGTGTTCTTACTTGATCAGTAATAAGATGTTCTGTGTCTTATTCTACTGCAGATTGGATCCCAGTAATATCACAATTTGCATTAATTTAAGAGGAAAGATTTAGTCCCTTAGTGTGGTTAGTTTCTGTGACTTCAGACTGGTAATTATATCAACTTTCCCTGAAATACCCTTGTGAGTAGATTAGTAAGTAGCCGTGGTGTAAACCCTGTCACCTCCCATGCCTTGTATGATGGTATTACCTCTTTGTTAAAAGACCTATGTATGTTCTTTATGTGTCAAATATTAGTATAGTATTAATGACACATTTTGGTCAGGTAAATTGCAAAAGTCTGTTTTTAGATCTGCTTCAGAGTCCATGTTCTGACTTTAACAACTAGCTGTTTCTTTGAGGCCTCCTCACTGTACATGTCAATAAAACATCCCCTTGCTTTGCTTTGCTCTGCTGCTTGAGGACATAACCTGGTTGTCTTCTGCCTACTCCTGCACCTGCACACAAATCCCCTCCAGGCTTCCTCTGTAATATACTGGCTCTGTGGGCACAACCCTGTCTGTCTGTTCTCACAAGTCTGTCATGTACTTTTGAGTGGGAAGCAGATGACTGTAACAGTAGGCAAGAGCAATGAAGCATTTCTTTTCTCCTCAGGCTGTCAAAAGTCATGCAGGGTCTATTTATGTGCTAGAATTTCAGATTAATGATATGAATACTGTTATCTAAATGTCTTGGGATGCTTGTGAAGATGGTAGCTAAGATCATGCAGTGATGTACAATCACTATAATTTTTTTCCTGCTATAGGTGATGCAAAAACAATATTGAAAAGATTCATGTCTTTACTTTTCTCATCCATTAGAAAAGTAATGTTTATTTTAATCCTCCTACTGAGGAATTTATGTTACTCTGGGGGTTATTGGGGTAACTGTATTAAGTAAAGCTCCTATCTTTAGCTATTATTCTTACCCTTTTAACCTCCTCTATCCCTGCACTTTTACTGTGAAACCAACCTCATTCTTTTCTCCCATATCTCTTTAATGCAGTTTGTAGCTTTTTTTTCTCTTTGTTTTAGAAAGATGCAAAGCAAAGATATCATAATGCTTCCTTGCTGGTACAACAGATTTATCACCCTATACCCATATTAATTTATCTTTCTTCTGTTCTATTCTAGATTGTTTGTTTTCTCAAGTATAAACATTGTCACTAAGATACTAAATGTGTCCCTTGCATGAGTTGGTTGTCCTGTACATGCAGTGCACCTGCACCTGTTCATATTAGCAGCTAATATCCAACACCTCCCTGCCTTCTAAGAATAGCCCCCTTCTCATATTAGTTAGATGAACTTAAAGTAATAAGCTGGTATTAAGGCTACTGAATAGAGTGTCTTTGTAGGAGAGGGTCCTCTATTATGTTCAACAGCAACAACAACTTAAACTTGTGCCTCCAATCCAATTTAAGGAGGAGGGTAACACAAGGTGCTGCAGCTGCTGTCATCTTTCAGACTGCAAAGAGGGCATAGAATCTGTGCAAGATAAGTTGGGTTTAAGGAGATTATATTATGTGACTTGTGTGAGTGAGTGAGTGAGTGAGTGAGTGAGTATATTTCTCCTGAGTAGCACTTGAAGTACAGTATTTGGAGAAAAGTCAATTCGAGTTTACATGTGTTTTCTAACTAGAGCTGTAACTCATGATCATTTTCATTGTTATCTAATTTATTCATTCTTTTCTCAATCGATTAGGCTAGGTGTTTGAATTGGATGACTTTGAGTACTTTGACTCCTACCTAAGGAACTTCTGTAAAGACTTTAAGATCTCTGGTTTGGAAAGCTTGTAATATCCTAAAAAAATGACCCTCCCATCTTGCCAAGAATCTAGAGATAGACCTGTTCACATCACTTGTCAAATGTATCCTTCTGTGCTTATCAGACATGGACCATAACATGATGGAACATATACTGGGTTCAAAACATCTGCTGGTCAGCACATTCTACCTTAGATGAGATCTACTGAGACTTACCACCCCTCTCTGTAACCCTTAGAGAAGACTGCTGTTTCTGGGTCACTGCTATGAAGGTGAAGGCAAAGCTCTATCTTGCGTCTTCCTCTGGAGCCCTTGAGTAGCCCTAGTGCATTCTGATAAACTCATCTCCCCTACAGGACACTGTGATTAAGGTTTAGTGCTGATGACCTCTGTGTGGCCATACCTGACAAGAAGATGTGGTAAAATGTTGTACGAGGAGTCTTGGCTGGGACAGAATGTCGATGATGGTCTATAAAATATCAAAATACGCCAACACAGTGAAAAATTTCTGTCCTCAAATATCTGCTTTTTGTCGCACAACTCAAACATATTGAGTTTTAATAGCCTGAAAGTAAATCCAATGTGGAAGTGAAAAATTGTTAAAAATAACTATAATAACAATATGTCAACTCAATGAATCAATCAAGTATTTATGGCAGTTCTATCTATAGTGTATTTATGCCAGTTAAATACTTTGTTTCAAGCACTGGTAATAAAACAACATCAGGATTGGAATAGATGCACCTTTTCAGTATTAGTTGTGTCCTCTGCCACTCGCTATTGACCTGTTTAAGTTAAGACAAGACCTTCTGGATGAGTGGAACTAATGTCAATTATCAGATTAATCTTCATGCACTTTAGAGCTTTCTACAGGTTTTCCGTCTGGACACACTCAAGCACACAAACATAAACACGATGTGGGCAAACTCCTGCAGCATGCATACTCTAAGCAATCCCATGACACACTGCTTATTTGTAGCACTTGTTGGAATAGCTTATTTGCCTTAATCCAAATGCAGCTCAGACATGCAATTTTCTGGTGGATTAAGTGTTTTCAAAGAATACAGTTATTTATTAACCAAGAAACATCTGGAATTTAGTGTAGTTCTTGGATTATGAGTTGATGTTAACTTCAGGGATTACATTTGTCTGAGAGGGGATGTGGGGGATGTCCTTGTGCATCTGTGAATGGTAGTAGTCAGCCAGACAGTAAATGGGATGTGTGATCTTTCCTTTCAGGTTGGGAGATATGTGAAGGAGTGTGACCCACGGCCATGGGACTGGAGAGACGGTGGCTTCAGGCTGTCATCACTGCTGTAGCCGTCTGTCTGCTAAGTAAGTATGCAATTGCAAACACATCCATAGCATACATTGTGGCTTTGGTCAGTTGTTTGTCTTTGTCGAAGAGCATATTCTCAGCAATATATTGTTGTCAGTACAGATTAAATTTAATGAAAATTAGATCACATTTGCCTGGTTATTATGCTAATTTGATATTCAGTGTCTGTTGTTTCAAGTGTTGGGATCTCTTTTTTTTTTTTTTTTTTTTTTAAGGTTTTTACATATGTATTCAGACTTGCATATTGTGTGCAATATGTTTTATGTCAGCTTTATCTTTATTTATGAAACTCACACTCTGGCTATTTTGATTGTTTGTTTTTCACATGACTATCATGGGACTTTTCATATTGTTACAAAACTGGTTGTGTTCCTCTGTCACTCCATTTGTCTTGTGATTGCTTCACCAAAAGTTCATTGTTTACCTACATCAAACATGACCTGCAATGTGTCTCTTGTTCATGTCATTGTGTAGTGGCTGACATATGTTGCAGTGTATATGCATGGGAATCACTCCCACTGCACGGGCTTTGGGAAAGTAGAGAGGAGGGGGGTATAAACATTAGTAGGCAAGAGAGAATGGGGCCAAAATCCAACTTAAATAATATCTCTGATGGTTGTGGATTTAGATCAATCTGGGATTTATGCAACCCCCACCCTTAGGCACACTTCTATGTCTGTGTGCATGTGCTTGTAAGGGAGGGGTGGCAAGATTGATTGTGCTGGTCCGCAGACCATGTGTGGACCCCAGGGGGTGGTGGGAGGTCGGCTAGAGTCGGCACAGAGGGCCCTGCTGCCCTGCATCAGAATATCACCACCGACCCCCCTCCTGAGATTAAAGTAATCACCAGGCCAGATGAGTAGTAGAGCAAACACTGGCACCCAGTAGCACACACACCGACGTGAGCACATGGCAGCAAAGCAGAGATAGAGAGAGGAGAGGAGAGACCTCTCCAGGTGTCACTAATGGGATTGCAGTGTGTTTGCAGGCTTTACTGTTATACGATCTTCTTACCAAATGGTACAGCATTGTTTTACATGTGCTCTGATAGACAAAGTTTTACAAACAGCACTTACTGACTGATGTTAAACAGGAGGATTTAGGGATTACTGGTTGTTTCCTGTCTTTTTTTTCTCTCTAGTTTTTCTGTGTTTTGCTGCCCGTGTAGTCCTGTTTTCTCCTCCTCTCACTCACTCTTCTGAGCTGACCAAAAAATTCCACAGAGGTTAATCTGGTCGCTCTGGTTGCCATAACTCTCTTTAAATGGCCCATATTTTATAGAGCATTCGAGTGCTTGATTTATTGATTCATGTCTTTACTGTTACTGCTTAGTGTGTCTTCTGCAAACTGTCTAAGTACCGTTTCGTTGTCATACATTGCTGTCTTTACAGGTGCGTCTCAGGGTGTGGCATCGTTGGTTCATGCCAGAGAGGGGGACTCTGCAGAGCTGAGCTGTAGTCTTACTTCGGCTTCCAGAGGAGCCACCACCCCTAACCTCTTTCCTTTGCATGTGGTGGAGTGGGTTCGCCTTGGTTACAATGTTCCCATCCTCATTAAATTTGGAGTGTATGCTCCTCGTGTTCATCCAAACTACAAGGGTAAGAGATATTCAGATAAGTTCAATCACACACTCTTTTCAGGAAGTTGATGATAGACTTGTTGCCCTAACAACATATCTTACTTGAACTCCTTTTCTTGCTTTGTGCCCTTGATTTAATTCCATGTTTTGTCCATTGCTTTAGGAGTTTGACAGCACACAAAACCTAATCTGTGCTTCAAACACATTTTTCAGCTGATTCTAGAGCTGCAACCATAACTATAAGGTGGGAGGAGATGTCTGTGTGGTAACTTTGAGTAATTTATCTTGCCCTGATTGCATCTATCCTGTGCTAGCAGAGGTAGGCACAACAATTTTACACAGGTAGTTATGAAGAGGAGGGGAGGGGAAGTTTGGATGAAACAGCACCCCAAATAAGTAATCCATCCAAACTAAATCCCTGTAATTATTGTGGGTGTTCAGTCTGTGTGTTTCCAGACTGCAGTAGTAGAGAAGGAACCAGGGAAGAGCAAGAATGGATGAGTTTTAATGGTGGCAGTTAAAGGGGGTTGGGGTAGCTGAGTGTGCAAGAGGAGGGGGTTACCAGTAGCACTGCGCATGGGGGGATTAAGAGTGTAGGTGGGGGCTTGGTGGTCTGATGACAGTGTTTTATTAGTATGCTGAGGGGTGACCCAGTAAGGGGAGATTGTTGTGCTGGAAGGAGGATAGATGAAGCATTGGGAATAATGTGAGTTTTCTTGCTGGTCCCCTATAATCCTGTCATTGTCTACGAGAGGACAAAAGACAAAGAGGGGTATCACAACCTCCCCTTGCTTTGCCAAACCCAACAGGACTACTAGGACACTCAAAATTACATACTGTCCCATCTAGGTCAGTATAATGTACAGGGGCCCTCATTTAAAAGCCCAACAAATTTGATTATTTTACCGCTTATTTTCAACAGTATCTTGTAAAAAGAATGTGATTATTGCTGCGATAGCTAATCAAGTAATTGACAGCACTGTTGAGATTAAACAAAGTGATTAGTCAATTAGTTGATTAAAAATTTAGCCAGCTAACTGCAATTAAATAAAAACATTCCAAGACACATAGATATGTGTTTGTTTTCAAGAACCAATCGAAGGTTTACAGGGGTGAGCCACAAACAACTGTGTTAAACGTCCTGTAGACCGTTAACCACGTCATTGTTTCGGGGCAGTCATCTGATGCACATAATGAAGTAAACAACATTGCAGAGATGTGAGTGTTTGTGGTGTCCTCATATTTTGCCATATCCATGCCCTGTGTTCCCCTTATACTTGTCTGGTAAGGGTTTACCCTGTCTGCTTCAGATCCTCATATCTCCCCTCCCACTGGAGGCAGATGGCAGCATGTGAAGCGTGTCAGTGCTGTGGATCTAATGTATTCTACCCTCAAATTAAAATGCTGGGGGATTTCATATTTAACCACAGTACTGTCAAGTAGAAAGACCATTTCCTGATCTTTGTCTTGGCTTGTCAGAGATGTGGAACAAGAGAGTAGAGATAATTTAGACAGCAAGGTTTAAGATCAAGACCCTGTTTTGAGATTAAGAATATGAATTATGGGTTTAGCAGAGAACTGTGCTGTGCTCAGCTGGAGTGAATATACAGCATATTGAATTAAATAATAAATTTTAAGTGTCTTTTGGTTTACAGATGGCACACTTTAACAGGCAAAATAAATCATGCTATCTGTCCTTGGTCTGCTGTTTTTTCTCATGCTCACTAATGCTGCAAGCCATTTTTAGAAGCTGAGATGAAAGTGCAAGAGCTTGCAATATCTTAGATGAGTATTTCAGCCATCCATTAAACTGACAATTTTTGATATGATATCAGGTGTAGTTGAGATTGCATTCTGTATTTGAATAGTGTCATGACTACATAGCAGTGTCCTTCTGTCGACCCTGAGACACCAGCCTGTCTAGGTCTTCTAAGAGCTTCTCTCATGTGCTTAAAGTGAATCAGGAAGGTATTAGTGCCCCTCATCCCTCTTCCTCAGTGTTTCACACCCATAATGCCCCGCAGGGCTGAACATGAGTCAACTTACAACAAAGAGGAAACGGCCGGATACATTCTGACTGACATATTTTGTAGTCTGTTTCAGCTCTCTTAATAGAGAAAATAGTTTAAGTCTTGTGGTGTCAGGATAGTTTACTGCTGTAGGTTCAGATCAAATATATCATGTTGCCTGAAGTAAATCAATAGAGACTGTGAACAGGGTACGGCGACCTGAGGGCAGGACGACAATGGAGAACCCCCCAGATCTCAGCAGGGCCACATCACGCTCAGTATGACCTCTGAAAACTCAATAAGTTAAGACTTACATTCACCGCACACATGCAACTCATACATGTGAGGACACCATTGAATTGAACAGTGCAAACACTCACAAACCTTGAACCCTATAACCTTTCACTTTCTCACTAACCTTTCATGGAATTTAATATTGAGCAACTGCTTTTGCAAATACAGGTCTTTTTGATGTTTCAAGAAGAGAAAATAGCCCAGTGAAAGGCTCAAAAGTGCCTGTATCCATAACCAACCAGTTTTTCTGCTGCAAGTAGACCAGGATACCACAACAGTGACACAATGAAAGCAGACTAGATGACCGGTGCTTGGGAATTTTATGTTTATCAGTTTAAAGAAGAGGCTATTACAAAGGCTCTGTAACTTCATGCCTGAGGTGTGTTATGAGGCCAATTCATAAGGTTCATGGGATCAGGTTCAGGTCTGTATTGTGTGTAGGTACTAATAATAAATCCCATTCTCCACAGGGATATAGTCTAAATGTCTTTCCTGTCTGAACTCAGAGAGGATGTTTGTGGTCAACCTATATAATGTTTCCACTGTTGCAAGATTACATAATAACTTTATGTAGGTTAGCTTTTATTTCTGCAATTACATGAAATGATAAGGATTCTCTATTGTATATATTTTCCTGCATCTGTGTCACAAAAAACAATGTTAGAGCTTCTGTATCAGAAAGGAAATCTGACCAAACACATTTCCTGGTTTATTGCCCCAACTTTTTAAATATATAACAATAATATCTTACTCTTTGCCCAAGTAAGAGGGATACTCTCTATGGCAAGCTGAGTTGCAGATATTGTGAATTTTGGCACGTGAGCGGTGTTTGCTGGCACAGGGGTTAACAGAGCCGGATAGAGTGAGAGGGACAGAGTTAACTGTAATCTATCTCACAACAAAGAGCTATTCATAAGAGGGTTAAACTGATTAGAGAGACAGGAGGATTGAAGAGAGAAATTTGGGGGAATGGGAGGGGTGAGCTGTCAGAGGCAGGGGGCCGGTCCCAGACTTATGATTGTATTCAAATCAAAACACATCCCACAATGCACCTCTACCCGGCTCTCTTATGCACATACGGATGGACAAAGAAAAGCAATACTGATGCTTCTCCAAACAGAATAATCTGTCTTCCTCCATAGTTACTGCTGCTATTGTATCACACGTTATTTCACTATATCCCACTTACTTGTTTTCAGTAAGTACTAGTGGGAATCAATTCAAAAATCACATGTTGAGTCATTTTTTTTTACAGAAATTAAACCCTTTTCCTAGAAATATAGTAACCACAAAACCAAGAAAAATACATGACCGCAATGCGTGCAAAGAAAATGTTGCAAATCTTAACTGTCAAACAAGAATTATGTGGGTACGATGTGTGTCGTGTAAGCACTGCTATTCAGTTTCATTGCAGTGGTTTCACTTGCACTAAAGGCCTCATCGTTGTCCATTGAAATAAAGAAGATCAGAAACCGTGAGACAAGGCCAGCTCTCAGCCAGCGGCACAACTCTGAAGCTGGGTTATTCCTAACATGCCACCCACCGGGCAAGAACCTGACTCTCACTAATATGAAGAGGGTGCGTCTTAGAGGTTCACACAGCACCAGTGGATTAGCCTTTCCATTCTCTACCCTTGGCTGCACTGCAGCTCGACCTGTTGGAACAAGGCTCATTTTAAGGTAGACTGGTGCTGTCATGTGATAGCTGCTGGAGGAAAAACAGCTAGGGGGAGGAGGGGATGTAGGAGGAGGAGGAGGTGTGTAGACACGAGAAAGGAGCAGCAGCTATTGTTTCAGGCATTCTCTCTAATAATGTTTGGCTCTTGAAGAAAACCTTTGGACATTGTGCTTGTGTTGAACCAGGAAGAGTGATGAATGTGTCTGCTGGGGAGTTATGGAGGACAGAGGTCAGAAAGGTCAACCTCTCATTGGTTGTCAGTGGATTATCAATGCCTACATTCCAAGTAACCTTTCCATAACCTCTCACTCAATTCCTTTTGGATTCAAAATCAGATTGGACTTCTTCTGATATGGTAGCTTTGGAATATATTTACCCGATACCTGTATTTTGTATCAGGCTACCAGAAAGAAAAGCAATCTTTTTTGTTACGATGCTTAGTGGAAAACACCTGCCATGTGCCATTTGAGAGTTCAAGTCCAGGATGCAACATTCACATTTAAATAAAGCAACATTTGTCACCCAGTGCCAACCTTTTGTCTGTCTATAGGCTGAAAGGAAAACAAAGTCCCCTATGTCTCTGCCTTTTGCTCGTTTCTCTTACTCTTCATCCTGCCTCCAGTGCTGCTGGATGTGACACAAGGCTGGTTTTAAACCTAAACATGTTTTTTTTCATCCTTGTAATTTTTCAAATCTGTGACAGTAGGACCCCACCCCCTTCTGAATCGACCCTCCCTTACCCATGTTTGGTCCCGCCGTGTTTCTACAGCAACTGAATTCAAATCTAACCCTACAGCCGGGCCTTTCTCCGTCTCATCACTATGGTAACCTGAGAGAATGAGGAGTGGGGGCTGCTGTCTCTTTGTAGTGATGGACAAGAGGGAGGCTATGGGAAAGGGTTAAGTGTTCACAGTGAAACCAGAATTCCCCTGTGGAGATCCAGGGGGCAGGGCACACACCAAATTTTGAAAATCAACATGTACACAGACCCACGTGCTTCTTAACCCGCAAGGCCAGGCCACATGGTCCTGCAGTGGGTTGTTTTAATCTGGATTTTATTCTTTTTTCAGTATAGAACAAAAGGTGCTATTGCTAAGGTACTCTACAACATTTAACAGCGCAGTGATTAAGAGTATGTTAAAGAGGGTTTGCATGATTTTGCACGTGGAAGTGTTTTTCCTCTAAGCTTGCACGACACAGTTAATTCCTTGCCCAGTTGGAAAAATTGAAAAGGAAATGGGCAGCACAGGGAGGATCCCCCTGTAATGAGATAAGAGAAAATGCCTAAAGTTATCCTCATACCTGTTATCATTGGTATGCACATTTCCTCTCTCGCAGCCCTGCCCAGTTGTTTGAAAGATGCTGACCTGAAACCAGAGGCATTCATTTTATGGAGCCCCTGAGTGAACACCGCCCATCAAATACTAGTCTGTCTTTTGGGAGGTCAGTCAATCATTAAACCTGACAATTAAGCACAGCAACAGCCCCAGTCAGGAATGCAGGGTTAATTGTTAGCCATTGTTGTCTGTCTTTACTCTCAGCGTGTGTTTAGCCTTGTCTTAAGGCCGTGTATAGAGTTAAATGAATTTCATACCTCTGAGGCTCTGCTCCAGACACTGCTGTCTGGAGGGAAACCAGTGTGAATAGTGAGCATATTGTGTTTCTTGTGATATTGTTGCATCAAGGTGGCAGGGCATTAAAGAAATCTCACTAATATCTTGAGGGTTCACAGTGTTTGGTCCTGCTCAAATTTAAGGTTAAATAAGAGCAGTGCCATATTTCAGTTTCATTGTTTTTTACCATTTTGTATAGAGGAATGAATCTGACTGGTTTGAACCCACATCATCTAAGTAACATCCTAGCAGAAAACAAGAATGACTGTTTACTTTCAAACTGCTTTGGCCTGGTATGAGCAACGTGTATTGCCCCCTCCATGCATCTTCCTGTCTTTTAAAGGCTGGAGATTGAAGGGGGGAAAAAAGAGTTCATTGAAAGACAGAATAAAAAGATGGGGGAGTGGAGGGGAGAAGGGTAACTTCAGTCCTCCGAAAACCAGGCTGTAGTCACCAGGCAACCGACAGATCAAGTTTCAAAGCCTGACAAGGAGTTGTAAGAAGTCCAGAGAGGAGTGGGAGCGGGGCATGAGCGTATGTGATAGGGGCATGTTGGTGTCTGTATTTGTGTTATTATGGGTGCATAAACTCACATCCCTGTTTTTAACATTCACAATTTCATGCCACGCTCTGAATTATCAACTGTTACT
Source organism: Sphaeramia orbicularis (assembly GCF_902148855.1). NCBI lineage: Eukaryota > Metazoa > Chordata > Actinopteri > Kurtiformes > Apogonidae > Sphaeramia > Sphaeramia orbicularis. The sequence goes on from NC_043965.1 coordinate 32,198,052, forward strand.
CTGCAACGAACAAAAACAAGAAACTCATTTGCATTTCATGTGTTTTAGAAATGAAATTCAAGAGCAGCACTACAAATATGCCCCAAACACGTCTTCTATTTCAGAGATTTTATGAAGCTGCCTTCATGTATTCTTGGCTCGATGATCCTAGCCAGCCAAACCCTTAATGACAGGAAAGCATTCTCATCTGTAATCTAGCTCATCATTACAATCATCACATGAATGATTCATGTGTTTGCACTCAGGCCTACTTATGTCATGTCTCAGTTACATATTTGCCTGCCACTTCTCCTATTTTCATAATTCTTGATTTTGTGGTTGGATATTTGCTGCAAGCATTAGCTGGAGTCTTCATAGTGTTCGTTGGATTTTCAGCTGTTAAAAAATGTAGCCTTTGTTACACTTGATGCCGGTGTCCTCTCTATGATAAGCCCTCTTCCTGTATGTGCTGACTCGGCCTGTTTGACTGTGTGCTGACCCTCTCTGTGTGTCTGTCACCCCCTCCTCACCCCTCTTCACACAGGCCGTGTGTCCCTGACCCGGGGTGCCTCTCTGCTGGTAGAACGGCTGACCCTGGAGGACGAGGGATGGTTTGAGTGTCGCATCCTGCTCCTGGATAGCAAAACAGATGACTTTCAAAACGGCACATGGACCTTTCTCTCCATCACAGGTGCAGCACTGCAGGGTTTGGTGACCAAGGAACTGCTCTTTTCATTGCTCATCATCGGCACTGTCCTTGTTTAGAACAGTCACAGCATGGGGCCTGGCTGGTACACAGAAGGCCCTGGCGAGATGAATTTCATGGGTGTTATTTTAGTGTATCAGGGGATCTATGTAATGTTTTTTGCATACTGTGATCACATCTTGTCTTTGTGTTTCCTTTGCATAATGGAAGCTAATGTGAAAGATGGCGTTAGCGTATCTGTTTTATGTTGACTAAAGATTTGGGGCAAATGCTGAAAGCTTTTTATCCCACATGCTGTGCTCCAGTTACATTTAAATGACCATCACATAAAATCTGGAAAGATGAAACATTTAATCACAAGACCCCATCTCAACATAAAATTTATAGAACATTTGTCAACTGCTTACTACATGCAGTACCCTTTAACCCACAGTATGTAGCATTTCTGGATTCAAATACTGCATCTAAACACACCTATGCTATGCTATTATAATTTAGTGGAATCTATAATTTGTTAACTATAATTGAAAATTTCATTATGCTAACCTGTTGATGGTCTTAAGCTAACATTACTGGTTAATGGTACCTGTGATATTACAAACCATACCAAACATCATCTAGCGGTAACTGTAGTTAATCTTGATTAGTGGTAACATTTATTGAGGATTTTCACGCTTTTAGGATTGACTCTACTTATGCTCTGTATCATGTTAGTACTCTGATAGCTTTTTTCATGTCATTTGAATATATAAATAATACTTTGTTGTCTTTGTTTCAGCTCCACCTGTGTTTATCAAGACACCTCCAACTTTTGTTGAAGTTCTACTCGGAGACTCACTGACACTCAGCTGTGGAGCCCATGGCAACCCTCGACCAACTGTTGTTTGGCATAAAGATGAGAGCCTGATTGAGAAACATGAGAAAATAAAAGTGAGGAGGATTAGCAGATGGCATTTGCAGTATTTTAATGAGATGCTTTAAAATTACCATTTTTTGTTGCTTTGATATTCCTTTGCTGCAGCTTTGTTGTTTCCTCCAACTCTTTGACCTTCTTACCTGTGCCTCATTTTAGGTGCTCAATGGTACCTTGTCTTTAGCCTCCGTCTCACGAAATATTTCAGGAGTGTACAAATGTCACGTGTCCAACTCTGAAGGGAACCTGACCCACTCTACGCAGCTGCAGGTCAAAGGTCTGTATTGAGCTGTCGGTCATCAGAGAAAGAATGATTCTCATCCCATCTTAGTCATGTCTTTTGATGTGTTCACAGCATAATCAGTATGTTTTGAAAGCAACATGTGTTTTTTTTCCTGATAAAGGGATTGTATTGTTTTATAATTCCTATCCTCAGATTATCTTGTTATTCCACTGCAAACCTACTCTAAAATTCAACAAGCTCAAGTCTGTACTGCCACCTACAGGCCAACCCTTGTAATTTCAGTGAATTCAAAAAACCACCAACAGTCAACATTGTTTTATTAATCCTGTGTGTGACTACATCACTACTGAAAGGCATTTACATCAGGCTGACTTCTCTTTCTTCCACTTTGTCTATTAGGTCCTCCAATCATCATCATCTCTCCAGAGGACACCACTCTGAATATGTCCCAGGATGCAGTTCTGCAGTGCCAGGCTGATGCCTACCCCTCTAACCTCACCTATGAATGGATGAAACAAGGACAGAATGTTTACCATATTGAGTGAGTTTAGATCAGAGTTCAGAAAATAATCCATGTAGTTAAGTATTAAGCATTTCAATACACATTTTACGTCAAATCAAGGTAATATGATAATGATTTGCAGACCAGTAACAGCACCAATCTGTAAGCGCATATTTGTTTACTCGTATTTTATGAAGTATTATAGTATGTCTGTCCTCTATAATAGTGGATTTTGTCATAATCAAGTCAGTTATACACCTGATTAAAATGCACAATTTTTTATTTCAGGTCTTTAAAGTCTCGAGTGAAGGTTTTGGTGGATGGAACACTTCTTATACCAAATCTTATTCCAGAAGATGCTGGCAATTACACCTGCATCCCAACTAATGGGATACTGACCCCACCCTCAGCCTCTGCACATCTAAAAGTAAAACGTAAGGGTTTAGCCTACTACTACTATAGTCAGTGTCTGTTTAGGTCAACTCTAAACCTGCTCAGAAAAATGGACAATCTGCTCTAGATGTGAACTTGTTAAGGTACTTTTTGAGATTAATTCCACTACTTTGTCTCTTAGATCCTGCTCGGATAGGCCGAATGCCCAGGGAAACATTTTTGCCTGCTGGTATGGAGGGGGTCATCATCTGCCCTGTCCAGGCTGACCCCCCTGTGCTGTATGTCAACTGGACCAAAGATGGGAACAATCTGAATCTTGACAATGTAAGTTATGTATTTGGAGCAAAATATTCTTGAAACTCCTCACTCACTGTCTGAATTATGTGAATCTCAATATTACTTTATATTTTGCACTGTCCAGTTTCCAGGTTGGATGGTGAACTCTGAGGGTTCTGTTTTTATAGCAACAGCCAATGATAATGCTGTGGGTATGTACACGTGTACTGCTTATAACAGTTACGGCACCATGGGCCAGTCTGAACCCACCAAGGTCATTCTGCAGGTAAAGCTTGTTAGCCATCTTATAGAGACAATCTAATAAATACATTCAGTTGTCAGGTGATGGTTACAGATAAAGTCTTTCCATCCTCCAGGATCCACCATCGTTCCATGTGCTTCCTCGACCTGAATATCTCCAGGAGGTGGGCAGAGAGTTGATGATCCCCTGTGAGGCTATTGGAGATCCCACTCCAAACATAACATGGAGCAAGGTATAGGAAGAGATTCTCAACAGTGAACTGTAGAGCAGTTACCTACATCGTCCCTTTTTTCCTTTTTAATCAATTAAATATGTTTTTCTTTACAGATTGGCTCAACTCCTCGTTCTCCTTACACTGTTCTGGCTAATGGCTCCCTGTTGCTGCAGCCACTCAGTAAGGACCACCATGGGGGCTGGGAGTGTTTGGCTACTAATCGTGTTGCCACTGTCAGTGCAGGCACTGTGGTGATGGTTCTGGGTAAGTGGACTGGCCAGCTTCCTGCACACCAGTTTGTGATGGCGAAATGAATGAAGACCTTTTGTACAAGAGTTTACACGTATTGTTACTTTGTCAAACTTATCTGTTCTTCAGGGACTAGCCCACATGGTGTATCCTCAGTATCTGTCAACTCTGAGATGAACCAAGCCAATGTGTCATGGGTGCCTGGTTTTGATGGTGGTTACACCCAGAAGTTTACTGTATGGTAGGAAACATACAACAGTTCTGACATGGAACTATCACTGAACTATCCAGCTAACTGTTTACTACTATTGAAACCTTTATTTTGACTTTGACTTTAAGTATTTCTTTTTCATTTTCCATTTTTAGGGTCAAACAGGCATCCAGAGGGAAACATGAATGGGCATCTCTGCCTGTGCCAACATCAAAAAACTATCTGCTGGTGACAGGGCTTCTTGCTGGCACCAGTTACCAGTTTAGTGTCCTACCTCAGAATAAACTTGGCTCTGGACCTTTCAGTGAAATTGTTTCTGTGCGAACCCTGGGTGTGTAGTTGTGAATATATTCTTTATATGGTTTTCTTTCACTCATAAATAATGTTTGATCTTAATTGATGATTGTTTGTATACGTTTCTTTTTATCAGCTGTGCCAACAGAAATACCTCCGCCCTCATCTCTCCCATCCCTGGATCCCCCCATACTCCTATCAGCCAACCGGACCAGTCAGGGTGTTCTTCTGCAGTGGTTGCCTCCTGAGACTCTGTTTTCTCTACTGACTGGTTATGTGCTTCAAGCTCGCAGGAATCAGGGCCAATGGGTCATCCTCAGCAGCAATATCAGTGCCAATCAGAGTGAACTGCTGGTACAAGGACTGCTACGGGTAAAGAGGAGCTTATTTTTGACGTAGCATCATCCTCACTTTCCAAAGTTGCTTCTGTCTTCTCTTGGAGAACTCGCCTTCCTTTCATTAGCTACCTATTGGCTACTTTACTTTGAAAGAAACAAAGCAGCATTTTTCACTGGTGGACTGGTTTATATTTTAATGCTTAACATATTTGTATTAATTTTTTTTTTTTTCTTTCAGGACTCCAATTATGATCTGAGGCTGATGTCTCGGAGCAATAAAGTCCTAAGTGCCCCAAGTGATTCTGTGAATATATCCACAATCGGTGAGTGGCTTTGTATAAGCTGCCGTTGTTACAGCTGGATCACTTTGGCTCTGGTTTCCTCATATAATAAGACATTTAAAATTGTTGCCTTTGCCTTTGTACATTTGTGAAGCACCATTGATGACTGGTTTGATTGCAGGGATGGAGATTTACCCCCTACGGCCAAGTTTCTTGGAAGTTGTCCCCGAGCCCTTGTTGGCTGGTGTGATAGCAGGAGTGTGCTTCCTGTTTGTGGCCATCATCCTGTCCTTGGTAACAGCGTGCTATATGAGTCAAAGGAGACAACGCCGGCGCAGAAAGCGGCAACAGGGTAAAAAAAAATGCACAGCTTTAACCAAAGATTCTCGACAGTTGTGATAATTGTGATGAATTGTTAACACAGAAACAGGTAATGAACAACGTTTTAATCCTTATTTGCCTTTTTTAGACTTACCTCCTGCCTTCCAGAAGAGTACATCTCCACAGTAAGTACATCTGTAAATTTCAGACAACCTTTATGCTCCATATTTTTTCAATATTGATTTAACAGGCAATGGACTTATATTACGTACTTATGGAAATCTTACATCCCTTTTAATTTATAGGTTGTTAATATAGACATCAATATAAGACTCAATATAATGTGTTTATTATTCTGTGACATCCTTTGTGTCACCAACAAAAGCCTTACTTCATAATTATTCCAGCTTTAATAAATACACTTTCACAGTTTCATTTGTTTTCTTTCTATTCCTTTTTTCCAGAGCTCGCACGCCACCTCGGAGCCCAGACAGTGTCCTAAAGCTGAAGCTGTGTCCGCCACTTCCCTTCTTCCCCAACTCCTCTTCTGCACAGTCTGATCGGTCATCTTTTGAGAAAGGCAGTCGTGGTGAATACCATGACCAGCGAAAACAGCTCCTGTCCAACTCATCTCCACCACCACATTACACACTGTTTGAGAGTCACCTGGGCTCCCAGGCCCCTTCCCCAACTGCTCTAGAATCCATCTCCAGAGGTCCAGATGGACGCTTCATTGTGCAACCATTACAGGAGGGTTCAAGTCCCACAGATAAGAAAAATCTCAAAAAGGATGTCCTGCAAAGTAATGGTGGGGCAAGTGGCTCAGGGAGCAACCGGACGTCATTCAGGGACTCCCCAAAGTCAAGTATCCTGAGCTCAGAAAAGGATGAGAGAAAGGATTCCCCGCTTACTGTAGATGTGCCAGAGTTGAGCAGGCCTCCTTCCTCTCCAGGGAGAGTTCGGGCAATGGCCAGAAACTTTTCTCGTCACGGGTGCTTTTACTCTGATGATGAACAAAGCTCAGAGGCCCTGCTGGAAAGAGCCAGTTTCTATTCAGACAACAGTGAAAGAAAACCCAGTGATTCTCTCAGGAGACACCGCATACCAGGCCACACAGAAGATCTTTTCCCCAGTTTGGGCCGGAGAGCTAGAGAAAGAGACAGATCACCCCTTACTGCTTACCAGCCTATAGAAAAAGAAAGTCAGCTGACAAACAACAGTACTCAGCTCTCACAACTTGACAGTGAGCTGGAGAGGGACAGTGTTAACAAATGTGTCCAACTAGCAAAGGAAAGGGAAGAAATAGAGCGGGAGTTGAAGAACTATACAGCCAATCAGAGAAGTCAAAGTCAATTGGATAAGGCAAAAAACCCTCAAAGAGAACTTCCCAAATCAGAGGATGAGCCTATATGGAAACCACAAGATGTTACAATCAGACACAAACACAGGCCCTCAGGTCAGACCAGTCGGGTATCTGATTATAGGAAGGCTTGTTACTTTGGCAACACTAGCAGCCCCATGGATCGGCTCTCTACCTCTCGCATACATTGGGACATAAGTCCTGTTACATCAGTCACCAGTCTCATTCCTGTACAGACTCCCAGGGACGCCACATCTCCCAGGTCACTGCGTCCTCACACATCTACGGAGGGTTCTCTTCTTGATTCACCTCGTTCTCCAGTTACCCAGAACACCTCCCTCCCCCTACTCTCCCCTGGTGGTACCTCAGAAAGTTTGGAAATACCTGAGAGAGCCAGGTCAATGAGTCCTCCTAGAAGGCCAGATATATGCAGGAAGCTCACAGTAGAGGAGGGTTTGATGGAAAGAACACTGAGCGGAGGTATTACTTCAAGGTTTAGAAGTTCATATGCTTATGCTGGCACTCAGCCCTGGGATTCAGCTGCCAGAAGTTCTCCAGTCACCACAGAGAGGTTGGACAGTCCAGCTCAGGCTTATAATCGTCCTGAGCAACCTGTAGAAGTAGATTACACATCCACAAGGGATCCTAGTCCCTCCAGTTATTCCACCTTACCCTATGAACACCATGAAAGGGCAAAAGTAAAAGACAGAGAATCTCATAGTCAGGACAACCACAGAGGTTCAGATTTTTATTCAGAAATAGAGCGAGAGGGTGTACGAACACGCTCAAGGAGGAGTGATAGATGTCTTATCTCAGACAGTCCTAGTCCTATTACAACATTAACTCTTGTGGAAGAGGTTGAAAGTGACCAGTCTCAATTTTCTGTCCCCAGAATGTCAGGGTCTTTCAAGGCCAAACCCACAGCTCAGTCTCCTAAAATGTCTCCTGTGCAGACAAGTGCAATTCTTGAATACCTGAGTCTTCCAGGTTTCATTGAAATGAGTGTGGATGAACCGGTAGAAGAAGGTGAAGTCACAGACACTTCTGGACAAAGTTCAAAAGTGGCTAAGCCAGATGTAGTTCCTAAAAACTGGGAGGTTCATGTTCAGGAAACCCGTGGAAAAGACGTAAACCAAAAGGAAGTTCGCTTTGTGCAGAGTGAACAGTCCATAAGTGCTGCAGAGGCAAGCTTTGGTGCTGGTGAAAAACAAGGTGATAGACAGTCACTCCAAATGGAGACTAGAGGTCCCTCACCCAGAGTCAGATTTCCAGATGAAATAAATTCATCTTCACATGGTCCAGAAAAAACTAGCAAACAACTTTATAATGAGAAAACACAACTTAGGCTTGAGAACAAAAGCACAGGTAGGCCTGACACCCAACTGGGATCCAGGTCAGCCCACACCTTGTTTAGTGCAGCTAGAGGCATGGCAGATATAATGTCAAAACACTCCCAGAGTTTTGGAGACAGTAGTGAGTCTTTATCAGAGTCATCCCAAAAACAAGCTTCTCAGGGCAGTAGGAAAAACAATATTGCATCACGAATATGTCAAGCTCCTGTGCCATTTCTGAAAAAATCCCTAAGCATTGGCCCTTGTAGAACCCTCTCAGGTGTGGGACGCCCTTTTCTAAAGAAATCCATCAGTTTAGGCTCACAGAGGTGGGAACACTTTGAGAGCCCGAGGGCTTACATTTCAGAAACATGTTACTGGGATGAGTTCCCACACCCAGACGTCAGGGTGAAATCCTACAGTTTGGGTCATACTCCATCTTCCCTTCCCCGACCAGGTCCCTCCTGGAGGGAGTATGTCCCAATTAGAAGACCCAGCATAGGCAGCTTAGAGCGGCCTCACCACTCACAAAGATCTTTAGCTAGTCCTCCCTACCTCACTTCTTCAATGTACCCACTCAGACAAACCTCAGTCTCCCCGATGCTGGAACCCTCTGATCCACGTAGACAAGCTGCTGTTTTTCCAGAGTACGCCAGGTGGTCTCCCTCATATCATGATATGCCAACGACTGCCCATAAATATGTCCCTATGCCTTCCTCCATTCCTGTGCCCCAGTACCAACACTGGCCAGGGTCCAGAGGGGAAAGCATGAGACCCATGGAGCCCAGGAGGGGCCCACCGAGATCCTACCTGCCCAGAGGCATCAGCTGGCCTTCACCCTACTATGCCCCCTTTCCACCCAGGGAAGGAGAGACGTACAGACCACCAGACAGGATGGTAGGGAGGGCAGGGGAGACTGAAATTCGAGAGGTCAGGGAGGGGGGAAGGGCCAGCTATGCTAGTCAAAGCAGTGGTAGAGGAAGTGCTGGTCTCTTCCGCCAGTCCCTGTCCATCACCCCCACCCTGCTCAGCTCCCCAGAAACCACAGAGGAGGGTGAGCGACACAGAGCTGAGATGGAGCCACCTGAGAGAAGAGCCAAAAGGTGAAACCCCACCACACCTGGACAGTAACAAACACAATGGAGTGTCTTCTCGGCAGAGGGATTTATTATTGTTGTTGCCAAAATAGCAGTAACTTGTTTGCTGTTTCTTTTGTGATCACTGTTAACCTGTGTTTTGTGTATCTTGTTAGAAGGAACACATCAGTAGATGAAAGTTATGAATGGGACTCTGCTGATGCCTGTGTGGACATGGAGGTCCTGGAGGCCATGAAGTTTGATCAGTCACATGTTGGTGTTCGGAAAGGGAGACATGATCAAAGTGGTGGCCTCCAGGACCAGCGACAGAAAGGTAAAGATGATTCATTGTTTTTATGCGATGTTTATCACGTTGCATGTCTTGAGTGTTTTGCTTGATGTATTTGCACTGCATGTTTTCATCTTGTGTCCTTGTGCTGTGATTATTGTGAGCTTGTCCCACAATGCATCCATTTCCTCTCCGCAATGCCCTTCCCAGGCCCATCTTCCCCAGTCACTCCTCCAGTTTTCAACCCACCTCGCTGCCAGTACAGCCGCTCCCTCAGTGAAGCACGTTTCAACGCTCTCCGCCAGGAGTACCAGGAGTACAGGCGGGCTCAGGAGTCCATCTGTTCCCGTGAGCCCTGCCTCACCCCTGGCAACGATTCAGACTCTGACTCCTCAGCACTGCTCTAGCAGCTTAACTCGGTCCGTTCTGCCCGCCCTCTCACCTCTCTCCTCTTTATTTCCACCTGTCACTGCTCGCCTGCCTGCCTCCTTTTCCTGCCTGCTACTCGATCATCCATGTGCCGTGAATTTGTGCATGCGTAGATACACAATGCTACTAAACATTTTGTGACAGCTGTCTTCTAACGCTGTGATTTCCCTGTTCTTTCTCTTTCACAGGTATGTGTAGAAAAGATACCAAATAGCAGTTATTGACGACAGCACTGTGGTCCTGGACACTGTCCCACCTCACTGGAGCCTTGTCATGTGGAAGAAGTCACTGTTTAATGTTTTCATCCTCTCTTGTATCACGCTTAAAGCTGGACAGTTTGAAGAGTCACATCAGTACCTTTTATGCCATCAAATGTGCAAACCATCTGTAACAACTCAGTTGTTTTCTTTTTCTTGTTCTCTTTCTGTTGTTCTGTGGAAAATGATGCTTAGAGAGAAGGGATTATTTATTTTTCATACAGCTACATTTTGGGATTTGTGTTAAACTTTGACAATCAGACAAACAGGACCTGTTTCAGACAAGGCATGCTCATCCTGGACGAAGATGTGTTTGAACTGAAAAGTCTTATAAAAGCAAAAGCATGCTACATTAAAACGGTTACATGTCAAGTGAATTTTGTCGCATCCAGGATTATCTTTGGTCCTTTTGAAGAAGTGAGATGCTTATGACAATTACGTAGGTCTCTGTCCAAGATAACATCAGTTTGTAAAAATGTCTATAACATTGTCAGTGTTTGTTATATAATCTTCCACATCCCTATTTCACTAAATGACAAAAGTACTCCATTAGTAGTACTTAAATATTGCACAAACCCAGAAAACAAGCTCTGACTTTCTCCTAAAGCCATGGGAGGGCCTCCTTATCTTTATCTAACGTCATTATTACAAACAATAATCCACTGTATTTATGTTTTTATGTTTTACGTGCTGGTTCCATGAAATCATCTCCTTTCTCGTGCATGTTACCTTTCACAATAGCATTGTCCTGTTGAGATGTTATAGAACAAATCATTTATAATAGCCTCACAGTATTTGTTTGTACATATGCATGTACAAATGTTTATATGTACCTTAATGTGAATCAACCCTCCTGTTGTAATGTATTTCATCCTTTCATCACATGAGAAAATGCTACTTTACTCCACATGAATTGGTTTGACTTTGCCTCATTTAGTTCTTTGAAATTATACTGAAAAACTTGAGAAGACACACAGGGAAAATGATTTTTGCCTTATCTATGTTAATATCTTAAGTACATTAGTTGATTGACATGAAAGGGTTGAGTTCAGAAGCTATAGTTTATAAAACAGACCAGAGGATTAACAATAACAGAGTTTGTAACTTTTTTTTTTTTTTTTTACATAGGTTTTGCTCATGAAGAGTATTTCTGTGTATTTATTGAGATGAGTTATGATATGCAACTGTTTACAATTCACATTACAGATGTGAAAGCAACACTGTGAATATTTCATCGACTTTTAATTCTGTATATGAATTGTGAGTCTGTTATGAATTTTGTGCCCATTACCTACTGAAAAAAGTTGTTTTTGTACATTTCCTGACAGATGAAAGAATAACTTGGATAATTTTGTAGCTATTCTTTGGAGAGAGTCAACATTTGTACTATATATATACTTAAATAACCCCAAAGAACATCTTATGGAGTGAGTATGCATTTCTGATGATGGTTTTGGAAGTTTTGTACAAACTGGAAATTTTTATATCTTGCCACCTGGTTGTTATTGTCATTTTTATATGTTCATATGTTTGATATGTTTGAATAAATTGTTTTATTCTGAATGTATAGGACTAAGAGTTTAATTTTTGTGTTTTTAAGTATAGAAAGTGAATATTAAAAAAAAAAAATGTGTGAAGAATAACTTATTTAGATTCTCTACAATAAGTTATAAATTTTCTTTTTATTGCTGGTACTTACCTTTGCAAGAATGTTACTCAAGTCTAGTATGATTCTGTCACTCCAGGTACTTGAACATGAATATTTATTAATTCTAAGAATAATTTTAATCAATTAAATTCATCTTTAGTAACTTTGTACTTCCATGTTATTGATGAAAACTAAAAATTAACATGATGTTTCATTACAGACTATCAAACAGTATATGCAGTTATTAAAATGAGTCAAATCTTTATATGTATTTAGAAAATACATGTTATGTACTTGGGTTCATGAAAACCCCCCTACTATAACCCAGTGGTGTAAAGGTATTTTGAATGTTGCTGATGGAGAGAAATGACAATGGATTTAATTGATATTTGGTCATTAACATATTATTAACTTATAGATCAGAGAGGATATAAACATTTACAGATTTGAGTGATCACAGATAATATGAAGTAACAATAATTGATGTATAAATGAAACTATCATTTATGAATTTGTTAATTTTAGTAATTCCATTTAGTGTTTTGTTGTTTATTTTCATTTCTTTCACTTTCACTTCTTTTAAATGTTTTGCTTTTTTTCCCCTTTTCCTCCCAGCTCAGGCTTGTCTATACCGATACGATATGCGTTTCAGTAAAACAAAACTGAAATAAAGTGTGTTTACAGAATAAAGAGCCCTATTATTACCACATGTCGCATTAAAGATGAGCACATTCATTTACTTATGATTATATTCAGTGTCTTCTTCTGAAAGGGACCATTCTGCACTTTCTAAAAAAAAAAAAACCCAGTTTTTACTTATTTTATTATTTTGACACTGATAGTGCTCTTTTTATTCAGGTAAGAGATGTGAGCCTTTCATCCACCACTTCAGTCACTATAATCAGTCACCCGGTCACACTGGAGTCACAGCTCGTATAAATCATGAATCTCCACAAAAAATACTGCCTTTGATTTTCCGGTCTATTGACTTTTATTTGAAGAATAATTGCACAGATTGAACACCTTCATGCTTTTATTATTCTCATGGAAACAAAGTCATGACATTGATGGAGTAAACTGTAAACCAGAAAACTAACCAAGTGCAGATCCTGAGTGATCGTGTTTTTGACTGATAAGACAATTCCTTCCTGCGTGTCTTCAGTTTAACATAATATGTAGTAACACAACTCACCCTAACTCTGTCACATGTTGGCAGATGTTGCCTAAACTTGTACTTTCCCATATTAACCAACTGTCTTTTTGTATACGTAAAATCACATGTTCACATCACATCACAACAATCAAGCCATTTTGCTCTTAAACTAATCCATTTATATTGTTTCAGAATTCATCACAGTACACATGTTTTATGCCAACAGCAACTTCCTCTACTTCTGTCTCCGACTCATCAGCTCAGCTCACTTGGTTGACATACGCATGACATGCTTGACCATGTTGCCGATGCCGTCGAAAATGTAGTGGTAGTGATAGTCTGTCTCCCACATGAAGGAAGGAGTGCTGACCACCTTGTTCTTCTCATCCACATAGGCCTCGTAGAAGAAAGGGTTAAGGACTGAACTGAACAACAACGTTGGAAACATTAGCAAAAACAACTAAAACAGTACATTTCATCTTATCGCCAATATTATCATTATCAATCACTTATTCTGCATTACTATATTCCATAGCTACTACACTGTGTAATCTGATTACTGTTTGATCTCATGCATAAACTATGATGTTAATATGAGAAAGAATATTCTAATTGCACTAATGTTTTATATTAATGTACAACCACTCCTTTACTTACTATCAATAAGCTCTTAATGGTCAGTAAAACCAATATTTTTAGAATATCCCCCTTAGGCCCAGCAATGCGTTTTTGTCCTCTGTGGGGGACAAGAGTTTCACAACTTTACATAAAAAAGAAAGAAAGAAAAAAAACCAACAGCCATCCACTGAAGAGGACATTCCATAAAAAATGCATCTGAAAAAACTTGCACCATGATGTTTCCAATCAAGGCAATTAATTAATGTAAAAAAACAAGCAAACAAACAAACCTTTTACTTTCCTGGGTCTCAGGAGGATTTGTCCATGCAGAATAATAGGTGTCTTATGCTGACTAGTAAAGAGTCAATGAGCTACTTACATGTTAACTAATGAGCACCTGCTTAACCCATAAAGACCCAAACATCCAATGGTGATTAAAATCATCTACTGATCTAAAATGTTAAAAATCTGCTGATCCACTAATCCTATCAATATATGTGAATAATTGGTGTAAAATACAGTTTGTCATCTTTTCATGGTCATCAGATATGACCCATCTGGACGTTCAGAGGCTCTGTAGTGAATGTGGAAACACCGTCATCTTCTACAACATTGATTCACCAGTAAAACCCATGGAATTTAATCAATAACAGTGGATGGAGACACTGGATTTATGTTCAGTTAATGATAAATTTGCTGAAAAAGTCACATTTTCTCCAGTTTTCTTTGTTTTGATGTACTAACCTTTAAATTTACTCTGACTTTTTATGAACATCTAAATTAAATATGGGAATTAAATATAGGGAAATACATGATTTACAGTAGAAAATATAAAATACAGATAGTAACATTATAACAAATCATGATAAATCACTTGAAGAAAGGCTAAATAGAGAGAAAAATCAATTTGGGAACTGACACATAAGTAGAACTGGGTCTTTATGGGTTAATGATGAATATGTGCAACTTAACACTAGAACCACCAGAAACAACTTTATACCTAAAATGTCCAAACGGGTCAAATTTACCTATTTACCTTTTCTATTTCAATTTGTTTAATCATCTTTTGGGTTTTGGTTGGATCATGTATCTCAGATCACACACAATCGGATGCCATCACCTGAAAAGCTACTATATTTAGACATAAATGGTGCAAAAATCATTGCATTCCTATAGAGGTAAATGTGACCCCGGTGGCTGTTATAGATATAAATGTCTATATTTTAAATTGGATTGCTCTTGACTATATTTAATGATAAGGAATGTAAAATAACAGATTAAGAAAAAGGACAAAACTGGGGAGCTTCAACATTTCATTGAAACAGTATAATGCACAAACAAAAAACAGCCATAGGTACATTTGACCCCACTTGGTGGTTCTGGTGTAAATATAATATGATTATGTCTTCAACCACCTTCTGCAGGTAACTGTAGCTGCCTTTTAAAGGATATATATGGCTCACGGACATTGTGGCGTGCACCCATGCTCTTTACAGCCTGCACCATGTTTGTGTTGGGCCAGTTCCCCCAGCGGGTGTTGTCGTCCCGTTCGTAGCCCATGGTCACCTCGATGTTGGGCAGGGCACGGCAGGCCAGTACAGGAGCCATACTGGCCAGGCTGGAGTACACATAGAGAACAGTCAGTATGAAGCTAAGACTAATCTACTGTTGTTCTAATAACTGTACTGTGCACCACTGGGTCACTCCTTCATCTAATCATGTACTTTTTACCTGAATGATTGAGACTATAAGTTAGGGATGTCAAACATACAGCCCCCGGACCTAAACCAACTCATTAAAGGGTCCAATTTGACCCAAAGGATGAATTTGCAAACTGAAAAAATTACACTGAAGATATAAACAGTCAAAGGTGTCAAACTTATTTTAGTTCATGGGGTCACATAGAGCCCAATGTGATCTCCAGAGGGTCAAGGTTATAATAGTTTTGGATTTTTCATTATAGTTTAGTTTTAATTAGTTTTGACTTTTTTTTTTCTCTAATTCAGTTAGTTTTAATTCGTTTTCAGAGCAGGTTTGCTAATTTTTATTAGTTTTCTTATTTTCTAAATGCTTAGTTTTAGTTTAGCATTAGTTTTTTTTTTTATATCTTTTGTCTTCTTCACCGTTGAATTCAAATAAATCCCTGACAGGACTCTGCTGCTTTCTCCCAACTTTAGTCTCCATGTTTCCAGGTAGAGTGGGGACCAAAAGACGACTAAAATATGTCAAGTCACAAGAAGTGATGGACTGTTAAATATCATATGTTGCCAGCAGCAAAAATTGCTTGAGGGAATTAAATCGATTTTATATCAATCTGACATTGACAAAGATGAAAACTAAGGGAATTTATCCATAATTCTTATACGTTTTAGTTAGTTTTGTAAACATACAATACAGTTTCAGTTAGTTATCGTTTTTTTCCTTTTAATTCTACTTTTTATTTATTTCAGTTAACGAAAATGTTTTTACAATTCTAGTTTTCGTCATTTCGTTAGTTTTTGTTAACGATAATAACCTTGCAGAGGGTTAGACCAGTAACATTATAGTATGAAAACCTTTAAAAAAATCACAGGTGTCCAAAGTATTCACATTCATTCCTCAGGTAGAAGTATATATACTAGGGTTTAAAAAGATTTCTGTTGATGTTTAAGTATTAACTCAAGCTTTATACTCAAGTAAAAGTGTAAAAGTGCTGGTTTCAAAACTACTTAAAGTAAAAAAGTCAATGTAAGGGGGAAAAATGCCTTTAGGACAAAAGCTGAGGCACCACCACAGGGGTACTAGTCTACCTGTTTCACCTGCATATATGCCCATTGACAATGAATGCATTTTAGTCCGATGCAAATGTATTAAAGAACCATATATGTGCACAACTGAGCATTAACGTGTTTCATGGAGCAGAAGATAGCATGACTAGTAGAATATAAGTATTGGAATGGTACAAAAAGTCAAACCAGTGGGGTGTTGAAATGATAAATGTTTACACCTCTCATTCAACCACAGTCAAATTCACTCTGTCCAGATGGTGCAATTTATCTGGATAGATTTTTTTTTTTATTTGAACAATGACAAGCCAGAATGAAAACAACCTAAAATGAAATAGGAGTAATGAGGCTATTTTTAAAATGTAAGGAGTAGAAAGTACAGATAATTGTATGAAAATGTAAGGAGTAGAAGTAAAAAGTCACCTGAAAAATTATTACTCCAGTATTTGTACTTCATTACCTGACACCTCTGTAAATAATGACAACTCCAAATGTTTCTGTTTGTTTGTGAAAAATTGTAAAATTACTGTTCGAAAATGTTTACATTTACAAACTATCCTTTCACAAAAAATGACAATAACCTATGAACAACCTAAAATTTCACAAGAAAAATAAGTGCAGTTTTAAAAATATTATGCCTCTTACTAAATGTTTTGTGCCTTTGTAGATCCACTGTGTTCTGGAAGTTGTGATGCACATGTGTAAATGATAAGATGATGCATAATATTGTTCTTAAGACATTTCAGGTTGGTCATGGTTGTTCAGATTATTCACAGTTTTTCAAGAAAGGATAGCTTGTAATTATAAACATCTTTATAATTTAACTTTTTGGTACTAAAATAAATTGAAACATTTAGTGTTGTCACAATTTATAGGTTTTTATTTTATTATTTCCCTGGTTCAGCCCACTTCAGATCAAATTGGGCTGTATATGGTCCCTGAACTAAAATGAGTTTGACACCCCAGCTATAAGTAGTAAAATGCTCTGACACTGTTTTCACTTAAAGCCATTAGTAGCACTTCTAAAGTAGGAATGTCTGCTGTGTTCTTATCAGTCGGCTAAACAGAGACTTTAGTAATAGTGGCAATAGCAGCTTGTAAGAGCTCACCACATGATCTAATTTAAAGCCTGGAGACGCCTTCAGCCACACAGAGCTCCTGTACTTAAGGCTTGGGACTGGATCTGATGCATCTGACAGAAGCTTTTCCCCAGGTCTGAGTGGCTGAGCCCCCTTCACATTAAACATCATCAACAATATCAGCACAAACAGACATGAACATCTATGCACTCATGAATCAGTAAAAAACATGCTGTGTATTTTATATTCACAGTATTTTTTTTTTTTTTTTTCATGAAAGGTATCTTGGTTTCAGCAGTGATGGAGCTGCATAGACTTGGTGCAGGTAGAAGTGTAGTCATATTTAAAGAAAAGAAACAGAAGCAACCTCACAGCACAACTGACTCTAGACAGGTTTATGTTCTTATGATGAATTCCATTTACTCTCTTATAAGATTCACCTTATTAATGTTGTAATCTAAAACTACAGCCCATCTCAAGTGTAACCGTGCCTTACAATTTGCTTTATAATTGGAACAAGACCGTGAGCTGATGCTGGAAAACATAATGATCTGGACTTCAGTGTCCTTTTTTTCTGCTGAAGTGCCTTTTAGTTTGTTTGCTACTGTGAAAAAAAGTTTGCTTATGAATCTAAAATGAAGCCTGGTAAAATGTGCTCACCATAGATTTCTGTTTCAGTCACATGTTTAATAGATCAGTGAAATTTTATCAGTAATCTTAGACATTGGCTTTATTTTGTCAAGTGGCTGTTGTACAAAAATGCCTGTAGAGCTAATCCAGATTGAACGGAAAGTAGATCAGCAAACACTATCAGAAACATGCCCTTCTAACTTTATATGTGTCTATTTTTGTCTTTTTTCCACAGTTTGAGCAAATAATCATAAAGTGACTCAATATGGATTTTAATCCTGTGTTGCCATGGTGTCATTTGCTTCATCCTCTTCCTCCTCCTCTTCCTCCTCCTCTCTTTAATCCTATATCTCCTCCGTCCTGCATCGATGGCCTCCATGTGTCCACGCTCACCTGACCCTGTCACCCGTCTGCTGGCTCCCCTTGTCAACCAGAGGAGGCAGCCAAGGATCAGCACTATAACCTTTTATTCCACCTGTCGGAATTTGTCTGAGCGCTTTCCTGTTGTCCTGCATCCTGACGAGTAAAAACTTTTTCTTTTAATACACTTAGTGCTTAAGGTTGCTAAAAACATGAAACTTGAAATTAGTTGTTTCTGATTTTTTTTCTGTCATATTTCGGTTGAATTTGGAAAGCTGCCATTTTGTACACATTTTTGTTAAAAACTCCTTGAATATATTTGATAAAATATGATATGAAACAAACTAAATTGTTAAAACCATAATAGGTAAAGTTACAAAAATGCTACAAAACAGGCAGATTTTAGACATTGTGGAGTGAGGGTTTTTTTTTAAAAATTTTTTTTATATATAATATATTATATAATATACTATAATTTTGACGGATACTGCATGTAGCATTGATATATTTTAGTTACTTTTAACATGTGGCTTATATTACTTTTGTGTTTGTTCATAAATAACAGTAGGACAATTAAGTCCGTCTTATCAGCAAAATTATGTAATTTATCCTGATTTTTGTAACATTTTCAGCAACATTTAAGTGTTTTTTAAGTCATCTCTTTACACATCTACATTTATAAACTAGAAGCACTCGGAGAGCGCAGACCTCCGCCAAGGCTGATCAGTGGCCCCCCCCCGTGGGCCCCCCCACCCCCGATCACCACCAATGAATTTAATCATTTCTTCCTTATCCCATTTCCAACAAACCCTGAAAATTTCATCAAAATCTGTCCCTAACTTTTTGAGTTATGTTGCACACTAACGGACAGACAAACAAACAGACAGACAGACAAACCCTGGCAAAAACATAACCTCCTTGGCGGAGGTAATCAGCGTTGTACCTGGTTCCTCACCTCGTTTTTCAGTCTACAGCTGCTTCAATGTCCCAATTCCATTACAGGGATTGTTAAATCTCTTATGTTCATCTAATTGAATGTAATCTAATGTAATCTGATTTCAAGGAAGTACAAGTCTGCAATTTGTGCCACAAAAAACCCAAACGTTGCTAACTATTCCATTCCTTGCTCATACTACTGATCTCACTTGAATAGAGCTCTAAACTTAGAAGTAAAGGTTAATTAGAGATGGATTGTTTTATGAAATGATACATACCCAATAGGCTTGCGTGAACGGTGGAAATCTTTAAGCACCCTTTCCACATCATTATTCAGCTTACAGTCCTTTCCATCCTTCATGAAAGTGGATCTAAAGAGTTGATGGTTACATATTAACATTAGTGCTCCTCTCATCACATCAGATTTTATTTGTTACTTATGTATAAATTCTCTAAGTCATTGCTTTGTGTTGAATTATTCCTCACAGATTCTTAGTGATTCCATGTCCTCCAGGAAAGATGACAGCATCAAAGCTGTTGGCATCCAGCTTGGACAAGTCCTGCATTTGCATCATTCCCTGACCATGACTGAAGCGAGCTGACTCCATCATCATGTTCCTACGTAACGGGAAGAAATAATCATAAAGTCTATTGTATGGAATTAGTCAAGTCATGTGTATAAGCTTAAAAAAATCCACCTGAAAATGTGTCAGTGAGTCATGAGGAGCCTACCGGTTCTCTCCAGATGCTTGTTGCTTTCTCATATGGTCCATCACCTGCATCTGCTGCTGATTGGGTGCAAACATCTGGAAGCGAGCGCCATTACGGCTCAGGTGGTACATAGTGCTAAAGACACAGGGGTTAAGGTCAAGGTTACTTTATTTGTACCCGCAGGTAGATTTGTTTTGCAGTCTAGGTGATTGCTTTGGTATTACAACAGTACATACATTGAACATGTAAGACAGGTACTTGATCACGCTTACAGACAGGACAAAAAGACAAAAAGTGCTCAGTGTTCCACCATTCATCAGTATAGCAGCATGGATAAGTTAAAGAATAAAATAAATAAATAAGATCAAATAAATAAAAACAAGATGCAATAAAACACAATAAAAACCAGTCGTCTCTGTGTGGTGACATGCAATGCAAGTTTATCCAAGTTTTACAGAGATGAGGAAAATGACACCACTAAAGTGAGTTAAAAACAAAACTAACAATTCCTTTAGCAGGTTCTCAAGTCTTATTTTTTTTTCTACAGGGGTACAGATAAATGGGATTAGGAGGAGCAGGGGGAACTCTATCTTCTCAAACTTGGTGATACAAAGATCTCTGTCAGTGATACTTACTACACTCCTTCATGAACATCAGTCCCATCCCACCAGCCACATCCTGAGAAAACCTGCAACACATTATTAAGCACAATAATTCACCATATCACTCTTTTTCGCACTTTTTCTCATCCTGTATAGGTATGTTTTACACACTTACCACTGCCACATTGGTATTTCCCCAGTTGCCATAGTCACCGTGGTGAACAAAGCAGGCAGGCTGACGTGCCAGAGCAGTCAGGGTTTGTTTTGACAGCAAAGTCCTGGTTGCAGTTGCCAGCATGATTTCAGTAAGTTTAGTCTCCGAGTTTTAGGAGGAAGATGTGTGAGGAAACCGACTTTTGATGGTCGAAATATTGATCTCGCTGAGGTTTTCTGTATATATACCCCAGTCTGACCAAGTGACGTTGTTATATAAGCTCCACCTTATGAGAAGATCCATTACCCCTTTGCCTTGTTTGACCTATTCCCCTCCTGAACACAGTTCCCTATTAATACCTTGTTTATTCATCTGATTAACCTAAGGCATTTGGCTGCAGAATGACACTTCTGCTCTGGAGAGTAATCTAAACGTGTAGTCCTTTACCCCATGGAATATCTTGACCTGATTAAAATTAAAACTCTTAGCATCTTACCTGCCTGAAAACTCCCATGTGTTTGGGAAAACCAAGTGTCATATGTTGTGGTAGTTGACTGACGTAGCATTTTTCTGTGCATGTATGTACATTTTTACATTTGTAGATGATGTGATGCAGAAGGCATACTCTCTGCCCTTTAAAGTCCATTAGGTTTTAAGGCTCTTACTCAGTGTAATGCCATGTTGAGTCTACTATGTCTAGACACTAAACCCTGAAATACCCCAGTTAGACGGAAATGTCAAACTCAATATACTGTTAAATCAAAACTACATCGTACTATAGACTACATTTAGTATGAGACAGTGGAGTCTAACAGACAGCTTTAGGTTACTGATGACAACCAGGCAAAATAGGGCATTAATTTTTTATTATGACCACTTTTATGTATAAACAATCAATATTTACATACTGATGATGAAAGTATAGCAACAATCCAAGGAACAAAATGCAGAAATGGCATTAACAGAACAATACACAACCAACTGGAATCACCACATCAATCACAATTTTGAGCCTCTGCATCTTAGAAGACTGACCACTAAGGCGTCTGCAGGCTTAAAATCAGCACACAAAACAACTCATGCATAAAAAAAACATACTGAAACTGTCACATATGATAACCACAAAGCACAAAGAGGGTTTCTTTTTTCAAATCAAATACAAGAACATGACGAGACTAATATATGTGGTGAGGTTTCATTTACTAAATGGTATTCTAATTGTGAAACATAAGACATTTCCCAATTTTTCCGTGGCTATTAGCTTTCAACACACAACACATACAATGATCCTTTTTTTTTTTTTAAACACCGCAATAACCTGTCTCAAATGTGTTTTTCTTTCCAACAAATACAGATGTGATTAAATAAGACTAAACCAGTGACAAAAATCTACAAAGCAAAAGAATGGAAATAAGACAAAACAGAAATGACCAATTAATAAATAATGGTTCTTTTGATATTATATATAAAAAAATGTCTAAAACTTGTCAGTGTAGTTCTGCATTTTTGATTTATCAGTAAAGTAAAATCATACACATGGCAAGCATATCAAATACTCAAAATTCTGCTTAACAAAGCTCCATTCAAGTCTAACTGAAACCAATACAAGCTGAAACTCTGCCAACAGCCAAACTTCACAAATTGGCATTAATCAGGCCGCAGCTCTCTTCCACCATTTTATCATTTCTCATCGTCGTGAGCTATGTTGAGCACTCCTTGCAGTTTAATTTGCTTTACATGTAAGGACCAAATCCTAAAAGCCATTTACATGCAAATCACTAACGACTTCAGTGGTGAAAGTAAGAATCATCTCCTTAATTTCCGCCACCACTAAAGAAAGCTTTCATGCACCCAAGCACTGACAGTCAAGGAGTTTGTGCATTAACTGAGCACACTGTGTTCATTATGGAGAGTATTTGCGAAGATATCCATTTGATAGAGTGGGTTTGCTCATCAAGCCGACAGCCGTGCTAAGAGAGAAGCGTGTGTTAAGAAGGCCAGTCTGGCAGCATTAGGGCGTGTAGGCAGGCGGCGGCTGAAATTGATTGGCAATGTCATAATCAGCAGGAAAAGTTTCACTGCTGTCCTCCATCTCTGAGAGCAGCTCCAAAGCCTGCTCCTCCTCCTCAGTCGGATAGTGGCGCAGAAGATTTGCAGCTGTGGCGAGAATCGAGGCGCCTCCGGCCCCCGCCACCAGGTAGAAGCTGATGGCGAATGTGACGTATATGAGGGAGCCGTGGTACTTTTTGTGCTGCTGTTGTAGTGACAGGATGAGCTCCGAGGCCCAGTAGCAGAAACCTATGACTGTGGCACACTGCAACACTAATCACAGAGAAAAAGAGGAAACATGTCAGTGCAAATAATCATGAAATGACAACCTGCAAACCTAAAACCCAGGGTTGCCACACATTTCAACTTTGAATTTCCATACTTTCCTCTGATTTTTCAGACCATATTTGACATTTGAGTTCAAAGCCATATGTTTAATATGTTAATAAACAGGTTTAAATCCAACTGTTAATAAATACATGTGACATACTGCATATTCTATTACATTGCCAGAATAAAAAATGAACTTCAAACTCATAACAGTGTAATTATAGTGGAACCTCCGCGTTGGAGTGGGTGCTCACTTCCATAATAGCTCTTGCTTTTCTTTGGAGGATATCAAGCCCACTTTCACCTAAGTTGCTTCACAGAAAAGTTAACATTGTGGCTGCACTAGTGCCTGCTCCAATCGGCCAATTTATTAGTCAAAATTAAAAATTTTATATTTCAGAATCAGGCAATATTCTGAGAACACAAATAGTTTTTCAAGCAAGAGGTATGAACATTGCAATATTGTTTGTTATGATATTGCATTTCTCAAAAATACTGCATTACTGATTATCATAATGTTCATGCAATTTTTAACAGTTTTGTGTTGCATTTAAACTCCCAGACATTTGTAACAGATACCAGGGACTGTGATAAATTAAAATGGAGATCCAACTGTTGTGACTGAACTTTTTAAGTCTAGCTGTAAGCAAACACTGTAGACAACATTGCCTTGCTTGCAATATCACCATGTACTGAACCATAACCCCCATATACACATCAAGTTTTCAAAACATACAGCCCTATTTCATTTTCTCGTTTTTTTTCTTTTTTTCTCTACTCTGCAACCTGAAGGTAAGTAAAGAAAATCACATGCTTTTCCACACTATGTGGGAATCATAAAAACCATCAATGACCATGAAAAGTAGGATTGATCTGTACCTGTGAGGATATGCGCAAATGCATATCTGCGCGTGATTTTGAGAGCTGGATGTTTGGGTCCAAACACATCTAGAAGGAAAGCAGTTAGACTGCACAGGATGCCCAGGAAACAGAAGGCAGCAATCACCCTCAGCAGTAAAATGGTTTGTGTGTTCACACAGTAATCTGGAGGACACAGAGGCAGCAAAGAGTGTCATAAAAATTACATTTCTGCAAAGGTTCACCTCTTATAGACCTCATATATCTGGTGGGCTTATGCATTGTATTGGTTATAAAAATGTTATGACAATGAGGCTATTTAGAGGTCATCTGTGTTTATTTCTGACAAATAAAATGGCCGTAAAAGGAACTCGGTGGAACAATATCCAAGCTCCGCCTTCTCTACCAAGAGGAAGACATGAAGGGAACATTACAATATATAAGGTTATCATCAAAGATTAAATGAGAGGGGGCTTTGAACACAACAGACACAGAACAGGTTACTGCCCCTGACAGTCAGGTAAAACATATTTGTACTGATTGTGTGTGAGTGAACCAGGTATACACACCATCCAAAAGCTCGGGGTCAACGTAGCGCAGTACATCAGCCACCCCCAGTTCTTGTTTCGGACAGGTGCCTCCATGGACCCGGAGCCAGGCTGGTTCCGCTAAAGCCGTACACAGCGCAGTGATGGACAGGGCTCCGGGCAGCGCTGACACCAGGCTCCGCTCCGGCTGCTTAGGCAGAGAGGTGCCGCCTCTCCTCCTCCGGACTCCAGGGACGTTAGAACCCGGCGGGGCATACATAGTCACCCACTACCCTTATGTTCTGCTGCGATGTCCCGTTTGTACCCCTGTTTACAGTTCCGTCAGTAAGGTCAACCAACGGACTAGCCAAATAAGCCCTTTTAGCCGGCACAGCTGACGTTACCTGGCACTGGTATAGGTGACAGCACAGCCGCCGGATCGATCACTGTTATATCTAATGTTACCCAAAGATGTTTAACATAAAAAATGGTGATTTAATCAAAAAGAGGATGTGGAGCTGAGTGACGGGCAAACAATGAACAGATGGCCTTCAGGCCTGTGTTAGCTCTGTTGTTAGCATGTAAAGATAGCTCTCAGCTAACGCCAAATGTCCCCGACTGTCACACAGCACAAAATGTAACTAGAAACAATTGAAAGAAACTATAAACAATTAACTTATCTAACTAACCAACCAGATGGTAAATGTCCGTCAATATGGCACAGAAAAACAAAGACAAAAAACAAAACAAAAGGCAGCTTACGCTGGCTTCCTGTAAAATGTTGACTTCCTTGTTCACATTCTTCTTCTTCGTTACTTCAACAAAGTGATGCGGAAACGAGACTGCCAGTTGAGTGCTGTCACCTGCTGGCGGCAAGTCATGTTTTATTATTATAATTATTCTAATTATATTTATGTATTTTTAGATAGAACATACAACAAAATACATACAATACAATGACAAAAGCGGTACTCACCCTAAAAATAAATAAATAAATAAATAAAATAAAATAAAATAAAATAAATTCCCATAATGCTTCGAGTCTGATCAGTAAAGATGGCGGCATGTACGACATGATTGTATATGTGAACGTTTACACATAGATTTTTTTCCTTGGTATAAATACATTCCTGTTTTATATTTCCTTGACTTTTGGACTGTTTTCTTTTCTTTTTAAAGAGTGTTAGCTCTGCGGGTGTTGTCACAGTTCAGCGGGCTTTAGTTCGGTTTATCTCAGCTGTCAGCAGTAACGGACAGACTGAAGTGACTAGCTGAAACTCAAAGACTTCACGGTGTTATCGGTCCGTTTTCTGCTTAGATATGAAAGAATCTTTGTCCCTGGTTCAGAGACTGAGCGCGCACCCGGACTCCCGGTGCTGGTTCGTCAGCTGGAGCCCCAACGGGACGCTATTGGCCTCTTGTGGAGGTGACAAGGCCATCCGGATATGGGGAAAAGAAGGTAAACTACAAAACAAGAAGCCATTTTTACTGATTCGGGTCAATAAAAATACTTTATCTTTACATACAAGCTGGGTAAAAATTTTTTGCCTTTGTGTAGTATTTTATTTATCTACAAAGGAATCATATGATAATGTAAGACACTGGCGAAGAACTGAACTGCAAAGTGAATGTACTTGTACTTTACCTCAGTACTTGTACAAGTAATCCACTGTACCTGCATTATATCCACTTCACTTCTTCCCAGAGGCAAAACACACAGGCTAGATTTTACTCTACTACATGTATTTCTCAACTTTATTTATCAGTTGCTTTTAAGATGTATATATATATATTTTTTTTTACAGTGAATAACATCTACAGACCTAATTTTTTTCTGATATCCCTGTGTGTAAAGTTATTTATGCATACTCCACCTCCTTCAGCTAAAACAGTAAGATAATGCTCTAGCACTGATGCTGAAGTATTAATAATCTCATCAGAAATACTACCAAACCACTACTTTTACTTCAAGACTTCAGCTCCATTTTTTCCTGCTAATATTTACACAGTTGTACTTTACAAAGTTTTACTGGTAATGGAGTGATTTTACTTTGCTGTAGGGTATAACAGATTTCACTGAAGTAGAGGATCTGAACACTACTTATGTTGCTGTTATTGGATCAATAATGTGTTGTTACCTTTATGAGATATGACATGAAATGAGCATGACCTGTGTTAAATCTACAGTTTGACATCTCAGGTGCAGTAGAGTGACATGACTTTACTCTCTTTCAGGGGAATCTTGGGTGTGTAAGAGTGTGCTTCAGGATGGACACCAGCGCACAGTGAGGAAGGTGGCCTGGTCTCCCTGTGGAAACTATTTGGCCTCTGCCAGCTTTGACGCAACAACTTGTATTTGGAAAAAGAAGAGTGATGAGTTTGAGGTTCCATGGCGTTTGATCTTCATCTTATTTAGCAAAACACACCACTGTTTTTGATTTTAATTGGAGTTTTACCTCTTTTCCTAGAGTCTGACTGTGCTGGAAGGCCATGAAAATGAGGTGAAATGTGTGGCTTGGGCCCCCTCAGGGAATCTGCTCGCCACATGTAGCAGAGACAAGAGCGTGTGGGTTTGGGAAGGTGCGTTTCACCGCCACAGATAATTTGATTATTAGTGGGAATCACTTCATGCTTAAGATGGTTTGTTTTTGTGTTTTGCAGTGGACGAAGAGGATGAATACGAGTGTGTGACTGTTGTGAACTCGCACACACAGGATGTCAAGCATGTTGTCTGGCACCCGACACAAGAAGTAGGTCACACTCTGCTCTGATGATGTGCAACACCGCTGATTTCCTCTCTGATCTGATGCAAAGCAAAACCAAGTCTGTTCTTCCAGACACCAACACTTACAGATGATTAGAGAGCAGATAATGTAGGTCTGAAAATAATAAAACAACTGAGAAATATTTTATGTGCCGAGGTGTAGGGGTGTTAGAAAATATCGGTTCTTCAAAATATCACGATACTTCATTTCACAATACTGTATCGATATTAAAAAGCACTGTATCGATATTTTTAGGTATTTATTCAAATGCAGATATGGTGAAGGTTCATTTTTCTTTTTTGGTTTTCTTTATTGTTTATACTTTATTTATTATTATTGAACACTGTTTTATTAAATAATGGTTATTTGAAGCATCCTAAAAGCACTTTTTACTGTCTGAGAGGCAGATGGTAGTGCCTTTGTTGGGGTTGAACTATTATAATGTTCTGATGTTAGTTCTGAACTAATAGAATATAAACATTTGAACAGGATCTTAAACTGTAATGTCTGTAAAACATAATTTCAGTTTAAACACAGAAACATTTTGAGATATAACATTAGATCCTGTTCTGATCAATTAAAAATGTGTTTAGTGTTTGTGCAGATTTCTTGTATAATTCAATTCTTCCAGGAAATAATAATTTAAAAAAAAGAAACAAACAAAAAATTGCCTTTTTAACAGTATCATGATGTGTCGTATCGTGATCCTAGTATTGTGATTTGTATTGTATCGCCAGATTCTTGCCAATACATGCCCCTACCGAGGTGATCACTGGGACTAAATGAACTCTAAAGTTTCAGATTTTATCTTTATACACCTTAGAGTTGGAATAAAACATTTCTACCTCTTCTCAGGAAATGATTGTGACTATGTGATTTATTCTTGATAGATAAAATGTAACTGGCACTCATTGTGTAATTACTGCACCAGGTCATAGGTGATTACAGATTGTAGCATACATTTATTTCTTTACATACTCAGTAAATTTATATATTTATTTTGTTGGCATATTATATTGGTATGAATAAAACAAAGCAATAGTTCACATATGATTTACTTTATATCATGTCCCCTGTTGATGATAAAACACGTTTACCTCAAATTGAAGTGTTTCGATGTCAGTCTTTAGATATAACACCACATGAAGGACAGGCAAATATTTAGAGCGTAAGTACTAATCTGCCCGGCTTCTGTTTTCTGCTTTCTTAATTCATTTTCTTTTTACTGTTTTTTGTAGCTTCTGGCTTCAGCGAGCTATGACAACAACATCTGTGTTTACAAAGAAGAGGATGACGACTGGGAGTGCCGGGCCACCTTAACAGGACACACATCCACCGTGTGGAGTTTGTCTTTCGATGCTACTGGACAGAAACTCGCCTCATGCAGCGACGACCGCACAGTGAAGATTTGGAGGGAATGTCCGGCAGAAAGTGGACAAGGTGAGTGGGTGTTGTAAGAAAGTGAAATGTAGATATGTGGTTCTCTTCACAGTTAAGGTGCTTTACGAGAGTCAAAAACAGTTCAAATCAATACAAGGATCAAAAAGTATATACTTCATAAACAGATCTGGAATTAAAGTCAGTGTAAAGGAGAATTACACAAGAGGTGTAATCGCTAGTCTGGCCATAGAGTGAACCCGGCTGTTGTGTTTGTTTTAGGTTTAAATGGGTGAAATATACCTTTAACTGTTGTGATTAAAATGAGGCTTCATCTGAATCTGAACACCAACCTACTGAGTATAATTAAACATGTTTTGATCCTTTCTTGTTGTAAAATACCTATAAAAATACATGTACACAATACAATATCTTTCTTTGTGCTAATTCAGTATGAGTAAAACAGATAAATTATGCTTTTTTTTTTTTTTTCAACTAGAAGATATTTGTAGACGATTTAAGTTTCCATAAAGTTGTATGTACAGGTTGGACCATCTCTTACTATAACTACCAACTAAATCTAATACTTATTCAAGAATAAGACAAATATTTTATGGAATGAAATCCTTTTTTTTTTTTTTTTTTTTTTTACAACACAGGCCAAATTTGACCCTCAAATCCTCTCAGAGGAGGGTTAATTAGACCTGCATGACATGAGAAAAGCTTTGATGTGGGATTAAAATTGTTCAATACTAAGATGACAATAGAACTTGTGGTAAATATGTAAATTAACCCTGCAGTCGCAAAAAACCAAACTGTAATTGAATAATGAGGCTGCTGACTTCATTTGCTTGCTTCAAGCAAGACTTGAAGTAAATAAAATGATTTATCTTATTTGTCATGCTTCAGTGTTTTGAGTCTTTTACCATATGTTTATCAGTCATGTTCAGACTGTGCTGATGAGGAAAATGCTATTAATTCACACAAGTATTTGTCAAAACTCTTTTTCCCTACTTTATTTTGTATTAGACAAAACTAGAAATATGACATTTAATTATTGTTGATTACTCCTTTAAAACACATTTTAAGTATTCTACAAATAAACATGTTAAAAACTAGCTATAAAAGCTGCTGTAATGTTCAGTGTTTTCTTTTAACCAGAAATACTTTTCAGTTTCTTTCTTCTCTCTTTGACAGGAGACGTGTCCTGGAAGTGCGTTTGTACTCTGTCAGGGTATCACAGTCGAACAGTGTATGATGTTGCTTGGTAAGACCAGTTTCACATTTCGGTTTAACTCTTTTATGTCTTAATCCATAAAGACCCAGAGCTACTTTCCTGGCACTACCAAAATATTTTTTCTTTATATTTAACTTTCCTTAAATGTTTTATCACCATTTATTATAATATCCTCTGTATTTTGCAGTTTTTCAGTGTAAATCAGGTATTTTCCTACATTTAATTTACTGATCATGTAAATGTTCATAAAAGCTCAGACTTTTTCAGCAGAGATATCAATAACTGAACATAAACCAAGTGTCTCTATTCACTGTCATTGATCCAACTCCATTGGTGAATCAATGTTGTAGAAGATGACAGTGTTTCCATGTTCACTATGGAGCCTCTCAACGTCCAAATGGGTCATATCTAATGACCATGAAAGGATGATAAACTGCATTTTACACCATTTATTTACGTGTATTGATAGGATTAGTGGATCAACAGATATAAAACATTTTAGATCAGTAGATGGTTTAGATCGACAGTGGAGGTTTGGGACTTTAAGGGTTAAATTGTTGTTATTATTTATTAGTTATTATCTTATTTTCTGGGTTTATTTTCTTGGAAATCAAAGTGTGCTCATTTGTGTCTGTGGTTCCAGGTGTCATCTGACTGGCGCCCTGGCGACAGCCTGTGGTGACGATGCGGTGCGAGTGTTTAAGGAGGATGAGACGGCCGACCCGGAGCAGCCGGTTTTCTCACTGGCCGCCCACATGGCCAAAGCTCATAGCCAGGACGTCAACTGTGTCGCCTGGAACCCGAAGGAGGCGGGACTCCTTGCTTCCTGCAGCGACGACGGAGATATCGCCATTTGGAGGTTCCAAGAGGAAGACTGAACATCATCAGAGCCTTCACGAACTAAAGCATTTCTCATTATTGTACATCACACTGGAAAGTGTCAAACAGACTTACTTCAGTTAATCTGACAGCTCTGCTTCATGTAATGATTTATAGAAAAAGTCACTTTTGTCAAAAGTCTGCTTCAGCACATTCTGCCATTTGTCATAACAGCTGTTGATGAATGTTTATATTAATAAAGTAATCTGATCTTTTTCCTGACACAGAGATTGGTTGACAGAAAAGTGTTTACATGGTTTCTCTTTATTGCAAAAAATATTTCAGACAGCACATCATACTAAAACATTTAGAAATTGACAGTTTTCTTGTGTTTCAAGAGCTTTTCTGGATTAAAACTGAACCACAAGTAACTTCATGGGACAGAACAACCTGACTGGGTGTTTCTTTATCTACTAGACTTTATTACATTTACGTCAGAATGAAAACTGACTAGATGACCAAGTACAACATTTTCAAATGTGACGGAACAGAAATTTCCTATGTACCTGTTACACATGTCCTGTTTCATTTACTTGTAAAAAAATCAAACCCATGTACACTTACTCTAGCCTGGTGTACATCTTTATGGTGATCTAAACAGGCAACAACAATAAAATAGGATTTATTTTCATCACAGGAGCAGAAATAATGACAATTATAAAGTCACGGCGTCACTCAGGCAGAATATCTACAGTAAAAAAACAAACTGATCCCTGTTTGTATGAAACAAAAAGTCAGAGGCTGGTGTTGCTGCTTAATCTGAGTCACTGTCTCCATCACTGTCCGCCTCCTTCACATCCACGCTGAACTTGTACTCCTGGTCACAGCCCATGTACGCGTCACTCATGAAGTACAGTGTGTAGTTGTGGATGCCCATCGCTGGTGCAACAAAGTCCAGTTTAACCTGCAGAACACAAACAGAGGAAAAAACAAAACAAAATGAGGCCTCTAAAGGTTTAAAGATCACTTGGAGCAGAATATCCACAGTGGGAGACTCACTGACCTTTGCTTTCTGCTGCAGAGTCAACCTCTTGATAGAAATGAGGCTGTTTGACTTGGGGTCTCCGATCACCACCCACCAACCCTCCTCACGTTTCTACAAAAAAACCAGAGCATTTCATAAAGCAGGGTTTGTACACATTTTTCAAAGTCAAATTCAAGTACTTTTCAAGCACTTTTTGGGGTCATTTTCAAATTTTTCCAGCACAGCACCTTATCGCTGGGGTAAAATAAATACAGGAAAAAATATACTCATGATTATTTTTGTCACTCTTTATCCCAATGATGTGCATTGTATTATGCTATAAACATCTAAAATTATGTTTTGTAAAAGCAGAGTTTAGAAATGAAAGGGGAACACAAAGTTTTATCCAAAAAAATGGAAGCCACTAAGCGTTCTTTAGGCATATTCGCACCGAGCCAAAGATTAAGATAAAAATGTACCTGGAGTCGACCTGAGAACACCTGGGAATTTTCTCTTTTTGACATTAAATGTGTCACCTCTGTGTAAGTAGCTTTGGCTTGCCATCAAACCTGGCAGACTTCATATTAAAAGTCAATAAATAAATGACATCACAGAGTTAAAATTGCAAGCACTTAAACTAATTTTCAAGTCCTTTTCAGACCTTGAAAATGCAACATTGAAATTCAAGCATTTTCAAGGACTTCAGGCACCCGTACGAACCCCGATAAAGGAGTCTAACACCTACTTGTGAATCATAAATACTCATAGAAACAATACTGTGCACTGACCTGAGGGAAGAGAGGCGCGATGACAGGTCCGGTCACCTCCTCCTCTCTCTCCAGCTGAACCTGGACTAAGACTGGACTTCCACTGAACAAACAAAAACATGCCATATATACATAAGGCTTTAGCTATGTTAGATAAAATCAGACACATTCTTTAAAATAAAACTGAGGAAAAGTGGACAGTGATAAGCAGCATGTGATCCTTACTACAAAAAAATGAAACCTTGATTTTTCTTTTTTTAGTTAAACAATTAACTTCAATATTTACTGTACCTTGAGATTGATAAAATGATAAAATCTAAATAACAAAGCAAGCTTTTATGACTAACTCAGTAAATGGTCCCATTCTGCTACATTTGTTTATTTCAGGAGCTGGTTATGTTTTAACAATTTTTTTTTCCAAACATCAAATATTGCAGTCTTCTGTTCCATGTTAGATCTAGTAAAACTGAAACAATCCTTTGTAACTGGGGGAACATAACTAGATTTTTTTTCTGTTATCTTCAGTGGCTGCAGCTGTTGTTCGTTGATTGGAAAAGCTCACACAAAACAAATCTTAAGGAGTGTTGTTACTACATAGAAATGCAGATGCTGGTGTTTTAGTGACAGCAGAGGAAGTCTTGAGTTCAAAATTTATTAAAATTGCTCAACATTAAAACCTAATTAATATGATATGCTGCCCAGCCCTTCTCCAAACACAGCTGCTACTGTACCTCTTGATGTTGTCCTTCTCAGCCACTTCGTACGACAGCTCAATGTTGGGGTAGCGGTTACAGAAACGAGCCACGTCAGCCATCTGAGCATCTGAGAGCTGCAGCAGAGCAGTCCGGTCGTCATCCTCCATCTCCATGATGTCAAAGATGCTCTCTACACCCTGAGGAAACAGTGGTAAGAGGTTCAGTCTGATCTGAATGTATCGAAGTGTCCCACAAAGACAGCAACAAGGGGTCCAACAGGATCATCAGTACCTTGTCTGTGCATCGTTTGATGTGTTCAGATGTAAAGAAGGGCAGCTGTTTGAGGTACGAGTCCTTGGACCACATGGCCTGGGTGACCATCTGAGCCAGCTCCATGGCTGCCAGAGCAGGACTGAGCCAGCCGTTACTGGACAACACGTCAACACAGGCCTGGATGAGACGGATCGCCTAAAAAACACAGCAGACAAAGGTTGAATGTGATAAACTGATCCAAACCAGGATGTGTGCAGGTCTGTGGTTCATTCTCTTAAATCAGACCTTGCTCAGGATCTCCTCTGTGTCCGACTGCAGCTCAGCGCTCAGCTGCATCCTGGACAGATGAGCCTGCAGCAGCAGGTTGGTCTTTACGTGAGGATCGTTGAACTTGGGGTTATTCAGTTTGTGGGGCACTTTCTGTGCCAGCTGAAACACAACAGTATGTTAGAATGCCATCAGTGCATGTTATGATTTTTTTGAGTGTGAACATGTGGTCCATTTAGTTTCAGATGTAGGAGCTGATATGATTACCTGTCGGAGAAGTGCATCCTCATGGTGTCTGATGGGAATATTCTTGTACTCTGCAGCATTAGAGATGATCTCAATTAAGCCACGGATCTTTGTCTTTGCGTTCAGGGACATGCTGAACAACTCTGTCAAACACAAACACAAACCAGATCAGTCGTTCTCTTACGTTGAAATAGAGAATCTGATAAATCACTAATCATTGATTTTCTGTTGGCACAAACCAATGGTGGTGTAGTTGATGTAGTAATAGGCAGCGATCATGCCCAAGTTGAGGGGTGCCACATCCATCTCATCCTCGATGCTGATACACTTGGACTGCTCCAGGTCGTGTAACGTGTTTTCCACCAGCTCGGACAGGTGATCTGACAGGTGACGGTGAGACATCCCTAAAATGACAAGAAGAGAGAAATAACACTTAAACTCAATGCATTCAGTCAAATGTCACTAAATGGGCAGTCAAACCCCTCGTTTTGTCTTCTACCCTTTTAAAGCTGACATGATGCCACTCACCCTGCAGGTTGTAGTAGTTGGGGTTCTGCGTCATGCGGCGGTAGAGGAACGTCCATGTCAGGTAGTCCACAGCGTCCTGCTTGTTCTCCACCGTTTTTGTTACGATCTCAGCGTTGAAGTGGTCGTGGAGACAGTGGTCTAAGTGAGACTCCACCGGCAGAGGCTCGTACAGGAACTTTTTGAAGAAATCCTACCATGGAAGGAAAGTCAAACGGTCTGTTACTTTTAATGATCTAGACATTTGATTAAAAAGATGAAAAAGAAACACCCATGGCACAATGACAATGACAGGAGTGTGGTTTGATTGAATGTTCACTTGGTTTGTCATAGAGGACGTACCTTCTTGGATCCCTGACACATGATGACACAGCGTCCCTCGTCATCTAACATGGGCCTGTTTGCTTTGCCCACCATCTGGAGGACGTCGTATATGGGATAGTCCACATAGCTGAGAGAAACAGGGACGAATGAGACAATGTCATGAAGAAAATGATTTAAATGTCTTATGAAAGCGTCAAACATCAATGTAGCGGGAGACTTACGCATGGATTTTGCCGTTGTAGTACTGTGTATCCATGACAATGACAAGATGGGCGGAGATGTTGATCCCCCAGCAGAGTGAACGAGAGGACACCACGACCTGAACGGCACCTTTAAGCAGAAAAGGACCAAAAATAATAATGATACAACCCATGATCCACTGATTCCACAGAACTTAGGAGTGGAGAGCAGCTGTGAGTCATACCTGAGTTGAAGAGCTGCTCCACTATTTTGCGCTCGGTCGCTGACAGGCCCTCATGCAGGTAGCCCACACCGTTAGCCAGAGTCTCTTTAAGAGTGGAATCATTTATCTTATCCAGGAATGGAGCCAGGTCTTTCTCAGTGCAATGCAAGAACCTGCACAAACACAAACATTTACTTTTTCTGCACATTTCAGTCATTTATGTAACAATGACCTGTATGTTATCCTGCATATTACTCTTCTACAAACATAAGTAATTACAGGGTTCCTACAGGTTTCAACAAGTTAAATTTAAGACCTTTTCAAGACAACTTAAAACAGAATTTAATGCCCATTTCATAGCCATACTGGCAAAAATTCGTGACTCCAAGAATTTAGGAAAATGTATTTATTTACTCCAAGGCCTTGATTCCCACGGTTACAAGTCATTTCTCTCCAGGGGTTGCAAAGTTAGCGATAATTAGTTCCTAATTTCAATATAAATTAGTGGGTTGGAACGGGTGGAACTGAGTAGACTGATGTTACTTTCTTTGCAGCTTGGACATTACCCAGACACATTACAGCAAACAAGTTTATGGCAACATAACTTAAGGCCTATCATATCAAATTTAATACCTTTTAAAAACTTCAAGGAAATAAATACAGATTTGTAAATTCATGACTTTTAAGGCTTTTTAAGACCCAGTGGGAACCCTGAATTAATAATTTGATGGAAACAGTTTTAAAAATGGTCTCCAGTCAATGATCAGAAGTGTGCACACAGCAAAGGGATGGTAAATACAAATAAAAGATGAATCCTCTCATTAACAAACCATATTTAGTATTCCAAAACGTCATGGAGTAAAATGTTAATAACGATAATCAGCAGAGTCACAGTCAGATCCTCATGTTGACTTAGGATCAACTTCTGTGTTTCAACTCACCTTTGAGGGACGACGTCTGCAGCACAGAATGTGAGGATGTCGATGGCTGTGAGTCGGGTCTGTCTGCGTGACGGGACAAACACCACGGCTGGTTTGGAGGGAGAGTGCTTCATGATGGCATGGTACACCGGCTTGGCCATGGACAGCAGGCGAGTCTGAGTGTGACTTACATTGAAGCCCTGATCAGAACATAAAGACGCAAACGTCAAATCAGTAAAGTATAAGGAGCTCATGGTTGGTGGATGTTTATTACTTAAAAGGTCATACTGTTGTAAACACACTGCCTACAAACCTGGATGTGCAGCTCCAGAGGTACAGGTCTGACGTTGGGGTGGAAGTTGAATGTTGCCGTGGTGCTGCAGCCCAACCAGTGAGCCACATCTTTGGCATTTGACAAAGATGAGCTGAGCGCCACAATGCGGATCGGACGCTCAATCTGAGAGGAGATGTACCTCATCCTTGAGCAGATGACCTCCAACACAGGCTAGGGAACAGAACCATTCAGTTACATTAACAGAAACCCAAATCTGCAAATGACTGTAAAAGCTCATGTGCAGACACGGACTCGTGCCTTCATTGTCTTACCCCATTTTCTCCTCCGATGAGGTGAGTCTCATCAACAATGAAGAGGCTGACGTTCTGGACATTCTTCCTCTGCTTCCAACGTCTGGACAGGATATCCCATTTGTCGGGGGTACTCACAATGATGTCCCCTTTTCCCAGCAGCTTCAGGTCTGTGCTTGTCTCTCCTGTGAGCAGCACCACTTTCTTATTCAGGATGTCTTGGAACTTCTGGTGCCAGTCTACAAACACCTGATATGCAAAAAGCAAGAAATAAGAAAAGTTATTTGAGTGACTGGGTGTGTCGTTTGGTTTTGATAAGCATGTTTCCAAACAGCTTCACACCTGTTCTGCCAGAGCTTCCATAGGGGTGATGTACACACAGCGCCCCTCTGCATTGTGCAGCAGCATCCTCAGAATAGCAAATTCAGCACAGATGGTCTTTCCACTGCCAGTTGGAGCTCCCACAAACACATTATCATCACTGTTGTACACTGCATTGAAGACTGTGGAGAGAGAAACCAAATGACAGTTAAAGTTTTTTTATTTCCTATTTTCCTCTAATTTTGTATTGTGTTGTTTTCATCACTTATCTTTTAACATAAGTAAATATGAATAGTGCAGTCATCATTCAAAACTGCCTTTATTTAATTAGTGCTAACACAATGGTTTTAAACAACATGACAAGAGAAAGGTTTTCACTTAATTGTATTTCCGTACCTTGAGTCTGAATGGGGTTAAAAAAGGGGAACTTGTTCTGGTAAAGAGCCTCAAATGCCGAGTTCCTGAGGGCAGTGACGGGCAGTGGCTGCAGGTCCAGTAGCTCCGTGGGTGGTGGGTACTTCTCTGGCAGGATCAAGTGACGGAATGACACAGGAAGCTGAGTCTCACAAGCTGAAGAGAGAAAGAGCAAAGAACGGTAACTATGGGGAAAAGAGCTTACAACATCATGTGAATATTTTAAACCCTGTTTGATTGATGGCACTTACAGAGCCAGCGGTCTGACACCACTCTGATGAAGTACTGCGGCGGCAGAGGCTCAAATACTGGGACAAAGAAAGTCACCAGATGTTCGTCCTGGGCGTACTTGGCTTTAAGCAAGAAGTACTCATGGTGGAGGATGACTTCACTGTCCACATCTTCCACCAAAATCCAGAAAGCCTCAGATGATCCATGAATCTAAAGAAGACACATGATAACACATTAAGGATTAATGAAACAAACATCGTTCAGTTTAAGCACAACACAATGGAATACTTGAGTTTCTGCAGGTTTGGGTGAACATAAGACATATTAAGACATTAAGGAATGCAACTAAAGACCTATTTCATGTCAATACTGGTAAAAAAGGAGGACGAATGTGAAGGAGAAAGAGTAAATTACTACCTCCACCAAGGAATGGTGGAGGTTATGTGTTCATCTGGGTTTGTCTGTTTGTTAGCAAGATAACTCAAAAAGTTATGGATGGATTTGGAAGAAATTTCAGGAAATGTTGATACTGGCACAAGGAACAAATTATTTCATTTTGGTGGTGATTCGGCGGGGGGGGGAGGTTGTGACACTGATCTGCCTTGGCGAAGGTCTGCACTCTCCAAGTGCGTTTCTAGTTTTATTTACATTCAACATAAACATGCATCCTGTAACGTGAATACAGAGCAGTACTGAACTTTGCTTGTGGCCTTTTACCTTTGCTTTACGTTTTTCTGACTTCCCATGCAACTCCAGGTGCAGCAGGCTTCATATTAGTTATTTCAACAGACTCCAACCGACACCTAAACAATCTGTTCTCAAGCCCAATCTCAGTGTACTTAAACAAATTAGATCAAAGTAGCATCAACAGAAACAATTTAAGCTCATCAGCTTTAGGAGTAGCAGTATTTTTTGATGACAGGAGATGCCAAAATAGCCCAAAAAACACATCACAATATAAACTGAGTATACTCAGTTTTGAGGTTGATGCAAAGCCTGCATTAGAAGTTACTGGTTTCATGTTGATTTTGTTTTGTCGTTTGGTTACACCACGATCATTTGAACTCTGTCCTTACAATGTATTCAGTAAGAATGAAGTTAATGCAACTTATCTTATCATCATAATACTTGCAGTTTTTAAAACCTGTGAAAATTGTATTCTACAATCAATTACTGGCTTTTAGACTTTATAACAACCTGCAGAAATCCTACTGAGTTCAAGTACTGACCTTGTCATCCCATTGGAAGTCAGGAGTGATGGTGAGCTCCACTTTGAGTGTAGAGCGGGTGATGGGCTGCAGATGGACCGCCAGGTCCAGCTTGGGGAACTGGTGGACATATTTGTGAATGGTCTTCCCCATTTTTGGCATTCGGATAAGCTCACCTGAAATGTAAGAATATGATGAACCTCTCTTCAGGCTGCAGAGATAGTTTGAGGAGGTGAAAGTGTGAAAAGAAACTCACCAATCTCATTATGGTTGAGATCATAGAGGCGCTCAAAGGGGAAGTTTTTCTTCTCAATCTTCTTGATCACTTCTTCTGGCAGTTTCTTGAACTGTCGCAGAGGAGACATCGACTGCCACCTGTGGAGGGCATGGACACACAACATCACAACCTGCATTAGCTAATAATCACATCTTAGGTAGCTTTTAATTATAAATACAAGAGTGATGAACTTACATTCTCTTGTCAATCATCTTGCAAAGGTTCATGGTCTTGTCTGTGAGTTGAGCCCAGCCCCTATTGAGGACGATCTCAAATATGGCACGCATGAGCCTGCCAGCGCTCTGAAAGAAAATTAAGTATACACATGAACAGTTACTCCTTTATGAAAAAGCAATTTTCATCAAGTGACCTAGTTTTTGTTTTGCAATGTCTGTAATACCTGTGTGACATAAACCATGTCTGCCATAAGTGCAAAGCCTTCCAGTTTGAGCTGCGAGATGAATGCCTGGAGCAGGACATTGATCTGAAAAGGAAAAAAAAAGAAGAATTAGAGACACTTAGATCTTATGCTGCTGGAGGAAACTGAGAAATCACTTAAGTCACAAATAACCTAAATCAAAAAACAAAAACACTTAGCATCAACATGTTCATAAACAAAACACAAATGAAAATGGGGCAATAGCAGACATTAGAGAATGCTTAAACTGACCTATTAATGTTCATTTTCATTCACATGAAATCAACAGTCTCATATCACCGACACAAAGAATATTTCCATACACTGGAACACCACTATTTGTTTGCTACCTTTGCACTGGGCTCTTCGATGCTCTCCTTCACTGGAATGGGAACTCTTTCCAGCAGCTTCTGAAGCTCCAGCTTCTCCTCCTAAAAACATGGGCAATATATTAATATTAAAGTTTAACACCTTAAATGCAGCTGGTGGGTATGATTGGACTGGAATGAACCACACCTCTCTCACTGTGATGTTCCTGAACTCAGAGGAAAGTGAAAAGACACGGAACAGTTCGATCTCACTGAGGGTGGGTTTCAGC
The DNA here is from genome assembly GCF_902148855.1 of Sphaeramia orbicularis. NCBI lineage: Eukaryota > Metazoa > Chordata > Actinopteri > Kurtiformes > Apogonidae > Sphaeramia > Sphaeramia orbicularis. Next base: position 32,238,091 of record NC_043965.1, read on the forward strand.
AGCTGGTTGTAAGTTTGAATTGAGTCATGAGTGATGTAGAAGTGACTGGCAATACGCCCCAGATCTGTAACCTTAAGAGGAAGAGACGTAATCATTTAAGGTTTAGATCATAATTACAAATACAATAAAACAATGTTAAGACAAACCGAGCAAAATAATAAAGTGCAAACCTGGAAGGAGCCTGTCCTCTTGTCATATTTAATCAGGCTGTTTTTGTCCAGGACGTTGGCTGCAGTGTGCACCAGGTCCATCCTACGCCGCTCCAGGAGGGGGTCCGAACTCCGGTCATCATGAGAGACACCATACAAAGTGGGGTTGCGAAGCATACGAACGTACAAGTAGGTGTATCCAAGCCAGTTTACTGCATCCTGAGAATCAGTTGTGAGAAATTTCAGACAGCTTAAAAACTAGAAGTGTCAATAATTTCTTGTTTTGAGATGGGTCTTTATATTTCAGCCACCAACCTTCACATTCTGTACGTTGCCTAGTACAATCTCAGCATTGAGCATGTCAGGCAGCTTTCCCACCATCTGACTTTCTATGGGCAGCTGCTGGTTGAGCAGGGACAGGTAGTACTGCAGCTCTCCGTGGGATGTGATCAAAATTCCCTCCCCCTTGGTGTCGTACTGAGGACGACCAGCTCGACCAAGCATCTGAAATAACATAGTTCATCGAGTTATCACTTTCAATAGGCAGTCGTGACTTCCTGTAGCTACAGCTCAGTCTGTAGAAACCAACCTGCAGAATGTCCAGGGCTCCAAGCTCAGTCCATCGGCCTTTCTCGGGGCTGTAGACCTGAGTGCCTTTGATGATGACGGTGTGCGCTGGCAGGTTGACACCCCAGGCCAGAGTAGCTGTGGACACCAGAACCTGGATGTGTCGATCAGCAAACAGATCCTCCACCAGTGTACGGTCCACTCTGGTCATACCAGCGTGGTGGATCGCAAAACCATAAGGCAGCAGATCCTTCAGCTCTAGGTTCTAAATAAGAAAAATCAAGGTGTAAGACTCAGTTAACACTAGTCTCATGTGCGTATCAGTCCATTTAGTTGCAGTAAACCTTCAGACAGCTCACCTTGCACTGCTCCGCCTCAGTTCTCAACACCTCTGTAGATGCTGAACCCTCTCTAAGGAAAAGGCCCAGTGTGTCTTTCTCCAAACACATGTCTCTTATTGCCCTGGCAGTCTTCCCTGTCTCTTTCCTGGAGTGGACAAACACCAGCACCTGTCGGGGAGGAGAGTATATAAGGAGTCTACAAAGCTAGCTAAATCACTCATTCCAACTTTATTTATACAGCACCCTTCATACAAGCCAGTGCAGTTAAAAGCACTTTGATTAAGGAGCCAAGAAGAGAAGTGAACAATAGTTTACAAAACTAAACAAAAATTGTACAATTTCAAAGATAGAATAAAAAACAAAATAGATAAACAGACAGAACAGAAAATCAGAAGTATCAGTTACTGTTGAGCAAAGTCATGACTGTATATAAATGTAAGGCAAAGCTCTAGATTTTGTTGTGAATTAAATTAAATTTTAATTCACAGGGTTGATGGAATTGTGAATAATATTTCAAAAAATGAAATATGCCTATTTTAGACTTTTAACTGTAGCTAAGCTATGGTGTAAAAATATTGTAGTTATTTGGCTTAAAACGGAAAAATCTCTAGTATGATCCTTGAAGCGGATAACTAATAACATGTGCTCCACTGGGTAACAAATTGGGATGAACTTGCCAGACTGGACTCACCTGATTCTTCCCAGCATGCTCCATTATTTTTTCATAGACAATCTCATTCATGATCTGGAAACGCTTAATGGCCTTCTTCTCTGTGATGCCAACATAAGTCTGCTCCAAGGGCACAGGGCGAAAACTACAGAAAAACAGATTATATTTACTAGGAATGCAAGGTCAAGAGGAATTACACGTTTAATTTTTATATAATCAAGTATGGAGGATAGCAGTCAAGATAGTGATATATTAGTCAGACCATAAGACTACCAGCTCACATGACACAAGTCAGACCAGACCTTACAGGGCCCTGAGATCAAACTGGCTACCAAAGGGCGTACCTGTTGTCAAAGTAGAAGAGTCCTTTGGCAGGATCGACACGCAGGCAAGTAGCCACATCCTCATAGTTGGGGAGTGTGGCACTGAGACCCAGCAGACGCACATCCTCCTGTGTCAACTCCACATTACGGATAGTCCTCGCCACCAGAGACTCCAGCACAGGCCCACGGTCATCATGGAGCAGGTGGATTTCATCCTGTACAAGACATTACCTTTGTTATTCTGTACGCCTCATGTGAAACCTTCTCATGTGCTTTACTCGATGTGTATTATGACCAAATCCAATACAACCTGTGTACTTACAATGATAATGAGGCGCACCAGCTGGGTGTAGGTACGCTCTCCACCTTTTCTAGTGATGATGTCCCATTTCTCGGGGGTGCAGACGATAATCTGAGTGGCATTAATCTCCTCTTTACAGAGCTGGTGATCTCCTGTCAGCTCAGATACTGTGATGCCATAACTTGCTAAGCGCTGAAATAAACAAAGTAAATATATTATGATGCTCACACAGTTCCAAAGAGAAACAGATCCCATTTTAATTTGATTAATGACCCATGTAGAGTGCATAAGAAGCTCATCACAGGTACCAAGTTCAGAGCTCACCTTGCTGAAGCTTCCCACCATTTCCTGTACCAAAGAGCGCATGGGTGCAATGTAGATGATTTTGAAATCATCAACATTGATGGTTCCATCCAGGTTGATGTGCTTTCCAATTTCTCTCAGCATTGCCATTAAGGCAACATTAGTCTTACCAGCTCCCTGCAGATACAAGCCAAAACACAAACCCATTATTACAGGTGATCACAGTTGTAATTCTGCTGTGGGATTGTTGGATTCGACAGGTTTGACATACCGTAGGTGCACACACCAACAGGTTCTCATCAGTCTCCATGGTGGTCTTAAAAAGCTTACTCTGGATGCGGTTCAAGGTTTTAAATCCCTCAAACCCAGCCTGAGCATATTTGGGCAGCTTTTCAATGGTGACAAGCACCTGATGACACAACGATACAGTGCATTTAGAACATGAATAAATCAATCTACAGGTTATTAGGAGAAAACATGTTTAGAAACTGTGTTTATAGTAATAACAGACACAACAAACCTCATCGTCAGAAAATGGCTTTGGTTTGAGGGCAGGGACGTGAACTTCTTCATAACCTTTACGTTGTTTACGAAATGAACCATCAGGAAGCTGGCAACGCTTGTTGGCCATGAAATGGCTTCCCTGCGTGAAGGCCAGGTCGTCAAGGTCCAGCAGCTGTCGAGGTGCCATTGACTGTAGGACATGAAGGAGAGAGGATCTAAATACTGTGCACAAATACTTGCAGAAAATATAATACGTGGACAACCTGCAACTTCACCGTCACCAGTCTTATAGAATATTCACCTCTCCGTGGTCAATGTCCATGGCTTCCAAGTCATCAACTCGTGACTTCCTAACCCTCTCTCTGCGAGATCGCTCTTCCTAAAAATCACAAAAAAAGACAGATATGATAAATAAGAGATCCCATTCCCAAATGTTATAGCATTTTTTAAAAATTCATTTATTTATTTTTTTTACAGATGAGGGATCTTACTCTAATAATATCCTCCTTCTCTGTCTCCTGCAACTGATAGAGGATCTTTGACAATTCCTGATCAGATTCCATCTTCCCGATGATCCGCTCCTTTTCTGCTTCACTCTGAGCACTTGCCAGCATTGTACAATACTGAACTGTGAGCCAGATAGAAAAAAGACAATATTAATCAGCTTCAAGCCTCAAGTTACAATATTGTGAATGTCACCATTCTTCAGCAGTGACTTACTCATACGGCGATGCTGGCGGAGGACTTTGATGAAGTCAAAAGTGTTGAAGCCCAGAAGTAACACCAGCTGGTTCTCACATTCTCTGTCATCACTGGCAGTCTGTTTAATACAGAGAAAAAAGACTCAGTCAGTCTGTCATTAACTAGAAAACCTACAAAAAAAACAAACCAAAAAAAAAACAAGAGAAGCTAACAGACATACCTTGAGAATTTCTAAGACTTCATCAGCTTTCTTTTGGGAAACAATGGCATCATCATAGAAACGACTGAGCTGACGCTGAAGCCAAAAAGCATCAATGTCTCGTGGGTGTAGATCCTTTTTCTTTACTGTCATCACATCACCTGTGACACCAAGCTAAAAGAGGAATAACATTTTAACATTGTTTATAATGCAGCATGCAATTATTTGACAAACATCGACTTGGTTTTGTGGAAAATACTCTCTCAAATGGTACAAATATTGAACTTACATTGGCTGAAAGAGTGCCGCCCACAGTGGCCTCCTCTCCTTCACTGTCCTCATCTGAATGTTCATCTCGTACTTCACCAAACTGATCTTCATCCCCCTCCTAAATGATGAGGAAAAATGAAACACTGCAGTCTGTAAACTTGGAAACAAAAACTAAAAATCTATTAAAAAAACTGTAGGTGCAATACAGATAAAACCCTCACCTCTTCATCAGATTCGAATTGGACATTCACACCATAAGTTTCATCAATGTTGTCATCTGTAGAAGAAATGAATATGATTGGCTGGTACTAAACAGTCTGTGAATCAACAAGAAAAAAAGCTGTACTCACTCATTAATATACAGCCACTTCCCATACACTTACCCATATTCTGTAAGTCCTTATCGCCTCCATAGTCAGTGATCTTCTTGCCTAGATTGACCAACACATGGTATCGAGTGTCATCAGCAGGCCCAAGAAGCTGCTCTACTTCACGACGCCTTTCTTTATCTCTCATTTTGTCATTCTTCAACACTGCGAGAACTTCATCCGCTGCTCCACACAGAATGTCACGTGGCTGCAAAGAAGAAAAGTTGAGGTGTTGGTTCCGTCAAAAATGGATATAATGTATATGTAATATGGTTACTTTTCCCATTAAAATAGGATTGTTTCTTTCCTGACCTGATCTCCCAGAGCAGCATGGATGAAGCTGAGCAACACCTCATAGGTCTCCCTGGTTTCTTTGGTTTTTGGTTTGTATACAATGCCCACCATTTCATCAATGCCTTCAGAAAGCAGAGTGAAGCCTTTCATTTTGTTGATGTCATGTCTGTCCTCATCTCGTTTTCGCCTCCTGTGAGGAGAGAAGTTGAATGAGAAGGATTAACACTGGCATCACTAAGTAGAACCTTGAACAACACAAGGATGTTGTGGCTCTTTCACTGAAAAACATTTCAATTTTAATTTGTGTATTCAATAACATTACATACATCACAACACATAAAAATCGTACAGCCGATACTATAGATGTAAATACTTATCTATAAAATACACACAACAAAAACATACTGCATTTAGAGAAAACAGCTATAGTCCTGTTTTGCTCTCAGCCAAACTTGGTATTTTAGGATATCAAATTAAGAATTTCAGTACACCGCATATATCATAGAAACCTTTGGTATAGTCCAGACCTTAACCACATGAAAACCCTTACATTATTCAGTAAGAAAAATGAATGAAAATTAAAAGACCACTCCAAATTTCAAAAAAACACCTGAGACCCACGAATTCAAAGTTTACTCTAGTTAATTTTGGTACTCACTCTAAATTAGTACATAAATATTGAACCGTCTAAAACTGAATGAATAAACTTAAGATGAAGGCAAACATAGACTTGATGCCTGAAAACACAACAGAAATATTGTAGTTTTGTTTGCAGAATAAACAAAATCGAAATTTTACTCAAACTCATAACTAGATACAAAATCCAGTGGCCTCTTCAGTTATCTCAGAGCTACAGAGGAACTACAGCATTAACATTATTGTTTCTATCTTTAAAACACCGCCACAGATCTTTGGTTATGAACCAGGTGTGTTGTAACAATACTGACTTGTCTCGTCTCTCCTCCAGCTTCTGAGGTTTGGTCCTCTGAGCTTTATCTCCCATCTTGGTTCCCTCCAGCTTCCCCACCAGGGACAGCACCTCTCCCGTGGGTTCATCCCTTCGTGTGCGGTCGATCAGAGACCGATCAGCTTGCAGCACCAAGTTGGAGTTCTTTAATTTCACACAGACAAAAGGAGATGATCAGTCTGTGTGTCAATCTGACCAGTGGCTAGGCTAACTGCTAGCTAGCATAGTGGAAACCATAATGGTAGCTTCAGTAGGCTCATACGAAATCGGTTAGTTTACAAGAGTTATGCAAAGTAGTACAACCTGATAAGACACACTACTGAGTCTACTTATCTTTTTAAAGTTTCTATACAATTAACTTACCGCTTTGTACTCATACTGCAGGCTACGAGCAGTGACATCCGCCATGGTGCGGCTTTTTCTCCTTTAGCAGTTACCGCACTTTTATTCACTGTGGAGCAGTTCGCTCGCGTTAAATAGCCACAAAGTTCAGCTCACTTTGTCCTTTTATTGAGCATCAGTGCAAAATTTAACTTTATATCCTGGGATTGTATCCAAAATGTCCGACTTTTACACTATAAATGCGTTTCCCGTACGTTACAATGGCACTGCTAACACGAGCGCACAACAAGCGCCGCTGCCAATGATTTCCGTTTCCGGTGTCAAATGTCAACATAACAATCACAAAACCCACAGCGCCCCACAGCGGCTGTGTTTAATGTGTTTGTTTAATGTGTTTATATATTTATTTATTTAAAAACCTATAAAGACCCAGCGCTACTTTTGCGGCAGTTCCCGAATGAATTTTTCCTCTCTATTTAACCTTTCGCAAGTAATTTATCACTATTTATTGTAACATTATCTTCTTTATTTTGCTTTTTTCCCCCAGTGAAACTCAGGTATTTTCTTATATTTAATTTACTGATCATGTTAAAGCTCAGTTTAAAGTTGAGGATTATTACATCAGAAACAGATAAACAGAAAAAAATGTACTTTTTCAGCAAAGCTGTCATTAACTGAACACAAAAACACACGTGTCCATCCACTGTCATTGATCCAACTCCATGGGTTTTACTGGTGAATCAATATTATAGAAGATGATGGTATTTCCACAGTAACTATGGCGCAGCTGAACATCCAAATGGGTCATATCTGATGACCATGAAAAGATGACAAACTGTATTTTACACCAATTGTTTACATGTATTGATAGGATTAATGGATCAATAGTTATTAAACATTTTACGTCAGTAGATGGTTTTAGTTGCCGGTGGCTGTTTGGGTCTTGAAAGGTTAAATCTTGATTTAGACAGGTTAAAACAAAACAGAGAATATATTTACATGGGGAAAGTGTAGAATTTGCTCAACAATGATGAAAATGGTCCTTCAACACAGATGGAAGCAAAAATCAAGAAAGGAATCAATAAATAAAAGATAACAAAACAGCAAGGTATGGGACAGTGAAAAAAGCAAGGACAAATCTATAGATTTGTACTGAAGGTTATGTTTATTTTTCACAACACAGCTATAATCATACTATAAATTTATTTAATATTTTATTATAAAACATTCCTTCCAGTACAATAACGTGCGAGGATGTCACACATTTGCAGTGTTGACAGTCCATTTTTGTTAATGCATTATTAATGTTATTGCAAAAAATCACATTTGACAATCTGGGCATAGGCTAGTAAAACAATACTGGCTGTTCAAAACTGTGTATAAGCCTGCTGGATCAGACACCAAACATTGCTTCCATAATCTGTCAAATCCTAAATAAATACAAATTTTTGAGGTTGGAAAATCTTATGAATTGTTTTAACCTGTTCAGTTTTTAAATTCTATATAATCCTTCTCTTACTCTCCTTAAAGCTTTTGTTAAGCAAAGATCCAGCCCTCAAATAACCAGGAGAAAGATCATTCCTGGAAGAGGAAGAAGTGGTTTTAGCCGATCAGCAAATTTAATAACAGCATCCAAACAATAAACTTTTTGACCCCTCCACATAGAGAAATCACCCCCATATGAATATTGAATATTGTTGTACTTACCCGTTACCTTACTGCTGTATAGTATTTTCATGTATTTATTGAATAAGTATCAGAATTGTTATATTGACTATGGCCTGATTACATGGTACAGTATTTTATTGTATTTTTTCCCATTATGTTAATGATTTATATCACATGTGATATTTCTTTGTTGTGTAGATTTTTTTAGGCTATCTTTCAACATCAGTCTAGTGACAAAAGATGATATTTAGCCACAGGCTTTATTATGATTATGTTGATTAAAGTCAACTATCTCTGTCACATAAAACATAACATAAGTGAAAATAATCAATGCGCAGGTACTATAATTTTTTACAAATATAGCTGTTATGAGGTGTTGTAAACATTTTTACCCCGCCCCCGAAGGGGAGACAAGGGGTATTGTTTTTGGTTTGCTTTGTTTGTTTGATTGTTACCATCCAGCAGCAAAACTCTTGGTTGAATTCATACCAAAATGGGTTTATCGATTGCCAGTGACCCAGAATAGATTTGGTTACATTTTGGGAAAATTAGGTCAAAGTTCCAATTTTGTATGAATTTAAAAATTTTTTTTTTTTTTTTCATTTACTTATAATGGGCAAAATTTCAAATGTCTATAAAAACATCAATTTTGTTTAAATTTACTTCAAGCTTGGCACATATATAGAGGCAGTTGTTATGCTGGTATCAACACATGCATAGACATGATGACATCAGCTGGATTGATGCCAAAATAAGCTAGGTGCGAGGGGCGGGGTTTGTTTTATCTGGCACCACTTGTTTACTTTTTACCTCGCCCCCGAAGGGGAGGCAAGGGGCACTGTTTTTGGTTCAAATGTGACATTTCAAGCTGTGATAAGACAAGGAGGGAAATTAGAAAAATACACACACACACACACACACACAAATTGTGTTCTTAGATTTATAATGCACCTTGACACTCCATTCAGCTATGCAAGTTTTTATTATTTTAGGACTGACAATATTCCTGTGTCTTGAATTTTTAAACCAGTCTAGACAAAAAATAAAATATCTTAATCTTTAGGTTTAAAACTTCACAACATCCTGTTTTTTAGAGCCGTCTGTACCATTCATATTCATCAGTTCAAACAAATCAGTGAAAGTTACTGGAGTCACTGTCATTATTCATAGCATTCTCAGTCTGTTGGAACCCACCACCTCCTGAATTTAAAAGAATTCATTTTCATTTCAGGTGTGCGTTTGGTTTCTTTAAGTTTTCTGTGAGATTACCCAGACATCACAACACAACTTTACTACACCACCTTGTGGAATAACAGAGCTATTACAGTTAAAAGGGACACAGTCAAGGCATGAAAATGTACTTTTTATGAACTTTTTGTTTGGGATTGCCCATGAATTGAATATCCATGATATTCACATGTCCTTTAACTGTGTTTTACTCTTGAGACATTCTTTTTTAAATTTTTGTTTTATTAGTTAGAGATGAAGGATTAAGATGAAGTAACACAAAGTCTTTCTTAAATCACTGCATGCCTTTATCACCCGATACTTAATTTGAATATACTTTTGTTAATATATTAAAGGGTTGGGGCTAAAGTATGTTCTTTTCATCCACATTTGTCTGTGTTATTTTTGTGATGTCAGATTCCCATGTGAACCGGTCATCCATAAAACCACTGGAGTTTGAAGTATACAGATTATTTCCATCAGCAAAAGCACTGATACATGGTGAAAATTTTCCACTATGTGTAAAACCCGATCATCCACACTGTATTTTACTAAAATATCCAAGTATCATGAGTATTTTACTATTAAATAAGATGTTTTGGATGAATTTGACAGCTGTGTTCATGTATGTGTTGTATGTGAACTGCTTTATAGCATGTGAGCAACTACCTCCTGTACAAAAATATCCCAGATTTCCTTTTAAAGTGAAGTAAAAGTCACATGAATGCTGATGTGAATGTCTTCCAAGTGAAGCTGCTTTGAAAAGATCTGTAGCTGATTCAGGACCACGTGGAAGTGGGCTGGATCAGACTTGAAAAGAATGACTTCAATCTCAAGAAAAAAAAAAAAAAAAAGATCTGAGCCATATATGAGTGAGAAAATCAAATTTGGGACACACATGTCTGCAGTGTGAACATATCTGATGTGTAAGTATGTATCACGCTACATTTTGTGTCTCAGTGTGACACAGTAAGTAGAGTAAGAGGATGCCGTCACTGTGGGTGTGACCATGTTCGTGAGAAGAGTGTGGTCATGTTTGTATTTACTGTCTGTCGCCTCACATAATTTTCAACCCTGTTGCACATCTGGCTACAACATCTGTCGTTCCCAGTATCTCTGATGTCTTACTTGAAATGAACCGACTTTTCAACCTCAGTTACACCCAGTGGCAGACAGAGACAGAGTGGGTGACACAGATACAAGGCTGCACACATCAGTGAAACAAATTATAGGTTAAAACCGCTGTGAGGAGGAGGATTCTGACGTTAGAGTGAGTCCAAACATTTTCCCCTTCAACACACAGGCATTTATATGTCAAATAACACTGACTGCCATCGTGTATTCCCCCTAACCCTTTCAAAGGTCCTTCTGGAGGCAAAGACTGGCTACAGTGACATCACTTTGTAGGTCAGGTCCTCATTTCAGTGGTTAAATATTCAAGCTGCTTCTCACATGACTGTCATAAAAGAGCACAAACACAAACACAAACACGGTGTTTTCCAGACTGTCCTATTTTACCACATAATGCACCACAGTCTCCTAGTGAAGTCGGTCCTCCTCCTGTTTAAGTGTAATCCGTCCATTATATCAGTGTCCGGACAATGTGGTGTCTGTTGGTTTGTGTCGTACAAACGCAGCACATGCACACCTCAACTGTCCGAGCAGCTGCTTCTATGACACCATCTGCCCCGGCGTCTCTAACACAACTGTTTGAAATCACATTGTCTCCGAACACACAATCTACAGCTTTAGCCTAGATAACAGTGGAACAGGATCCGTTCTTTCAGACTCTCAGGACTAATACTTCCTGTGTGACCCAGACAAGGTTTGGTGGAGTCCACTGAGTGTCTGTTCTGCCAGTGCTGTATTAACATGAGGATGCTAAACAGGCCGGGTTACACTAGGTGAGGTATTACAGTGTAATGCTGCAGCACTGGACATGTGATTACCACACTACTTTAGTCCAGACTGAAATGAGTACCGGTGTATTCACTCCTATCTTGTGTTGGTTCTACTTTCCAGAATATTCTTAATGTTTTCATTGCAGTAAGGTACTCGAAATCTAGATTTTTAGCAGAACCAGAAGTATGATTTCTCAATAAGAGCCGATTAGTGTGTTATGGTGGCGTAAACAAGCAGGAGCCTTGACCAACATACTACAATACACAATGAGATTTTTACAATAGCAAGAAATGAAAATCTACAAGGTCATACTTAGACCAGTGTTGTAGTTCAATAGTACAGTCAGAGCTGTGTGGTGAACTCATGATTGTGTAGTTTTTGTTGAATCCTATGAAAAATGAATATTTCCTCTTGGGCTGTTTTTATATTTAACCCATAAAGACCCAGTGTGACTTCTGTATCTGTTCCCAAATTAATTTTTCAGTAGATTTAACCTTTCTTAAGCTAATTATCACTATTTATCATAATATTATCCTCTGTTTTTTGCATTTTTTCAGTGTAAATCATTTATTTTTCAACATTTACTGATCATGCAGATTTTCATAAAAAAGCTCAGAGTAAATTCAAAGGTTATTAAATCAGAAACACAGAAAACTGATAAGTGACTTTTTCAGCAAATCTTTGAATGTAAAAATAAGTGTCTCCATCCACTGATTCATTGATCCAACTCAATGGGTTTTACTGGTGAATAAATGTTGTAGATGATGATGTTTCCATGTTCACTACGGAGTCTCTGAATGTCCAAACGGGTCATATCAGATGACCATGAAAACATGAAAAATTGTATTTTACACCAATTATTTACATGTACTGATAGGATTAGTGGATCAACAGGTATTAAACAGTTTAGATCAGTGGATGGTTTAGGTCACTGGTGGCTGTTTGGGTCTTTATGGGTTAAATTTTCTTGTTGATAATGATTATTCTGATAGATTAGTTAAAAGGAAGGGGTGGTATACACTTTTTTGAGGAAAAAGATTTGTTAAAGAATTAGAGCAGCACCAATATATTTTTTGATCACATAGCGATAGACCGCATAGAAAAAATTGTATAGAGAAATAGAACTTTCTAATGGTTGATTTCAGACTCCCAGTGAAAGAAGTGACCAACTCACAATAATACACAGTGATATTCAGCCCCTTTTTATGGATCTGCTCCAAAATGTAATGCGTTTGTCCTCTGCTTTGCCTTTCACAGTTTCATTAACATGAGCACACTCACTTTTGCGTCACCTTGATAACATGACCACAACATAACTTCTTCAGGCAAAAATGGTAAAAATATAAGTCAGCACACAAGAAGACGTGGTAATGTCTCTCTGTACAGTTTTATTTACATGATACTATTCTGTTGTAATGCTGGATAGCAAGATTATATGTAATACATAAATATCAACACAGTTTGTTGTTTTTTAATTTTTTGTACAAATTTGCATATAACTAAGAATCAAAAACTCAAACGGATACATACAATTGTTTTGTAAATGAAAAACATCCTTACAGGGGAGAAAAGGGGGGATCAACACAAGTCACAAACATACATGGGTTTCAATGTGTTCAGGCAGCCATGAAAACACACTTTGCACAGATATGTGCACATGCACTCGCACAAATACACACACGCACACGTCTCTACAGTGCTCTATAGCAGACACACAGACCGATAGCTGTTAGACGGATGAGAAGTTACATCTAATCTTGGTATCTATTATTTTTTTGTAAATCTAGCTCTGGCATGCTCCTGTAGTTCTGTAAACATGTGCTGATAAACCGGGTAGCTCCACAGACAATAGGGTTAGGGGACAACACTCCCACACACACTCTGTGCTCACATGAACGTTCTGTTAGCGCCTTAAAAAAAAACAAAAAAGAAAAAAAATTATGGTTCACATACCCTAATTCCACAAATGCACTGAATACATGCGCTAACGTCAGTACAATATCAATGGAAAAGGAAAAAAAATAACAAATAGAACATAACATTGTCTTTCAGCAAATAAAAGTCTGAAACTCTAGTTGAGTGATGCCAAATTCTTTTACATTATTCCTGAAATACTAATGCTGATTAAGAGTAACTCATGCATTTATCCCGATCATTCATGCCCCTTACACAAAAGTAGCCTAAACCCACCTACCAGGCCTGCCAGAGAAGGGTGCAACACCTCCACCCAGGCCACTTACATCAGTACACACAGCCCTACACCAGGCATCTGTGATTACAATCTGTGGAACTCCTTTACTGATAGCGTCCATTGTGAATATTTAGATTCAGTAAACTGCGGAATAAACCGTTGTCCCTGTCTAGCAGATACCTCCAACCATTTCAAAACAGCCTCGTCACAATCAGACCGATCAAAGTCAACACCGACATGCTGATCAGAGGGTCATCGAGGCCGACTTTTAAGAGTGGATAGAGTGAGATGACCCATTATTTTGCTGGGGTCAAAGCTGATGAAAACACATGAAGGAAAAGGGGAAAACAACAAAGCTTAACACAGCAGCTGTGAGGTAGGTAAAGCTAGGAAAGACAGAGACAAAGTAACAAAGCCCCTTGTGCACAGTAGGGGACAGTTGTACGGTTCTCCAAAATGTTGACTGACTCCAGTACCAACGGACACAGTACAAGAAGTTAAAAACGCGTGCGGACTCTTAATGTGTCGTCTGAATGCTTTGAAAGACCCGCCAATATCTGACACGTGACGGGGTCATGGGTGAAATGGCTGTCTACGGTTTGGCACAAAATGGCGCCTGGTTTGGGTGAGAGGAGCACAGCATATCCTGGACAGTTACCCTGGGCTGCTCTTAATAAGACGATACATATTCTTAAAAAAAGGACTGAACAGCGGTAAAGTCACACCACAGAAAATAGGATAAAACAAACTAATGAATTAATCAAAAGAGGAGAAAAGTGATCATTCATGCATCTCCCTCAGACAGGATCTTTTCTGGATTTTTTTCTTCTTTTTTCTTGAGGTTGCAATTTTGTAAATCAAGTCCTTGTAATCCTCACTTAGCCACTCATGCCAGTGATCATCTCAAAAGGTTCGCACTCATACTCCAGTCTTTTTCCAAAGGTGTCAAAGGTGTTGTTGTCATCGCTGCCACTGTTGTTTTGCCAAACTTATATTCTCTGGATCTTGTCAGCCACCACCACTGGGTTTTCTTTACGGATCTTGGCAGCAGCCTCAGCTTTATAGTCATAGGGACAGTTGTGCTTGTCAGAGTACCGATGGATGCCACAGAACAGGTTGCCACAGCGACAGTCAAACCCTGGAAGCAAAACAATCAGAGGTCAAAAGTTTATACACAATACATAGTTTTTTTTTTCTCCATAAACTAGAACTAAAAATAACACTGTGGCATTAGTGGTCCCTTTGTGACCCCCTCTCCTCACCTGTAAGGCCCACCCTCTTGCGGCACATGAAGCATCTGTTCTTCTTGGGTTTGGGGGTGTCTCCCTTGTTTTCTTCACTGCAGGAAGAGGCTACTGGGGCAGGGCTAGAAGCAGCAGGCTGGCTTACAACTGCACACAAGACAATGAAACAAGAATCTCAGTCATTCTAAGCTTCATTTGTTATCTGGGATCTTTAATTTGCAAAAGCATCAGATGTTTCCTATTTTTGTTTAAGATATAAACACACTGGTGACTGAAATGGTGCACTTTTGTCCTTAATGACTATCTACATGGTAATTTCTAAATGCCTTATCTATAAATTGTCTTCTCTTGTTCTTGGCAGAAAATAGTACACTACTCTGAGAAAGCTGCTGGCAGGGACCATCAAATCTGAGAATGCCCTCTGGTGTAGAGGTATTTTTAAACAAGTTTATTTTTAGGTAGCCTCTCTTTCTTGGAGGCTGTAAGTAAAACCAACAGTTGGATCTAAGGTATGCAACACTGCCTCTAAAATAAACTGTGGTCACGGAGGGTTTGAGACGGCAACTTGCCCAAAAAGGCCTACATGAGAGCAGTCACTGCACGTGTGTTTATTTTGTGTCTGTCAAATGTGAATTATGTTCTGTCTGTTTTTCTGTGAACGGATGAGTATTTACCAGGTTCTAGGGGTTCTGCTTTGTCCTCTCTTGAGATGCTCATCTCTGTCATTTGTTGAGTCACAGGGAGAGATCCTTGAACAGTTCTGAAAGTATAATCAAAAGGTGCATGAGCTACAGATATGGGATTAACCAGAGAGCAGTTCATAAATATTCTGACTCTGAAACATGAATAATCTCTAGCAATGGTCAAAACACAGCTAGTACCCACCTAGACATGCCTGGCGAAGAGGCAGGAGAGGCATCAACCTTGGCTAGACTGGCTTCTAGTCTCTGGATAGCAGAAGCCTCTGAGGTAGGACTAGCAGCTGAACCTGAATGACAACAGGGAACAATCATCAGACCAAACTCTAAACGAAAACAAAGGCAACTGAAAACTGATTTGGGACAAAGATAAGGCTTTTATTATTACCATCTTCTCATAATACCAGGAATACCTTGTGGATTTTTATCTAAAGCTCTACTCCAGGTTGAGTTTTCTCCTCTATAATAAGTTTGCCTTGTTTTCAAAGGCATGTTTTAACAGGTTGCTAATATCACTGTGAGAGAAACTTCAATGTTTGACCTTAGAAATGTCTGAAGGAGTCAACACCCCCCTAACCTTGAACACTGTCATGAAGAAAACAGCTGTCTTTCATTACACAGAGTGGAAAAACAAAGAGGGAGGGCAGTGGAGGAGAGCTGGGAAAATATACTGACTGTGCTAGAACTGGTTGTATTTCATAACAAAGTTGCTGTCTTATTGTCCCTCTGTATCTTTAAGTATATGATGTGATCTGTTCATTTGTTTACATGGCATGCTTGAGGTTTCTGAACGACTGGAATTATTTTTACATTTTGTTTTTTCTTTGTGTGTGTGCTGTGCTTACCCATAGGACTGAGGGGGCTCATACGGTCACTGCTCTGCTGCCGTGTCAGGTGTTCCTTGTAGCATACAGAGCACATACCATTGGTTCTTGGGTTTCCATAGAAACCGCAGCCTGTGGCACAAAGCATGGGCACCGGGCTCTGGTTCGTCTCTTGGGCCATTGCTAACAGAATGAGAGAGAGAGACAGAGTGTGTGTGAGAATGCTTCACACAGAGAAGCCATGTTTATGCACAACCATGTGACTGAGAAACACAAATGAATACTTTGATGGCTTCAATTACAGGAATCATTTCCTTATAAGGAGCCTGCTGTCCTGCCAATCCAGTTCAGATGAAACTCAGAGCTGCCAGATAACAGAAGAGCCATGTTATGAAAATTTGACAACAGCAAGCCGGTCTGTTTTGACTCGCCCTTTGGCCTGGATACAGTAATGAACGCTTCTCAGCAGGAAGTCCACAGAACAAACAACAGTCACTGTTCTGGTCAGCACCTTGGCAAGAGTTATCCAGTCCCACAGCTTTGTTCACTGCTCGACAGCCCTTTTCACCAACCCACCCCTGTCTAGTCCTGAGAACAGCTGACATGGTTATTTAAAAAATAAAATTAAATTACAGACCATCTTACATTTTCATGTCTGTTTACTACTTTAGGAACTAACTTTAGGAACTAACTTATCAGCTGCTCCCTTTTTCTGGAACTAATTATAGCCATTGCGATACTGGCTTACAAGTGAAAAAGTACATTATTATGTCGGCTTGTTGAACACAAATTACCGCAAAGCCAAGAGCAAAGACTGAAGACTAATGATAGCATCATCATTCAGTTTCACAATTTTTATATGACTACGAATGATTTCATAATGAATTCACACACCCTCAGACCAATCACTTCTTCTTATTGCACATAAAAAGGGAGCTCTGATTCACATTTATGAAAAACCAGGAAAAAAACACCAGGTAAATAATACACAATTCTGTGAGAAAAAGACGAGCCAATGAATGAAGATGAACAAAGTAGGTCATGGTTTCAGGAGTGCTCCACCTCCCTACTTGTGGTTTTTAACCACAAAAGGTATTTCAAAACTTCTGACGTCATTTCTCCTCACCCTTACCCTCCCAAAAAAACTTTTCTATGTGAAAATGTGAAGCCCTATGACGTGGCTCTGCTCTGCTGCAATGCAATACAGCAGGAAGTTGTGTAATGGGAGAAGCTGTCTTTGAGGCAGCAGTACAAAAACACCTTGATGAATGAACAAACAGACAGGCAGGAAGGCTTAGATTAGTTGACTAAGAGGCATCCTGTCTGCCAGTCCTGTCCGGACTGTTTTACAAATCATCTGATCAACTCATCCATCCAGCAAAATCCAGCACACAGCAACAGTATCATATTTCCCATGTAAACAACCTTTGGCCCTGTTGTGCTGCAACATAGCAGCTGCTTGCTTGCGTTGTTGTGAAGCTTGTTTGTATTCTGGTCTCAGACACAAACAGGGCAGGAGCTTAATGTTCCTGGAGAGGCTGGCACTTGTTTCAGAACGTCCTGTCAGTTCAGTTGAGGTGTCCTGACCTCATCGGCAAACAACAAGTGCTATTAAATCCCGAGCCACCCCCTCTCCTACTGCCACCTCTCTTTTTTTTTACCCCTGCATGCACTCACCACTGTGTCAACAAAGGGTTTCCTTGGAAAAGCCCACAAAGCCCATCTCTTCCTTTGTGTCACATGCTCAGCTGCTGACTACAGAAAAATATCACGCAGGAGAACTGAGGTTGAGGTTGTTAATGCCAGCATGTAGCTCAAAAAGACTTTTTCTTAATGCGATCGCAGACGGCAACCCCTTTAAACCCAACTGCAGCAGTTTCTGTTGTGTATCTAGGACAGTTGATTCACATTTTGGGATTTGAGGCTTTGGTTCTCCGACATGAATGACAATGGATTCAACAAAAATCAAACTTAATTGCATCAGGCAACAACAATAAACACTGGAAAATGTAACAAGCGCCTTAGCTGCTTACAGATGAGCTATGACGTTTACTTTCTGACACAAAGGAACAATAGTCAGCGTGGCTCAGCTGTCACGTTTGGGCCCAGCTGTTAGATCAACAGCAGACATATTAACCTAGCTTCTGAGAAGACTTCTCATGAACAGGATTATGGTGAAATCACTGGTCTTACAGAGTTTAAAACATCCCCTTGAAATAGGACTGAATACATGCATGTTAAAATCTATAGTCTCTGTGTTAATGTTGTTGCCATCAACTGAGGTATTCAGCCATCAAGCTTGATTAGTGATATCTACGTGCTTGCTCGGGAACTAAACAACCTGTCTTGCTTCCAAGCATGGATAGTATGCTGAAATGTAATATAATCAATCCACTGAGTATCGTCAAGCACATCCAACAGGGTAAGTCAGGGGGTTTCCAACACAGAGCAGACTACCAGCTACAGTCACCCACCACCAACTTCCCTCCTTGAAATCCCCCAAAACTCACAGCAATAAATGGTGAAAACTGGTCTGGCTCGAAATTGGACTCTTAAGTATCTGAGGGGGTTGACAATTGAGTTTGAAAAACAAACGTGTAATAGATAATCTCAAGACAACAAAAGGGGAAGACTGTGCTCCTTTATCAGCCGCAAGCTCAGCTCATATTTCAGGCCCTGCTGGGTTGAAAACTACTGAGTCACACTGAAGGACAGAACAGAAAAAGACCACTGCTGTATGCTTACAAGCAGTAAATAATCTCTATAAAAAGGACATGATGGTACAAATAGTCAGCATGAGAGCGATACAGAGCAGCAGCACATATGTTTCCTAAAAATCCTCCTCAGTCTAGACAGTGTGGTCTCTGCTCCCTTTGTTTCTTCTTTCTTCCTTTGTCTGCAATCTCCCTGCTTCCTGTTTGTACATCGTTTTGTAGCTCCTAGTTCTCGGAACACATTAACTAATAACCATTTTCTACATGTTTTCAGTGAAGCAGTGTGCACAACCTCTATTATATAACCACTCTTGAGTACTTAGAAACGAATTGGTGGAGCCAAATAGCTCTTAACAACACCAACCCAGCGTTGTTCTCTCGAAGGTGGAAACTACTGCAAACACTTGACGAACACGTACCGATGTACCGGGACGTCGTTTAATATTTTAGCCAATGTTCCGTTGTAATTTTAGAGCTACTCTTGCTCTTCTTGGCCATTCGGCTTATGAATTTTCTATTTCTAGACAGGAATTAGCTGGCTTTGGTTCCCCCATCCCCCAGCTCTGAGCAAATAGAAAAACAGACAGCACAAGCTAGCTCCCTCCCTTGTTTTTCTCTTAAACCAGACGGAGTCACGTTCGAGTACTTGTGATATTTCCAGTCAAGAGGAGGAGATGGTGGTGACAACTTCAACGAGCAAAAGACGGACGAAGAAAAAGGCTTGTTTACCACACAAACCGACACGCACATATCACCTGACCTTTCAATCCACCATTAAAGGTCGCCATGACCGAACATCAGCTTAGTTAGCGTTAAAACCCTTTTCCGTGTTTACTTACGGAGTTCGGGTCGTATTTTTATCCTTTAAACGTGAATAATCCCAGATCCTCACCTGCTAAAAATCGATGAAGTTTCACGACAGACAGAAAAAGTAGACGTTAGTGTTGGCAGGAAAAACGGTCGACGGGTCCTTATGTGGATCTCCTCTGCCTTTTTATAGCAGTGTTTACGGCGCCGTCCTCCGTGTCAGGCTGGTTCAGATAGTGTTTAGCTACCTCTCCCTTCCTCGCCTTCCTGCCTCTCCTTCTTTCTCGCTCCGTGTCCCGTTCCTTCTGGATGGATGTTTGTTTCCTTCTTTAGTAAGAGGAGTGGCGGATGATGTCACGGGTAAAACAACGTGTCTCCATTGGCTGCGCGCGGAGCCCCCGAGCGATAACTACAGTTCTCTGAGACCGAGGAGGGGGGCGGGGCGGCGGGGGCTAGACGTGTCTGCGCCTGCGCAAAGCCAATGTTGCGTTATTACACATCTATTCGTCATCCTCCTACAAGGACACGAATCTTTTTTTTTTTTTTATTGAGTAATCGGCCTAAATGAATGGGCAGATGAATAATGGTGCTGACATGACTGAAATTAAAATAAAGAAAAACACGAATAAGCGAGTAATCACCAGGGAATGCCTCTTTTCCCCCCTTCTATAGCAGACTACTAATTATTTATGTCACTATTTCTGTCAACAAAACCACTGTAAACTATGAAGATATACAAGCTTGTTTGTTATTGGTGAGCTGAGGCTGTCACTTGACTGCCCACCCACCTTCATAAACACTGTTGAGAGTGTAAACATGTTTTGTGGTAGGTTACAAAAGATAACAGCCAAGCAGTTCCAAGAGATCAGAGTATTTTCAGGGCATACAGCTGTTAAAAACCAGTTGTGAAATGTAGGGCTGTCACTAGTTTATACACAAACAAATGGTAAACAGGGCTGAGACTCTGACCTAATAGAATAGAATAGAATAGAATAGATGTATTAAGCCTGTTACTAGCTCACACTCAAACTCAAATAGGAAACAGGGCTACAAAACATTCTTTGTTGTTACTGTAACATGTACAATGAATTAAAATAGCATCCAGTAAAAGATATAAAGGATCATATATAAATGCCTAAAATAAATAAGACAAAACCAGTAGAACAGTCATGTCTTCAAAAATGTTACAGGGAATTCAGTGGTTGTTGTTTTTTTCTCTTGATTATCCTGCGGTACAAATTAAATATATATATTTTTTTTTTTTTTTTTTTTTTTTTGTGAATGTGAATAAATTAGTTTTTTGATGTTTCTTCTTCAGATTTCAACTTGAAATTTGTGTAAAGTGTATTGTTATTTTCATTCAGTGTAAATGTCTGCTTTAACCTATTTTACTAAGATTGATGAAACAAATGAGTAATAATGTAGGGTTTTATTTTGTAAGGAGCAGGTATTACTTTATCATTAGATCTTCACTTTGCCCTAGATAACTTGTGGCTTGAAATCATAATATTTATCTCTAAATTTGTTGGTACCTGTAGAGTTTCATGTTATTTATTTAGTGTCTGGGCCTTTTCAAGCTCAAGGCTAAATCGCTTATCTTGTTTATTATGAATAAATAACATAATAAGAGAATATTTACTTTAAGAGGCTGATCTCAAACTATTTATATTACATGCTACATAAGACAAATCCATTGGTTATGTTTTATGAATTTTATTTGAATTGAATTGTGTTAACACCAACAGCCATTAGAACACAACATCTACTGGTCATGTTTTTGTGAAATATAAAAACATGTACCTTCATTCCCCTGTAATGTGTACTGAACGCTGTATAGTTTGCCCTGCAGGTTGAACAAGTCCCAACGTATTTCCTACTGTTTCAGAATAACGTCACCCATATCCCCAGGCACTACAAGTGACATTGAAAAGAAAACAAACACTCAAGACTAGGCTGGTGTGTATGTGTGCATGTGTGTTTTGTGAGGGAACATAGTGTCTTCTACAGGTGTCGATTCATGGAAACTCAGAGGCCTGGAAGCTATTGGTACAGTCTGTTTGCTCCAGCTCAAACCAGAATTCATTTTTAACCTTAAGAAGGCGTATCCAGGTGGAAGTAAAAGAACAGCCATGTTTATGCCTTGCATTAATATGCATCCTGAGTCATTGAATCTCAATGTGTCCTGAATATGTTCACACCTTGCCCTAACGGCCACTAATCAGGTCACCCAGGATGCATTTTAATGCTAAAAGTCTGTACTTCACCTGTGGGCCAGACAAGAAATTCCCCAAACTCTCCAGAGGGAATAATCTCCTCTGCTTCTTTCATTTTCATTTTCATTTTCAAACAGATAAAATTAGTTTCTTCATAACCTTATTATAAAAATGTGTGTTATCTATCAATGGAAGCAACAGAAAACAACATCTTTTACTAAACAAAGTCATATTTGGATTTTTATGGTGTAACAAAATAAAGTATGATAGCATAAGGTATTTGTCTGTTTTTGTTCTCCACACAATCGGTCACAGAGCTTTTATTGGTTTATAATGGAAGTACTGGTATGTTGGCTGTATTGTTGTTATTGAATGATATGAAACACATCCATCATGCAAATGTGAGTAAAATATTTGCTCAAATTCAGAATTTCTCTCTGTCCAAAATAATTGTGTGGTTTTAGCGACCTTGCTACTGAGTTGTAAGTATATTTGCTTCATAATAGCACAGTCCCTGATCAGCTGTGTTCTGTTTGTTGATCTTTTATATCTATAATCCAGTTAGTGATTATCTGAGTCACTCTAACTGTAGGATACTTGTAGCTATATGAGTCAGCTACAAGCTCTTTGTTATATGACGACTCACAAACAAAGCTCTGAACATCATATTAACACTAACTATCATTAACTTATTCTCTATGACTTGGTGGTTATCGTGTCCTCTTTACTTATCCTTTCCGCAAAGGCTATAGATTAAAAGCTATTTGCATACAGTTCGTACACACCATATATCCTTAAAAACAAGGAACATGTTATTATGTGGTTCCAGTAACAGTGTGTGATCAAATAACGTAATCAAAGATGGTATATAATGGGAAGATATTCAAAGCCACTGACAGACCAGCAGCCAGTTTTACAAGGATTGTTACACAGTGACTTCCTTCATAGTATTTTGTTAAATGCAAACAATGCTTGTTAAAAATCTTGTATCATATGCATGCAAATTATCCTCCATATTTGATACACAGCTGTCTATTGTGCAGACATAAGCCTCTATTTCTTTATGCGAGTAAAGAAAGCACAGGAAGGGTGGGGGAAGCCAAGGAAAACCTTGTCTGTGTTTGACACTGAGGTCTTTGTGTGTGATTGTTTTGTTAATGGTGGCCCTGTATGAGCAGAAAGAAGGAGCATGTGTAATGTAAATGTATGTCTTTTTAGTATGTGAAGGTTCATGGGTTTCAGTGAGGGGAGGGGGCAGCTAAGGAGAGAGTGGGAGGTGTCGTGTATCGTTACCCATCCCCCTCGTCTCTGTGCTGTTATGGCTCTAAACATGCCTGTGTGTGTGTTTGTAGGTCTTGGTACCAGCAAGTGTGTGTGGGTGGGTAGATAGAGTGGAGCTGGTGGTGGTTGTACTATTGAAAGGGGGGCTAGAGAGATCCCTTTCCACAGCCATGACACATACACGTGAGCTGAAAGTGGCAATGTTGCTATGACAGCGAGAGCATACAATTCATAGCTACCCTGTTTGTTGTGCGTGTGTGAGGATTACTTATGTGAATCTGGAGCAGCCAGTCTGTAGTTACCAGGCAGATATTGGCCCATCCGACACACACACATGCATACACACTAAGGCACAGCTTGCCTGTGTTTGGCGTCAGTGTGGTGAGACACTTGATAAAGAGGCTGGTGGTGGAAATGGCAGCTTATCCATTTACATAAGCTGTGTGCGGAGTTTGATAAGCTCTGCACTGAGGTTGACTAAAACCATTGCCTCAAAACTTGCTCCCCACCCTGTTCTGTCCACATTCAACTTCATGTGTAGCCCCAGATGGAGGGGCCTCTTGAGTAGAAAGAAAAAAAAAACATTGTGAACAGAGGAGGCCTGTCTGCATGATTATTGGAAGTTCAGGATCAGTTTTGCTATGTATTAAACTTAGCTTATTTACATGTTTAAATCTTCATTTGTTTAGTTTATATACAGCAATAAATATGGAGAATAGTTGAAATGTTGAAAATCACTAATACTCATGGGTAACATAGAATATGTGTTATTCCCAAAGCCAAACATGTTGTCCTTTGGTTTCATTATAGAAAACAATGCAGTGTATTACAATGTAATACATTTCATGTAGTTGTTCAACAAGGAGGTGTGCCTCAATGATCAATATTTGGACCACTTCTTCTTTCTATTTATGTTAACAATTTACCACCAATTTTCAGCAATTGTTCTGTTTAACTATTGTAAATGCTAATGTTACTGTCATATATAACTCCAAACCTGACTTAGCACAAATTCAACAGACATGTCTCCCAAGGGTCAATATTATAATCATTGTTTTTCTATTTATGTTAACAATTTGCCATCAATTTTCAGTGACTGTTCCGTATAACAACTGAATATGCTGGTGATAGCATCACATATACTGTAATTCCAAACCTGATGTAGGGCAAATTCAATGAAGAGGTGTGTCTCAAGGATCAATATTGGGACCACTTCTTTTTTTCTTTTCACGTTAACAATTTACCACCAATTTTTTGTAACTGTTCTGTTTAACTACTGTATATGCGGATGATACCATCATATATACCACCAAACCCAATTTAGCATAAATTCAGTCTGCTTTTAATACCTCATAATTCTGGCCTCTAAATAACAAGCTCTTCCTTGATAAAACCTTGTCAGATACAATGATTGTTGGTAGTAGACAAAAAATGTAATCTAATCCTTGATGACAACATCCCTTTGCATAAAGTTGATAATTTCAAATATATCGGTGTATAGTTGGATTTGGAAATATCCTTCACATACTAATTGTGTCTCTTCTAAGGTCAACCTGGTAATCAGTTATGTTGTTCACAAAATTGCTTTGTAACATTTGTACAGCTTGTGTATTAAGTTGTGGTTCCTACCCTAGATTACTATGATACTTTCTATCAGAATGTTTCAAAAGCAGACCTTGCCCCACTTAACACAGCACATAACAGACTGCATGTTTGTTCTTGTGTGTGGTTTTTTCTATTCTGTACTTAGTTCATTATCCCTCTAGTTTACAATGACATCTTGTTCTGTTTAAGTCAAATTATCAGATTAAGCATTCTGCCCAGCTCTATTTCACTAGTTAATAAAACACAATCAGGTGAAGAGTTATCATGTTTAATAACCTAGGTGACTAAAATAACTTACCGGCTTTAATTAAATCCATCTCATTAATTTGTATGATTAAACATGCCATGTCTTCATGAATTCATTACTGTGTATGTATCTCATGCTTAACACTTGACTGTACTGTGTATTTACTGGTGACCGGTTTAGTTGTAAGATTTAAGTGCTATCCATACTGATCTTTTCTTTAGTTTATAAGTCCATTGTTATGTGGCATTGGTGATGTAAACTGGCACTCCCTTTAAAAACCAGACGGGACATCTCAAGGGGTTTATGCTAATAAATTCATTTCCCCTAAAATTGAATTGAAACAAACATATTTTGTATTACAGCAGAAATGACAAAAAACAAGAATTGTTCTAATGGATGTGACCTGCTGATTAAGCAACTGCTGACCATTCAGTCTTTTGCATGGGCTGCTACACAACTCCTCTACAACTCCCATGAATGTGTTTCTTGTTATTTCTGCACAGGGAGGAGTCCACTCTATTTTGCAGCTTCTCTCTCAAACTCCTGCTCTGTATTTCTTACATTCTCTTTTTTCATACACCCAAACATTACCATACATGGATATCTGGTCATTACTGTCATAACACAGTGGCTGAATATATTTGTGTTGTTGCAAGTAAATGTTTCTTCGAGTTACAGGAAAACATACAGAAAGTTGGTGCATATGCATGTGAAATGTACCTTTTCAGCTCTAGAATAAGTACATGCCTTGGACAAATTATGCTCTTTTGTGTGTATTTGCCCTTTTCAGGTGATATATGATCTATGTTGGACTGTACGCATGTGGCGAGTGAACAAATGTGAACCCCCGCATGTGAGTACGTGTGCCAAACAGAGAGGTTGTGTGTGCATGTGTGTGCAGCAGATGTCCTTAGTTCTGTTCTGTTCCCGAGACTGGCTGGTCTTTGTTGCTGCTCCCTCGTGCAGATGGGCCTGGCCACGTGCTGCTCTGTCTGCAAGGACAAGCCACGCCTCCATTGCTATAATCTGTCAATTGCAGCAGCCAAGTCCCACCCTTAAAACACCCATAGTCAGACAGGACCCACCTCTTACTTGATGACGCTGCTTTACGCATGCATTCTCACCATGCTGTCTCTCTCTCTCTCACACACATACACACACATACACCAACATAGTTTCTATCTCTAGCTGCAACACGAACACAAAGTTGAGCAACCCACTTCTCCTCTTTCATCCATGTAAACTCATATCTTTTTCTCATTTCTCCTTCTAGATCTCGAGATGCCTGGAGTCAAATTTCCTTCCCAAACTATTACTTTCTTCCTCTTTTTTTCCATACAGGGGCAACAGTCACTTCTCCCCCTGACAAATTCCCAGAAACAGGAGGAGAGAATTTACTAAAGGGAAAAAATCCAGGTCTATGTGAACACTTTTTAAGGAAAACACATGTGGCTTTGTAATGGAGAACAGCTACAGCGGTTAATTTGTTATCTTCTGATTACATAAAAGTTAAAATAACTCTACATCAACAAAGATACAGGAATATTCAAAGCAGTGTCTTCATTTCAAAAACTAAAAAACAAGTCCAACCCCAGCTCAACACCAATCAATCACTGCAGGCAGCCTTCGAGGCAAACGAAATGTATCACACTGAAATTGCATATTATAGAATGCACTGTAGACATGTGCTGTCTCTTTTTGAATGCCTCAAGCAAAAAAAACAAGTATGTGCTCATACACTCACACCTGAATAACCTGCATTTCCCTCTCAGATCTGCTCTCTCTGACAAAAACAACCAAGTTTTAACCTCTGGGCTACAACTCCATGCTGTTTTACAGTTAATGTCAACACTTGTGCAGCTAACTCTATACAAAGTTCACAGGTTAATCATTCACTACAGGGATGTATAGACAGCCTGCAATGCATACAAGTTGTTTACATTTAACACGGTACAGAAAACAGCTCATGAAGGATTTCAATAATGTAGAATATTTTAACATTGTTGCCTAATTTAACTAGAAACTCCACTTTTGCCATTTATAACAGAAACTGCTTTCCTCTGTTAACTCCTGTTATTTATTTATAGCAACGTGCAATACAACGCCCCAGACCTCACTAACCAGGCGTCTTCAGAGCCAGTGTTGTTTTCCTGCTTCCCTGACCTGCATTAGGTTTTAGGGAGCTGGGTGACAGACAGATCATCTGTTACGGAGCTGCGGTTAGACTCATACAGTACATGGAGGCATTTCGCAGGGATCAGTAGCCTCTTATTGCGCCAAGAGTGGGATGAATCATCGTCTAACGCCTTCACACTGATCACAAATGATGTTTGTGTTTAGCTGGAAAGGAACAGTAAAATGGTATGCTACAGACTCAAATCATATCAGACACGAAAAGGCACAAAGGGGCATTTTAATAATAAAAGGCTTAAATAAAATGTACATATACACAAACATGAACAACCATTATACTTGATATGACTTTTTATTAACATAGCTTGAAAATACTGCCGAGAGTCCCTTTCTGTGTAAACTACAGCATGCTACATATGATTCATGTAAATCTATTTTTCAACAAACTATAAGAAAAGGGAGGAAATATATGTGTTTAAGAATTATTGCAAATTACACATGGACATGTTGTAGATTGTTTACAAATAAATAAGCGATATAAAAGCATGTATGAAAATATATTCTCATAATATAGAATTACATTATACACCAAAATGTCACTTTAATAGGTTCTGTAACCTTGGTTAAACTGATTTACACACTGTCAGGGATTGGATTTGTCCATATAGCGTGTATACATTTACAGTCAGTTGTTGGTATCAGTTTGTTTTGATGCTCTCTGCTCAAGTGAACTTCATGACCTCCTTCACCTTTCTGTACTATGATTCCCTCATAGCTGCAGCTAATTTAAGCACAGGAAAACAGATATGCCTCCTCTTCTCACACTCACGTTCATGCACATGTACATAGATACGCTTCGAGGTCTATGATGATTAGTTTTTTCTGCACAGACATGCACAAATATTCACGTGCAATATTCAAGTCAGACACAGATTCACTGATAATTTTTTTTAACCATGCAGAGGAATGTCGTTTTGCATGTCGATATAGAGCAACACTGCCCTCTACAGGTTTAGTGACTTAAAGCACATGTCTGCGTTGACAGTCAAATGCAAACATGACAATATTACATTTTCAGAGGCTCACACATCTGCGTAAATATCTGATCTCCAATGAAATAAGATGAATCTTACAACCCTTGTGCTCAACAAAGCCTTAACATTAAAATGAATTTTCAATTAACCCGAGAACAAAATGCATTTTTATGAAGACCAGCTTCTAGTACATGAATGTGGGATGAGTTTGCATAATGTTACATTATTATTATTATTATTATTATTATTATTATTATTATTATTATTATTATTATTATTATTATTATTATTATTATTATTATATGCATGTATTATGATAGAGCTTAGAAATTAGAACTAACACCTGAGACATACTTGAAATGCACCTGTTGTAACTTTGAGAAGAATGAGAAACAGGTACAGGTGCATCACAAACAGAAAAAAAGGAAAACAATGTAGACATAAAACAAGTAAGTACTGTAGATAGAGATAAGAGATGGGGAAAACAAGAATTTAACAGTATGGAACATTTGCACAGAGTGAAAATATGTGTTCCTGTATCACATATAAAGGATGTTTACATATATATGTATGTTATATCATGTAGTGTGTGTGTGTGTGTGTGTGTGTGTGTGTGTGTGCGTGTGTGTGTGTGTGTGTGTGTGTGTGCGTGTGTGTGTATGTGTGTGTGTGTGGGAGGGGGGGACTGTGTCAGTGAGAATTCTGGTTCTGGTTCATGAGGCCAGTAGCAGATGGGAGGGTCCTAGTAGGTGGTAGCTGGTGAACGGACTCATTGGAGATGGTATCAGAACTGTCCCATTGTCCTCCCAAGCGGCTCATTCAGGCTATGGGTCCAGCCCAATAGATAACAGAATTACAAAGGGAGACTGATTGGCTGTGTATAGTCATTTAGGTTTTCTCACTTTTTTGTGTGATATTGGAACAAAAAAAACAACTTAGTTTGTGTTCACAGTTTTGGGATTTCATTATTCACTGTTTATGTTGCAAATACTAAAAATGTGTATCAGAGATCAGAATGAGGAGGTAGCAAGTCATCTCTATGTGAAAAAATAACTTCAGCTATTTAAAAGATGTCAAAAGGTGATGCAGTTAAATGTTGTTCATGTGTTGTTAAATTCTGAAAACTCTTTCATAGCTGTCTTATCTCTTCTCAGGCCTGTTTCTCTCATAACCCTCATATCATGGTATTTCTCTAACCACGTAGTCAAAATCCACACTAATAAACACTCTCAAACACACACAGCTGCATAAAGGCAGTCATAACTGTTTTGAATAATTCATCTGTAGTGAAATTGCGTGGCTCTAGGGTTTCCATGCTGTCATTGTCCTTGTTTCGGGTCGATGGGTGGCGAGGAAAAAGTGAACTTCTCATGCGAGTTACTCATCATCTACCAGCGCAAACACA
This sequence comes from Sphaeramia orbicularis, assembly GCF_902148855.1. Classification (NCBI taxonomy): domain Eukaryota; kingdom Metazoa; phylum Chordata; class Actinopteri; order Kurtiformes; family Apogonidae; genus Sphaeramia; species Sphaeramia orbicularis. The sequence continues at coordinate 32,267,584 of NC_043965.1, forward strand.
CATAAACAGACACTCTTTATTCTCATGGCATTGTACGGACTCATTTCCTGTAAGGACGCAGAAGACGAGAGGCCACTTAAACCACTGCTTCATTTCACATGTGCACTGAATCTGCTGAGTCCAGGGGCGGCTGCATGAGGCGGCTCATGAGAGGAAGATGCCCTGGGACAATCTGATCACCTCTGACAATGACAGTAAGACAAGGCATCTTTATGTCTGTGATTAAACTGGTATTATGGTTTTTACATTATGCAGGCACAGTTGATATAAGTCCTTTTTCGCTTTTTAGGAGCAGAGTCGTGATTTTTCTGTAGTTTATTAAATTTATTGCAGAATTACATAATTTTTTATTTATGTTGTAAGGAGACACACTGTGACATAATCTATTCATGGCAAACAATGACATTTGAACTACTAAACCAATTAAAATAATTCTTAAAAAGGTGTTCAAATGTGCTAACAAAAATGGTTAGATTTACTAAATATTTCACAAGCCCATGAATTTTTCTATTTTGATGGACTTATGTTAAATAATTCTGCACAGAAATGAATGATAATTGTCTTAAAAATAACTTTTTAGTTCAGTAACAAAGACAGCAAAATGTAGTGCAATGTAACACACACACACACACACACATACACACCCTGCAAAAATGGATTAATTTATATATTTACCAATTTTATTTACTTAACTGTGTTCAAAGAATTGATGCTTGATTGAACTTATTATTTGTTGAAACTTTTTTGATAAGTAAAAGCCTTCATTTATAACTTACTTCAGACTTAATTTTGACTGTCCATAAATATGATGATGAAACATGTTTCAAATGTTTACATATGCATGATGCATCATTTGAGAGTGATATAGTTTTAATTTTAATCTGCTTTGGAACAATATATTAAGAATCAGGCAGCCAAAAGCATCTACTGACTGAAAATATTTAGTAACTTCTGAACCACAATCAAAATTCAGGTAAAATGCAGTCTTAAAGCTTTTCATCACCATCAGATATGACCCATTTTGATGTTCAGAGGCTCCATATTGAACATGGAAACACATCATTTTCTGCAAAACTGATTCATCAATGAAATCCATGTAGTTTGACAAATGACAGCGGCTGTAGCTGTTTTCATGCTCAATTAATGATTTACAGCATTTTGTTGGAAAAGTCACTTTTCCTTCAGTTTTCTCTGTGTCAATACAATATCCTCTGAATTTTCTCCTATCTTACATGAACATCTACACCATCAGGAAATTAGATATGGGAAAATGCCTGATTATTTAGGAAAAATTCAAAATGTAAAGGGAATATTATAAAAAAAAAAAAAACAGATAGCTAATTTATCAATTCTTTGCAGGAAATTACAATGATTACAGCAAGAGAAATCACATTTGGTTGTCAAAAGCAAATAAAAATAATAAATAAAAACAACTCTCTAAGATGATAAAAAAGAAATGCACTCTAAGATAATAATAAGTTAGAAATAATAAAGGAATAAGAACGTACACACAAAAGTATACAGTTGTTAGTAAAAAAAAAAAAAAAAAGAAAGTACTTGATGTGCAGAACAATAAGTAGGAGACAGGAGATATTCAGTGTGCAAAAACTAGAGTTTACACAACAGAGATGTACAAGAAGAGACATAAGAATAGTGCAGTGACTGTTACTGCACTGAAACTGCACTTCCATTTTATTGCACATTCAATAGTCTGATGGCTGCTGGCAGGAAGGACTTCCTATAACACTCAGTCCTGGTAAATGGTGATAAGTCCCTGAGGAAAGGTTAAATGTACAGAAAACCTCATTTGGAAGTCCCCACAAAAACAAGTTTAGATCTTTAAGGGTTTAAATCAGTCACAGTAAAGACAATATAATCTAATGTAGGGATCTTGATTCTTAAGGTCTAAATAAGTCGTTTCCAGGTTGAAAACATAACCCTGCCGTATTTTCCTCTGTCCTTCTCACTGAACTGCACATATACCTGGCCCGTGGCCCTCAGCTGTGTCCCCTTCGCCCACCCCGTCTCCCTTCATTAGGCCTTTGTTTGTGTCTTTTGTGCCCCTCTGCTGCACAAGACCGTAATGACCCGTATGCCGGCCACTCCGGTTACACCAAGGACACACATCAAAAGACAGACTACATAAATATCTGTTCAATCTGTCAGTGGTGCCCTTTGTTTCCTTCTTTATCCTCCTTTACTGCAGGACAATAGTGCCAGGTACACAATAAGGTCCAACAGTGAAAAGGGTCATTGTTGTATTAAAGTTTTAAAAAATGGACTGAATTTAAACTGAGGTCATCAGAGGAGGAAGGGACCAGTAATTATACACTATAAGTATGTTCTTTTGGACATATTATTTGCACAAAACATTTCAACTTTAATGATACTTTACCTAAATTCAAGGCAAGAAATGATTTAAAAAAGGAATTTTTTGTATAATAACATAAACTGTAAAAAGTAGAACTACTCCTTTCATATATTTGGACAGATGAGGGGATAAATCTTCAGATTTTTGGAAACCTGTCTCAGCTGGAAGGGTTAAATCATCTACATGTTTTTATATACAAATTTTAAACAACTTCAATAGACGAATTACAGTTACTGTCTAGGGACCTAAAGGGGAGTACATCTCACCAACATAGAACAGTCTGTGACAATATGTTTCAACTGCTGTGTTGAATTTCTATTTTTTCAATGCCATGCGATCTACTCACACTACCTTCTCCCCTGGTCTAAATGCATCGGCCATACTATCAGTGGAAAAGACACTTATCAGGGACAAGCCTGACTTTAACAGTGGGTTCATAGAAAAATATGCGTGTTTGAAGAATAGACAGGTAAAATTTGCATCTGAAAAATACATGACTGAAAACACATGCTGTGTATTTTTATTTTAATTTGAATAAATATTTTAAAATAGTGGTGCATGTACTTTGGTTTATATAAATCTTGAGTATAGTGATTTAATATATTCCAATTTTTTAAAAAAGTTATTTAAATGTACTAAAATTACTCAAGTAATTCTGTTGCAAAATTAATGCGAAATTTTGATTTGGTTATTTCACATAGCCTACTTCAGATTGTCTATGTTGAATAATTCTGACAAGTTTCACTTTCTCCTGTATTCAGCCTTGCTTTTTGTGCTTCATATTTGTTCAATTTGTCCTCAGTGCAGCTTTTCAATCACTAGAGTCCTATTTAACGTATTTTTTTTGTCTCCATTTGTGTCACCAATTATCACCAGTTGTCACATCTGAATAAAAACATTTCACAGGAAAGGACTGACTGAAGAAACCTCACTGAGTGATAGGGTTTACACACTGAAGCAGAAGAACAATTAGTTTTACTAATCTAAGAGTAAATAATGAGTGTTTCTTTTACTACAGGGGATGAGGATGAAATTTCAACTTCTGAACATGAACGAGGAAAAAACAGAGGGAAAAGAAATAGTAACGATAAGGAAAAGAAGAAGAAGGGAAATGGGAGGAGAAAAGCATCAAGAGAAAGAGAAGGTGAAGAGGACTTACAGGATCGCACAGAAAAAAGAGAAAAGGGAAAGAAAAGAAGAGCAAAAAATGATCTAGATGAAAAACAACCAGAGGAGGAGGATGAGGAGCAGGTCAAAGTAAAGAATGGTAAGGTGGCAAAAAGTAAGAAAAATCTGAAAAATGAAACGACAAGGAAAATAGAGCAGGAGAAAAAAGAGGAAGGTGACGCCGAAGAGGGAAAATCTAAGAAAAAGAAGAAAAAAGAAGAAAAGGACAGAGGCAAACAAACTGAAAAAGAGGAAGAAAAGAAGAAAAAGCACAAGAAAGTCGTTGAGACAAGGTAAAATATTGTACTATTAAAACCAAATATCGGTAATTTTAAGTAATATCATTATTTTGTCATGAACACATAAAAACAGCATTGCACATCCCCCAGTTCAGAACAGGAGACAAGTGAGGAAGACAATGAAGAAGAGGAGGAAGATGAGGAGGAGAAAGAGGTGAGGCCGGAGTCTCTGTCGCCAGAGGAGCTGGAGAAGCTGAAGGAGGCGGTGGATGAGAAGAAGAAACTGATCCAGGGTCTGAGGGGGAAGCCCTGGCCCATGAAGAAGAAACTAGTCACTTTAAGGTAACACACGATAAATCCACAGCCTTGAATTTTTCCAGGATCAGAGAAAATTCCAGATATGAAAAGTAACTTGTAAATAATCGTTCTTTCTGTAGGGAATCTCAGGAGTTTGTGGAGAAATATGAAGGAGCTTTGGGGAAAGGAAAAGGGAGGAAACTGTATGCATACAAGGTCATGATGACCAAGGTCAGGAGGAAGGTTGGATCAATGTAGGTTTATTTTACAGTGAGACACATTTGTGCTTAAATATATTTATTTTTTTAGAAATGGATGAAGTTTCAGCGAGACTTTGAAAACTTTAAAACAGCCTGCATCCCGTGGGAGATGAAAATAAAGGAGATTGAAAGTAGGTATATGAATATATCTGATCGCTCATGTGAATTATTTGTTGACACTAACATTTCTGACATGAATTAACCCTGTTAGCTGATCTAGTGGAGCAGGTAGAAAAGGCAGTGTGTTTACATTTGTTTAACTGGAACGATCCCCACTCATGTAAACTGGATGAGAAAAGAGATGACACTTAGAAGATAGAATTTTCATTACGAGAGAAAAGGGGAGGTTGACAAATTATGGCTTATATAATCTTTAAGAACATCTTTATTTACACTCGTTATAAACCCATAAAGACCCAAACAGCAACTTAAAACCAAAATAATCTACTGATCTAAAATGTCTAATAACTTCTGAACCACTTATCCGATCAAAACATGTAAATAATTGGTATAAATGAGGTTTGTCATCTTTTCATGGTTATCAGATTTGACCCATTTAGACGTTCAGAGGCTCCGTAGTGAACGTGGAAACACCGTCATCTTCTACAACATTGATTCACCTGTAAAACCCATGGAGTTGGATCAATGACAGTGGTTGTAGATGCTCAGTTTTGTGTTCAGTTATTGATATCTATGCTTAAAAAGTAACTTTTTTCAGTTTTCTTTGTTTTCTTTTACATAATCACTCTCAACTTTAATCTGAGCTTTCATAAAAATCAACATGATCAGTAAATTAAATACAGGAAAATGCATGATTTTCACTGAAAAAAAAAAGCAAAATACAGAGGATAATATTATAATAAATGATGATAAATCATTTAAGAATGGTTAAATCTAGAGGAAAATTTATTTAGGAACTGCCACAAAAGTAGCACTGGGTCTTTATGGGCTAATCATTAACCATGCTTTATCATATATAGTTATGAAAACAGAACAAGATACCAGATACAACAATTGGGCCAAGGGTATAAGTTATAGTCACAGATCCTCCTTTTTCATCTTTAATTAAAAATGTCAGCAGTATAAGTGTTAATGATTAGTCTGGTTCACAACCATCTCTGTGTTGGTGTTTTCAAAGTCCTCCTTATTATATGAAAGAACAACACCCCAAATATTTTTGACAGACACATCGTTTTCCTGTATGGAGATTTAGTCATCATAATACCATAACTTGCTTTTCTGCATGCAATAACAACAACATTATTATATTATATCTGCAAAAACAATGCTGCTCAAGACAAAGATTAATTTAAAAGAATATTAATGATCCAAAGAGCCCAGGGGAGTTTTTACCTCTACTGCAGAATGGTGCAGTAGTGGAACAAGACACATCTACCTAGAAGTTGCTGAGCCAAACACAGCTGTTCCCCTTATAATGGTAAAAACTGGTTAAAATACATACATACATACATACATACATACATACATACATACATGCATAATAAAAAATAAAAGGTAGATAAAAGTGTTTATTGTGGAAAAAAAAGAAAAATAATAGAAAAGATCAGTTAAGTTGCATGACCCAAGCTCCAGTCTTCCAGTTATCAACTTCACAACCTGTCCACTTGTCCATAGACCAGCTGCTCCTGTGAGGCTCTACATTACCTGTGTGTGGCATTTTGCCTTAAACTCCATTAAACTACAGCCTCAGGACAAAACACACAGGTGGACGACACTAAAAAGAAGTCTAACAGGTTGAACAGGACAAAACTTTGTTACCGGTGACATTTAGAGCAGGTTAATGACCTTCTTTAAGTTCATTCTTCAGTCCCTCCAGGAATTTGTGATGTTGCGATCGCAACTATTAACGCAAATTCAACCAATCACTGCGAATTCTGCACGGCACTGCAATTTTGTCTAATCACCGCGAATTTTCTGCAAATTTGACTAATCCCCTTAGCCCCCTTTCGCCCACCCCTGTCTACGTGACATGTACATCATCACGTTCACTTCCTTGTTGACGGTTGAGAAGATGAAGACACGTGTGATTCAAAACACTCATATTTACCGACAAATATCACTGCCAAAGTTCATGCAAGTCAGTTTCCAGATGTGTTACACAAAAGCAGAAGTATACTGTTCCGCACTGCCTGCAGTATTGTGGTGGAACACGAACAAAAGTGGCCGCTCCACAGACACTTTTCAACCACAAAACATGCAGGAGAACGGCTGAAACTGGAAGAGGAAAGACAAGACAAGTCCCAATGACAGAGGCTGTTGGATCCAGAACAATAGCAGGAGCTGAAAGGGTCAAGGTTAGCGCAGATATACTCTGTAAGGCAACAGAAGAGAAGAAGAAAGAACCTGTGGAGGCATGCTTTCCTTTCTGTGTATTGTATGTGTTGCGTGTGTGCGTGTGTGTGTGTGTGTGTGTGTGTGTGCGTGCGTGCGTGCGCGTGTGTGTGAGGGAGTGCGAGCACAAGTCTGTGTGTGGAGTTAAAAAACGAGCTCACAAACAAAAATAGTCATTAAACTTGGTGTTAATATTAATGTTTACTCTCATGTGTTAGATAGAAAGCAACCCAAGTTTGACTGCTCTGTGTGTGTATATGTGTGTCTGTGTGTAGGTGTAGGTGTGTGTGTGTGTGTGTGTGTGTGTGTGCATGTGACCAATCTAACCCTAACCCTAAATACACTACTATATCATTAAGGAAGCAAAAGAGTCATGTGTTGTGTTGTATAAATGTGAGATGGGGGTGGGATTTAATAAGTTTTCTTCTTCCCACTCCTTTTTGAGCAGTACATTTTGAATTTATTTTGTTATTACTAGTGTACTTGGCAATTGTTATTTTGTCTTGATCATCTTTATTAATGTATTTGCTCTGATATTAGTTCCTTGTACACAAAAAATGTTTAAATGTTTCTTCTGCTCAAAAAAAATAAATGAATGAATGAAAAAAAGCCTGTTTTGTTTAAAATCATTGCTTCCTGGTGCTTTTTAAGGCTAAAACTCTCTGCTTGGCTGGCGTTCTGTGACGCTGCGCTCCGATTGGCTGACGTTCTGTGACGCTGCGCTCTCATTGGCTGACGTTCTGTGACGTTGCGCTCCGATTGGCTGGCGTTCTGTGACACTGCGCTCTCATTGGCTGGCGTTCTGTGACGCTGCGCTCTCATTGGCTGGCGTTCTGTGACGCTGCGCTCTGATTGGCTGGCGTTCAGTGACGCTGCGCTCTCATTGGCTGGCGTCCTGTGACACTGCGCTCTCATTGGCTGGCGTTCTGTGACGCTGCGCTCCCATTGGCTTGTGTTCTGTGACGCTCCGCTCTGATTGGCTGACGTTCTGTGACGCTACGCTCCTATTGGCTGACGTTCTGTGATGCTGCGCTCTCATTGGCTGACGTTCTGTGACGCTGCGCTCTCATTGGCTGGCGTTTTGTGACGCTGCGCTCTGATTGGCTGGCGTTCTGTGACGCTGCGCTCTGATTGGCTTGTGTTCTGTGACGCTGCGCTCTGATTGGCTGGCGTTCTGTGACAGAGCGCTCTCATTGGCTGGCGTTCTGTGACGATGCGCTCTGATTGGCTGGCATTCTGTGACGCTGCGCTCTGATTGGCTGGCGTTTTGTGACGCTGCGGTCTCATTGGCTTGCGTTCTGTGACGCTGCGCTCTCATTGGCTGACGTTCTGTGACGCTGCGCTCTGATCGGTTGGCGTTCTGTGACGCTGCGCTCTGATTGGCTGGCGTTCTGTGATGCTGCACTCTGATTGGCTGGCGTTCTGTGATGCTGCGGTCTCATTGGCTGGCATTCTGTGACGCTGCGCTCTCATTGGCTGGCGTTCTGTGATGCTGCGGTCTCATTGGCTGGCGTTCTGTGACGCTGCGCTCTCATTGGCTGGCATTCTGTGACGCTGCACTCTTATTGGCTGGCGTTCTGTGACGCTGCGCTCTGATTGGCTGGCGTTCTCTGACGCTGCGCTCTCATTGGCTGGCGTTCTGTGATGCTGCGCTCTGATTGGTTGGTGTTCTGTGATGCTGCGGTCTCATTGGCTGGCATTCTGTGATGCTGCACTCTTATTGGCTGGCGTTCTGTGACGCTGCGCTCTGATTGGCTGGCGTTCTCTGACTGGCTGGCGTTCTCTGACGCTGCGCTCTCATTGACTGGCGTTCTGTGACGCTGCGCTCCGATTGGCCGGCGTTCTGTGACGCTGCGGTCTCATTGGCTGGCGTTCTGTGACGCTGCGCTCTCATTGGCTGACGTTCTGTGACGCTGCGCTCTGATTGGCTGGCATTCTGTGATGCTGCACTCTTATTGGCTGGCGTTCTGTGACGCTGCGGTCTAATTGGCTGGCGTTCTCTGACGCTGCGCTCTCATTGGCTGGCATTCTGTGACGCTGCGGTCTCATTGGCTGGCGTTCTGTGACACTGCGGTCTCATTGGCTGGCATTCTGTGACGCTGCGCTCTCATTGGCTGACGTTCTGTGACGCTGCGCTCTGATTGGCTGGCATTCTGTAACGCTGCGCTCTGATTGGCTGGCGTTTTGTGACGCTGCGGTCTCATTGGCTTGCGTTCTGTGATGCTGCGCTCTCATTGGCTGAGGTTCTGTGACGCTGCGCTCTGATCGGTTGGCGTTCTGTGACGCTGCGCTCTGATTGGCTGGCGTTCTGTGACGCTGCGCTCTGATTGGCTGGCGTTCTCTGACGCTGCGCTCTCATTGGCTGGCGTTCTGTGATGCTGCGCTCTCATTGGCTGAGGTTCTGTGACGCTGCGCTCTGATCGGCTGGCGTTCTGTGACGCTGCGCTCTGATTGGCTGGCGTTCTGTGATGCTGCGCTCTGATTGGCTGGCGTTCTGTGACGGAGCGCTCTCATTGGCTGGCGTTCTGTGACGCTGCGCTCCGATTGGCTGGCATTCTGTGACGCTGCGCTCTGATTGGCTGGTGTTCTGTGACGCTGCGCTCTGATTGGCTGGCATTCTGTGACGCTCCACTCTCATTGGCAGGCGTTTTGTGACGCTCCGCTCTCAATGGCTGGCGTTCTGTGATGCTGCGCTCTCATTGGCTGACGTTCTGCGACGCTGCGCTCTGATTGGCTGGCGTTCTGTGACGCTGTGCTCTGATTGGCTGGCGTTCTGTGACACTGCGCTCTCATTGGCTGACGTTCTGTGATGCTCCACTCTGATTGGTTGATGTTCTTTGACGCCGCACTCTGATTGGCTGGCGTTCTGTGACGCTGCGCTCTGATTGGCTGGCGTTCTGTGACACTGCGCTCTCATTGGCTGACGTTCTGTGATGCTCCGCTCTGATTGGTTGATGTTCTTTGATGCCGCACTCTCATTGGCTGATGTTCTGTGACGCTGTGCTCTGATTGGCTGGCATTCTGTTACGGTACTCTCTCATTGGCTGGCGTTCTGTGACGCTGCGGTCTCATTGGCTTGCGTTCTGTGATGCTGCGCTCTCATTGGCTGACGTTCTGTGATGCTGCGCTCTGATCGGTTGGCGTTCTGTGACGCTGCGCTCTGATTGGCTGGCGTTCTGTGACGCTGCGCTCTGATTGGCTGGCGTTCTGTGATGCTGCGCTCTGATTGGCTGGCGTTCTGTGATGCTGCGCTCTGATTGGCTGGCGTTCTGTGACACTGCGCTCTCATTGGCTGATGTTCTGTGACGCTGTGCTCTGATTGGCTGGCATTCTGTTACGGTACTCTCTTATTGGCTGGCGTTCTGTGACACTGCGCTGTCATTGGCTGACGTTCTGTGACGCTGTGCTCTCATTGGCTGATGTTCTGTGACGTTGTGCATTCATTGGCTGACGTTCTGTGACACTCCGCTCTGATTGGCTGGTGTTCTGTGACGCTCCGCTCTCATTGGCTGCTCAAAACAAATAAGTGAATGAATAAAAAAAAGCCTGTTTTGTTTAAAATCATGGCTTCCTGGTGCTTTTTAAGGCTAAAAAGTCAAAAAAGACTGTTCTAGGTAATTTGCAAATGCCCATGTTTCTGTGACTTTAATAAAAGAAGCCTCAAATCATCACAACTTTCACCACAATTTTTTGGAATTGCTGCCACAAAATCAGGCATTTTAGGCCGCAACAATAAAAAAAAAATCCTGTGAAATCCTGGAGGGACTGATTCCTGAGTCCTGAAAGCCTTTTGAATCCAATCATAGAAATAGAAAATAAAAATAATTCTTACAGGCTAGGGGCAGTCTTATTATTTAATCCTCCAGTGATATCACAGCCTCAGGTAACCTGCTCACCAAAGGATGTAGGAGCCACATTGACGCTCATTTGGCATACATGAAATTAACATATTCACAAGGAATTAAAGTAAATACATTCAAGAACAAGTTCAGTAAATGCTGGCATGAATGAAAGGATATAGGGTCTTGATCATATTTTAAACATTTTTGTTTTATTTCAGAGACATTTTTGCAATAATTAATGTGTTTGCTTCATATGCATCTTTTGGATTAACATTTTTTCAATCTCAGATGACAAAGAATTGCCAGACGTACAATGATATGCCTTGCAGGTCATTTCGGTTCCTCTGTGGCCTCTTACTTCATCTTCCTGAGGTGGATGTACGGCATTAACATGATCCTGTTTGGTCTGACCTTTGGCCTGGTCATGGTGCCTGAGGTACGTTACAGAGCCTTCTGGTCATCACTGTCGAGTGGATCTGTTTTTCTCTTGTTCACTGTTCACTCCCTCTATGTTTCACTGGTTTGCGGTTCCCTTCTCATTGTCCTCCCACTAACAGGCTTTAATGGGCCGGCCTTATGGCAGTATACCAAGAAAAACAGTCCCCAGAGCTGAGGAGGGCAGTGCCATGGACTTCGCTGTGTTATGGGACTTTGGTGTAAGTTCACTGTAAATGACTGGTGTGCCCCTTTGGATCTAACTGCGTAAAAAATATTAAAACTGATCAATGGTGAGAGACCTTTTGTGCCACCATTTTCACATATTTCTGACAATTTAAAAGATAATTTCACGACTCAAGAAAGTCATAGTTTGTGGTAAAGATACTGAAGTAACATCTTGTTTTGTGTGAGATGATTCTGTGGACCAAGGTAATAATAATTTGGGATTTTTCATTATAGCTTACTTTTATTTCGTTTTGACTTTTTTTCTCTAATTCAGTTAGTCTTAATTAGTTTTTAGAGCAGGTTTGCTACTTTTTTTATTAGTATTTTTTCTGAATGCTTAGTTTTAGTTTAGTTTTTTTTTCATATCTTTTATCTTCCTTGCTGTCCTATTCAAAGACATCCCATACAGGACTCTGCTGCTTTCTCCCAACTTTAGTCTCTATGTTGCCAGGTAGAGTGGGGACAAGAAGTCGACTCTAAAGTGACGAGAAGTGACAAACCATGAAGTGCCGTATGGTGGCGCCAGCTAAAATTGCTTGAGCGAAATAAATCGATTTCATATCAATCCGACATTGACAAAGACGAAAACAAAGGGAATTTTACCCATAATTTTTATGTTTCGTTAGTTTTGTAAGCACACAATTCATTTTCAGTTATCATTTTTCTTTTAGTTATAATTTTTATTTATTTCAGTTAACAAAAATGTTTTTTTCAATTCTAGTTTTCATTATTTTGTTAGTTTTTGTTAACGATAATAACCTTGCTGTGGACTGCATCTCACCAGTGACACCAGTGATTGTTAACTTGGTACTTTTCACCTCATTCCTAAAGTATTCAAAGAAGCTAAAAATCATTTGTCTGGTCATGTTGGAGCTGCAGACACAGCTTCAGTGACTCAACTGATTGTGGAGAGATAAAGTTAAGATAACACCACCTCTGGATGTGTAGTCTAGTTATGCATTTTTCACAATCTGATACTTTAACACTGTTACAACAAACTGTGACGTTGTTGACTTGTGAAATGATCTGTTAAAGGGAGGAACATATTGACAGAAAGTTGTGACTCTGACTCAAAAGCATGACGCAGACAGAGGGGAAATCAGATCTGGTTTTATTACTGAAAGGTTATGGACACAGATAGAAAGTCAAAAACAGCCAAACAAATCCAAAGGGAAGAGCTGAGGCAATGATCATTTACAAAAAGTCAGAAGGACACGGGGAAAATGGATGGGGAAATTGTTGCAGAATTATAACGATGAGCTGGTGAAGGGGAAGAAGAAGAGATCGCGGACAATAAGACACAACGTTACATCAGCCATAACATTATAACCACTGACATGCAAAGTGGTTATAATCCTGATTATCTCATTACCCTGGGACCTGTCAGTGGGTGGGATATATTTGGCAGGAGAATGACATTTAGCCCTCAAAGTTGATGTGTTGGAAACAGCAAAATGGGCATGGAGTAGGGGTCTCAGCAACTTTGACAACAGAGAAACTGTGATGGTCAAATCACTGGGTCAGAGCATCTCCAGATCTTGTTGTCCATTCCCAATGTAAAGTGGTTTATACCTACCAAAAGTCTAAAGAACAACCAGATTTTTACCAATCAAGCATCTTTGGGAGCAGAACATTATTACCACCTGTCTCTGACCCAAGGCCTTGACTCCACCAGACCTCTGAAGGTATGCTGTGGTATCTGGAATAAGACAATACAGCAGATCCCTGAAGTTCTGATTGTAAGAGGTCGACCTCCATGGTTCAGATGAATTTGTCCAACACCTCCCACAGATGATCAAATGTCCTCAGACTAGGATGTCCTTCCTTAGTTCATTTTTGGTCCATACTAGCCACTGCGGACAAGGAACACGCAACAAGACCTGCAGTTGTGGAGATGCTCTGACCCAGTCATCACCATTACAATAGGGACCTCTACAGCGAGAAAGTAAAGGAGGAGAAAAGAGAGAGTGATAGAGATAGAGAGAGACTGGGGGAGAGGGTGGAGAGGGTGGAGAGGGGGGAGGTAGGTGGAGACACATGCACAGATAACCGAACTAGAACATGTATGGAACAGTATAATAAACACTGTCGTAATTATATGGATAAGTGAGTGATGATGATAAAGGTAGAGAGAGGCAGGACCACAGCAGCAGGTCCAGAGATAAAGGTAAATGTGTAAGGTGTAAATGATGGCATAATGCATCCAAACATCACTTATCTCTTACTACTGACCACATTTTTACCAAAATAAGGTCCCATGTGGCACACGTAGAAGGGACAGGACTCCCCTTTTCTATATGGCTGACACTCACCCACCTTAAATATAAGCTTATTACCCCGCCCCCCAAAGGGGAGGGAAGGGGTATTGGTTTTGATTTGTTTGTTTGTTTGTTAACACTCTAGCAGGAAAACTACTTATTGAATTCATACCAAATTGGGTTTATAGATTGCCAGTGACCCAGAATGGATATCAAAGTTTCAATTTTTTTATGAATGAAAAAAAAAAAAAAAAAAAATCCCCCATTTACTTATAATGGGTGAAAATTCATATGTGTGTAACAGCAAAACTATTGGTTGAATTCATACCAAATTGGGTGTATAGACTGCCAGTAATGCAGAATAGATGTGGTTACATATTGGGAACAGTGGACCAAAATTCAAAATTTTTATGATTTTTTTTTAAATCTTTTTTTTTCTCCCATTTACTTATAATGGGCGAGATTTCACATGTCTATAAAAACATTAATTTTTTTATTCAATTTACTTCAGACTTGGCACATATATAGAGGCAATTGATATACTGACATCATCACACTCATAGACATGTTGACATCAGCTGGATCGATGCCAAAATAAGCTACAAGATGTGCAAGGGGCGGGGTTTGTTGTGCCTGGCACCACTTGTTAAGTTTTGTTATTGTATATTGTAATATCTTCAGTAAAATTAGTAAATGAATCTAAATTATAACACTTTTAAAATGCTGTCGACTAATATGTGTCTCTGCAGGGTTACGCTCAGTATTCAGTCCTCTTCTACGGCTACTACAATAACCAACGTTCCATCGGCTGGCTCAAGTTTCGCATGCCTCTGTCATACTTCCTGGTTGGCGTGGGTACAGTGGCGTACAGCTACATGGTGGTCATTAGAACGTGAGAGGATGCCACATTTTTTCTGAATACATGCAGTAGCCCCATCAATGCAATGCAATGCAATTCAATAAATGAGTTCTAATTACTTTTGTTGACAGGATGGCCCGTAATGCAAATGAGTCTGGAGTCGGTGACGATAACAGCTTTAATTTTAGCTGGAAAATGTTCACCAGCTGGGACTACCTGATAGGGAATCCTGAGACTGCAGACAATAAATTTGCTTCAATCACCACCAGTTTCAAGGTCAAAAGAGCCGCTTTTGTGTGTTTGATATAAGTCTATTTATACCAACTACTTTGTCACGATCTCCCTCCCACTCTGCATTCATTTTTCTTTCTCTCCTCTGTTTGCTCACTCTACTCCATTATACATGCTGTTTCCATCAGTGCATTTCCACCTCTACTCCCCTGCAGCCATACACAGAGTGCCCTTTAGTAATCCACACACACTATATATATATATATATATTACACCTGATATTCTCAAACCTGGAGAGGAGACTCTGAACCTGTTTTCAGTGAGTCACCATTTCATTTGTATATTAAAAAGCATTATAAACCTATGATATGTAAATTCATTTTCTCTTAGAGATGTGGTGCAGAGTGCTTCTCTTCTCACAAACATCAGCTTTATAAAGTGACTGAAGGTTAAAGGATTAGGAAAAGAAGTAGATGTCACAAAAATTAAACACCAGATCTATCTTTTGACCTGAAATATTTTGTAAACCTGTGTAGTATAGATAGTTTCTGATGCTAATACTCCTCTCTACCGGAACTATGGACTTTAACCCTCCGGTATCCGGGTGCGCCGTTTAGGCACACTTTGCACTTCATTTTAAAAAACTTCATATTATTTTTCACTATTTAAAAAAGGTTAGAAATCAAAAGTTGTTCATTTTTGCATGATCTTTAAAATTCTGGCCACCAACTAAAATGTGCACATTGTAAACAAAAGAAAATTACCAGACTAGCATCTGTCTCCCAAGTGTGCCAAAAACGCACTATTTCTTCCATTTGATCTGTATGATTAGGGCTGACCTTGATTTAAAAAAATAAAATAAAATTAGAGCAGAAAAATAAATCAATATATAATATTTAATAGTTTGATTTGTAGTTGTGCCTTTTTGGCACACTTGGGGACAGATGCTAGTATTTTTGAACATTTGACCTAGCGCCAAAAATAATAATGCAAAGTAACCAATGTTGGAGTTAATCATTGACATATGCCAGGCTGCAAAAATCAAATAATATGTGATCCACTTTTTATGTAGAATATTGAAAAAAAAATATTTTTTTGTGTTTTTTGCATCCAAAAAAAATGGTTTCTTTACATTACAAACATGGCATTTAAAGGGTTAAAAAATGTGACAATTATTGAGTATTTGGTATTTTTATTTACGGCTCAAGTTGATGAAATAGAAAAAAGTGTAAAAGAATTAAAAACAAATTGTATGAAAATGTTTTTGACATTATTCCGAAAACGAACGTGTGAAAATGGCACATTTGGTGCTTAGTAAGGGCCTTGCTGGACAGGATACTGGAGGGTTAAGGGAAAACAATAGACACTCAGACACTTAAAGTTGCGCCCACAAATGCCTGGATTTTTAGATGGATCCACAGTGGCCAGGAGGCTAGGAGAGCAGCATAGACATTATTTCAAAAACAAATCAGGACACAACAATTAAATAAGTACATGTCATTTTACACAGCAAAAGATGACATTATTAAAGGGCAAGTTCAACAACAATTTCAGAACAACTACACAAGTAATTGTTTAATAGTTTAATGTGACATTTAATGAACAGAGTAATGACCCAAATCTTGTTAAATTTGCAAAGATTTTAGTGCCCAAGGTCAAAGGTCAATCTCTCTGTGAACTCACGTCTATGTATTCTTGTGAATGTAACATTTCAAAAATGCTTTGTAGGATTTTTGTCTAACTTTCTGAAAATGTTTACTTCAGAGTTGAGGTTGGTAATTTGTGTTGTGACCTCATAAAAATTACATGTAATTGAGAGAACTGCATGAACAGATTATGTTGGAATATAAGTGGATGCATCTGATTGACTTTATATTTCTGACTTTTGAATATAAGCTAATTAATCGGTCTTTTCCTGCTTCAAACTGCTGTTATTATATCAGCTTTTAAAAGTCAATGAACTGTTGTTTTTGTTCTTCTGTGAGATCAGAATGGTCACATATTCCAGTCTGTTTACCTTGTGTTTTCCTCATATTTTTGTTCTGCTTGTTTGCCATATTTTCTGAATGTTCTGCTCCAGTGTTTGTATATTAATATTGGTCCTTGCCTTGCCCTTAATGTCACAAATTTATTTATCTTCTGTTCTTTGTTCTCCCTATCAAGGAGGCCATTTTAGAAGAGCAAGAAAGTCGGAAAGACGACAACATCCATCTGACTCGTTTCCTGCGGGTTCTGGCCAACTTCCTGGTCCTCTGCTGCTTGGCTGGAAGTGGGTATCTCATCTACTTTGTAGTGCGGCGCTCTCAGAAGTTTGCTCTTGATGGACTGGAGAATCACACCTGGTGGGAAAGAAATGAGGTAGAAACAAAGAATGAAAAAAAGACATATAGACACTGAGAGACAAAGGTGGGAAAAATATTCTACCTATGATTATTAACATTTTTTTAACTTATAATTTGTTTGGCAAGCCTAAACAAAGCAAAGACTACTTGGAAAATGTAACATGGCAATTTTCCTTCAACGCAATTACTCTTTTGGTGATTCTGTAACAGCAGGAAAAGGACAGATTTGAATGACACGTCATTTAGAAAGTACACCTACAGAGTTCATAACAATTCATCAGCTTACTGTTTAACATTCAGCTGTCCATCTGCTTCCCTTTGTAGACGAATCATCACATATATTCTATAGATCATCTGTTGACAGAGGTGTGAATTTGCGTCAAGATTTCATTCGGTTTCCATCCAAATGCACAACAAATTGTTCATGCAAATGTTTCGTATCGTCAGTTTTCAGTATTTCTGTATTAAATATTAGCTGCTATACTGCAAAAAGCTGAAACAGACTTTCAGCTCAGATTTGCTCTAAATAAGGACTAACAATATTTCTCTTTTCATGTACCTATGAATTTACCCTATTACTAACACCCCTATTGCACTGTAAGTAGTGATTAATTCTTATTACAGTGTTTGTCTTTTTGATATGTAAGTGTGGAGGATTGTATGTAGTACTGTAGTGTACAGTACTTGACCCAGTGCATATTATAACATTAACATTAATGTTTTGATTCTTCAATATTTAATCACATTGTTTTTCTCCTCTTGATGATCCTGTTACTGCATTTCTGTAAAGCACTTTGAATTTCATATGTGTATAAAATTCTCTGCTTGAAAAAATTACCTTGTCTATATTTCTGGACAGGGTTACATTTTATTAATTAATTTAAGAAGCTTAATATAATGTAATAGGATTAAAATAAGCAGTAAATCTGAACTCAAGTGGAATGTTCTTTGAAAATTTTTACAACAGCAAAGATGACAGCATCTTCTAAAGTGAGAAATTTTGACACCTGTGCTGAATAAAAATTTGATTTTGATCTTCAAATACTACTCTATGTGAGTGGACTAACTAAATAAATTGTTACAGAGTACAACAACTTCAATCAAATTAGCTTCATACTGTTTGACATCATCATTATTACTTATTTAACCCTTTCATGCATGAATTTTGAAAAAATTTATCTAGATTTTTTTTTAGATTGATTTTATTTCTCAAAATTAGGCTAAAGTTGAAATACATTAAAAAAAAAATTCTTTAAAATATGGTTTTGTTAAGAAAATATTTAAACTCCTGAGACCCAGGAAAGTTCAAGTTTTGGCTTTTTTTGGATCAAATAATTGCCTATATTGGAAATTTTGATGGAATGTTTTTTGCGGTGGACAGTTTTTTTTTTTGTTTTTTTTTGTATAATGCTGTGAAACTCTTGTCCACAAACATGGACAGAAAACCCATAAGTGAACTTTATGAGATCACAGAGCAGTCAGAATTCTAAAACTGAGATGATACTTTTTTCTCTGTATTGCTTAGGGTTGTTAGTGACTGCCCCCATGTGGTTTGGAAAATTTTGCCTTTATAACCCTTTGGAAAGTGAGCTTAAACTGTGTGTCCATAAATCTGGACGTCATGCATGAAAGGGTTAATCTTCTTTTCCTGCCATAACATGCACATGAATCAACCTAATACACTTATTTGTTCCTTTTTGAGTTTTCTGAGGCTCAGTTCCTGTGTCTTTCAGGTGAACATGGTCATGTCATTACTGGGGATGTTCTGCCCCATGCTGTTTGACGTCATCAGTGCTTTGGAGAACTACCACCCTCGAGTTGCCCTGCAGTGGCAGCTGGGCCGCATCTTTGCCCTCTTTTTGGGAAACCTCTACACCTTCATCATTGCCCTCATGGATGAGATTAACCTCAAAGTCAGAACTGAGTGTGGGGAGAGTGTGAGCTTTTATAATGTTGGTTTGTGACTAACCTCAGGTGTGTGTGTGTGTGTGTGTTACAGAGAGAGGAGGAGAAGGTAGTGAAGTTTAATATCACCATGTGGGAAGCCAGTCTTTACAATGGCACTGTATCAGAAAACAGCACCGCTTCACCAATCACTATCCACCCCGCTGACATACCCAGGGGGCCCTGCTGGGAGACCATGGTGGGCCAAGTGAGTGTGTGTTTACATTATGTAACTCTGCATGATTTAATTATGTGTTGGCGCAGCATTAAATTATGTTATAATATTAAACAGACACATGAGACAGAGGCAGAGGACAATACATAATCTGTAAAATTAATATGGAAAACTAACTTTAAAAACATAAACATCATAATATTGTATTTTTTAACATACTATAATAGATAACCTATTGAATATAATCAACTTTTTCTCTGTAAAATATGAGAAAAAATATGCATATTTTTATCATTTAGAAATAAAAAATAAATATGTTAACTGGAGATAAATAGACATAAATTTATAGCCTTAAAATAAAAGTAAAGCAGATATGGATTTCTGCGATTAATGTCAAATTCTGGATTTACCTTCATACTGATGTAAAGTGTTTAATATCTCTCAGCTATAACACTGCATAAGGAAATGAATAAAAGATTAAATGCAATAGACAGGTCATGTGTGTTTTCTGTGTGAATTATTATGTTCAGCTCTTGATTCTTACTTTTTCCTGTAAACACATGAAGTGAGGCGTTAACTGTTAAATAACTGGGACAGACCATCTATATTTATGGCTTATTTATACAGTATATCGAGTAAATGACAGGCAGAATTTATTCAGCTGCCATGTGCAAAAATAGCTGGGTTTCAATCATGACTCACTTTCTTCTATTTCTTCCTGGAACTGTGCATTACCATGGGTATAATTATTTTAATGAATATTTTTCTCATGATTCATGCATAACAGGATGAGAAAAATTCAATGATGCTCAAAAGATTATGAGTATATGTGATGAAAACACCCCAAAATTTCATTCTCAAGTAATAAGCTTTAATTTTCTTCAAATATTACCTTAAATGATATTGTCAGTAAAATAAAATGTACAAATGTATAGAAATAGAGTTAGTTCTGGTGATTAGATGTAATTTGCATGTAATTTTCTTTACAGACACATTCCTCTTTTTAGTCCTGTTTATACACATGAGTAATCAGTAAAAATGCTTATATACTGAGTCCCAATTACACTTCATCTATCAAGAATAAATCCAATTATCACAATGATTTAATGAGAAGAGGTACAAATATTTTATTCCAAATCTATGGACAACAGTCTATGTAATATTGTATATTTTATATCAGGACGAAACAGTTTCAGGATATTTACAGACTAAACACACAAGCGCTGATGTCCACTGTAACACTGCGTCATCCTCTGTAGGAGTTTGTGCGACTCATTATATCCGATACCATGACAACCTACATCACCTTGCTGATTGGTGACTTCCTGAGAGCTGTGCTTGTTCGTTTCCTCAACTACTGCTGGTGTTGGGACCTGGAGGCTGGATTTGTGAGTCATCTGAACTGAAATCCCACAGTGCATCATTTATGTGTTTGGAGAAAGTGCGCCCGGAAACAAAAGTATGAGTCACAGTCAGCTTATTATGTTTTTTTTTGTGTCCTTTTCTAAAGCCATCTTACTCTGAGTTTGATGTCAGTGGGAATGTCCTGGGTCTGATCTTCAATCAGGGGATGATATGGTATGAGGATGACCATTTTTCTGTTTACATAAAGTTAGTTTAATTTCAATACCACATTTATGATCAGCAGAAATGGGTAGTCATGAACTGCATTTACATTTTTTACATGTTCTTCAGTCTTCTATTTATTGGTCTGTTTTTACTTTGGTTATCTCACACACAAAAAATAAATAAATAAAAATAAATAAATAAATAAATAAATAAATAAATTAGGGGTGGGCATCTATCATCTATCATTCATCAAATAACGCCGACAATTTTTTTTTTATCTCACGTTAACGCCGTTTTATTATTGTTCTGCCTTTCAAGCAAGTCTTAGTTGATTTATACATACGGACTCTTATTTTGAAACTCATGCTTTTATTTTGCTGGTCCACACACCGGTGCTGTGTGTATGTGCAGCTGAGAGGAGAAAACCGGCAAACTTTACAAGTAATGTTGATGTTTAAGCTAATTTGTTTATGCAAGCAGTCGGAGATGGGTTGCTAATTCTTTATGCAGGCTCATGTTAAGTTTATGTTAATTCATTGGTTGTGTTTAGGTCTAATATGTCAGCCTTTGAACTAACCTTTACTCATTTACGATGTGAATGTTGTATTAGCAGTCATTTTATCTCGATGCTAACTTGAATGGGAAAATCCATAGACACGCTAACGATTAGCATTTACAGGTTAATTAAAGATTTACAACGTCTTTTTATTCAGCAACAAAGGTTCACATCAGAGATATTTGATACTATTCATTCTTACAACAACTGAACATAAAATACTCACAGGCAAACGTTTCTGGGGCCATACAAATAAGAGTGAAAGAAACATGTCTGTCTATGTCCGAACTAACTACGGTAACACGGAAAGGACAAAACATAGGTTAGTGCAACTTATTCTGACGACTTCAGGGCCCCTTTTGCTTGCTTTGAACAACTAAACATCACATATTAATGGGCTTATTAGTATTAGTACTGATTAGGGGGCTTAAGACTCCTGTCAATCACTCACAAATGTAAATACACTGGTGGGGACATAAACATGTGTAAAAGTAGTGATTTTTTACATGGACATTTTCATTTTAAATGTCTTCAGATGGTGGGGTTGAGAAGGACACAGTTCTTTGGAAGCACTGACGTGCAACTATTTTTTATCACTGGAGTACTTCCAGTCTGGAATATCACTGAAAGGCAATACATGCTGTTGATGCCCCCCCCCCCCCCCAACAACTATGCGATTAATCGCGATTAATCGCAGAAAGCCATGCGATTAATCGCGATTAAAAATTTTAATCGCTGCCCACCACTAATATATATATATATATATATATATATATATATATATCTATATGTATATATATATATATATATATATATATGTATATATATTTTTTATTTTATTTTATTTATTATTTATTTATTTTTCATGTGATTCCTTTTGCCTCATGAAGATTTATGTGGTTGAAATACCTCTAGTTATATCCAAAGTTACATTTTTTCTCCTCTGTTTTTTAAGTTTCTAAAGCACAGAGCTGCAAAAACTAAACAATTTCCCAAATACTTACCTAAAATTAAATGAATCAGCAAGTATTTTTATAACTGATCATTGGTTTGAGTTATTTTTTTAAGATATAAAATTCAAAATTCTTTGATTCCTGCTTCTTAAATGTGAAAATTTCCTGTTCTCTGTGACATGTGAGGGTGATATATTGATATTTTGGAAGCACTTTTTTACCTTTTTCATTTTTTAGTCCAAACACGAACTCAATTAATTAAAAATAAAAGAATAATGATCATCAGTTGCAACCCAGTGAAGTTGCTATTTTGATGGGTACTTTTACTTCCAGCCATATGTAACCACGTCCTATGACCAGCAGCTGTGGTTTAATTAAAAAACAAATCCCTGATGATAAATAACGCTGTCATTCTGCCCTCTACCCACCCTTTGTTCCAGGATGGGTGCATTCTACGCTCCCTGCCTGCCGGCCCTGAACGTCCTCCGGCTCCACGTGTCCATGTACCTGCAGTGCTGGGCCGTCATGTGCTGTAACGTGCCACAGGAACGGGTCTTCAAGGCCTCTGGCTCCAATAACTTCTACATGGCCATGTTGCTGGTCATCCTCTTCCTATCCACCTTACCTGCCATTTACACCATCGTCTCCATCCCCCCTTCATTTGACTGTGGACCCTTCAGGTGATTAAAACCCTAATTAAGGAAGTTTGCCTCTGCTAGTCTGATTACTTGCCTTTTCTTACTTCGGTTGTTTCGAATCACTTCTCAGTGGGAAGAGTCGAATGTTTGATGTGATTCAGGAGACTTTGGAGTCAGACTTCCCCGCCTGGTTTAGTAAAGTTTTCAGCTACGCCTCTAATCCTGGACTGGTGCTTCCTTTCATATTACTTATGGTGTGAGTTATGGTCTTATTTTACATTCAGACTAAGATTCAGATTGCATTTATTCAGTAAGTCAAACAAAATTCATTAAAATTAAAACTGAATTACAAAGTAGTTACAGCTCTAAATAGAAATATAATGAATATGTTGTTGTCATTTTCTATAATATTATAATAGTAAATATATTTTACTTTTAAAATATGTAATAATTTTACTTACTCCAGCTAAATGCGCCTTGACATTATTACTCTACAGTGCATTAAGCTCAAGTAAAATGTACCTTGTCCCTTTTTTTACTCCACCTTGTTGATTTATATTTTATATTTGATATTTTACAGCTGTTTATTTATTCCGTTGTTTTATACTGTGAATTTGTTTTACCGTGTTAATTCTCTTTATATCAGTGCACCACACTGTGTTGGTCTGAACACCCTAATTTCATTGCACATGACTCTTTATTCTCTTGCATGGTAATAATCTGTGTTATATCTTGTAGGTTGGCTATTTACTACTTGCAATCCACATCCAAAAGCTACAAAGAAGCTAATGTGGAGCTAAAGAAGAAACTACAAACGGTAACCCTCAGTGAATTACATGTTGTTTGGATTCTACTTTTAACATTTGAGATTAATTTGTGCTTTGAAATTAGGGCACTTGTGTTCTAGGTGGAGACATTCAGTCTCAGGTCAGAAAGTGAAGGGGATATGGTTCATAATCCATATTTATTTGTCTTCGAGGGTGCATTTATGCAGCCCTGGAACCTCTCAGTAGAGCAAAGATGTGGATTTAGCCTCTTGAAGCTCCAGTAGTTGTATTAGTATCATCAGTCCAACAGGGAGCAGCAGAGTTACAGCTCATGTCTCAATAAAGAAGTCCAACGTGTAGAAACTGCTCTGAATTTTCTTATTGTTTTTAAGTTTTACATTGTATTATTACACACTGTTCTCAGGATGAATTGATTAATTAATAGTTTCAGTCACTGTGCACCTGCAGCTTGAAACAAACTGCTGAGGGATTTATTCACATTTAACTTGCAGCTGCTTCATTCATTTAACACTGTAATATTTCTTACAGTTCTGTTATTTTTCTGAATTATCATTATTTTTAAAATGCATTTTATTGTTAATCAGTTCAGTCCAATGTCTTGCATCAGTATTTAGTCCGCTAACTTCAAAATATGACTCTCACTCTAATATCACTCCTGGCCAATGGATTTATATGAGTAAATGAATGTTCCCTGTTGCTAATCCTCTACCTTTTATTTTTCTCCATCAAGCAAAATGAGGAGAATAAAAAGAAAAACAAAAAAGCAGCATTGAAGGCTGCAATGGATCTAGAGGAGGCCAGAAAAGCTGCATCACAGGCTGCAGTTCAACAGAAGAACAACAACGCTTCAATACAATACAACGAAGGTGAACGAAACTAAGAAAAGCATTTTTAGCTTTTCTCAACTGACTGCATATAGAAAAGTCAATGTTCACTAGAATTTTACTTCACACCAATTTCAGATGTATTGCCTCCTACTCCCTGATATAAAGTGAAATGAGAAATGTTCTTATTCTACTCCCTTTAAAAGAAGATGAAGAAGAAGATGAAGAAAAATGCAGTGACAGGGTTAACCATGGTAAGAATGGACGCCACCCTCCTCCTGCAGTGAGAGACCGAACAGGACAACTCCCAGCCACCAGAGCTCCTGTCTCCAGGGCTTATCACCATGGCAACCATGGGACGCCTCCTGGATATCTGCCTGGGTGTCCTCGACAAAGTGAACCGAGGATGTACAGAGTGCCGAGCCTGCAGAGACACTGAGAAAGTGAAAACATTTGCCTTTACAGTGAACTGAGATGATAACTATACAGTGTTCTGATATTCTTCATAACTTTGTTTTATGACCAATAAGAAGTTCATTTTAGCAGCTGTTTACTTGATAGAAATTTTTTTTCAGTTTACTATTAAGTTAGCTTCTTTTTAACCCACTGATTAGTAAATGAAGTGGAAAAAGTTTCTTCATTATTATGTTACATTGGTTATTGACAGAAGACTCCGTATTAGATCTAACTGACATGGACTGACACAGGACTCCTTATGTATTTTAGCTGCATATACAATTTCCATCCATTTGGATTACCTGTTTTTAACCAAAACTAATCAATAAAACTTAAAGTATGACGTATTTGTCAGTCAAACAGAAATGAAAGAAGTAACTTCAAACTTGAAAAAAAGTGAACTGAAAAGTATGGCATAAAAACCATCCAGATAAATATATATTTATATATTTATCCAGATAAATGGCGTCATCTGGATCGAGTGAATTTGATTATGGTTGGATAAGAAGTATAAACATATACCATTCCTACACCCTATTGGTTTGTACATGATCCATCGCACCTGACTTCTTGCACCATTCCAATACTTATATTCAACTAGTCATCATATCTTCTGCTCCATGAAACACATGTTAATGCTCAGTAGTGCACATATATGGTTCTTTAATACATTTGTATTGTACTCAAATGCATTCACTTTCAATGGGCATATATGCAGCTGAAACAGGTAGAGTAGTGCATCCCAGATGTTTCAACTTTAACATTTTAATATATCATTATAGTCATTATGGCCTTTAGAAAACTGTTTTTGGGGAGGTGGGGTAGTGCACTATAGGCCCCTGTGGTGCTGCCTCAGCTTTTGCCCTAATGGCTTTTTCCCCCCTTACATTTACTTTTATACTTTAGGTAGTTTTGAAACCAGTACTTTTATTCTTTTGCTTGAGTAAAAAGCTTGAGTTGATACTTCAACTTCTACAGAAGTCTTTTTAAACCCTAGTACCTATACCTCTACCTGAGTAATGAATGTGAATATTTTTGACACCTCTGACTGTACTGTATTAACCCTGGCTGTGTATTTAAAACTCATTAGATTTACTAGTGCTGTTTCATATATGTTTGACTGACAAATACGAAACAAATTGGTAGAATGTTTACACGGAAATAAATTATATTACAGGGTCTAATTTTTTGAGGTGTACTGTCTCATAAAGGCAGTACTTTGCAATGTAAAACATACAGTTTGGACAAAAAAGGTATTTTATTATTGTATATTTTTACTTTTTCTAGTCAAATGGTGACAAATGCACAAGCCACCCCACTTTCAACCAGTTTTTTACACATTGTTGTTTTTTCTCTTGAGTCATCCTGACACATATTTTCCTCTGAGACTCTGAGCAGAGCTGTCCCTAGTCTTGCGACTGGGCCAAAGTAGTAAACAATTCATTAGACATGGACGCCATTTAACCTAGCTAGCTGGCCTTAAAGGGATCACTCACTCATCTCTGGCAGGACTTGCACCTTTACTTGAACCATTTTTGGCTCTAAGTCCAAAATCGCATGGCTGTTGATTAGAGAGTTGGACTGTTCTTTGCCAGACTTCAATAAAAATATGAAATCTGTGATGAATATTCAAATGTAGCTGATCTGCTGCTGTCATCATGGACATAGAGGTCTGACGTATTATCAGATGGCCTGTACCATCTGATAACTTCATGGACATATCTGATCCTGGTCCTCTTGCAATCCTGTCAATCACACTTTCATTTATCTGATTTGCCAGATGCAGTTATGTCTCATTAGTTAAACTGAAATTGTATAAATTAGACTCATTCATCACATCTTTCAGGGCAGATTTAATTAAAATTTAAGATTTGTGCAGTGTAAGATGAATAAATGTCATGTTTAAATGATTTAAGATAACAAGTCAACAAGCTCATAATACTGCTGACATTAAATTACAGAGCCATTCAGATCCAGTTCCATTGATGCTCATGACCAATTCATGGCAAGTAAGCATTAAGTATTCATTCTGTAGTTATTTGAGATCCAAAGGATGGAGAAAGCTCTTATGCTTTATTCTGTCATCACGAGCCAGCAACTGTCGATCACATTATGTAATGCAAACTTTGATAAGGAAGGATGTAGATGTTGACCTCCTCTGTAGACTGCAGACCTGGAGGCTGCCTTCTAGTCTTCTTTCCACGTGTTTACCCAGGTAATGCCACCCCCCTCATGCCCGCTGTGTCACCCTCCTACTGGAGTTGTGTTTTGGCTCCGTCCCAGTCTCGCTCCATGCTGGTACAATGTGGCAGAAAACTGAGCCATGATGGGATTGCACATTACCGGATATCTCAATGTCCGCCGTACAGCTCAAGCATCTCTTATTCACAACGCTAATGAAGGGAGGAGTGAGATAGTGAGGCGCCACAAGCTTTGATTTGACTACTCAGATGGCGTCCAGTTTTGCTTTTGGAGACCAAAGGATGGCACTGAGCCTGTGCGTGAACTGACGAAGCCTTTTTACTTAATGGATCTTAAGGATGAACAGGCTTTCTCTGAAACTAAGAGAAAAAGAAAGACCTAAAGGAATGAGAGAGGGGTTGAATGGTCAGAGGAAGTGATGGGGGATGTCCAGGAGGAGGAGGAACAAGAGGAGGAGCTGGATGAGGAGGTTGTATAAAGCGTCTGTCATGAGGGCTTAGGTTGTCTTTTAAATACACGCCCTCAGGCCAACATTCATATAATCCCCGGATGTGTGATGCTGCCTGTGTTGGCATCTCCAGTTTCTCTGAATTATTCAGAGGGTCAGATCTGACATTTGACCATAAGCACAAAGGTAGAGGATACATCTCAGGGAATGAAGTACATAACAAGGATGGAACATTTCAGTATCAGTCTTTACTCTCACTTTTTCCACCAATGATGTGAAAGAAAAAAAAAATGAAAATGGGTCTTTTTTTTTTTTTTTAATTTTTCAGAGAAAATATAATTCTGTCTTTGTTGAATTTAACCATGAACAAGCAAAAATACTGTTTTACTTATTTCAGAGTCTTTAAAGACTACTTGTTTAGTTATTTAATCTATGAATTAACTGTTCAGTACTTAAAATGAGCAGAATTTGCTTACTTTTTTAAAATCTAGAATTAAAGTTAAAACTCACTATACAGGCTTTCAATCTAATTTAAAATAATCTAGTTAATTTACCCCACTTTGCTCAAAACTGACAATTTCATTATTTTTAAGAACGCATGGCTTCTTTTCTTTGCAGCGTGGAGTATCTTCTTCTCGGATCAGACTGCGTCATACTGTTTGTGAGTCCTATAGGTTACTGTCTATAGTATTTAAATGCAGTGTTTCACTTTTCACTCAGAATTACTTAAGGTTTCATTTAACTTTAATGTGGCCTTGACCTTAATGTCTACATTTGCTCTGGTGTCTGATTTCTGGGTTACAGCTTAATGATGGCAAATGTCAAACCTCCAGTTTTTGGTGTCGGCTTCATAACACTGTGTGCTTGGGATTTCTTGATTGATTAACATTTTGATTGACAGGTCCTTTGTCTGCCTCTGTTGTCTTGCCCTGGGCTTCTGATTATCATCTAATGGACTGCGTCTGTAGCGGTCGTCAAGGAGCTCACTCATTGAAAAGCCTCAACAGACTCACAGCTGTTTCTGTGTGTGTGTGTGTGTGTGTGTGTGTGTGTGTGTGTAGGCATCTCATTGTTTTGTCACAATATCCACACAGGTGTAGTTGCTGTTCACTCTTACTGCCTCATGGGAGGAGAGCAGGATAAAGTTTACTCAAGAGGACCAATAAGAAAATAAGAAAATTAATTGAAGATCATAATGCCTCCCAAGAAAAAAAGTCACGCTGCAGTTGAGGTTGATGATGGTGAGGATTTTTGATTTTTTTTTCCTCCATTGTTTGCTAAGATTTGACACTAACATTTTTTTTCCCTCAGGAGAGATTCACTGTAAATTAGATAGAGGCTTGTCCACTGAATTTTAATGTCATTATGCATATTTTTGTTGACAGTTGGGATGGAAGTTGATGCAGTGTCAGAGGATGATAGTGAAGGTGAGTTTTGTTTCCTTTTCAGTGAGTAACAGTTAAATTAAAGTAGGAAAAAGCTTTATGATATCTCACTTATTTCCTTTTTCTTCTTGTTTTCCTCTAGTTTCTTTTACATACTTTGCACTGTCATTACTGTTACATGAGCTAAGGCTATAAATTCAGTCAATGACACTTCAGACAAGTATGACTAAAGTGTTTTTTGGTTCGGAACTCAAGGTTAATAGATTATGCTTCTGAAAATAAATACAATTAAGGCTTCTTACTTTTTTTTCTCCAATGTCTCTTTTTCAATATGACTTCAGGTTTTAGCATCTTGATGTCAGTGTTGATCTAAAATGTCTCAACCTTATATTTATTATAAAAATCTATATATGTGTGTATCAGAGGAGGCCAGGAGAAAAACTAAAAACAGAAGAGCCAAAGCCCAACGCAAACCCAAACGGGTTAGTGACGACGAGGAGGAGGAAGAAGAAGAGGACGAGGCACCGAAGAGGAAGGCGCGAAAAAAGAAACGCAAACCACAGGACAGTGATGAAGAAGAAGACGAGGAAGATAACAGGAGTGTGAAAAGCAAAAGTTCAAAAGCCTCGAGGAAAAAAGCTGCTAAGGAGGAGAGTGATGAGGAGAGCGAAGATGACAAAAAGAAGAAGAAAAATGGAGGCAAGGCTGTGTCCAAAAAGGGCAAAGAAGAACAGAATGATAAGAAGAAGGGAAATGCTAAAGGGAGTGGAGGGAAGAATAAAGGTGGAGAGAAGGACAAGAAAAAGAAGAATGGGAACAGGTGCAGTATTCTCTGAGAGCTGTCTCTCACATACCTGCACGCACCTTTACCCTCCAAAACTCTGGCCACACATGAAGCTATTGGACATATATTCAGGACACAGAAACTAAGCCACCTTTGTCCAACTGAATATATGGCATTTGTAATTGATGTTTTTTTTTTTTGTTCTATAGTGTCTCAACAGTCAGTCAATTTACTGGGATTGTTCATGTGGTACAACTCCAGTGAACTTATTTTATAAGGACTTTTATAAGGAGGTTTTTATTATTACATTGACAACAAAATACATAGTTATACTGTTTTTCTTGGTTTTATAAAAGGATTATAACCTGCAAAGTGACAGAAAAGTATTCATCATATGAGATATTTTACAGAAGACAAAATCAAGTCAACCTGAGCTTTTTTCGTGTTGAGTTGCTGTGATGCTGTTGTGATGGATGAGGCAACCTTCATTCATCATTAACTGTTGTCATGACATAACAAATACCCCCTGGATAATTAATGGTGCTATTTAAGTTGACTGCATTTTAACAAAAAAAAAAAAAGTTTGACTTTTTGGGAAATGAAATCCACAACATGACCTTTTAGCCTGATTGTTGTGATTCTAATTTCAATTTTGTAATTTTTGAAACATTCAATACCTTTTGAGATATTAAACTGAAACACAGCCATTATGTGTCAAAATTCCTAAACTGGGGTCAAAACTTGAATGACTCTGTACTTGAATGCTAAAAAGTTGTAATAATCTACATGGATCAAACAATTCTAATTGACTCATAACACGAATCTTGAAAATCAAATCAAATCAAATCAAATTTATATAGCACCAAATCATAAAAGTTATCTCATGACACTTTACAAATGGAGCCGGTTGAAACCAGACTCTCAAGCCAATTTACAGAAACCCAACAGAATCCTCCAGGACCAAACACTTGATAGTGGTGACAGTGGAAGGAAAAACTTCCTTTTAACAGCAGAAACCTGGAGCAGACCCTGACTCCTGGAGGATGGACGTCTAACTTGACCAGTTGGGGTAAAAGAGAGAGGGTTCAGGAGGAGAAAAAGAGAGAGAGAGAGAGAGAGAGAGAGACTGGGGGAGAGGGGGAGGTAGGGGGAGACACATGGATTGATGCACAGATAACTGAACTAGAACTGTCAAAAGTAGATCAGCTGGTGTTAATATAATTACTAGAAACCAGAACAAAGGTCCATGACTGTTAATACTACTACTACAAATACAAGTATTAACAGTGGATATACTACTACTACATAACAAGTATTAACAGTGGATATACTAAGACTACAAATACAAGTATTAACAGACTACAAATACAAGTATTAACAGTGGATATACTACTACTACATAACAAGTATTAACAGTGGATATACTACTACTACATAACAAGTATTAACAGTGGATATACTATGACTACAAATACAAGTATTAACAGACTACAAATACAAGTATTAACAGTGGACATACTACTACTACAACAGGTAGTACAAATAATAGAAACCTCGACCATCTATAGATCTATATGATAAACACTATCACAACCATATGGATAAGTGAGTGATGACGATGAAGGCAGGAGAGGGGCAGGACCACAGCAGCAAGTCCAGAGTTGGTCCATGGAAAACCTGTGATGAACGGGGTTTGACAAATAAGACAAAATCTTTATTTCTTTGGAGAAAACTATGTGGGGTTCAGTGAGCTGCTTGTAATTTCACCAAAATAAGATGTTAATTTTAGTTTTGCAACTTCTGTTTTTGCTCAAACTTGTGAAGTTTAGCTTTGGCTCCCACTTTTTTCCCTCTATCAGCTCTTCTTCCTCTGATGATGATGAAGAATCTATGTCGGAGGGAGAGATGGCAGCCTTGAAGGAAGAGGTAGAAGAGAAAAAGAAACTGATTGCTACATTAAGAAACAAACCATGGCGCATGCAGAGGAGACTCATTCAACTCAAGTAAAAATAAGAACCAACGGTCAACTTTGACTTCTTCCTGTTATTATTAGTGGCTCTATTTTGATGGGTCTTTGCACCTGTTTTTTTTCCCTTTCTGCTTGTTTTTTTAATTTACATTTTGCCTGTTGTTCATTCAATTATTATCATTTTTATTGATTATTGCATCACTTTCTCTATTGCCTGCCATCCCACATGTCATGTACATGTGATGCTGTTGATTGACTATTAAAGCTTTTCACTTTGCTGTTTGATTCCTCTTTTGCAGTGCTTTGATTCTTATGAAACTCCACACTATTACTACTCAGAAAAACATTTTTGAAACATGTTCAGAGTGAAGTGGTTTGTGACATTGGAAATCAAAGCTAGGGGAAAACTGACACCGGTAGAAATGTGGACGAATACATTTAATGGTCAGATCTATGTTTTATTTATGACGTGCCCTCACTTTAACCTTCAGAGAAATGTGCTCATGAGCAACATAAAAAACCTCTGAAAGTGAAATTACTCTCATTTTAAAGTTACATATTTTGTTACTCATATTAATAATTTATTCATATTTCTTAAAGTGCAATAAAAAGTCTGAAACACCTTTCTCTAAATGTAAAACACACATGACCACACATGAAGCCGCTGTAGTTTAGCTGCTCTTCTATTCATGGTGAATGACAGTACACACTCTTCACAGCCAGAGCCAAGACTGAGAGCCGTGTAGGTTAGTGTGTGTGTACTCAGTGTGTATGTTTCTTTATGTACAGTTCGGTAAGCAAGCTTCTGAGAGGGGAACATGAGAGGCCAGCTGCTTTAACTTTTTCATGAGCTTGACACTGTTTAATGCATGTTGTTGTGGCTGACTGACCTGTTCTTTGCCAAGTCTCCTTGGTCTATGTTCTTGAGCATATGTCAGGTATCATCAATCAGTAAATCATACCAAACCATTGTTTTTTTCATCTTGTCCCCACTAAGTAATACACTTACTGGTATGTCCAGTAAGCGGTGTTGGTTACTCTCACTGTGCTTCACTGTATTATAATTGTGTTTTCTCTGATTGGTCGTATAGGGAGGCTCAGGAGTTTGTTGAAAAGTTTGAAGGAGCTCTGGGAAAAGGCAAAGGCAGGAAATGGTATGCATATAAAGTCATGATGACCAAGGTAATGTCATTTTACAGGTTTGCTGACACCTGAACCTTATACATTAAAATTATTGTGGTTTACAGTGGTGGCAAAAATTATTAAAACACCTGACATATCTAAAAATACATGGAGATGGTCACTCTGAGTACAACAAATATTAGATGGAGTGAGTCCTATTATCTATTTTTTTCATCCACTTTTAGCTTTAATATTTACTGAACCGAACAGGCCTTGTACATTCAACAGAATCCCACACATGTGTCCTAAGACTCTGGCATCACCATTAGTTCAACCACAATCACACCTGGCAATGAATACACGAGCAATTTGCAATTATGCAAATCTGACTGTGTGTGAGGTGACAAAAAAAAAGTGTATGTGAATGGTTTGTATGGATGCTTTGTGTTATTGTAAAAATATATAGGAAAAAAAATGTGTTAACAAAGCAAAGGAAGTGAAATTAATTTAATTATTAATTTGTAAAAAGGCGGTGGAAATCTATGTTATACTTCTTCCCACTCTTTTTCGAGCACTGAAAAATTTTGTTTGACCATGTTGTATGGTTCTTTGTTATCTGATGATTCTATGAGCTCGAAATAAGACTTCACTAACTAAATTTGGCTTCTCCTGGGGGAACATAATTGTATGACATTGACAGTGAAATAAGCTTGTTTTTTGTAGGAAAATGACATAAATCTCCATATGATGGCTCTATTCCATTTAAAACATAAGGATGACTTTGTAGATATTTCATCCATTTTATGGGTATTTTAATGGCCAACAAAAAAACAAAAAAAATGATGAAACCTCTTAAATATCCCAAGTGTTATAATAATTTTGCCCACCACTGTATAACAGGGAGGACATTGATACAATAATCATTTTATAACATATATTTCTTTGTGTTGTTGCAGAAACTTATCAAGTTTAAACGTGACTTTGAGAACTTCAAAACTGCCTGTATACCGTGGGAGAGGAAGATAAAAGAAGTAGAAAGTTAGTACCTCTTGAAAATTCAGTGTGAAATATTTAGAAGCTTCCAATAGCAAATAAAAAACTATGTCTTTATTGTGTACAATCAACCTACTGTGTTCTTCATATCAGCTGCAGTATCCAAACACACATTCCATGTGATTCAGCCTTGATATAGTAAGGTTTACACATGGTTAGGGTTAGAGGAGGTCAGGGTGGGGGTGTCTTTTACTGGTGTGAGTGTATCATGTAGTGAAGATGGTGTGTCGTGTACGGTCACGTAGTCTACAAGGCTACATCTGAGTACTTCTCAGTTTCTACAGAATGCCTTTTTCATGAATTTCTTTCCCTTTTTGTTGCATTAATGTCACCTACAATGTTTGAGTATGGGCCAGAGTTATCCAGAACTCAAAACAGATGGAACAAACACTGGTTCTGTTATGTCTTTTGTATTTTTCTCCTTTTTTTTTTTTTTTTTTTTACTGGTAACCACAGGGGAGGGTGAGGTGAGGATTCAGTTGGTTGCAATCTGCAACTTCACCACTGGAGGCCACTAAAAATTACACACTGAATCCATGTATTTTCCAGTGATTATTAAATGCTGATGTTCCTTTCTTGAGCCCTGTTCTCTTCTCGCCTCCTCATAGGCCACTTTGGATCATCTGTGGCATCCTACTTCATCTTCCTGCGGTGGATGTATGGCCTGAATCTGGTCCTGTTTGGGTTCATGTTTGGTCTCGTGGTGCTGCCTGAGGTACAGCATTTCTCATAACACATTTTCCATGTGATATCTAATGGTGTTGTACATACCATCAACTCTCTTCTTCTCCTTCCTGTTTAGATCCTTATGGGTCTTCCTTATGGGTCTCTCCCCCGGAAGACTGTGCCCCGAGAAGAACAGGCAACAGCTATGGACTACGCTGTTCTTTTTGACTTTAATGTGAGGACCTTAATCAATTTGTATTTCATATCTACCTCGGTATATGTAGACATGAAGGGTAGACAATGTTAACACACAGATACTAGTGGTTTGACAACTTTATATGAAAAAGTATGACAACTCTGTCACATGTTTTTAACAGGGATACTGCAAATACTCCTTTCTGTTCTACGGGTTCTACAACAGTGACCGAATGATAGGGGTGTTGAAGTTCAGATTGCCCCTGTCGTACCTACTGGTGGGTGTTGGGATTTTTGGATACAGCCTGATGGTTGTTATTAGAACGTAAGCAGCACACACACACACACACCTACACACACCTACACACACACACACACACACGCACACACCTACACACACACACACACACACACACACAAACACACACACTGACAGTTAAATACATATTTTGACACTGTCTTTTCTGCATAATTATTGTTTTTTCTTTCTGCCTGCTTCTGTTCCCAGGATGGCTCGAAACGCAAATGAAGGTGGAGATGGAGCGGAAGAAGGCCAGTTTACCTTCAGCTGGAAAATGTTCACCAGCTGGGATTATCTGATTGGAAACCCTGAGACTGCAGACAATAAATATGCCTCCATTACCACCAGCTTCAAGGTTAGCAGATGTGATGTGATTTAGAACCATAAGTTGGGACACTGTATAAAATGTGACTAAAAACAGAATGTGATGATCTGCAAATCTCATGGCCTCATATTTTGCTCATAATAAAGCATAGAAAATGTATAAAATGTTAAAACAGAGAAATATTTTAAAGAAAAATCTGGTCATTTTGAGTTTCAACACATCTCCAATATGCTGAGATGGGGCTGAAAACAAATATCTGGAGGTTGATTTTACAGCCAGATTGGTTAATTGGCAACAGGTCAATAACACAAACATCTTAGAGAGTTGGAGTCTCTCAGGAGTAAAGATGGGCAAAGTTTGACTAACACTGTGAAAAACTGCATCTTCAAGTTGTGGAACAATTTCAAAATAATGTTCATCATGTTCAAAGAATCTGTAGGAATCATCAGTGGTAGTGGACCAGGCCAAAAATTAATACTGGATGTCTTTGATCTTCAGGCCCTCAGGCAACACTGCATCAAAACCAGCCATGGTTCTGTAATGGAAATTACTGCATGGGTTAAGAAACATTCCCAGAATTATTGACTATGAACAATGTTCAATGTGACATCCATAAATACTGTTTAAATCTTTATTGCGCAAAGAAGATGCCATATGTGAATAAGATCCAGAAACACTACCCTCTTCGTAGTAGAAGAGTCCAGGTACTTTCACCAGTTGGAAATATTTGATGCATCATGAAACAAATAAATACAACAAAGAAGACCAAGGACTGTTGAGCAGCTAGAATTTTATATCATGAATAGGACAACATCTTTTCTCCAAAACTCCATCAGCTGGTCTCCTCAGTTCCCAGACATTTATGGACTGTTAATAAAAGAAGAGGAGATGTTACATAGTATTAAAGATGAACTTGTCCAGACTTTCTGGGGATATGTTGCAAGGTTATTATCGTTAATGAAAACTAATGAAATGGCGAAAACTAGAATTGAAAAAATATTTTCGTTAACTGGCATAAATAAAAACTATAATTAAAAGAAAAATCGAAAACTAACTGAACCTGTATTGTGTGCTTGCACAACTAACTAGAATGTATAAAAATTATGGACTAAATTCCCTTTGTTTTCATCTTTGTCATTGTCGGACTGATATGAAGTCAATTTATTTCCCTTAAGCAGTTTTAGCTGGCGGCACCCTACGGCACTTCACGGTCTGTCACTTCTCGTCACTTGTGGTTTAGAGTTGGCTTCTCGTCCCCACTTTACCTGGAAACATGGACACTAAAGTTGGGAGAAAGCTGCAGAGTCCTGTATGGGATTTTTTTGAATACGATGACGAGGAAGATAAAAGATATGAAAAAACTAATATTAAAACTAAAACTAAACCAAAACTAAGCATTTAGAAAAAAACAAAAACTAATAAAAGCTAGCAACCCTGCTCTAAAAACTAATTAAAACTAACTGAATTAGAGAAAAAAAGTCAAACTAAATTAAACTAAACTATAATGAAATATCCAAAACTATTATTTCCTTGATATATTGTCACCATCAAATTCAAAATTAATTTTTTCTTGAAGTGGTATACTTTGCTGTTGTAACTTCTATATATTATGGATTTGCCAATCATTGCGTTCTGTTTTCAGTCACATTTTACACAATTTCCCTACATTTTTGCAATTGCGACTTTAAAATGTAAAATCTATAAAACTACTACTATTACTACCAATGACTGTATTTCCCTACTGTAGGAATCAATTGTGGATGAACAGGAAAACCAAAAAGATGAGAACATACATCTCCGTCGGTTTCTTAGAGTTCTGGCAAACTTTCTGATCCTGTGCAGCCTTGGAGGCAGTGGATTCCTCATCTACTTTGTAGTGAAACGTTCTCAGGACTTTGCTGAGAGGGATAACGATGAGCTTTCGTGGTTTGAAAAGAATGAAGTAGGTCAAACTCACAATAAACTAGTAACTATTTACATATAAACTTTATGATCTTCTAGATTTTCAGAGGAAAGCCTGAGAATCTGCTTATCCGTGTGCCCCATTTGTCAGGTTGAGTTTGTGATGTCTCTTCTGGGGCTGGTGTGTCCTCCTCTGTTTGAAACCATCGCTGAGCTGGAGGATTATCACCCACGTATTGCTCTTAAGTGGCAGCTGGGACGCATCTTTGCCTTGTTTTTGGGAAACCTTTACACCTTCCTTTTTGCCCTGTTTGATGAAGTCACTGCAAAGGTACACCAGATGCAGCAGTGTGTGTATAATTTACCCCATTGCTATGCAGAGGAGCATTTCACAAAACTATTTATTTATTTATTAAGAACATGCAAAGAAACAAAATAAGACAAAACAAAGCAGATTAAGACAAAAACAAAATAACATTTAAATGAACAGAATCTATCTTGAAGTAAGTGCGAGTCTGAATTTTGCATGGTCGAAAAGGAGTAGGAAGATATGATTTTACTTTGGTGGGTTTGTCTTTTTTCAGTTGGAGAAAGAGAAGTCCATCAAAAATGAGACAATATGGGCGCTGAATGCGTACTATGCCAACTACAGCTCCTTCTACAACACTACAGATGTGCCTCCTCCAGATGTGCACCCAGCCGACGTCATCAGAGGACCCTGCTGGGAAACTGGAGTGGGAATAGTCAGTAGTGACACTATGTAATTTGCACAGGGGTGAATGAAAAAGGGTTGTAAAATGAGATGAATACAGTCATGAATACAGTGCCGAATATCTGAATCTGATCTAATGTGTTGTTTTTTTGTGCCATTTAGGAATTTGTCAAGCTGATTGTGTCTGACATGCAAGTAACCTACTTGACCATCCTGATTGGTGACTTTGTAAGAGCGGTCATTGTCCGTTTTCTCAACTACTGCTGGTGCTGGGATCTGGAGGCTGGATTTGTGAGTTATCTCAGTGTGTTAGTGGGTCACGGTGTCTGCTGGGTTAAATGCGCTTTGTTAATTAGTAAAGAATTCTCTCTAGCCATTTAACAAAACAAAATTTAACAAAATGTGCTCACTGAAAAACTCTGGATTTACCAAACTTCAAATTTTACCTCAACATCAAGTCTGACTAATATTGTTTTGCAAATAATAGACTCCTGTAAGAGCGGTCTGTTAGATATTATAAGATTGTTTTAAAGAATATTTTGTTTCTTATTTCATTGACAAATCTCAAAGTTAGATATTTCACATGTACATTAAACTCATTACTGTAAGTGACAGTGTTGTCTTCCACAAAGTAAGCATGATGTAGTTTATCTCTGTACTGTATGTGCATTGATGTATCTGACTGTGATCTTGAAGTGAGTGTACTATCTTAGTCATTATATAATCTATGTACAACTGCCATGTCATCCAGCCATTACTGTACATTGTGTGAGTACAGCACTGTTCTTGCTGGACCCAAGTCAACCTGATACTATACAAAGACATCTGGCAAGACAGCTGATCTGTAACATTCAGTGAAACAGGACACTGCAAAGAGAACTTAATTACCGAGAGAGATAGAGGAGCATGGGCACAAAGACAGGAACAAATGCAAAGTGGTGCTGTCTTGTTTTTTATTAATTCAGGTGAGCATGCTAATTATGTTGTTGTGTTTATTCCAGCCTTCGTACGGAGAGTTTGACATCAGCGGCAATGTGCTGGGACTTATCTTCAATCAAGGAATGATATGGTGAATAATATATAATATTTTAGAATGTATTTATCCTTATTTATCTTTTATTCAAGTTTTTCAATTTTAATTTTTAATATGTATATTTATCCTTTTATATAAAGACTGTCATTGTTCCTGTTGTGCACTGAGCCATTACATCGTAATTTCATTTTGATGCAAATCTGACAAATAAAGTAAATAAAGTGTCTAAGTCTAAGACTAATCTAAGTCTAACTTCTCATAGCTTCATGGCTGATTTTTTTTTCTGTGTGACAATTCTGGCTTTGATAGTTGACTGATCAATTTATCTTTGTTGCAAAACAGCTCATATTTCTGTGTCGTCTGTCTCCATTATGCATAGAATTAATGCAAACAAGGCAGTGTTTAAAGTGTTCTCAAATTGTTTTACCATCTTTGTACAGCTTTAACTTACCCTCAGTCACTTGAGAAATGTTTAGACTGTATTTTATTTATTTATTTATTTAACCTTTATTTAACCAGGTAAATTAGTTGAGAACTGATGCTCATTTACCATAACGACCTGATGAAGAGGCAGCATACCAACAGAATAAATAGCAGCACAGGTTACATGTACAACAAACAACAGAACAGATTATATATACAACACGCATACAAACAAACACACACACACACAAATAAACAAACAAACAGGATCTACAGCCGAACCGATCACAATGACATGTAACAAAGCTAAAACTAAAAACAGGTGCCATGGTCCAGAAGTGTATCTCTCACTTACCTTTTAAACGACATAAATGTTTGTAGGGTTCTGAGTGTAAACTTCTGAATAATCTTGCTTCCTCTGATGTTTTATTCAGGATGGGAGCGTTTTATGCTCCAGGTCTGGTGGGTCTGAATGTTCTGCGTCTCCTGACCTCCATGTATTACCAGTGCTGGGCTGTGATGTCCTGTAACGTCCCTCATGAGCGAGTCTTCAAAGCCTCCCGCTCTAATAACTTCTACATGGGCCTATTGCTGCTTGTCCTTTTCCTCAGTCTACTGCCTGTCGTCTACACCATCATGACTTTGCCACCGTCCTTTGACTGTGGGCCATTTAGGTCAGTAGGACATGGAAGGAGTATGGCTTCAACTAACTAATGGTTTTATTCTAAGCAGGAGAAAACAAAGTATCTTGACTTTTATTCTTTTCTCTGTGGAAAACTTCAGGATCCAACGTTAACATAAATTCCAACAGCAGTATTTGAGCACCTTGGTTTTTTTCTATTTAGTGCAAAAATCTTACTTCATTTGCAGGATTTCTGTTACAGTTATACATACACTCACACAAAAAAACTTATATTTGCTTATCTTCTTGATCCAGTGGTCTAGTGCCATTTACTTCCTGCAAGTAGAATTTACTTAATAATCAACTTCTGTTTCCTTCTAGTGGCCAGGAAAAGATGTATGACGTGGTAATGGAGACTATAGAAAATGATCTACCTTCCTTCATAGGAAACATATTTACATATGCAACCAACCCTGGACTCATCATGCCTGCAGTTCTTCTCATGGTGTAAGTAAAATAAAAAATAAATGTTGTTTTAGATCTGTGAATTTTCCTTTTCTACGTCATGGTCTACATTCATTTGGCCCACAATGTATTAATGAGAAACTGAATCTTAATGCATTGCTTAAATGTGTCCAAGGGTCAACTCATCTGCATACTGATGAGGAATTTCATTTATTTCTATTTTATAACAGGTTGGCCATCTACTATCTGAATGCAGTGTCTAAAGGCTATCAACAAGCAAACTTGGACCTGAAGAGAAAAATGCAGATGGTTAGTTTTCTTTGAATGTCTATGCTCTGTTTTCTTCATTTACTCTCCCTCTTTTGACTTTCACTGAAGATTAAATTGAAAAAATAACTTGTTGGTCATTTCTATAAGGCCCGAGATGAGGAGAAGAACCGCAGGAACAACAAGGACAGCACCAACCAAGTGATGAAAGACCTGGAGGCGCTACTTCCAAACAAATCTTTGATACCGCCTCCCACCGAAGAAGATGAGCTAGAAGTACCTGGTAAACACACACTCATATTTCTTTATCACACATGCTATCAGCCAATTTGCACCACAATGTCTTCACCCTGTTTTTATCTCCACCTGTCTTCTCAGATGTTGTGGTTGAAAAGAGCAGCAAGTCTCCAAAAATAAAGCCAGGTGCAGTTGCAAATGGGAAAGGAGTAAATCTGCAAAAGGAAGTATCACTGGCTGCCTCAAACCCCAGAGGTCCAGTGACCCGTGCCCCAGGACCAAGAGGGGGAAATGCACGGGGGCCTCAGCCTGGGCCTGAGAAAGGCCGAGGTCGGTCTGCAAGATAAGAGCTGCGATTCATGGACTTAAAGACACACGATACTTAAAACTCACCACAGACAACCTGGGGAGGGGAGACTGCCACAGGAATAATTATTCCATTGTTAAATGTTG
Organism: Sphaeramia orbicularis; assembly: GCF_902148855.1. NCBI lineage: Eukaryota > Metazoa > Chordata > Actinopteri > Kurtiformes > Apogonidae > Sphaeramia > Sphaeramia orbicularis. Next base: position 32,308,932 of record NC_043965.1, read on the forward strand.
ATATCTAGTACGAATCAGGGTTTCTGCAGGTTTAAACAAATCAAATTTGACATTTTTCACTATTCTGAATATAATACAAGAACTGTTTTACATTCACTAGCCCTAGAGCTGAACTTTGTTGATGTTCGTAGTGTGAAAACAGAACAATATTATGTGATAGCACATGTTTCCTGGTGACTTTTTTTGAATGAAAGCCTTGTTTTTCCAATTTCCTGTGCCACTATACTTTATATGCAGTGTTCCTAATTTGAGCCTTGGGGTTCATGTTCATCAGTTTTAACTTAGCACTTAATCCAATCAACTTTAAGACTGGTTAAAAGCACATTAGAATCACATTATTGGATTTGTTTTGGACCTGCAGAATCTCTGCTAAATGTATTACTCAATTATTCACCAGTGATAAAAACAAAATGAATGCAATGGCAGTCAAACCCTCCTCTCAAACTTTAATGTGTAAAAATGGACAAGAAAGAACCTGCAGTCTTTGCTAAACAAAAGCACAGCTGTTAACCTGCTGTAACACTGATGAATAGAAAGAAAATCATCATGTTTACGGTATTGAAATCAGTTTACTGGTTATGAATATGGGTCAACAGATTCATTGATTTCATTTGGAAATCCCTGTGAATAATTTGTAAAATGTATTACTGCTTTTTGTACAAGGTCTATTAAAATATTTATTTCTGTCATCAAAGTGCTATTCTTGATTTTACATCAGAAAAAACCTCAACTAACAAACCTAACAGAGACTAACATATAAAATACTTTCCACTAAACTGTTAATATAATTCATAGATGCTGTAGACTAGAGGCACACTGTTATCTCATCAGACTTAATACAAATACATGTTCATGGAGTAACATAGGATCCCTGATGCCTTCCAAACATCGAAGTTCATGAAGGAACAAAATCTGTGAAGCATCTGAAGCCTTGGGCTGATAAAGTAATATAAAAAACAAAAAGCGAGTCCTGTTGAATAATGCTGTTATGAATTCTTCTGTGAGATTTTGATGGTTACTGCCTTGATCTCGGTGTACTCCTGCAAAGCATATTCCCCTCTGGAAGAAAATTAACAACACAAACAAAATGCCAACTGTTAAAGAAAGAATTCTTGCACATAAGCAACATTTAACAGTCATACTTGATATACACTAACCATCACAAACATATTTCCTTGGAGCCCTAGTAACTTGTGTCTACTCTCTACTGGCAAAAATTAACATCACTTCTGGTATTTTTCCTGATCTTTCTGATATGTTGGTATAATTCATATCCTTGTTGAGGTGTCAAAGAGGGCAAAAAATGCACATGCAGTTACATGCACTTTTGAGAACCAGTAAGTGCATTGATCATGCATCTTTTTTATCCAAGTTGTGATATCTGTATAACTTCACTCTCCTAACACTGCTGCTTCATTTTTCATCACTGGCTATGATCTGAAAAAAATAGGACTTAGGCAATAATGCTATGAGGCTAATGACATGCAAATCTTATTTTCACAACTCCATCCTAAAATGCAGCACAAGACATGGTGAACTTGACAGAGCATATTGCATAATGCTATTACTTACAGTTCCCTTCCATTTCCAGACATCTTGAAGCCACCAAAAGGACACTGAGCACTCATGGCATTATAGCAGTTCACCCTAAAAATGAGCAACAATTAGTCTTAGATTACAGAGGTTATCAAAGGCCCTAAGAGAGAGTTCTGCAATGATTTAGTTGTAAATTCTACATATTGAAGAAGTTAGCTTAGATATTATTTGAAGTGTGGTTGTGTGATGCATAGTCATTCCATTATCAATATTGGAGATGGTATGGCCTCAATTTAGAGAAGCAAGTCGAAAGCAGGAAGAAAACTGTTTTAGACATTTACAAAGGTCTAACACGAATCAAGTGCAATACAATCCCACTGCAAACAATCCAATCTAACCCTTTAACTCTAAAAGCAGACTAGAAGACTTGATCCATACCACACCATGCCGGCTTGCAGAGCAGAGGAAACTGTGAGGGCTTTGTCAATGTCATTAGTGAACACCCCTGCTGCCAGGCCATAGTGGGTGGCATTAGCTCTCTGGATAACTTCATGAATACTATGGAAGCACATGATCTGCTGCACAGGACCAAAAATCTGAGAGAGTAAAAAGCAGTAACATTTAGTGGAGGAATTTAAAAACACAGAACAGTAGGAGTGATATATGCCGTGTGTACCTGTCAGTACTATACCTCTTCTTTGGCGATGCGCATGTCATCTGTGACATTCGAAAAGACAGTGGGTTGGATGAAAAGTCCTTGTTGACCCCATGCAGATCCTCCACACTCCAGCCTGGCTCCCTCACTCTTCCCACTCTCGATAAGTTCCATTATCTTATCAAACTGCCTCTGGTCAATCTGGATGACAGACACAGCAGGTAACTTATTTTCTCTTTGTGGTGATGTGCAGATTGGGATTTTTGTAAAAGGACTTTCACATGTGCCAGGGAAATATTTGAGTAGATATTGAATCTAATTTTATTTATCTATTGTTGCCACCAACAAATGCAGTAGTTGTCAAGATTAAAAAGCTGACTCTATACAGTACCTGTGGTCCTTGATCTACTCTTGGTAGCAGTGGGTTTCCCACAACTTTGGATCTGGCCTTTTCTACACTGCGAAGGACAAACTCCTCGTAGATTGATTCCTCTACAAACACCCTGGAGCCAGCCAGACAGCACTGGCCCTGGTTAAAAAACAGGCCACTGTGGGCCTGCTCCACCGCATACTCTACTACAGGAGAAATGTTTGCACATGGAAAACTTTAGTGCAAAAACTATACTGTTGATATCAGGAAAAAAATATTTAATATAATGTGTCTGTATGTATATAATGTTTGTATTTATCATGATCAGTGTCACGTAATAAGTTTATGTCGTCAATCTTACATGACTAATGTACAAAATACTCACTGTCACAGTCAGCAAAGACAATTATTGGGTTCTTGCCACCAAGTTCTAGGGTGACTCTTTTCAGGTTGCTATCACCTGCAGCCTTTTGGATGAGTTTCCCAACCTTGTAACAGACAAACATATCACATAGTATACAAACAAAGAACAACAACAAAGAAGAGAAGGGAAGATAAGAGAAGAGAAGAGAAGAGAAGAGAAGAGAAGAGAAGAGAAGAGAAGAGAAGAGAAGAGAAGAGAAGAGAAGAGAAGAGAAGAGAAGAGAAGAGAAGAGAAGAGAAGAGAAGAGAAGAGAAGAGAAGAGAAAATATCTTGCATTTAACTGAACTCTTTATATTTAAATACAGCAGATACTAACAGCTGTAGATCCAGTGAAGGCCACTTTGTCTATATCCATGTGTTGGGCAATGGCACAGCCTGCTGTCTGACCATAACCTGGCACCACATTTACCACTCCTGGAGGAAACCCAGCCTGAACAGAGGGGGGGGACGTCAGTGACAAATGCCAAAACTTATTTTGAGCTGAGTCTTTTAACTTTTTTACAGGGACGTCTTAATAATGCGCAATAATGCAAGATTTTATCCATATGTTATTTGATCTTCTATCACTGTAGAAAGCAATAAAAATCCAAGCACCTCTTTGATGAGTGCAGCCATGTGCAGGGCTGATAATGGGGTCTGTTCAGCAGGTTTGATGACTACAGTGTTCCCACAGCACAGAGCTGGAGCAATCTTCCATGCAAACATCATCACTGGAAAGTTCCACTGCAAACCAAAACATACTCACATGAATGAGTTGTATGCATGAGTAGATCTAAGATCCAAGATGGATATATATATTTGTCCTTTTGCAAAAAAGATCACATTAAGCCCACAGATGTCTGGTAATTTCTTCCATGCAATATGCCTTCAAATATTTTAATCACAATTTTTCTATATTCCCTTTGTTGTGAACGTACAGTAATGTGCAAAAGTCGAGACCAGTGTGTTGTTTTTGTAAGGATGAAATGAGTACATATTTATTTCTCATTCTCTTTTCTTTAGATTCAACAAGAAAATACAGGGAATATGTGCATAGCCGTAAAACACACACACACACACACACACACACACACACACACACACACACACCTACACACACACACACACACACACACACACACACACACTGAGCTAAATGTATTCTAAAGGTTAAAATCAGTATTTAGTGTGACCCCGACCCCTTGACAAGAAACAGCACAAAGAGTTAGAAACATCTGTCATGTGTTCAATGAAACCTGGTATAAAACATCAGAAAATTAATGCAATACATCTCAAATTGTCTGAACAAAAGGGTTAAAGACATATTAAGTGCAAAGTGCATTACACTAAATACTACCTCTTTAGTTTGTAGAAGTTGCTTTTTCCCTGAATTTTTTTGGTTTTTTACTACCACAGTTATTTAGCAGAAATTGTTAACATATGCTAGCAATATAGTATACTACTACTGTGAAATGATATTTATTTAGATTGTTTGTTGTTTGAAGAAAAAGTACTTATACTCACTGGGATGATCTGACCGCACACCCCAATAGGCTCATGTCGTGTGTAAGTAAAGTATTCACCATCTGAAATCATACATAACAACATGAACAGACAGAAACATAAAGAATCATATTGCCACAATGAATGTAAAAGTAGGCACCTCACCTACAGGGATGGTTTTGCCGTGAATTTTGTCTGCCCAGCCACCATAATACCTCAAAGTTTTGATTGTAGCCATGAGATCTACATAATATGCCATGAGAAACACTTTGCCTGAGTCCAGAGCCTCCAGTGTCTATACATACACAACACAGAAGTTATTAGTTAAGAACTATCACCTCATGGTAACAACTGGCTGTTTGTGATGGTAAAATCCAAACTGATAGTGCTGTTTTTGTGTTTCTCACTGCAAGTAGTAGCTGGTCTCTCTCCACCAAGTCAGCCAGTCTGTTGAGAAGATGACCTCTGTCTGAGGCGTCCATCGATCGCCATGGTGACCCCAGCTGGAAGGCGGCCCTTGCACTCCTCACTGCCTTGTCAACGTCATCCTACAAGGCAGTTTACACACATTCAATTTCTAATTCCTGAAAGTTAAATGGACATCAGACATGTCAGTGGTGTACTTACTGCATCAGCCTCGTCCACTTCACACAGCAGCTCTCCTGTTGCAGGATTATTCACAAGGATTTTCCTCCCACTGCTTGACTCCTGCCACTCATTATTGATAAACAACTGAGATACCAAAGAGAAAGCAAGATTATCCAATGAGAAAGATCTAGAACAAGCATTTGTTATCATGTAGATACTCCTCCTCTCAAGACATGGCAGTATATCATCCCTTCAGGTGAATAATAATAACATGCTCCTTATACAGTGGGAGTTTTTATGGGATGCATCTGCATGCTGTAAATGTGTTTAGTAGAAGTTGAAGCACAGAAGAGGTTTTTTCAGATAATGACTTTCTATAGTGCACTGATAAAGGACTTGTAAATATTTTCTCACAGTCCTCTGTTGATGGAACAGTTAAATAAAACCACATTTCCATGAATTACAAACAACACACACTTTCATTTTGACATAAACCATACATACAAACTGGAGAACAAAGCCCTATTAAAGAACCAGTTATCGGCAAGTTTATTTACACAAACATAAACCAGATGATCAAACTCTGACTTATAAAAGGACAAAAGAAAAGTATTCCTATACTGAAAATGTTGCATATAAGAGGATACATGTAGAGGGTGAGGATAGAAGATAAATCTGATTTGGTAAAAAAAAAAAAATAAATAAAAATAAAAATAAAAATTTAGCAATTATTGCGGAAACTGTTGCAATTACAGCAACATAAGAATCATGTGGCCTGTGCTTGGTTATTACTGAAAATACAGATTGGTGTGTGTAGTGATTGTGTGTAGCTACACAAGCTCATGTCGGACAATTATAATTAAATTATTGAGTAATTATAAGTAATTACCAACAAAAAAGTTCACACTGTTTAACAAATTTTCTCTGTAATGAACATCCCTGTGGAAAACATGTGTTTCTGTTGTGAGATAAATGGTCCTCTGAATCAAACTGGAACTCAAAGTTGATTCTGTAATCCTTATTACTGCTGTGTTCACATCCATCCCAATGCATGTGTAAATTTGGTTCCTATGTAGCCGTCATGTAAACAATGAACCTTAGGAATGGAAATTACCCACAGAAAAAGTAATATTAAGCTACTAAGTTACACAAGCCCTGTGATGAACTGGTGACACATCCAGGGTGTACCCCACTTTCGCCCCTTAGGTAGCCGGGAATGTCTCTGGCACCCATGACCCTCATGAGGACTAAGCAGTTCAGAAAATGATTGGACGGAAATGTTACACATATACATTATATTAACAACTACTAAATACATTTTACTAAATTAATCTAAACAAAGGCTGCAAAATCAAAAAGATATCAGACCAATTACAAATTCAGCCATAGTTTTGATTCCATACATGACATACTTAATCAAAATAGCTTACAGATAATCATTTAATTGAATAAATGTTGAACCTTTACATACTGAAAATAATGAAGTGCTATAAACCTTAATTAGATAATTAATAATATAATAAACTCAACCTGCAAAAGGCAATCAATGCAATTACCCAGCTTCATGAACTACAAAATTAAGCATGGTAAGCTTTTAGTGACTCTATAATGTGCACTTCTATCATCTATCCCTGATGTTTTTATGGACTGATTGGTTTAACCTCTTACCTTGGTGTACTGGACTCTAAGATCCTGGATGGGCATGGGCAGGACCTGCATCCCGGGGCAATCTTCATGTTGTGATTTGCAGTTCTGCCATTTGTATCCGTTACCAGACTGCAGATCAGGCTGAGTGTTCATGTTGGTCTGCTTTCCCTCTGAAAAACAGAAAATAAGAAATTGATATTGGTAACTGCTACAGTGGAGTACATGTATGTGAGTGATCCCTTGATTGTAAAAGTTAATCTGGATCATTGACTGAGAATAGCCCCTTTCAACCTCTTTCATAACTCTGAGCACAAGATGCCATCGCAAACGACTGGAGTAGAGTGAAACTGTGCCAAATGAGGTACTGGCATTGTGAGCAGGGTAACACCAGAGGGTCAGAGGTTATGACTGGCACCGTAAAGTCCGGCTGGCTCTGAGCTGTGGACTGGACTGACCTCATTTGGACAGAGAAGATCAGACGACAGCAGGATATCTGGCTGGAGGAAAGCACTGCCAGAGGTGTGATTCATCATTTTGCCAGGAATCTCAAAGTTTTGATCATGAATGGTCATAGTCACAAGAAATAATAAACATTTGCATGATGAAAACAGGATAATTAACAACGATACACCTCTCATGTACTTATTGGATTGGGCAACATGAGAAGGTGATCTGGTTTATTATACCTCTTACATCAGCTCTTCACTGAGATATTAATATTATACTATTAATATTAATATTAATATTAATATTTGACCACTATTAAATATATTATGGTAATTTTTGTTCTTAAAATCCTGTGCAGTGTCTGTGAATGAAATATTCACCATGTAGATTTATAAAACAAGGAAAATGTGACTATAAAAATCCCATTTGGAAGTTTTTTCACAAAAAAGCTTTCAAAGGTCCTAACAGTAATTTAGGTAGGTATATCTGAAAATATATTTTGAACAAATAATTTAATGGAGCCTGTAAACAATTCAATGTTAAATAAAAACATTCAGGTATGAAAATACTGGCTATATTTTTCCAAAGTTCAATTATTATTTGCATATTTTATGATAGTTTTTTTTAATCGGTCATATAGCATTAGCCTATATTTTTCACCTTTATATATAAAGGAAGAAACTGATCTATGTATTTTTTTTAAATACGATAAAACGATAAAAAAAAGGAGTCCTGGTAATTCAACACTGCCCCATGTAATGGACCAAAAAAAAAAAAAGTAGAATGACTTGAATCTAACCTGACTTTTACACACATTATATGTGATGAGTCTCTAGTTTTCTGTACCTGTATGGGATGCTGCTACTCCCACTCCTGACACCGGCATGTCTGAGCCGCTCTCCGCCGTCTTCAGTGCTGAGGTGTCGGACCCGAGTCCACGGACGTGCCTTATATAACCCACCTGCGGCTCCAGAAACACTAGAACCCCTTCACATAAACACTAGAACCCCTTCACATAAACACTAGAACCCCTTCACATAAACACTAGAACCCCTTCACATACCATCTCACCGCTCCTCTGAGGGTCCCCCCGCACGCGCTAATCACATTTAGACTGCAAAGCCAGTTCACCCCACGTGGCACCAAACAGGCGCGCGCACAGTAGTTAATCTGACCGCGAGAGTCAGAATGGGACAAGATATTTTTCTATAGTAAATAAAATAAAATGTTGCTGACCTACTGAGTTCATTTCAGTTTGTTTAAAATATCCAGCAGAGGTGTCAACAGGGATGTGGGGGCCCATGAAAAAAAAATCAACTTTGAACCTCACCACTTCAATCCCCAAAACCATACGAACCCTAAAACTATACACTGTGCTGGCATGGATCAATATGCTGCTTACAATATACAGCTGTAGAAAAAATTAAGAGACCACTGCAATTTCCTGTGAAATCAGCAGGTCTGCATGTAAGACAGCCATTCCATTCCTGCAGCTGTTGAATTCCAACACAAGCACACCTTATTCTACTGAATAAACACCTCTTTAGTTAAGAAGGAGAAGTATAACAACCACTCTTGCAATAGGACTAGCTGGGTGGCAAAAACAGTGCTATTAGTGACACAATTGGAATCCAAAAATAACTACTGAAAACTACTGGACTTCTGCTCTGACAATGTTTCCAAACTCTGAGGACTGGTTTTTCTATCAGGACAATGCTCCTAGCCTCAGCTAGTCCGATAAAGGTGTGGGTGACGGACCACCAGATGAAGACCCTATCATGGCCAGCCCAATCTGCACCCCTGAACCCACTTTGAAAACCTCTGGAATATAATCAGGAGGAAGATGGATGGTCACAAGTCATGGAACATTGCTGAGCTCCTCGAATTTCTATGCCAGGAGCTGCATAAAGTCATCCAACAGCAATGGTGGAGAGTCAAGACACGTGAAAGCTGTCGATGAAAATCAAGGTTGTTCCACCAAATATTGAATCTGAACTTTTCCCAGTTTAGAAATGGATATGAACTTGTTTACTTTGCATTATTTGAAATCTGAAAACACCGCATCTTTTTGTTATTTTGACCATGTGTCGTCTTCTGCAAATACATGCTCTAAACAATAATATTTTTATTTAGAATTTGGGAGAAATGTTGTTGGTAGTTTAGAGAATAAAACAAAAATGTTCATTTTACTCATACACATACCTATGAATGGTAAAATCTGAGAAAGTGATAATTTTGCGGTGGTCTCTTCTTTTTTTCCAGAGCTGTATATTGCACAATTTCTTGCAACATTGATGAGAAAGATGCAAGCTATCGTTTATTTTTTAAGACATAAAAAGGTTGCATGTTAAATTTTCAGTGAACAAGAAATGTCAGCAGGGGAATAGTCTAGATTTTATGATTTAGGAATTTTTGAAAGGAAAAGATTAGGAAATGATAGAAAAGAATTTTCAGAAAGCAAACTTTGATTGACTGAATTCCTTTGATAAATTTACCAGACCTATGCCAAGATTTTAAGGTTTAACAAGTTAGTTACAGGTAACTATAAACACTAGCATCCTGTTCCTACCTTCTACGGTCAAGTTTATGTGAGAACCAGCCCAAGAATCCTCTCAAAAGAAGTACTGATACCAAATTCTGGACCACAGATTACATGTATAAACTGGTTTTTAACATCAGTAAATGGAAGGCTAATCCTTCATTAATATCCCAGAGGGTAGGGAGAGAGTATGTTTTTAGTTTCTGTAGCATGTGATTACGGTGAAAAAGCAACTGCTCTCACATAACACCATGTCTTAATTTATCAAAGACATGAAAACATAACAGCTATGATAATTTAATCACATCACTCATGTTCATCTATGTACAAAAATTTAAAGAGTGTGTGCAAAAGAACACATTCCTAAAAATATATTGAAGTTTTAACATGCTTATTGGATTATGGCTGTATAGTTTTTGTAGTAATTGCGACTTGTCCCATTACTTCCTTTTTCCATGGGTTTGAGGAAAGTGCTATGGTTGGCCCATGCAGTTACAATGCAGGAAACATAATTGGGAAGATGTTTGCTTTGATAAGGGGCCTCCTGCTGCTTCACTGTCTCCCTGTAACAATGTGATCACATAACTTTGTCTGGTGTGCCTATTTTTGATCTGGGCTGTCTGGAAATACACACATCGCTTTGAGAATTATCCCCTGGGACAATACAGGAGCTCTAATTAACCCTTGTTAAACAAAGAAAAGATCAGTAAAACTACATTTGGGAGGTATTCATCTCTTAGATTTATAATTTCATTTTAGGCAATGAAGCAAGTAGGTTAAGTGTGCAGTATGTTCAGTTTTCTATAAGACTTTTGATTCATGTTTGTGTATGTAGCCAGACGGGATTCATGTCCCAGTGGGCTGTTTTTATTTTCACTCAGTACAAAGATAAACCAACATATACATGTGTAGATGTTCACAGGAGCTTTAGGAGAGGTTTATCCTGATCTAACCCCGGTCTTCCTTCATATTAGGCCACATATTCTCCTTCTCCCTGCACTGCCTTGTCTGGCTCCACAGAGTCAATCTGTGTTTCAGCTTTGTCTGCCAGAACTAATGACAGGACCGGCAGAAGAAGAGGCGCACCGGGTCAAAGGAGCTGTCGCTCGGCCTGACATCACACGGGTTTCCCATAGTTGACTCTGAGCTAAACTGACAGCCTGATGGAGAGTGAGGGGAAAAGGAGAAAGAAGGGAATGTGAGATGGGGAGAGAAAACTGTAGAAGATGGTGTTATGTATTTTGATGACCATACAGAAAGGAAAGAAACAAAACAGATCGTGACACTGAAGGAAGAAAGAGAATATTCCACGGAAGAGAAATGATAAAAACATAATACAAACTTGTATTAAAATGAAGGAAACTGTAATATCGTTATCTGTTCAGCAAAATGTTCAACTGATGTAGATAATAGCTACATCCCTTAAGTTCTTGTAGACACAAATGCAAAATAAAAAAACATGAATGTCACTTTTAGTCTCACCTTGTTCATCCAACATATGATGCCTGTCCTCTGGAGTGGAATTAATTTTTCTCATCTCATCTTCTGGATTGGAACTGCACATATGGAACTTTGTTTTTTGCTTAATTATAGTTCTCAGGAAGATCTGTAGTGTAGTGTAGTTATTCCTTTTGTCATATTAATTTTTGTTTTTATGACACATCACAGACCGTTTTTCTCCATAAATGACAGACATTTTGATCGTAATCTCAACCTGCTCTTGAAAATGACCAATCATACAAAATATATAAGCTATACAGTACAAAAGAATCTCATTAACCCAATGATGACAATGAAAAATGTCCCACTTAATTATATTTTCAGTGAGTCTGTATAAAGTCTACTTCAAAGCTCATATGTTTGACATTTATATCTGATGTTTATAGTTTTTCCACTATAGTCAAAACTAAAATAAATTAAGGATATCACAAAAAAGACTGAATAGTTGTGTAAGGCACACTGTTGTAGCTCGAATGGTCACAGAAACACCAGAGGAAAAGTCAGAAACCTTACACACATATCAGTCATAGAGTTGTGCACCAGATTATTACATTCATTCATTCATTTTACGTTCAGGTGTTGTTGCTGTGATGTTATTTATAATTGGTAGAACAGATGTCAGTGATAAACCACAGCAGCCTGAAACTATGCCCTTGGTCCAAACTGAATGAAAGTTAGTCTACAGCACAGGCGTCAAACATGCAGCCCAGGGGCCAAATCCAGCCCGCCAAAGGGTCCAGTCCGGCAATTGGGATGTTTTTTATGAAATGCAAAAATTACATTGAAGATAATAACAATCCTTTTAGTTCAGGTTCCACATTCAGACCAATTCAATCTCAAGTGGGTCAAATCGGTAAAATACATTACTATCATAATAACATATAAGTAATGACAACTCCAAATTTTTCTCTTAGTAAATGTAAATATTTTCATGTATTTACACTAAAACAAAGTATAATTTCACAAAAAATGTGAATAACCTGAACAAATATGAACAACTTGAAACGTTTTAAGAGAAGTACAATTTTAACAATATTCTGCCTGTTACTAAATGTTTTGTGTGTTTTTAGATCCACTGTGATCTGTAAGTTATAATGTAAATGTGTAAATGATAAACTGAGGCAGAATATTGTTAAAATGACACTTATTTTTTCAGTTTGTTCATGATATTCAAATTGTCTGAAAGGATAGTTTGTAGATGTAAACCTTTTCATAATGTAAATTTACTTTTTTCTCTCGTAAACATGAAGTAAAGTTTGGAGTTGACATTATTTATATATTATTATGTTATTATTTTACTGGTCCGGCTCACTGCAGATCAAATTTAGCTGAATGTGGCCCCTGAACTAAAATGAGTTTGACACCCCTGGTCTACAGATAAAGGACGCCCTCTTGTGATACATTACAGAATTACACTCTCCCTTGATGTACTTTTTGCCATGCCAGTGCACTGTGAAGAGGTGGAGGAAAATACTCTAAAGGAAAAGTGCAACAACATTGTCAAAGTCTGAAGCTCCCCTAAAAAAGATTAAGTATAAATTGGCAAAGTATGAATCTGATATGTCTTACAAAAGTGATGTTTGATTATGGGCTTTCTGATTCAAATATTGATCAAACCAACAGTATGCACCGCTGCAAGAAACATATTTTAAAAGTTTTAATGGGTGGCCTTTTTTTGCAAGAGGAACAGTAGCAACTGGGGAGGAGGGTCTGAATTATGAATGGTTCCAGTCTGCAGTCAAATGGGCCGATGTGGTCACTGACAGGCTGAGCCAAGTTCTGTTCTTCACCCTGAGCCAAGTTTCTCGCCATGTGTGCCTCTCTATTGTGTATGGACAGCAGCTCCCTCTGCAGGGGTCCCAGCTGCAGCTGAAAGGGACGTCCCAGTCTGTGAGCCGTCCTGACCGCAAAGTTACCAAGACCCAGACACCAAACCTGTGCCTTGTGAGTGTTTTGATCTCTGCTATAGTTTATAAGATACAGGACTCACTCTGTATCTCACACCAAAGCCACCGAGGACACAGCAAGGTGAGTTTTCCAGACAAAAAGGGCTAAATTCTGAATATTTATTCTCTATTTATAGTGGCTATGTCTCTTAATGTTCTCACTTTCTTTGCACTTCTGCAGTTTGGCATGATGAGGGTGATGTTTGGGACTTTTCCAATCAAAGACAGCCAGTATGCCTCTTTGTCCAGCATCACTGTGGCACTGCTTCTTCTTACCCTTCTCCTGATGATCCTCAAGGCCCACAAGAGTCACAGATATCCTTTCCAACTCCACCATTGCTCCCAGTTGGACTACATGAAATACCCCCCTCCTCCTGGTCCCACACCTTGGCCCCTTGTTGGGAATCTGCTCCAGATGGGTGACCAGATTCATCTCTCTTTTACCTGCTTAAGGCAACAGTATGGAGATGTTTTCAAGGTGCAGCATGTTCTGTTGTGTGTTTTAGACAGACACTGGATTGCGTATGTGTTCACTCAATCAGTTGTTCATTTGTTTCCTGCAGATGCGCCTTGGCTCTTTGACTGTTGTTGTCCTGAGTGGGTACACCACCATCAGGCAGGCGCTGGTTCGACAAGGAGAGGCTTTTGCTGGAAGACCTGACCTGTTCACCTTCTCTGCTGTAGCCAATGGGACCAGTATGACCTTCAGTGAAAAGTATGGACCTGCTTGGATGCTGCATAAGAAGCTATGCAAGAATGCTCTCAGGTCCTTTTCACAAACTGAGCCCAGGGGATCTGGTGCCACCTGTCTGCTGGAGGAGCATGTATGTGCTGAGGCTGCAGAAATGGTGGAGGTGATTCGAGGACAGGCTGTGAAGGGAAAACTGAAACAAGAAAATGGCCCAGATGTAGCAGGAATAGATCCAGTGATGCCTATAGTTACCTCAGTGGCAAATGTTGTGTGTGCCCTTTGTTTTGGGAAAAGGTATGATTACAATGACAAGGAGTTTCTCACAATTGTGCACATCAACAATGAAGTTCTGAGGATCTTTGCTGCAGGGAACCTGGCTGACTTCTTCCCTGTGTTTCGTTACTTTCCGAGTCCATCACTGAGGAAGATGGTCCAACATATTCGCAGAATGAACACATTCATGGAGACAAGTATTGAGGAGCATATCAACACTTTTGACAAAGTAAGGATATTGATATAAATGCATAGTAGAATACATATTTGGTAAGGGACAACAGGTTTTAGAAGAATATTACTGTCCATGTGTTTGATAAATATCTTTAGTGCTGATCTTTGGTTAACGCAGGATACACAGAGAATATTTTCATGACTATAATGGATGGCATGTCTGGGTTTTCTCTGTGTTTTCTTTTCATAGATTTTTTTCCCCTCTAATTTGGTATCCACCATTGAATGTGACTTTGCACTCATACAGTAGTAGCTGTGAGTGCAACTGTAGCCAAAAAATAACAAACAAGTTCCCTGGGAAGGACCTTTGTTCTTGTGCAGAGTGGCTAAAATGTTCGCACGCACTCTAATTAGGAATTAGCAATTCACTGGAAGACACGCGTCGTGCAAAACTGATTGCTGAGTGTTTGTGAATCGTTAGTTTTAAAATTTTAATTATATCTGCTTCATCACAAATCACTTAAAAGCTGTTTTTCTTGAGATGATGATGACTGTGAGACACTCAGCTACTCTATAATTGACACAGTTGATGCGTGTTTCTTTGTTTCTTTGTTTGTGTCATTGCAGAATTGCATTCGGGATATTACAGATGCTCTCATTGCACTTTGTGAGGACAGAGAGGAAAATAAAGATGCATCTATGCTTTCCAACTCACAGGTCATTCACACTGTCATAGACATCTTTGGAGCAGGTGATATACACTGGAAATCTTGAGCATTTCACTTGTACTTTGTCATCAGATAGTACTGGAAGTACTGCTGGTAAAATTAATCATGCATATTTTTTGCATCTGTTCACTGCACCTGTGTATTGTACGGTTTCTCTTAGGATTTGACACCATCATTGCTGGTCTACAGTGGAGCCTCTTGTACCTCATCAAGTTTCCTGACATCCAGGAGAGAATACACCAGGAAATAGGTATCTTTTTATATGACTCACTTGTGAAATGTGTTCCACAAAATGTGTTTTGTGTTTTCCCACTGAGATGTTTTTGCTGAAAAGAGTGATGGAAAGGATTTGTATTAAAAGTCTTTGTCTACAATAACTTACTAACTGAAAAGCAAGACATTAAATCCAATTTATCTGAGGTGAATCAGGGCAGTGTTACAAAATAAAACATTATCATGTCACTGCCACTCATGAATCGCAACATGATATTGATATTCACTTTGTTCTCATAGTGCGGGAGTAGAGGCTTTCTCATTAGTGATTAACACGTCACAAATGAGTGACGATTGTGGCTGCCAGTAAAACTATATAAGGAGAAAAAGAGGCTTCCTGAATATTAAGCTCTGACAGATGAAGCCTGATGAAACCAGAAGAGATTGAAAAAAAAGATGTTTTTGACAATGCATCACTTACATTAATCAACATATGGGTACCAAGGGATCTGGAAGGTTTATTTTTGGGTGTCAATTCAGGTTGAGTCAACATACTGTAATAAAAACAGTTCAACAGACAACCTGAAAACCCTTTCTCCACAGAGACAAAAAATAAAACAGCCACCAGAGACACTCACAGAAGATGAGTCCAATTAGCTGACGCCAGAGTTACTTTTGAAGTGGACTGAAAGAACTGGTCTTGTCTGTTCTGAGGCACGTTGCATTTTCACAGAGAGAGAGAGAAAGAAAGAGAGGGAGGGAGGGAGGGAGGGAGAGAGATGGTGAGAGTATGAAGGGACTGGATGAATCAGAATGATGAGAGGGAGGCACAAACAGCCTCAGAAAAAAGGGTTACAAAGTTGTTCCAGAACGGCACAAAGGGGTAACACGCAAGGCTTCAGACACACATACTGTAGTTGAATGTTCTCACTCTCATGTCACTTAAATTAGTTTTAAATTAACACCATCAGTGGATCTATGGATTACATTTCTTGTATGGTTGTGGACTGATGAATTTGCTATGTGTTGTTGGGAACATGTCTGTACATCTTTTTTTATATTAATATATGTGCAATGCTACAAACTCAACACATGGAGTTGAATCTGAACCCTAAGAACCTTAGCTCTCTCTTTTAATTCCAAATGAAGATTTGACTTTTACAGCCAGATGAGTTTTAGTGGGTTACAGGAACTGTAACTTTAACAACAGTAACAAAAACTTCAGTGGGATTAATCACAGAGCTTCACAGTGTGTGTGCAGGGTTTGATGTCCTTTGAACAATAAATCTAAACCGTAGGAATTATGATTTCATAAATATTTTGCAGGAATTGTCTCTGTATTACACAACTTTCACACTAGCCAGCATAAATCTTTGAGCTTCTCTGTTCTTCACACAGAGAGATGTCTATGTAGGGTATTTAATATGCAACGTTTATTAGTACACAACACTAACCTGAAGACATCACTGCTTGTATACAGCATGAGTGGAGGGGATTTTTAATACTGCATAATGTTGTGTATTAGAAATATAAAGAGCTGGATGGTGAAGTCAAGTTATTTACTGGCTAAAGCACTTTATACTGCATCCCTCCCAGCTTATCATACCTCAAAATACATTGCATTATCGAAAAAAAAAAAAAAAAAAAAAAATCTCAAAATGATTTTAACTAAGCAAAAAGTAAAAACCTTCCATTGGATAATTAATACTGTCATTAACATACTTTGACTAGAAACAAGTTATTTAACTCTAATTGATGAGAAGCAGTGAGTGGCTTCTAATTTCTTAAACAACCATAGAGAGCATGAAGACTGGACAATGCCAGGATTCAACGAGTTCATCTGGTGTGTGACAGAGTGGTTAAGGGAGCATGAGATATCATTTTCACACATGGATTGGTCACCATAGTCCAGACCTGAACCACACTGAATCTGTGAGATGTGATGGAAAAGACTTAACACAGCGTTCCGGCTCTCCCATGATTAACACAAGATCTTGTGAAAAATTAATGCAAGTCTGGATAGCAATAATTGTTGTGACATTTATTGTGGCATTGCATAAGCGTTGTGTGTGACATTAAATGCATCCTGTAGCCAAAGCTAAAGGCAATCCAGTGAAATATTATTTATGGGATTTTTGTTTTTTGACCAGGCAGTGAATAGTATATGTGGAAACACACATATATTATAGTTATTTAAATGCAATTTCCCTTTAAAGTTCTCACAAAATTCTCTTTTTGTAGATGACCACATTGGCACAGGCAGACTCCCCAGGTTTTCAGACAAGCCTGAGATGCCTTTCACTGAGGCGTTTATCTATGAAGTGTTTCGACATGCCTCCTACGTTCCTTTCACCATTCCTCACTGGTACTGTAAGGCAGTAGCTTAGTTTGCAGAACATAGTATGATAGTAATGTATTGTAATGTATAACTGTAAAGGCTTTTTTCCTACTTTCCCTCTCAGTACTACCAGAAACATCACTTTGAATGGGTACTTAATTCCAAAAGATACCTGTGTCTTCATTAACCAGTATCAAGTCAACCATGATATGTGAGTAATCATCACAAATCCCTGAATTAAGTAGATATTTTACAAATTGTGATAGCAGCACAGATGAAATACAATCCATACTCTTCAATTGGAACATTAAATTTTCAGGCAAAGTATGTTCAGTGTATTTGGCTGATTAATTTATTGTAATTTTTCCCAGTGACCTCTGGGGAGACCCTGACACATTTCGGCCCGAACGCTTCTTGGGTTCATCAGGACTCCTCAGCAAGGAGCTGACAGAGAAAGTTCTCATCTTCGGCATGGGCAAGAGACGCTGTCTTGGTGATGGATTTGCACGATTGGAGATGTTCATCTTCCTCACCACGCTGCTTCACGGGCTGCAGATTCAAAATGTTCCTGGGCAGGAGTTGGATCTCAGCACCGATTTTGGCCTGACTATGAAACCACGTCCATATAGGATTACCATCTCCTC
The DNA here is from genome assembly GCF_902148855.1 of Sphaeramia orbicularis. Lineage (NCBI taxonomy): Eukaryota > Metazoa > Chordata > Actinopteri > Kurtiformes > Apogonidae > Sphaeramia > Sphaeramia orbicularis. The sequence goes on from NC_043965.1 coordinate 32,327,127, forward strand.
AAGGTTTTAGATACTTGTAAACCTAAATGATGTCCTGTCTGTACGTTTGACAATATCACAGACCAGATGCTCATTGCATTAACATTAGCTGTTACTGGCCATGCGTTTCTTTCTCACCACGAACAGACTGAAGTATCCATTTTAGCAGATCGATCAAAACCCAAATGAACAACAAAAGAGAAAGCTGGTCATATGTTAAATAAAATATAGACACAACAAAAAAGCAGTCACTGCAGTAAAACATTAACTTCTGGGACACAATATTTGCCAATAGGAGGTCATGTAAATTACTTCTGTGTGTGTACATTGATAGGTTGAAATCCCTCCACTTTCCTGTTGCACCACATTAAAAATGAAAGTAGCCTCATTATAAGCCTTTATCTTAAGTAATTAGTTACAGTTAAACACTGTGGGAGGGAGAGAGGGGGTGTTACACATCAGCAATCACTGCTTCAGGCTTCAAACTGTGCTCATGGAGGGTTCATCTTTGGTCTTCTCAGCCTTTTTCTCCCCTTCTGCACTTCTCATAAACTTTTCTTTTGTCTCATCCCTATCAGTTAGATTACATTCATCTTCTTGTCTCCCTCATGTTCTATTCCTCTGGCCACTGTAGTCTTCTCTAGTGGCTAGTTCTACTACCATAACCTCCCACATGCTCAGATTACATATAGTAAGACATTTCTATATGAGTTGAGACATATATATATATACAGAAGTATGAGTTTGCAGAAAAAGTCTTCAGGGAGGATTACTTATGTGAAGATGAAAAGTTGGAACCTTTCATGACAGATTCATGTTTTCACATATAGAAGAAGCTATTTCAGCCACAGACTCCACATTGTTAAACCTGTTGTGCAGTTTGTCAATGATACAAAACAGATTTCAGGTCACTTTTCACTAACAAAAGGTTGTGAATTTTAAGTACTTTTAGTCCTGTTTAAATGCTGAGGTCATGTTTTTAGTTTTTATTATGAATCTGAACAATTATGAATGAATTTCTTGTAAATCCATTGAATTTGATGTTTTGTTATGCATAACTGTGATAGTTTTTTCTTTATTATTTATAACTGTTACCTCTGGACTGCCATCATTATAATAATTGCCAGGGTCTGCAGATAATATTCTGGAAAAGGCAGCAGCTATAGTCTCATGTTCATGAAAAAAATGACTAAAATATTGTGAACTGAAATAGCAATGTGAATATCAACCTCTAACAACCTCTACTTCAAAATAAAAGGGAACATGCTTGACTTTGGTTTTGCTTCAGTGTACTTTGATTTCAGTTATGGTATGAAAAGTTGTAATGTTCATAACGGTGGCAGGCCAACAGCCGTTTCACAGTATGAGCAGCGTCGTTCCCAGTTTGCCTGTGTGTGGTCATGTAAACAAACCATTTACAGTCAGTTGGTTTGTGTTGATTAATTAACAAAACCCACTCAGATGATCGGACCTCGGCCCCTCATCAACCCTGTTCCATCTTTATGTCCTCTCACTAGCTTTCTGTGCCTTTGTCCCTTTGTTTTCATCCACAGAGCTTGCAGGATGATTTCCACTATATGGCCCTGAATCACTGCAAACATATTCTGAGGGGCCTCTGATCTAAAGCAGCCAATAAAACACAGCACGCAAAGCTAGGAATTATGTCCCTAATATGGCATAACAAAGACATTAAAAATGCTGAATAATGAAGAGTGGGCCCGACTGCAGACAAAAGACCGTCTACTTATAGAAACTGTCATCACTGACATAGATCCAAGCATGAGGGACCCATTAACGAACTGAACACAACCCGACTGACCCAAACACAGCTGTCAGTGTCACATAATGATGTCTGTATCTTGTAAATTTAACATTAAGATAGTTAAAAATGTACATGTCAAACACAGGCACATTCTGAATGAGTTTAATAAAAGCCTCCATGAGCATCTGGACATTAAAAAGGTCCAAACAAGCTCTTTTCATCAGTTTACCATTGAGCAGTATTGGCATTTCAGAACAGATTAAATGTCCTCATCTTCAACTGTTTGTCCTGACTTCAGCTTTGTGATTATCTGGGAAAAGGAGCAGAGAGAAAGATTAGAAATTAAGTTAAAGCGACTGTGTAGATTAAACACTTACAGATGTGACACACACCTCTTTCAGCTTGGCTATCTCTTTGCTATCTACAGATCTTTGAGCATTGTTGGTGATGGCTTTCACTCTTGTGGCATAACTGGAGGATAAAGGAAGTCCAGGTATGAGAGCATGGACTTTGTATAAATGATTTTCCTCGTTTTTTTTTGTTTTTTTTTTAATGTTTCTTACATGAGTGATGTGAGCGTCTCATCAAGGTTACATTCTGAAGGAGAGACATTGACGATCATGAGTGTTTTGGCATTTCCACCCAGCGAGTCCTGCATGACCTAAAGGGAAATGAAAATATAGTGCATATATCCAAGAAATAATTAGCAGTTTTAATTAGCAGTTAAAATATGAGTGAGATATTGAAAACGCGTTTTTCTTATCAAGATCTAATCAAAGGTTACTATTCTGTTTTTTAATACTTCTGCCAATGACTAAAAGCATCTACTGATCTAAAATGTTTAATAACTTTTTACCCATTAATCCTATTGGCACATTTTAATAATTAAGGTAAAATATTTCTCAGCTTTTAAGAAGCATCAGATGTGGCTTCAGAGGCTCTGTAGTAAACATGAAATACACTATCATCTTCTGCATAACTGTTTCACTATATAAACCCAGTAGTCTGATAAATGACAGTGATTGTAGATGCTTGTTTTTACATGCAGTTAATGATACATTTTGCCGAAAATGTTCTAATACCCTTTGAATTAACTGAGCTTTTATGAACATCTACATTCATTCATTCATTCATTTTCTGAACCCGCTTTATCCTCACTGGGGTCACAGGGGTCGCTTGGAGCCTATCCCAGCTACATAGGGGCGAAGGCGGGGTACACCCTGGACAAGTTGCCAGTTCTTCACAGGGTTGACAGAACATCTACATGATGAGTAAATTAAATATACGGAAATAACACATTTTAACTGATTTTAACAAAACAAAGGAAAGGGTAATATGATAGTAAATGGTGATAAATCGCTTAGAAAAAGTTAAATGTAGAGAATAATTCATCTGGAAGATGCCACAAATATAATTCTAGGTCTTTAAGGGTTAAAATCCTCACCTGTGTCAGTTTACTATTCCTGTAGGGCACATGAGGCAGTTCAGCAGATAAAGCTGAGATCACATCACCCAGAGCGCTCAGAGACTTGTTAATGGAGTTCGCTTCCTGCAAAAGAGCAGAGATAAGAGCAAGAACATTTAGCAAGGGAAGTTAGTAGACACTCAATAATGAATAAAAATGCTCTACAATCCGACCTTCAGCTGGTGGTCCTTGGCGCCCGTCTTGGCTGCTCTTTCACTTCCTGCGAGGTCCACAAGGCTCAGCTTCCCCGTGCTCACACTTCCATTAGTCAGATTCTTGCTCTCCACTTTGATTCCAACAATAAGGTGAGACCGGGAACTCTCCACATTCATCTCTGAGGAAACAATCATGAAGAAAGCAATGAACAGAATGCCATATTTGTTATTATAACTATTCTGATCAAACACTGTGCCCTGATGTTTGTGTTGACTGGTCTTCACTCACTGGTGAAATGCAACCAGAGCCAAGAACTCAGAGATGTACAGTAGCACAAATACTGTTCTTATTTTTACACCTGTTTTCCTCACACCTTTTGTTATTTTTAAGTTGTAGTTTTTTCCTACTCCAAATGTGTTAATTCTGAATACTTTTGATGAACTAAAGCAGAGAAAATCCCTCTCTTCCACAAAACAAAAGGAACATTTTTTGCAGTTCATGAAAAATTTACTTTTTAGACGTATGCGGTTTTCATAGGACTTGAACATTACCTATAATGTGTGTGACGACGATACCAAATATTAGACCTTTCTGTAGATTAAGTAATTCAAGAGAGTGTGATCAAATCCAAACATCATATAGTGGAACACTGACATAGACAATTTCACTCACATTTCATATTTTTCATTTGGAATGGTATTTGTACTTGGATATATCTACATTTTTATATTTTTGAGAGACACATGCATGTTGTTTATATGTAACAAACTAGATAACTTAACTGTATGAAGATATAAGTGTACTGATGTTGGTAAAAATAAAAAAAAGTTCCAAGATATATTCATCAAACTGTCACCTTAGACAGTAACATTAGATTTTTGATGTTCCACTTCCACTACAGGTTTGGGGAACATGTAAACTTACTGTGTACATGTAAGTTAAATACCCTGTGGACTGTAATTGAGTGGACTGATGAATGAAAAACAATGGAAAACTTTCAGATGGTTCAGTAATTTAGGTCAGTACATAAGGCATGGCCTCCATTCCATTCCTCAACATCAACTTTACCTGCAACAAGACAATGACCTGAAACACACGTCCAAACTTTGTAAGTTATTTAGAGAGAAAACAGTTGACCTTGTCACCTGACCTATGGCAAAGTATTTCAGCTGAAAGTCTGGAGACATTAACTGTCCAAATGGTAAGACTGTGTAAAGCTGTAAGAGCAGCAAAAGGAGGATTTTTTTTTTTTTTAAATAAAATAATAAAATTTGACTGTTTTCTACCAGTATCTGTACAATTGTTTGTTTCTTTGCTTACAATACATCCTCACACTGTTAAATTACCTAGTGTCTTGATATACATAAACAATACAAAAATGCTTTCAAATATGTCTCTTAAAAATGATTTTTAAAAAAACAAGGAAAAAAATAAATGTTGCAGGTACTGTTGTGCCAATGTATAATTAAAAGAATTATATTTCATTATAGATCTTGTATTTAATTTGACTTCACCTGTGAAAACACATTTTTTGACTAAGTAATTGTTTGTCTGTAAAATGTTACCAATTGTTTTTTTTTTTTTTTTTTTGCCAAAAGCCATTGTTATTGTGTTTAACACCTGATAAACTGGTGCTTCATCATGTAAGCTAATGTCCTTCCATGATATAACTGGGAAAGTCAAGTGGGAGCTGTTTTCCAACTCATGTATCTACTATATAATACACTTTCTATATGTGAGTGTCCATTTGTAACTCTTAGGTCCCTCTTATGAATCATCGGTATCATTTGTATTATTTACAGGTACGCACTCTGATGACCTGTGTGTAGCTATGAAACAGTGTCCTCCTCTTCCCATAGTCTGCTCATTCCCAGTTTGCCTCTGTAATGATGCACCTAGATACCTCGCCCTCACACTGACTGTAACTAATACGATTAATCCAAACCATTTAGCAGGGCTCTGTTTGAACTGGGCGGCATGGCACAGTATAGTGGACTCACTGGTGGCAGAGATGTGTCGGTTGGCGCAGGCCTGCTGGAACAGAGCGTAGAGCTCCTGGGCACTGGAGGCCTCCTTTGTCTGTGCTCCTTGGGCAAACACAACCCCCTTTCTGTTCCTCTTGATCTCCACCCGCCTGACCTGGCCATGGGACTGGGGCTGTGCATGGGCCTCACCAGCCAGGCTCACAAAGAGGTCCTGCAGCCTGTCATTGTACAGCTCCAGCATATAGGCAGAGACCTGAGGTAGAGGGATGCACACGGGTAGAAGTAATCACTCACATCTAATTACATGACTCATGTTCCGTTTACAATCCGCATACCTTAAAGTCAAATCTAGAATCGTTCTCCCGTATGATATCAAAAATGGCATTAAAAGATCTCGGCATAATCCCAGGGTTCTTACGCTCTTTGTCCCCCACCATGGTGAAGGTCTTCCCTGAGCCTGTCTGTCCATATGCAAAAATACAGACGTTGTAACCATCAATAGCCGACTGGATGAGCCTGTAGAGAGAATATTAACCTGAACCTCTGAATGGACACCACCCTACTAAAAATGTGCACCTTAAACTATCACAAAGTACATGTTCATTGTGACTAAAAGACACACAGTGTGGATTCCCCTGTTACTATGCAGTGTCTCCTTCACCTGCTGGTGTCCTCAAACAGGTCCTCTTGAGTGGCATCAGCACTGAACACCCGGTCAAACTGAAACTCCCTCTGCCCTCGCGGCGTCTCCATAGTGACAGAGTATTCATCTATTTTCTCCAAAATGATGGCACCGCCCTGCGCCGCCTCAGTTCGACTCACAGGGCGAATTCGACAAAACACTCTGATTTTACCTAAGAAAAACATAATAACCAAAAAGGCCTCATTACTCACATAAGGCCTAAAAGTGATGCAAAACCATCATGTAGTTGATTCCATTTACCTTTCATATCCTCCACCATATTGTAATACTTCTTCCTCAGTATCCTTTCAGATGTGTAGGTCTCAATAATCTTCTTTTTCTCATCTTTTGCCGCCTTCAACTTTACAGAAATAACACACATATGTACCACTGAAGAATATAATTATAGATTCCTGAAATATTTGATTGATTCTTGGAATAGAACCCTAAAACTTGTACAGTCATGTTCATATCTGGACAGGGACACATATTTTGTTATTTTGCCTCTGTACACTAGAAATCAATTTGTTGCTAAAGTGTGGACCTTCAGCTTTTTGTTCAAAGGTTTAATAAAAATATTGCATTAACATTTAGGAATTACAACCATTTTAATGAAAGTCCCTCCATTTCCAGGGGCTCAAAAGTAATTGGACAACTGATCCCCTCATTATTCTATGACAAATAAAGCAGATTAAAGGTTTGGAGTTGATTCCAAATGTTGAATTTGCATTAGATGGATGTTCACTGAAATTCTCAATACGAAATCCAAAGAGGTGTCAATGTAAGTGAAGTCATTCAGCTCAACATCATTCAACTCAACATCAAAACAAATCAACAATTTGGTTCAAACAATCCACTGGTGAGCAACACAGCAACAACAAAAGACATGGAAGACATAGACAATTTATTATGACTTGATGATTATAATGATGATTAATGACCTGAAATATACTGTTAAAGAAACTCAAGACCTTTTGGGGTAAAGAAATGGGAGTCAGTAACCTGATCTTAACCAGCGTAATTTTCAGTTACTGAAGTGTAAACTGAGGGCAGAAAGATGAACAAACAAGCTGAAACTGTAGATGGCTAAAGGTCTGGAAAACCATCATCAGGGTGGAAACTCAGCATGTGGTGATGTCCATAGGTTCCAGACTTCCTCATATTTATAACAGTCTTTGTTCGTCCAACTCTTTTTGAGCCTCTGAAAATGGATGAACGGGTGTAATGGTTGTAATTCCCAAATGGTTGATGTAATATTTTTAAACCCCCTGAATTAAAAGTGAAACTCTGCACTCTAATCATATCTTAATTGCATCATTGTGAATCTACTGTGGTGACGTACAACAGCAAAATTTGTCCAAATATATATGGACCTGACTGTGTTCCTTATATAAGAAGACCAATAAAAGGCTCTGGGATTTATTATATTAACCTATTTGTTGTATTTGTGATTGAAAACTAACCTCATCCTGCAGTAAAACAAGTTGTTGACCAATATTTTTCACTCCTTCCTTGGTTTGGACTGTCCCTCGTCCCAGGATGTCCTCCAGTTCTGTGACGGCATCACAGTCTGCACCCCAGTAGAGAAAGTGGAGAAAACACAGACACACAAAGTTGTTGTGAAACAAATTTCCTGGAAAGTGACTCGTATTTAAAGAGTTAAATATTACTACTCTTAAAAGTAGTGACTGTATGTAATTTAAATATATTCATTTATTCGTCATTTACTGGGATCAGTCACTGGTTGCAATTTGCAGAAGCTTTAAGTTATGACATCTTTACCATTCATGACAGGACTTTCTCCACTTCTGATACAATCCAGAGCCAGCTGAGAAACCTCAAACTCCCTTACAGTTTGTTGTAGCAAAGTTTCATTCTCATCTAACCTGAAAAATGATAAAAATAAAGAAGCTAACACATAAGATGGCCTGATTTAACCTGACTTTTTGATGTTGCTATTCATGTTGTCTTGTCTAACCCCTCTTCGTCAGTGTTCTGTCCAGCTCTTTCACAGGTATCCTCTTTGGTCATTTGTAGCTGTTCAACTCTGTCTCTGGCTTCGATCAGAGCAACCCGATTCTCCTCGATCATCTTGTCTAAAAGTGCTCTGCTTTCTGCCACAGCACTGCAAACTGCATGAGCCTGAGGGGGCAAAGCAAAGACTCAATACACCAAAGTCACTACTTAGTCAGAGGAACGTGAGTAAAATCATAAAGAATATAAGAAGTATAACACACAGGAATTAAGTAAAGGAATTAGACAAAGTTTAATAACTGAACACCACCTTCTGTACCACAATAGGTAGTAACACACTGCAGGGGGGCAGAGGTATAGGAGGGGCTGGGCTTTGAGCCTCCATCAGCTCTGTGAGTTCTCTCTCCTTTTGGTACAGGCTCTCCTTCAGCTCTTCCAGTCGGACTTTAGCACCCTCCAGTGGAAGACCTGACTCACTGCAAGTCTGCACATAAAACCAAGCAAGAACTCAAGCCAGTACAAATATTTTATTTCTTTTCTTATCAGATATTCGACCGTACTGATGTTTCTCCGTGAAATTGTGTCTCTCTTAAATCTGACATGAACAAAATCTCAATATTGTGACATTACAGGTTTGTGTTGGTCTTAACCCTTTCATGCATAGTGGTCACTACACTGGACAGCTGTTCAAAGGTATTCTCTTGTATATTCATGGATTTTGCTGTTTTAGTTATATATCAGCCAACACAGTGGACACTTAAGCATCATCCCAAACACTGCAAGTCATACCATTAATGTAACTTTGCTCGTCTTGAAAAACCTGATCTGCAGTAACATGTTTGAGTGTAAAAAATGCTAATTGTTATTAGACTGTAATTAACAGGTTTTTTTTTTTGTTTTTTTAAACAAAAAGTTGTTGTTTTCTTGCATATTATGTCCTTGAAGTAAGTAATAACTACTATTTGAGGATGTTAAAATGTGAGAAAATATCATCTTAGCGGCATTATAAAATGTTTTTATTTCATAGTTTTCATACTGTATATCAGTAAATATATGTTTCTTTGCTTCTAAAGTTAAATGCATGATGTCCAGGTGAGTGGACAGTTTTGTAACTCCAAGAAAAATAGGTTCATAAAAAATTAAATTGTACTGTTGTTTTTCATGCCTAAAGGAGAATAAAAACACTCAGGAAAAAAAAAATCTTCATTAAGGTGCTTGTAAGTCATGCATGAAAGGGTTAATATCTATCTTTCTCTACGTATTGTCCCTCATAAAGTGACTCAGGAGATACTCTGTTCTTAGCTTTGTTGATATATTTATAATCTTAGGCAGTAGAATACCATAATTACTAATCCAACCTACCGCAGGCTGTTGTTTTTCTTTATTTTCTGTGGGTTCACCTTCTGTAGCTTCCTCCTCTTTCTTTGCTGATTCCGTTAACATTTCTTGGACTTTCCCTACTTCCTGTCGTGCCATCTGCAGCTCCTGCAGTGCTGTTTACAGGATGTTCATAAATGTATTATTCAGTATAAAAATTAAAGAACATGTAGACCAGGGGTGTCAAACTCATTTTAGTTCAGGGGCCACATTCTCCCCAATATGATCTCAAGTGGGCCAGACCAGTAAAATAATAACATTGAAAAAAGTACAATTACATTATGATGATGTTTACATCTACAACGTTTCCTTAAAAATCTGAATAACATGAACAACTTGAAATGTCTTAAGGAAAACAAGTGCAATTTTAGTAATATTCTGCCTCAGTTCATCATTTGCACATGTGCATCACAACTCACATTATAATCATAAATACACAAAACATTTAGCAGCACATTGCATTTACTTCTCTTGAGACATTTCAGATTGTTCATATTTGTTCAGGTTATTTGCAATTTTTGTAAAAGGATAGTTTGTTAATATAAACATTTTCATGTAATTTAACTTTTTTTTTTTTTTTTTTACACTAAAACAAAGATAAAATCTGCAGTTGTCATCATTTATAGTTTATTTTGGTAATATTTTACTGGTCTGACCTAACTGACTGACTCCAGTTGACTCTATATGTGGAACCTGAATTAAAATTATTTTTACACCACTGATTGTTAATTTTTTCAGTGTAATTTTTGCATTTCACAAATTCGTCCTACGGGCTGGATTGGACCTTCGGTGGGTCGGATTTGGCCCCTGGGCTGCTTGTTTGACACCTCTAATATAGACACTTGACTATTCCATGTGTGCATTTGAACTCACTAGAGGCCTGGTGGCTGTGCAACACATCCAGTCTGTTGGAGAACAGTTCCATCATTTTGCTCTAAAAGAATGAGATAAAGAAAATATCTGATAATTACAAACTGAAGTTGAACACCAGCTTATCGTGCTTCTAGTCGTGCTCAAAGCAAACCACAAGGTGGGGCTCCACGCTGAGGTTTGACTTGTTAAAAGGTCCACATGAGTTCACTATCCAACCTTTTCTCTGTTCCACTGCATGGCCTCCTCTTTGCTCCTCCTCCTCTCAGCTCTCTGTTCCTCCAGAAGCTGCTTATTCTGTTCAGATAAGGCCTGCAGGAAATAGGGCCAGATATAGACATGAAAAACTGCTTGATATGAACACACGCACAAACTCGTCTGTGGAGTAAATTGCTAAATTTATTTCAGTACAAATACTGCAAAAAAAGTTTCTGGAGAATCTTGTGTTTTATATTGAAATAAATAAGAAGAAAACAGGTAACAAAGATATATTTTGTAATATTAAGCCAAATATTTAATAGAAGGAAAGAAAAGACAAGACAGTGAAGCATGTAACTAACCATTATTCTTTTCTGAAGGTCAGTGTTCTTGTTCTCCACTCTTTCCTGGTAGACATTCAACATCCTCCTCAGAGTGTTCAGTTTGTTTTGGTAATAAGACCTAACGCGCTGCATCGTCCATTCCTGATCACACAATATAATGACTATCATCATCACAATCATCATGTATCAGTCAGCTCAAACACACAAACACTCATTATTTCACCTGGTTTTCTCGAGCTGTGATCTGGAAGCTTTCCTCCAGCTCCTGCACCATCTCCAGGTGTCTCCTCTTCATCGTTTCCATGTCCTCAGCTATCTGTGTAAACAACGTACATAAAGAGTGTAACCTGGTACCATGTGTGCACTGATCAAATGCCTTCTATTGTCACGGCAGCAGCACAGGACAGCCATGTGAGTGTGAGCAAGAAAACAACACCAGATGTGACAAGGTTTTCATTGTGTGTCTTCTTGCCCTTTCCCTGAGCAACTGGACACAGCCAGGAGTTATGTATCTGAAAAAATAGTCACTGTTTCACAAGATGTTAGAAGATTATGTATTTTATTTTGACCCTGTGGGCTGACTTTAGAGTCATGCATGCTATTTTCTTCATAATGTATATACTGTTACCCTCTAAGTAAAGAGTTACACTTTGACAGTAATAGCATTGCACTGCTTTCCTGCAGTGCTCATTACTGTACCTCAGTGATGCAGAGCTCAGCTGACTCATAGGGGATGTATATCTTGTCATCTTGTGGCCTCTCAGCATCTGATGCTTGATCACTGTCTGACAGTTGTGATTCTGACAAACCTGCACAAATAACATGCTTCATATCACAATTTAAAGTAATAGTCTAAACTGAGCATCCAGTAACAGCAGTAGGCATTGAATCCAAAACATTTATATATTTATGGCATTTTCTTCCCCCACATCACACCCTTTAAAACTAATTCACCAAAAATCTAAGACTGAATCAAAACAAGAAGTAAAACCAAGTCAAATGAAATGGAAAATCAGCACAGTTTTTACCTCTGCCAAGGAATGGCAGAGGTTATGTTTTCATTGGGGTTTGTCTGTTTGTTTGTTTGTTTGCTTGTTAGAAAGATAACTCGAAAAGTTATGGAAGGATTTTGATGAAATTTTCAGGAAATGTTGATACTGGCACGAGGAACAAATGATAAAATTTTGGTTGTGATTGGAGGGGGGACTGATCTGCCTTTGTGGAGGTCTTTGCTCTCCGAGTGCTTTTCTAGTTGTGTTAATGTTATACAGTGATAAAATGTGGTATAAGTTCCTTTGCAAATATTAGACCTTTAATAAACACTGGCTTTATGATCCACTGTTTCTTATAAAGTTAGAATCAAATGTTACTTCTTCTCATTAAATGATTTTGACACTGTGATTTATTCTTGATTGTAACTGGGACTCAGTATGTAATCATCGCACCTGGTCAAAGGTAATTACTGACATCCATAAAAAGGAATAACAAAAGTAATGTGTCTGAAAACAAAAATATTCCAACTTAATGGGCAACAGTGTATATCTGATATCTTACATTCTTTCAACTATATCACCTATAAATTAAAGCTTTTTTGAACTACCCGAGAAAAAATAACCAAATCATAGCTAAACTAAAGTTAATTTCTACATTATACAAATAAAAAGTAAATTATTTATGCACCAAACTGAAATAAAACCAAAAAACAAACTGTAAGACTGAAAAAAAACATAAATGCTTAAGAAAATGCCATGACTATGAAAACAGTTCCTCCCTCCACAAAGATGCGCACTATCATTCCTCTTCCTCCTCCTGCACATATTTCTTCATCTATTCACTGCACCTCGGTTAACTTCTGGTCCGGGGTGTTTCCTTCTGTCAGCACCAAACCATCGTCTGAATGCAGCCCACCTCCTCATCCACAGGGTTTGGTGATGGATGACAGCTTGAACAATGAAGCAAATGTTGACAGACAGTTGGAAACAATGTAGGGAGTGGAATGGAGTGGATGGCAAATAGGCAAGACCAGCAACACATACTGCCATGTTGGAACTTCATGAATCTGTTGGTGATGTTTTGATATTGTGACACTGCATTTTGCAATTACACCACACCCTTTTTAATCAATCATCACCAAAAACATAGTTAAGTGTCATTACAGCTCAAGACACTCAAGCATTTCTGATCTGTAAGCTGCAGAGCTGACTGAAATATTTAAGTATATAATCATTGTAATGCACTGTTAAATGTAAAACCCAATATAGAGTTTCACCCAGTGTTAAAAATCCTGCTATTTTGCTATTTATATATTTGTGTCATGACATTCAGAGGTGTTGTCGCTGTAGAACAAGTTAACAAAGTCAAACAGGAGTCAACTTATTCTGACTCATTTCTCAAAGAAAAGCTCATTTGTTGGTTTAAAGTAATTTTATGATCATTTTATTGTCTTTATTGAACTGAAATGATGTCTTAGGGGAAATAAAACACATAAAACTCAGCAAAAGTTATAATTTTATTTATTGGTTTAAAAGACATTTTACATCTTTTATGAAGAGATTAGCATGCAGTTTAATGTGTAATACATTTCTGTATAGCTGAATAATACACTCACAGCTAAAAATACTAATAATGTGCAATATATAAAGTATGCAAATCATTTCTGGAGACATAATCATAGCATGTCCCAGTTCACTTGGTTGTTTATGTTGAGGTTAATCAATCAGTTCAGACCTATTGAAAATATTGATACATTACATAAAAATCCCCCTGTCTGGATATTTCATCATTCTCTTACATTCCTATCCCACCCTCTCCCATCTTTGTTCCCTCGTACAGGAATGTGGGCGTGTCGTCATGATGTTACTTTCTTTCCAGAGACACCTTTTAGTAGAAAACAGAAATTACGTCATAAATTCGGCTGAACTGTGAGCAGGATGCAGGGGAATTATAACTTACAACAGTTTAAGTATGCGTTTTTGGAGATGAGTTGTGTTCATTTGTGTGTGTGATGGTGGTCTGCTGCTCTGACCTGCTGTGCTGTCTTTGTACTGGTCAAACTGTGTGTTGTGAATGACTGGACGTGGCCTCTCATCCCTCATCTCTGGTACACTGCCCGGTAAATCCTCCAGCACCGGCGCTGTTGCTGCAACCCGACCCGGTCTTAAAGACACACCAGGATCATCAGGACAGGTGGTTCTGTTAGTCGTCTCCCAGGCCACTGAGAAAATACACATAGAGACAATAATGTGTAAGATGTTGCAAGAAAATGTTAAAAATGCTGAAAAATGAAAAAAATAAAATGTATTTGTGCTTGCAGGATTTTGGCTATTTATTTGCACGTATATGAAAAGTGTTTTCATAATCATTTTTAACAAATTTTGTGGAATTTTTACACAAATAATTTTTTTTCTATTCAAAAATTGCAAGTAAATATAAAGGATAAATGTGGTCCAATGCAGAGGTTTTACAAATTATTAGATTACCCAAATTACTGGAGTTTTCTACTTTTGCCAACAATTAAGTCCAATTCTAAATAATGAATGTGGACCTTTAACAAAGAGGAACTTGATATAAATCAATTTAAGAAGGTTAAGTTGAATTAAAATAAAATATTGGTGGCTATTGAGATTTCACCAAGTATAAGATTATGCATTGACTTCCAAAGATTAATATTATGCATGTTACAAAATAATAAGATATTTAAACATTTAGAAGAGCAGCAGACACCCTGAAAAAAGTAAAATACACACACAATTAAAATATCACTTGCTTCTGCCTTAGCTGTTTCCTCTGTTCTTTAAAGGGGACATATAAGACACAGTTGCAAAAAAACAAAAATAAAAAATAAATCACTGGCCAGCCTAAGAACTGTGAAATAAGATGACCCAGACAGTTTCTTATGGACTGCCTGGACTAGAAGACATGAATCTACAGGACATTCAGGTCTGAACCCCCAAAGGAACCGGTTCATTAGAATTCTTCTGCCTCCTCTCTGATTATGTCCGCCCACAGCTTGAGAGGCACCTTTGCAGAGGAATTTTCCAAGTGTGTATATTATCACATATCCTTGCATTTGTGTGTTTTTTCTCGTGGACCCAGCTGGCCCTTAGATCCAGATCTCCGACCAGATCCTGCCAGGAACAATGTGTTATTTGTTCTGATACGCTGACTGCTTCACTGCTTCACAACGGACTCAGCCAGGCAGCTGAAATATTTACACCTCATCTATCTTCACCTGTCTGCCCGCATTTATCACTCAGGACTCCCCTGGTGCTGGTCCAATTATATTATAAATTAAAATAAAAACATAGTCATCATTATTAAGAAAAATACAATGCATTGTTAGTTTGCAGGTGTTGGTTATAGCGGAGCTTCTTCATACTCACATTGTTTCCCTGCTGGGGCCACAGAGTGATGCCTCCCCACTTTCTTGCCCAGGAAGGTCAGTGAATATCCATTGTAGGCTCCAGGAGAGTTCACATACATGATGTTTGCGTTATGGGTTTGCTTTCACTGCTCCTGTTGTGTTTGATTTTTGTCCAGAGGCATATGCAACTGGAACTGTTGAAAATTTTAAGAAAAAATTAGGGTTATTTTATATCCACACAGATCCTTGACACATGAATACACTTGTAATTTCAATCAAAATGCAACTGAAAACTCAAAAAATATCCTAATTCACATTTTGAACTCTAGTTGAACCCTAAAAGTATTTGCAGTTGTCAAAAAAGTCAAACCGAAGATTCACTGGCTGAAATCCACCTGACAGTTTCCCCAAGCTACTGTAACCTTCAAATTATTAACAGGAAAACCTGAAAATCCCAAAATGTGGGTCTAATTTTGTATAAATTCCTCAGGGTGCTATCTAAGAATAAATCCTGCACATCACTTGACTAGAATTGGCAAAGGGCCATCTCTTTTACCCATTAATATGCCAAAATAACATAATCTATAAAGTCAAAGAATAAAAAAAATATACATAATATTCAAGAAAGTGACTTGATGACTAAATAGTAAAAGAATAAAACAGGTTTGATTCTAAAAGTCTACCTGTTTCCAGAGCAGATGAGACTCCGTCAGTGTGATTCTGTTCAGAGTCCGACTATTGCTGACCACGAGGATGAAGATGCGCCGATCCTGATCTCTAAAGGGAACCGAACTCTGAATAGTCTTAAAATATTAAACCTGCAGAGATGAAGTTTCACCAGGTACTGGCTTAAACCCCATAGAGCCTGTCAGTAAAAAGATGCCCCAAACAGTCCTCAGGTTTCCTGTGTGTAAGATAGAGATTGTAACTGGATGCTCCCTCATACTCACACACATATTGTAAAGTATGTACGCACAGTTCACTCAGTCTCTCCTGTTTCGGTATGTTTACCTGGATACCCTACATTTATACAGCAAGTAAGTGACACTTCTGAACAGTAGATGGAGGATAAGCCTGATATAGAGTAGGTCACTTACATGTAAGCAAATAGAGTCGGAGCAGCATCAGAATAATTTGGAGTTGAAAATGTTCAGAATCTGCATTCTCAGATTGTGCATTGTAAAATAAATGACTATCATCGTCATTGCTGCTGCTGTTGATGATGCAGATGGAGGGTAATGTACTCTTTTCTGTTCTTTCCATGGCTAGATCCTGTAAAGTTTCCCATGCTTTTTTGATCAGGAGTCTCATTTGAAACATTTGGACCACAGCTTCAGCATCTGGTTAACACACCTTACTTAGAGATAAATCTCCTCATGATGCCACTTTAATGAAAATACAGCTTCTGCCCCTCATTCCAAGTTCACGATCCAAATGGTGACCGTGCTCTACTGTGGATGTAAGCACAACAAACAGACCATCTCAAAACTATATGACTATTAAACCAAACAAAAATGACTTTAAAAACAAACAGTGCACACAAAGTTTGCACAGTGCATTAGTTCATCACAGGCCTGTGAAGTCTTGATTTGGTTTTGGAGTGTGTAAGAAAGATGCAGTCATCAGTCAAATGTGTCATTATCCTGGATGGTAATCTGTGTGAAAGCATTATCCTGTGTTGAGGCATGTAGCCAGCAGGAAACGTCATGACTTGGCTGTGCTGCCATGACAACAATCCACACCTTAGACAAACTCATTACCTCATCAGATAAAGGAATGTTAAGGCCGTCTTTGCTAACTTGTTCATATGCATGTTTTAATCACATGTATAGCTGGGGATCAAAGTTGACCAGATATACACACAATAGGGCATTGATTTAATTTGATGAAGTTGCCTTTAAAAAAAAAAATAAAAAAAAAACTGATTACATTTTGTGGCAGTGGAGATAACAGCAGGAATGTGGAGAATGCTATTTACAAAAGAATAGCATTAACACTTACAATGATTCTTATCCAGAGAGAAACACTGGGTTGAGAACAGTACTAGTGAGGCTTTAGAGCAGTGGTTCCCAACCTTTTTTGGCTCATGACCTCATTTTAACATCACAAATTTCTGGCGGCCCCAGACATTCAAAACTGAGACTTTTTTTTGTGGCTAAAATGGATCTGTTTTTGATCAATAGTTTGCTTTACTATGTTGCAAATAAACGTTTAGACAACATTTAGGCTATATAATGTATGTTATTATGGACAGAGGCAGAAAAGCCAGGAGTAGATTACTGCACAAAGTGAGAATTTTATGTTCCCTGGTCAGGATATGTACAGTCAGTCCAGCTTGGATTTACAAGGCTGACAATTAATACTGAAAAAACAAGAACTCAAACTATGAATTATGAAAGAGCTGCAGCATCTGAAACGGACCACAATGAACATTTGAAAGATAAACAGTACCATAGTGCTTCAGTTTCAGATTCAGAGTTTGTCATGTCTTTTATGGATTGGGATTGTCTCTTTCAACTCACTATATATGTTTTATTAGTAATTTTTTTTTTTTTTTTTTTTTTTTTAAATCAATTACTAAAAATTTCACGTGATCCCATTTGAATTCCAGGCGTCCTGACCCAAAGGTTGAAAAGCACTGCTTTAGAGACTCACATCATGTGTATACATCTGTGTCCCAACACATAAAAAACCCCTACAACAAGCATTTAGTAATAATATACTGGAAGTGTAGGGATCGTCAAGCAATACTGACATGCAGGAAATTCTCTTCCTGTGATGTGGGAGTCAGGAAACCGCACTCAAATGCTGTTTAGTTAGAGTTGTAAAGTGAATACTGGAACACACAGCAGCAGGATGGATGAAGACATACTGGTGCGAATGGATAATCACCGGACTGACCAGGTGATTGTGGTGAAAAAGCAGGAGGTAGGAGGCTGAAAATGTGGTGCAGAGAGTGTTCCAACTTCCAAGTCACATACGTTGTTTTTTTTTTTGTTTTTTTTTTACTTTTAGCATATACTGTCTGATATGTGGTTTGTGCATATTGTTGCATGTGGTATGCATATCACTGGGATTTATTAATTTATTAAAAGATGGTTACGTTGTACAGGATCTTCTGGGTGTCATAGATTCACATTCAGAAAAATTGAGAAGTATGGTCAAAAAAGCTTCAGCTGCAAAACTATATGTAGTAGGCAATCCTGTTATTTTATTTTATTTTATGCATTTGACATACTGTTGTATTAGATTAGATTAGATTAGATTAGATTAGATTAGATTAGATTCGACTTTACTGATCCCACAACAGGGACATTCAACTGTCAAGGCCGCAACAGAATGAAGTGGAAGAAGAAAAGTGTACATGTATAAAGATAGTGCAAAAAACCAATAATATAAAATAAAAAATAATAACAGTAATAAAAAATTATACAGACTATATACATATTTACAACAGAGTGGAATTGGGACTCCCTAAATCCTTTTCTAGCATACTAAGTAGTATGCTAATACAGGTTTTGGAAGGTTGACGTTCTATCAGGATGATCTCAGTGATGGGGAATGCAGGGATCTATCTCAAGGTAACAAGATTAACATGGTGATGGCAGATCCTGCATGTAGAGAAGTGGTTTCTAAACTTTTGTGATAACAGATGAGCAGGTGAGTGAAGATGTGAAAGTGGTTACTAACAATGAAGAGGAGACAGAGGGAGTGGCTTCAACATGGAGATAGAATCAACAGATATACAGAAGAATGAGTGAAAAGTGTCAGAATCCATGACATCTCATTTGGGGAAAAACAATATTATAAAATCAGCAATGCAAAATTCTATGAAACAAAAGGTGCACAGGTCATATTTAAAATGTACAAGTGAAAAAGCAACACATGATTACATTCACAAGAAGTGAAGAGCAACACTAGCAAATAAGTATCAACTGCAAAATGTGACTGTAATGGTCCTGGTATTTTTATCTATTATTTATTTTGTTTAATTACATTTGACATACAATGCATCGAGATTTATTAAATCTTTTTCTGACATACTAAGCAGTATGGTAATACAGGGTTTTAGAATGTTCACAGTATCAGGGTGGGTTCAGTGATGGGGAATGCAGGGATCTATCTCAAGGTAACAGGATTAACCCATAAAGACCCAGTGTGACTTTTGTGGTAGTTCCCAAATTCATTTTTCTCTCTATTTAATCTTTCTTAAATGATTTATTGCCATTTATTCTAATATTATCCTCTGTAATTTGCACTTTTTTTCCAGTAAAAATCATGTATTTTCCTTTAATTAATTCACTGATCATGTAGATGTACATAAAACCTCAGAGTAAAGTTGAAGGTTATTATATCAGAAACAGAGAAAACTGAAGAAAAAGTGAATTTAACTGAACATCCATTTTTAACTGGACAGCTTTTTATGTCTTAATCTAATCTTGTATTTTATTCTTTTATTTAGGTTTTATCTATTCTTCTGTATTTTTATTTCTATTTTTATTTTTTAATTTTTAATTTTATTTTTACAGTTGTTCTATGTCTTTTAATCTATTCTTGTATTTTACTCTGTTACATTGGTTTTTATCTATTTTTCTGTTCAGCACTTTGGTCCACTGTGGTTGTTTTAAAGTGCTTTACAAACAGATGAGTACACTACAGAGCCTCTGAACGTCCAAATGGGTCATATCTGATGCCCATGTAAATATGACAAACTGTCATTTTACACAAATTATTTACATATATTGACAGGATTAATGGATCAACAGGTATTAACCCTTTCATGCACGAATTATGAGAACCCTAATAAAAAATTTTCCTGAGTGTTTTTATTCCGCTTTAGGCATGACAAAAACAAAGTGATTGAAATTTTTCTTCTGAAAAATAAATAAAAAATAAATAAATAAAATAAAAATTAAAAAAAAAAAAAAAAAACATAAAAAAAAATAATAATGGAAAAAAAAAAATCTTATGAACCTATTTTTTCATGAAGTTGCAAAAATGTCCACTCAGCTGGACACCACACGTTTAATTTTAGATGCACAGAAACATGTATTTACTGATAAATTGTGTGAAAACTATGGGGAGGGCTTTGTGATTCTGGGGGTTTATGCTCAGGAAAGATCTACATAATGTTACCAATTCATGTCAGAAAAGATATGCAGTGTCTTAAAACTTTAATAAAGATATGTGTGGAAAAAAAAAAGAAAAAAAGAAAAGAACAACAAAATCCATGAACATATAAGAGAACAGCTGTAGAATAGCTGTCCACTCTAGTGACCAGTATGCATGAAAGGGTTAAACTGTTTAGATCAGTAGATGGTTTTGGTTAAAGGTGGATGTTTGGGTCTTTATGGGTCAACATGATGATGAGGCAGAGGCTGTAAGTATAGAGGCAGTTTCTAAAGTTTAGTGATAACAGATGGAGGTACTGCGAATAATGCAGAGCAGACCAAGGAGTGGTTTGAACATGAGTGAAAAGTGTCAGAATCCATGAGACCTCATTGGGGGGGGGGGGCAATCTTATATAATATGAAATGTAAAAAATTCAAGTAACATCAGGTTCACAAATTTAAAAAAAAAGCGCAACATACGATTTAAAAGCCGTGTAGCGCGTCATAAAGTGCGTCATTTGCGCCCTTCGACAGAAAGCTAAAATTTTTGAAGTTATTTTCCATCAGATTTCCCAGAGTGAACAGCTTTTCCTTTGGTAAGATCACGTCTTACCATTTGATCCGCATGTGTTTTCAGATCATCTCCTGCTAAATCTGCTGCTGGACAAACTCTTCCTCGTTTTTACGCACGTCGCTGCTCTTTGGAAAGGAACAGGCTGCGCACTGGGCTCAGTCCAATTGCAGCAGTGAAGGAGAATATGGGCTGGACCGTTACTAGGTGGGGTTTACCCTGGGTATAAATATTCTGTGTGTTCCACTACAACGCCCCTGGAAACTCAGTGAGACAAACTTCTCCTTCTAAAGTCACACGGTAAGTCACTCTCTTTCAATAATAATAAAAACTCTGACTTATTCTCCGGCTGTGATTTAAGAGACGTTTGCTTCTTGGTAGTGATTTCATGACGCTTCAAGTGTATTTTCCCGCAAGGTATTGATGCAACTTATGTGGGTGTGGTTGAGAAAACTGCAGCTGTAGTTTCTCAACATAGAACCAGACAAATTTACACATTTAAAGCAAGTAAAGTGAGGTGAGTGGAGTCAAGAAAAGAGTTCTCAGTATAGGAGAACACTGAGGGACACGTGTTCTATAATAAAGCCTACAATAAATATTAAAGTTCTGCGTGGGTGTGGCCACAAAGTCTCCATATGCTTGCAATCATGGAAAACTACCTAACATAATCCTACACCAAACATCTACAGACTTACATTCTCCAGGATGAAGACTGACATTTACAGTCAGCATTAGTCTAGTTTTCTCTCCCTTTAATATTATCTGTAATGTGTGAGATGTAAAATCAAGCCTTGCAGACAATGATGTTCATTACTCTCTAAAACTTCCACGCGGGGTGCTGAATACATATTTGAATGCAATATATTTTGTAACATTTTCTATTCTTTCTCCAGACAGACTCCAGCAGTCCCACCATGTCTTTCATTCAAGCACTCATGCAACAAAGCATCTATCTGGGCATGCCCGATGACTCAGTACGTAACGTTGTGGTTGTGTTCCAGTTGCTATGGCCAACTTCTGTTTTTTTTTTTTTTCCTTTTTTTTCCCTCTTCCTGTGGTATGCTAGGGTGGAAAAAATGAGACAGAAAAGAAATCAGAGTTTACAGAAGTGAAGTGTGGAAGATAATGAGAGGAATGAATGAGTGGGAAGTTCAATAGTGGGAAGAAGGAGAGAAAAAAATGGAGCAGAACTGGAAGATAAGATGAGAACAGTAATACAGTGAGACGGATAATTTTGTGAACACACATATACAGATGAAGAGAAAGATGACCATAGGCTACTAATCTTGTGAGTCTGTGACTCAGAAGCAGGAATTTGTGCCCCTCCCTTTATAAACTCTTCCACTGCTTCTCCTTTCACTGGTTTCTTAACGGGGGAAAGTTGTACAGGGTTATCATGCCTTTGTTGCTGTGTTATTTCTCTGTCCAGTCTAGACTAAAGTGACTACACATTAAAGGGCACCTACATGATCTGTGACAGGCATTCAGACCAGAAACAGATACAAAACATGGCCAAAATGAACTTTAAACTCAGCTGAAAGTGTATTTATTTTTTCAAAAACACATTTTAGTTATTGCCATACAACTTGAAGGACACATTAATGTGCAGATGCACTTTAAATGTGATTCTAACTTTGCCAAAAAGCTATTCTGTAGCTGAAAAATTTAAGAAAATCCCTTTTGCAACACTGTACAAGCAGTGCCACTTCATGCATGCCACTGGATTTAGGTCAAATATTTACAAAACACATAATAATCTGTGTTATGTCTCTCAGGTCCTGAAGAAGGAGGGAACAGTCACTGCAGCCCCCAATTTCAGCCCCAGTGGAGATGCAGCAGTCTTGGACAAAGCCATCAAGGCAAAAGGTGGTCTTATAGTACAAAGGGAAGCTTTTGTGCATGTACAAACATGTGTTGGCCTCCTAGCACAGTGTTGACTTATGCTGTAAACCTTACCACCCTCTGCTGGCCAAAATGTGACATTTTACTAACAGTGCTGTTAGCCGTGGTCTCACAGAATGCAAACATTCAAGACTAAAACCAAAGGAAAACCATGGCTTTATGTAATGGAATATAAATTCTGCAGGGGTGGATGAGAACACCATCATTGAAATTCTGGTGAAAAGGAGCAACGAGCAGAGACAGCAAATTAAAGAAGCTTACCAGCAGGCCAGTGGCAAGGTAAAAGAAAGCATTTATGTTAATGTTTCTAGGAAGGGATTGTTCACTCACACAGACACATAATCATGTGCACTAAGACACTGTATTCACTCTGATTATTCCTTCATAGCCTCTGGAATCAGCACTGAAGAACGCTTTGAAGGGAGATCTGGAAGATGTGGTGTTGGCGCTGCTGAAAACACCGGCCCAGTATGACGCTCAACAGCTGAAACAAGCCATGAAGGTACACAAACATATGCAATCCAACCCAAAAGGAAGAGTTTTTGCACCAGAATGAAAATCACTGCCTGTGAACTGAACCTTTGCCTTCATCTATTATTTTTGGCATATAAAAGTATCCACCCACTTCCATGTATTCATCTAATGTTTTCCTAACAGGATGGTAAAAGGGTGCACAAATTAGACCAGTGAAACATGTGTGAGCTCTCCTAAAATCAGCTGATTAACCATGCATTCCTGTGTCAGGGTCTTGGTACAGATGAGGACACACTCATTGAGATTTTAGCTTCTCGGACCAACAGAGAGCTTGAGGAGGTAAAGAAAGCCTACAAGGCAGGTGCGTGCTGAAAAATTTTGGCCATTACTCTGAAAGAGAAAATAAAATTTCATTTTTTTCTCTTGCAATGAAAATAAATGCATGATTTTCTTTGCTAAGAATACAAGAAGGAGCTGGAGGATGACATCAAGTCAGACACAAGTGGAGACTTCAAGAAGGCCCTCATTGAGCTATGCAAGGTACTGATATTGCTTTCTGTTTCCATTATTTACTTTGTGACGAGGCTGTGAAGACACACGTAGTACAGATGATTGTTAACTTCTAGCACCAGGATGTCCTTAAGTTCAGAGGCAACATAACACTCCTTACTGTAGCCACTACAGTCACTCAGAAGCTGAACACTTTAATGGCTTTGTATTAGTTAGGTTTGGATATCATGTAAGATTTTTATATTAGATTCTAATTATTCATGCATCATTCAAAGTGGATGCTGGTATTTTATTTTTCTACAGATACTGGTGTCTGTTTGGTTTGGTGCTACATAGCTGCTCTGTTTCCTCATGTTACAGGCCAGCAGGACTGAAGGGGTTTCTGAGCCACTGATTGACAGTGATGCCAGGGCTCTGTATGAGGCAGGAGAAGGAAGGAAGGGCAAAGACTGCTCTGTTTTCATAGAAATCCTCACCACCAGGAGTGCCGCCCATCTCCGTAAAGGTTAGAAAGCTGGCGACCTTCCTCAGTAATATGTTTGTCTCTATTAGATCTAACACCTAATTTTTCTCTCAGTTTTCGAGAGGTACTCTAAGTACAGCAAAGTGGACGTGGCCCAAGCTATTGACCTCGAGATGAAGGGAGATATTGAAAGTTGTCTCACAGCAGTAGGTAAGAGCACAAACTTTTACTGAAGATTTATCCACTGACTGAATATTCACTGATTAATACAGATTTAATTTGAGCTTGACCTCTCTTTCAAATGGTAGTGAAGTGCGCTGGAAGCAGGCCAGCATTCTTTGCTGAGAAGCTCTACTTGGCCATGAAGGTACAGTACATTGTGTGTCATCTACTGCAGAGGCATTTATTAGTCTGTTGAAGCACTGGAAACTTAGTCCAACTTAGAAGTTATCTGCAGCTATTATTCCTAGGGCCTGGCACCTATTTAAATTAACCCCGTACAGCACATCGCAGTTATAAAAACAAACAAAAAAGCAATAATTAACAAAACAAACAAGAAAATAAGTGATTAAAAAAGTGCAGCTGTTAACAATTTTACCTGAGGGTATAGTCATACAAGCAAAAACTTCAGATTCCTTTCTCTAATATTCCTACACACACAGTATAAACACTTAGACTATAGAAGAGTTGCACAACTAACCAAATAACTGCAGTATACATCTATACATCCAATAATTGAATGTAGTGATCACAAGGTGCATCCCACATTCATAGTACTCACACATCTATCAGTCACCACTAATCAATTATTTCTGTATTTTCTCATTTACTATTCTGTATGTTACAAGGGACTAATAATTCAAATCAGCTGATGCTGACCAGTATTTTTCTGTTCTATATTGTGATATTCTCTATGTACCACAATTTCTTTTAATATTCTATATATTTCAATATATTAGTGTATTTAATATATCATATAATATTCCATAATTAATTCATGTAAAATCAAAATATTCTTTGTTTTAATGTACTTTATTTAATTTACAAGCATTGTACCTTTTTAAGAGTAAAATGAAAATGAATATAGATAAGTCTAATAACACCACTGGTCTATCCACATATTGTTCAAAATGTATGGTATTGTTTGTGTTGCTGTCCCTCCTGACTCTTTTCTGACTCTCAGGGCAAAGGGACACGCAAAAACATCCTCACCCGTATCATGGTGAGCCGGTCTGAAATTGACATGATACGGATAAAAGAAGAATACAAGAAGAACTACGGCAAAACACTCTACCAGGACATTCTGGTCAGCAAGCATATTTTTTTTAATGCTAAAGATATTCAGATACTGTATGCTATGCAATACAGAAATATCAAGTTCTTATTTTTACTGTTTAAAGATCTGGACATTTTTTTTTTTTCTTCAGGATGATACCAAAGGAGACTATGAGAAGATCCTTCTGGCTCTTTGTGGAGAAAACTAATCAACAGGGCCATGTCTCATGTCCTGTTGTGGAAGATGACAAATAATCCCTTGACACATATTGTGCCCTCTTGTGGAGAACTGGCAGAATTAACCATCTTCTTGCTTTGTGACTGTCAACCATTATTGAACATATTTAGGCTTACAGTAATGAGCAAGGGATTAACATTGAATTGGCACAGCTTCAGCACTTTCCCAAAACTTGCCCACCTCTTTCATCCCAGCAGAGATCTGCAAACTGCACTGTTCTGAGATCTGTGCATTTTAATAGACTCTGCTCACATGTGCTAGGTTTCTTTGCTTGGAGTTGGATTCAGTGAACACAAAATGCAGCTGCTGACAGATGTATACATTCCCATGTGCCAAATGTATTCAGCACCACTGAAGGAGTTTAGACAATCTGCAAATGAATAAATAAAAAGTGCTTTTTGTATGAAGGCCAATCACCAGTGTCCTGGTTTTTTAACATTGCTGTGTACCAAAATGGGGTATATATCAGAAATGTAAAAACTTGATTTAATTGTAAAGATTTATACAGAGCATGAGACATCAGTGGGTGTAAAAACAGCAAACTGTCATGTAAATGACAAAAAATTGCCAATAAAGTAATTTGATTTTGCTTAATGAGAAGAAACTTTACAAAAGTAAGCAAGTTGTGCTTATTACTAGCAATGAAAACACAATTAAGATGGACTTGATTTTCTGAATAGGTAAGTTGAGGAAGTGGGTTTGCTTTTAAAATGAGGGAAATGATCATATTTATGCTGGAAATGATGTAAAACATTAGTTATACTTAGCTCAGTATTAACTGGATTATATTACTCAGACAAAGTTACATAATGCAGTGTTGCCAGTATGTTTCAGGGTGTGGTGCATTTTAATGATCGCCAGGTGGAGTAATAAACTATACCTTTACCTTTTAAATCACATAAGAGACCTTATGTGATTAAAAAACAATCACTGAAGCTGCTTTTAATCACCATGTCCCATTGCATTGATTGCATCTTACTGCCCATATAGTGGCATTTTATGAGGTATTCTTGGTATTTTCTCTTTTTTTCACAACCCATTTTCAACAACTGGTTAAAAAATTTTTTAACTGGGTTTATATTTCAGAATTATCTAATGTCTTTGAGGCTAAAAAATAGACTTATTACTACACCATTTCTATGTGTGCTGGACTATGGTGATGTGATATACATGCATGTATCCATTCTCTCAAAGCATTTGTTCTCTAGAAACTGTTGATGCAGCTCTGAGGTTTATTACGAACTTTACAGGCCTCACCCATCTCACTCGTTTGTTGTATGTTTGTATTTGATGCTCTCCTTTGTCAACACACAGAATGAAACAATGGTATATTCTCATCATATCCCCAAAATTACATCTGTCAAAAAAGTACAGATGGTTAAAATTTTGGTCTCCAGATTTAATCCTTTTGTCTGTTCAAAGGTCCCTTCTGTGCTGGGAAAAACCTGCATTCATATATGCTGCTCCCTCTGTTTGGAATCAAACACAAAATACCTGAAATTTAAGAGGCTGGTGTCACTGCACACTTTTAAGGAGACTGTAAATGACATGAAGTCAGAGGTACCTTGCTGTACATGTTTTATCAAACCAATTTAACATATACACCACTGACTCTGCACTTATCATTTTACATTCGTCTTATATTTCATATGATGTTTGTGACTATATATGTTTGGCTGCTATCCTGCCAGTAACAGGGTTAACAGTGCTGCTGCTTTCTTGGTCAGGATATTCTTGTAAAGCAGATTATTAATCTCAGTGAGTCTTTCCTGGTTAAATAATGGTTAAAATGTACCTGAAAGGAAATGAAAGAAAGCAGGAAATATTGGGTATTCGTAATAACTACATAATTACAAAAACAAAACAAAACAAAACAAAACAAAACAAAACAAAAAAAACACGACCCATGCCACTTACTTGTTCCATGTTTGCTGCAGAAGGAGGATTTCTATGTTAGGACCTGGCAACTTCATAGCTCACAGACTCCAGCCATAGATATATGGACTTCAGCTACAAACAAGCGGAGCCGGAGCACCTTGTATGGTCAGCTAACGCTAAGCTAACCAACTTTCTGTCCTCAGTATGTGTCAAGACATATCTCCTAACAGATAAGAAACTTTTTATGATCTGCGGTAAAACCTCAACAAAGACTGGCAAGCTGCACGAATACGTTTTAAACTAATTCGAGCAATCTCTTTAGCATGACAGTTAGCTAGCTAGCTAACAGTAGCTAGTCAGTTTGACAAACTAAATTAAGCTAGCTGTGGTGCTGTGGGTAGAATGACAGCGACGAACAGTCACATTAGTGTTTGAATGGAAATCAAATGAGGATTGCACATGTGTCCACTATAAAATAAAAGTCGTCTCTGCACAAGTATCGTTTGACTTTGGGTGGCTAATGTTAGCTGGGGTAAAGCAGCAGTCAACCAGCACAAGTAGCTTCATCTTGGCAGCTCCTTTTAGGGGCTTTGAAAGTGTTAAAGCACCCCCTAACTCTATAATAAGAAGCTATTAACCCCGACTCCCACCCTGTCTTTTCATTTCAGGTCAGTCTCTTCATCTGGATCAGCCAGTCCACTTCAAGTGCGCCTACACAACCTGGGGTTTGACAATGACCTGACCAATGGACCACTGCATTGTTGGCTCAGTCAGAGGGTTACTTTTGGAGGGAGATGATGAATGACAAGCTAGTTTTCCTGGGCCTGTTGTACTTTGTCCAGGGCATCCCCTATGGTCTCCAGTCTTCCTTGCTTCCTGTCTATCTCCGTGGAGCTGGTCATTCCCTCACCCGCATCGGTTTTACCAAAATCCTCTACTTCCCTTGGGTCCTCAAGGTGCTCTGGGCCCCACTGGTGGACCGAGTTGGCACTAAACGTCGATGGCTAGTGGGGACAGTATCTGGTCTGGCACTGACATGTGTTTCCAGTGCTGCCTTGGCCCCAGAGGCACATATCTGGGGAGTAGCAGGAACCCTGTTGGCCATGAACACCCTGGCTTCTGTCCAGGATATTGCGGTAGATGGGGCAGCAGTGGGGTTGTTGAAAGGTCGTGGGGAGCTCGGGTTGGGCAACACAGCCCAAGTCGTTGGCTATAAAGCCGGGTCTGTGTTCGCAGGAGGAGGGCTGCTGGCTGTAATTGATGTGGCTGGATGGAGCTGGATGTTTATGCTGCTGACGTTTGTGTATGCAGGTGTAGCTCTTTTTGTGTGGGGGGCCCCTGTACTGGATGAGGAGACTGTGAGGGGCCAACAAGCAGATGGCAGCAAGAGGGGAGGACAGGGAGCAGATGCCATGAAGCCATGGAGAGTATGGAGGAAGCTGCTGGCAGTGCCTGGCACCCCTTGGACAGTCCTGTATGTGCTCACGTACAAACTGGGTGAGTCAAACTAATAGACAGGCACATGTTTACATGGAGGTAGACACGTGTTCGGCGGTACTGTAGTTAACAAAAACTAAGCTAAAAATATTAGGAGAAATAATATTATTAACTGACAGCTATTAAAAATATTAACATGAAATAAAAACTTCAATGTGACACACGAAAAACCAAAAAAAGCTTGTCATGTTGCACAATACAGTAGTTTTGCATGACTTGGGGCTTCAAATAAACAGTGGTTTGTTAAATCATATTCAGCATTCTATCATCTAACATTTATCAAAATCTACCCAGCATTATGTTCATTATTCTGAAAAAATAAGTACTTCAATGACTAAAACTAAATAAAACAGTTTATGAACTAACCAAAATTAACACGAAGCCAGAAACTTAAAGTTGTGTATGACCTTTGCCACCAATTTTTCATCAAATCTAAAAAACCTGAGTGATAGCCTAAGTATCATGAATCTGTAAGTCTTTCCGTGATTACGCATCTGAATCTCTTCCCTCACTGTGAACAATTTCGAAGTGTGCTCCACCATAAACAATCCATTTGTTTGCAGAGCCGGTAGGTCACTCGGGCATTTTCAGAAATTTGTCATGTCGTGCATTGTGGGAAGCGGAGTTCCATGCAACTGCAGTAGCAAGAGGCAATGACGCCATTTCCGTGTATGTTGCCACTGCGGCCATAATGCGGCTGCGTGGAGCTCCGCTTCCCACAATGCATGTCGCGACAAATTTCCAAAAATGCCTGAATGACCTACTGGCTCTGTTTGTAAACAAATGGATTGTTTATGGTGGAGTACACTTTGAAATTGTTCACAGTGAGGGAAGAGATTCAGGTGTGTAAACAAGGAAAGACTTACAGATTTGTGATACTTAGGCTTTGACTCAGGTTTCACAGATTTGATGAAAAATCGGTGATGAAAGTCATACGCAGCTTTAACTGAAATAATAGGTAACAACATAAACTACTGAAAATTAGCTATACCTGTGTTTATAATGAATAAAGATATTGATAAAAAAATCCAGACAAATAAAACCAAATATTGTAAACTTTAGTGGTCATTTTTACTTTTATTCCTTTGTCACATAGGACCCATAGTTATACTAATATTTTGACTACATCTTTCATAAAAATGATATTGCTTGCAAGAATAAAACAACT
Source organism: Sphaeramia orbicularis (assembly GCF_902148855.1). Lineage (NCBI taxonomy): Eukaryota > Metazoa > Chordata > Actinopteri > Kurtiformes > Apogonidae > Sphaeramia > Sphaeramia orbicularis. The sequence continues at coordinate 32,357,369 of NC_043965.1, forward strand.
GACTTTTTTTTTACTTTAAACAGTTTGTTGGAGGGTTTGAGGTGACCAAACATGTCAAATGTCCAAAGAAAAAAAGTGGAAAAATGTAAAATTAAAGCTGTGCCACCTATTGGCAATGGATATACATACAGGGTGGGGAAGCAAAATTTACAATGAACATTTAGTTGTTTTTTCTCAGCAGGCACTACGTCAGTTGTTTTGAAACCAAACATACATTGATGTCATAATCATACCTAACACTATTATCCATACCTTTTCAGAAACTTTTGCCCATATGAGTAATCAGGAAAGCAAACGTCAAAGTGTGTGATTTGCTGAATGCACTCGTCACACCAAAGGAGATTTCAAAAATAGTTGGAGTGTCCATAAAGACTGTTTATAATGGAAAGAAGAGAATGACTATGAGCAAAACTATTACGAGAAAGTCTGGAAGATACTATTAAAGAAGAATGGGAGTTGTCACCCAAATATTTGAGGAACACTTGCACAAGTTTCAGGAAGCATGTGAAGGCAGTTATTGAGAAAGGAGGAGGACACATAGAATAAAAACATTTTCTATGATGTAAATTTTCTTGTGGCAAATAAATTCTCATGACTTTCAATAAACTAATTGGTCATACACTGTCTTTCAATCCCTGCCTCAAAATATTGTAAATTTTGCTTCCCCACCCTGTGTGTGTGTGTGTGTGTGTGTGTGTGTATATATATATATATATATATATATATATATATATATATACATATATACATATATGTGTGTGTGTGTGTATACATACATACATACATACATATATGTGTGTGTTATAACCTATACAAAACTCTCCTGAAAGCATCAAGTATTTCTTAAATAGTTCCTTTTGTCCATTAGTGAGTTCTTCTATACACTTCAGACTTCATGTAGAGCCTAGAGTTCACCACTAGATGTCTCTGTTGGTGTTTGGATTAACACTCAATCAGGACTGAGTCTACTGATAAAGTTAAGAAAGTAATCACTGTAAGGCATTTTATCAAGCCTTAGCAGATCCTGTCTGCACACTGGGAAAAACAACCCAAGCCTGGATATTGGACTATTTACACAAGTATAAACCTTAACTACTGTGAAGTTGGTGGAGTTTGCTTAAATGCATGTGAAATTAATACTGACAATTTTTATAATAAAAGAAATCGTAAAGTACTTTTTTGGTAACTGAAATGTGTCTATGTGGGAGAGAGAGTTTATATGACCAGAGTTTGGTGTTTGGTAGCAGAAGGGGATTATGTAAGGATTAGAGTGTCTTTGTGTCTGTAGCGTTTAGAAACTGCAGCGGAAGACAGTGCATCACGCCGATGTGTGTTTATGTGTGTGTACATGTGGGTGGTGGGAATATAATTGTCTCCTTGCATTTACATAGTCTTCACTGGTGTGTGTGTGTAAGTAAGTGTATATGGCTTTGTTTTAACACTATGTGTACTTGTGTGTTTTTGAGAGAGTGGTGGCTGGGTAATCGGATGAGTCCCAGCAGACAACACTACTAGACAAAATATGAAGGCTGGCTGGACCCCCTAATCTGTCTAGGGAGTACCCCCCCACCCCCCAACACACAAGCACTCTCTCTGTCACATGAGCGCACACACACACACACACACACACACACACACACACACACACACAAATAGCGGGCTGATGCTCATGATTACAACAATAATTACTCATAGTGTTCTCCATGTTGTGATTGAGCTCTGTAGGTTCATTAACAGCCTTGTTTCTTGGTAATGTTTTCTGTTGTAGTAGACTAAATATTACCCACCTTGGCAAAAAAAGGGATTGTGTAATATTTTAGATTAGGCCTAGATGTGCCAGCATAATTGACTATGTGAGACAGTATTGTTTTTGTTCAAGGGGTGTGTGGGTATGTTTGTGTGAGACCGGTGATGTGGCTGTCTGAACCCCCCTCCCTCTGTCTTCTACGCACTCACAAACAGACACATAGAGACCCCTCTCCCTGATCTATCCCTAATGAACTTTGCGTTTGCGCCGGGTCCAACACAGTGGCCAATCACTGGGAGCCTCATGTCTGAACTGCGACCTCTGTGCCATTGGAGGGCTCGGGCATGTTGGGAGAACTGTCTGGCTAGGCTTCCAGGGATGGACAGAGTGAGGGGGGAGGGCAATAAGCACTAGTAACAGAGAAAGTAATGGAGAAAGGAAAGAGGCAAACAACAGAGCTTCAGAGAACAAGACAGGATACTAAATACAAACATGGTTTCAGGCAGAGACTTACACCATTTAGGCTCAAGTGACACTCCTCATGTTTTTAGATATTGCAAACTAAGGCTGCAATTAACTATTATTTTCATTGTTGATTTTATCTGACAAGTATTCCCTTGATTAATCTATTTATTGCCCCATATAAGGATTAAAAGTAGTGAAACAAGTCCCTTATGTCTAAGTAATGAGTGTTTTCGTGTCAGACAGAGGAGGAAGTTAAGCATGGGGTTATGTTTGAAGAAGGTTTTTGCTTTTTTATATTCATCAAATAATTGCTCAATTTATCTTTTTTTTAATCTGATTATTCACCTTTTTGAGCTGTATTATGAACTTGAGGATTTCTATCATTTCACGCTGGTAAGAATGTAATTGACGTATTGCATGTATTTCAGCATGTAAGTGTTAACTGCTTGACATGAATTGTTGTTGCTCTAAAGCCAGTGTTGCTGCACTGTTAGAGAACTGGTCAGATTTTTATCAGAAGCCCACTCTGTGTGACAGGAGATGTGAGTGATGGTGAGGGGTGAGAGACCATGGTGGTAGATTCCTCTGGGAAATGACCAGGTGGTTGTAGTGAAGAATTGACACAACCTTTTGCTCCCCCCGCCCCAACCTTTTCCCTTCAGAAAGTATTTACAACATAACTGATACCATTGCAATAGGTACAACATTAAAAACCCAGTCATTAAAAGCACATGTTGAAAAGCAGTATAACCTTCATGAAAGTTTGATTAAAGTAATGCTTATTTACACACTTTCTGAGTTGAAATTATTGACTAATTGGCCTCAGTTGTTAAAAGAATGGTAGTCCCAATACGACTTTTTCTTTTCTGCACTGTTAACTGGAAATTTACATACGAAGTATATAGTTTTTTTAACCTCTGTGTGAGATTCTTTAGGTATTGCTTCATCCTTTTACACATCCCTCTTTAAAGGTCCTGTGTATAAGCAGAATCCATCATTAGTGTATAATTGCACAATAATAAGAATGGTTATGTTTTTAGTTATGTTTGGATAACACATTTATATCAACAGAAGGAACCATGCTGTAGTGTCTTGTTTTTATATTAGCTCTAAATTAATCTATTCTTGTATTTTTTTATATTACACATGTAGTAGGTGACGTCCAGTGTTAAGGGGCATTAAAGTCACCTGCCATGCTTGAGTCTTAATATTTCCACAACTACAAAGTTCAAGGACAACGGGATATTACTGTATTTCACTAGTATAATCTAAAGTCAGACTGTTTGGAAAAATTGGAAAAAAGATAATCACAAAATGGGTTCAACTTTTTGTGTTGCCCTGACACACACCAAACCCTAACATCACTCTACAACAGCAGCGGATAACGGTCAGTGTGACTCCCAGCCGACTTAAGGGACATGAAGGGAAATGGAAGAGAATGAATGAGAAAACGGGGGAAACTTGGGAAGGGATGAGTGTGTATTTTCCAGAGGGAGAAAGCAGGACTGCAGGGAGGGAGGCTTAAGGAGGGGATGAATTAATGAACAACCACCACATGGTGCCCTGAGAGAGATGAAGAGCAAAATGGCAATAGAAATAAGCACATTTATCCATGCAGAGAAGAAAAGGTACATTATCTGTGTTAATGTTCAAAAGCTGAGATAAATTATTATTATTTCCCAAAGTGAATAAACCTCTATTAGCATGGAAAACAGTAATTATTAATTGCTTCTACAATTACTGTTTAAACAGTTTAAACACTATCTCTCTAAATGTTTTATATTAAAGGTATAATTTGCAACATTTTTGCAATAAGATATCTAAAAACTACTAGGATTGTGTAATATGGATATTTTTTGCTTGTTTCAAACACTGTTCAAGTTCTGAGAGATCCTTAATTTTGTTCTTGTTTCTTCTTAATCTTAAATTTATTTTGGATATGTTTGCTTCATGTTTGGGTTTCACATATGGTCTTTAACAAAAAAGGATACTTCAGTAAAGTATACCACACTCGTGGTTAGTCCCTTCAGCCTCTTTAAACTTGAGTTTCCTTTTAAAAGATAGATTTCTGGAGATGTTGCACATTAAAGCCCCTTCAGTTATGGCTGAATTAACACTTAGAGCAATTTATATGTACAATATATCCCAAAACATAGACAATCAACTAGCTAACTATCAACCCAGCAGGTTGGAGTTGAGTGGAGAGATATTAGTTGTTAGTTTTTCTTGCTCCTGCCTGGTTATGGAGTGTGTTTCCCATGATTGTGAGCCCTGAGGCCCAGAGGGAACTGCTTGACATCTGTATTGATTTTTCAGTAACACCCCATGTGTGTATGTAAGAGTGTCAGAAGACTAAAATGCATATGATATTGTGAAAGTGTGTATAGACTGGGCTCTGTTTACTGGTTTGACCTCAGGGAACTTGATGAGCTGAAAGGTGTGTGTGCGTGTGTCGGTACTGCGTGATTTCTATGTGTTGTGGGTGTGTGCTCATACATGTAGTATGTATGAACCTGTCTCTGTTTACCATGCTCTTGGCAGCGAGGGATAATGTTGTCCTGAGGGCTGGCTGACTGTATGTTCTCAGTGATCTCCACACTCTGACCCCACTGTCCTCATTGACCTCTCACCCTCATCCCACTCTGATCCCACTCTGTGCTACCACCCCACCCCCTGCAATCACACTTAGTGAAAATCCACACTGTCCATCACTCTCAAGTCAATCAGATGGGATCTAGGTGTTATGTGGAGCATTTCAACAACTCAGAGTGTAAGATTCAAGCTAAATGTGATAAGTTGCAATAATTTACAGTGAGAATCATAACTGAAAAAGAATTCCGAAAAATAGTGTGGTTATTTAAAATAATTGCGATGAAGTGATTATGCAATACTCATGACAGGCTTAGTGAAGAAGATGTTGAGTTTCTTAAAGTACAGGGTGGGGAAGCAAAATTTACAATGAACATTTAGTTGTTTTTTCTGAGCAGGCACTACGTCAATTGTTTTGAAACCAAACATACATTGATGTCATAATCATACCTAACACTATTATCCATACATTTTCAGAAACTTTTGCCCATGTGAGTAATCAGGAAAGCAAACGTCAAAGAGTGTGTGATTTGCTGAATGGACTCGTCACACCAAAGGAGATTTCAAAAATAGTTGGAGTGTCCATAACGACTGTTTATAATGTAAAGAAGAGAATGACCATGAGCAAAACTATTACGAGAAAGTCTGGAAGATACTATTAAAGAAGAATGGGAGAAGTTGTCACCCGAATATTTGAGGAACACTCGCGCAAGTTTCAGGAAGCGTGTGAAGGCAGTTATTGAGAAAGAAGGAGGACACATAGAATAAAAACATTTTCTATGATGTAAATTTTCTTGTGGCAAATAAATTCTCATGACTTTCAATAAACTAATTGGTCATATACTGTCTTTCAATCCCTGCCTCAAAATATTGTAAATTTTGCTTCCCCACCCTGTATTAGGCTATGCACAGCTAGTTTACTTTTGTGGTGTATGATGTAAGATATCTTAAAGACAATTTTAAATGAGAAATGTAACATTTCTTTTGCAAAGTTGTGATAACTTTAGACTTTCTTTTTAGAAACAAAATTATAAAACAAAAAGGCCTGCATAATTTCATTGTAACATGAGTACAATGACAATAAAGTGTATTCTATTCTATTCTATTCTATTCTATTCTATTCTATTCTATTCTATTCTATTCTATTCTATAAGTAGCCCACCTTAGATTGTCATGATTTTGTATGTATGATAACGTGGTGTCTGCTTTTATATAAAAAACAAACAAAAAAAAAACAACCTCTAGATGTAGGAATGTAAAACTGTTATTCTAGTGAATATGAAGAAATAAATCTAGAAGTAGAATTTACTGCTTGGTTAAAACAAGTTGAGAATAATTCATTTGAGTCCCACTGTACGTCGTTATACAAGGAAACACTTTGTGTATAATGGCATCATAGCTACAATGATTAATTGATAAGCTAATTATTTGCCAACTATCCAATTAATCTCCATTTATTTTGATATAATTGTTTAAAAGAAATAGTAAAAATCATTTCCTTGTGTCCCTATTCTTCTACAGACAGTAAATTGGACATCTTTGGGTTGTGGACTGAACTGAACAGTGGATTTGAGGATGTCACCTTGGGGTTTCAGAGACACTGATCAACATTTTTCTCCTTTTTTATGTTTTATACCAAACTATCAGTTTATGGAGAAAAGATTCCATCATATGCTTTGTACTTGTAAATGGGTCTTAAAAATTGTAATGGTCTTAAAAAGTCCTTGAAACCCTTTGCAAGGCAGTCATATTTATTGTCTTATTTATATATCTACACAAGCAAACTAGTATTAACCATACTAATGTGTCAGTTTTAAATGATTTATATCCCGAAGCACCTATAATAACTAGGATCAATACAAACAATGCCTTCATCCTACTTTCTGTCACTCTCCCTTTTAATAATACATTGTTTTGTCTTTCTGCGCGGTCTGCCTCTAATGTAAGCACAAAGGCAGAGTTTTCTTTGAGCCTGCCATGCCTCCTCTGTTTTCCCTTCACTAACCTCCTAACAATGTCTCTGTTCATCTGTCCCCCCCCTCCTCTTCTGTCTTTAGTTGTCTCCATCTCTGGCTACTCTCCTTTCACTCCAGTCATGTTTAACTCACTCTTCTTTTTCGTACAAAACCATTATGATCGCCATCTCCTGCTCGATCTAGTTTTTGTTCCTTTACACCTGTTTTTCTTTCCTTCCTTGTTCATTTTCCCCTCCATCGCTGACTTTGTCCTAACCTCTCTCCTTTTTCCCCCTCTTTCCCACATCTCTAATTCCCCTTCTCTCATCCTCCTCCCCCCTTTGCTCTTTCTCTTTCCCCTCCACTCTGCTTGTTTAATCTTTGCGGATGTCTAATGAAATCCCTGCTGAAATGGACAATTGTTGCTTTGAGAATATTTATAGAAAGGAATAATCAGCCTGGTTGTGTTTGTGTACACGCCCTCCCCAACCCCCCTCTTTAAAGAAATAATTAGTTGAAGACAGGACTGTGAAAGCTCAGAGCTTTGAGCTAAACAACAGGCAGACAGGCACGGGAGCACAGAACCATGGGTAAACAACACAGGCATCATGGGTACCACTGTTGCCAATGTTTACTTTATTATGACTAATACGGTTACTGCACATTTGATGCAACTCAAAGCAGTCCAGCGCGGAGGATGACGGTGATTAAAATATGAATAATGCACAGAGAAGTCTATCAGTGCAGCTCTCAAATGAAGCTAATGTAAATCTAAATCTGTCATGTCAGCTCTGAGCAACTCATGGGTTTTGGATTTAAATGAAGCTGGCATTTAATTTTTTTTCTTATTAAATTTAATTTTTTTTGATGCCTTCACTAAAATAATCTTTTTTCATACAGTCATCACCATGATGATTATATTTTTTTGCACATCAGGGCAGAGCTGTGAAAACACACTGACTCATACATTATAAAATGTATACACAGGAGGAGTACGCCTAACCGGAAGGCAAAGCACATAAGAATTTACAATCCCTACAATAATAATCCATCTCAATAATCACTTCTAGCCCTCTGTCAGTATGTGGTAGTGTATTTACCTGCAGAGACCTACTACCTACTGTCTGTATTTTCTTTTTTACTCATGTTGTTCTGTGTACGGGACATCTCTAGGTGTTGACCTTCAGGTGATAGGATTGTATCTCCAGCCATTAATCAATAATGGCATCATACAGCGTTCATAGGTGTAACAATAAATACAGAAGGACAAACTATACAGCTCTGTTCTCCCTCTCCTTTTATGTACTGCACAGTTTATCTGTGAGACAAACCTCAGGGTAAAGTATACACACTGTTAAAGCTGGGCAGTTGCATGATCCCACATTGTGACTGATCCCAGTTGGGCACATTATCTGCTTTTCAAAGGGATTGTAAACATCGTAGCGTTAAAAAAAAAAAAAAAAAAATCTGTGCTGTTAAAACTTGTCCTTTTTGTTTTAAGTACCCATTAACCAATGTAATTACAGTATTTTACAGAGTGTGACCCACAGGTTTTTAGTATTAATGTCACTGGTACATATTACTAGGTTAGAGACTTTATTTCAGTTTGTTTATAACTGCACTTAGTATCTGTCCACTTTAAAGTTTTTGGCTTGAAATAACTATCAGAAGTTATATAATGTGTTCTGTTGCTGCTGAAGAGGAAGTAATGGCAAAGAATTACTGTAAGGTTAGCCTATCTGCTATGGGTTTGGCTGAGTCTGGTCTGAGTGTAAAAACATTTTTGATTGAGGTCTAAAAGGACAAGTTAGGCCACAGTTTGAGATAACTACTAGAGTTACGGTTGTTCTATGTACAGGAAAGGGAGAATAATTTCTGCTCAACACAAAGGCCAACAAACACATCATAAGGCTCCAGAAACCACACACAACTAGAGGAAAACTTGTCAGGTTTTGGTGGCAGTTCTCTTACATTCTCTAAGAGATAGATATGAGAGAAAATTCAGATTCAGAAAGTGGCTCATGATTCTACCTCAAAACGTCGACATATGTCAACACAGCAGAAATAAGGAAGGATTAGCTTCAGCTGTTCATGGAATGTAAACATTACCATAAAGAGTTTTGTGAAGGTTTGGGTGTGTTTATTTGTGTTTATTTGTGTTTGTAGAACATAACTGGCATGACAGAAATGGAAAGTAATGCAATGTCTTTGTTTTTCAATTTCACAGCTTTTTTTCTCACCACTCCTCTCTCTTTAAGTTTATCTTTAGACTAACTAAATTAACAAAAGATTCTTAAGTTATTATTTCCTGTAGTTTTGCCCAGTGTATTCTGTTTGCCTATCAAGAAAAAAATATGAATGCGAAACTGGGATGCTGGACTGGAATGGATTGTTTTCTGATTCACTGGCTGGGCAGTTTTTATCAGTTGCTGTTTTCACTGTTCTCATATTGATTACATGGCAGCGACTGAAAATTAGAGTTACTGAAAATTACAATATAAGTAATCATGGAATGTGAAAAACTGCAACCTGTGTTTGTTTGTTTTTTAAATAATGACATTATAACAGTCAAAATAATGGTTAAAATTCATAGTTTTTGTCATTCATTTTCCAAACCACTAAATCCTCAAGAGGGTCATGGGGGTTCTATAGCCTATCCCTGGACGTGTCGCCAGTTCTTTTTTTTTTTTTTTTTGTCAAATAACATCAAATTTTCCAAACCTTAAGACCATACAATCTCCAACTGCAACCACAGCACCCAATTCCCCCAGAAGCCAAGGGAATAATAAGAACAATAAGATTTGTGTCCAGCATTATATAAATTCATTTGTTGCCCAGACCAAATACAAAAAAATGATAAACATAGTTGTTATGTTTTCTCTCATTTGTGAATTATTTACCTACTTTATTAAATGGGAACAAAGTGCACCAGTCTGAGAAACAGAAATGTTTTTGAAAAGTCGCTACAGACATGTTTTGTTGGCTGATTTAACTTTAAAAGCCACTTTGATTGTTCTCATTGCCATGTGTAAATTGCCGTCAGTGAAACGTGAGTGACAGAAGTGAGAGACATGGTTCCTACACAGAGAATCCAAGCCCACGTTTTTGCGGTGTTGTCATACCACTGTTACAGCGGTGACACTCTTCGTTCTCCTGCTGCACTTCCTATCACTGGGAGCTTCTCAGCTTTCTCTTTTTTTATTTCAGTCTGTTTCATCTGTCTTTTTTCCTCTTTCTCTATTTTTGTTTGTCTCCTGGCTGACTGAATGAGTGAGTCGTTGGTTGTGTTGCGTCGTCTTTGACAGCAGTCTGGGAACCAAGCTGTCACTCATGCAGCTCCTTGGTCCCACTGTCTTTCTGAAGTCAGTCTCCATTAATATAATAATGGCGTATAGTCGGTGCCACTGAATATTTTACTGTAATGTTCAGCAGAACATTACCCCCACACTCAATGCCACACAGAGAAAGTCTTACTGTCTGACAGAAACTTTTTATTTTGACTGAAAGGTCTTTGTGAGGTCTGTTTCATCTGTGGAAGTTTTTGTGTTTTTGTTGTGTTTTCCTTTTTGTGCTTTAGGAAAAGTGCCAGGTCCCCTTTTGATAAAGTGACTGAGGGTATTCTTTTTCTTGTCAGGCATCTATTATTGACACTTTCCAGGAATAGGCCTAGGTGTGCAGAGTGTTGGGGTGCTGTATTTGATCCTGTTGTCGTCATCTCAAGAAACCCATGTTATTCACTCTTGCTGGCTTAACAGTTTGGCATAACATCCTTATCATAGCTGACTGTCATTGGAGTAAGCTTGTGTATTCAGGATGTGTTTATTGAGTGTGGAAAATAGCTATGCTTACTCAGAGAGATACCAGTACAATACACAGTGAACTGATTGTATATAGTTCTCTACTGTGCCTAATTCTTATTCTCATTTCTCTTTTTTTCCCTATTCTTCACCCTCTTTTCTATACTGTCATTACCTTCATGTAGGTGAGCAGGGTGCAGTGACCATGTTTCCCCTTTTCCTGTTGGATCATCACATGACTGCCAGGGAGCTGGGCTTCTGGAATGGCGTCATCGCCATGGGATTTTCCATCTGTGGGTCGTCCCTCGGAGGCCTGCTGCTCGCTCAGTTCAGGTAGCATTCATAAGCACCATCTTTTTTATATAAAAAAAAAAATATATATATATATGTATATGTTCCCAATGATGCACTTTTAATCATCACTTTTGGACAGTGTTGCTCTATGCTGCAAAGAAATCAGTTAAATTGTGTGATGGATAGATTTTTGTTTGTCTTTCCACTGGATTTGTTAACAAAAACGAAAGCATAAATAAATACCCCAGTCTGTCTTTCAAGGTTACCCTCAAAGACTGACTACTGAGAATTCTCTCAGTTATTATTGTCATTATTATAATTATTTTTTATTAAAAAAAGACCAACTGTTTTAGCTTTAATATTTAGATTGAGTCCCAAGTGGCCACATAGCCGTTGGTAATTTGTTAGAGCCCCAGGGACAAGATGTTAAGATTTTTTTAAAAATAAATTAACCATTCTGAAGATGGCGAATGTTTGCACTTTGCAGCCAGCTGAATAGAAATATTTAACAGCTACACAAACTACTGTAACACTACACAAAACCCATTATTGTGAAAACAGGACAAAGGGGTTAAAATGAGATGTTAAAGGGCAGAGAAGGGAAACCAGTGTTCTTCTATAAGACTACTCCTGAGTTTCCAGCAGTGAGGAAAAATGAGAGATGACTGTATATGTTTATGTATCTTACTGCTCACCTGCTGTGCTCATATCGTGTCAAATCTTGCGATCATCACCTCTTCCTCTGCTTCTTTTCTCCAGTCAGTTTGCTTACAGTTGTTCTTACTCTTCTGCCTCTGTCTTCCTCTTCCACATCACACATCTTATTCTTTCATTAGCCTTTACAGGTTTTTTGTGTATGTGTGAATGTGTTTCTCTATCCGACTGTGTGTGTACAGTAATTTAAGTAAACATAGCCTTGTTTGAGAGCTCAGGGACCCCCTGTGTGTGGTGTGTGGTGTGAGAACAGCATGAGCAGTGAATCCATCACACATGCACATTCACACACATACACCATCAGGGTTTGATCATACAGACAAGTAGTAACTCTAGTTGATTTCAATCCTCTAACCTTTCACTACAAATATAAACTAGGATGTCAGACTGTCTGATAAATATCAGGTTGGCTGCTTTACAATGTATTGGATCAGATTTATGATTACACAGGTTTTTTCACCTTGCACACAGAAGGCTTAGTTGGTGTAAGGGTATTATTTTGCTGTTGATATTTGACCAAAAGTGATGTATTTTACAGATTTTTTTTAGCTGTATTATAATAATTAGAAAATAGCGCAAAGAAATTTATCTGCTGATTGATGACATTGGATAAATTATTTTAAGGTTACAAATAAGAGACAGTCCCAACTTTAAGCGGCTTCTTTCCAAGAATAGGACACTGCCTATGGCATCTTTACACTCAGGAGTGGTGGAGAAATCTTAGTGTTAGGGTTTGTCTTTTTCTTCAGCTTAGGTGCCACAAGCCCAAGTCTTGTAAACGACAAGGAAAACTCTGTACCTGTTGAAATGTAGGGGGGAAAAAAATCACTTTTAACCAGGGCTTGGCAATATATGGAACTAATTCATCAACAAAGGTTTTACTTTCTGAAAATCATAAAAACTGATGCTGTTCCTCTGGAGCACTTTCCTGCTCAAAACACAACTTGTTTGGGTCTTTTAATATATTAAATGTGAATGTGTTACTTCAGTCATATGTTGCATATAGTTTGAGTTAACAGAGTATTTTTGCATCAATTTTTGTCTTCAGTTCATGTAGCTAGAAAACAATAAATTAAAATTGTAAATCAACTATAACATTGAAAAAAATCAAGATATAGTTTTTCAGCCATATGGCCAAGTTCCGCTTTTTACTGAGGTGTTAATTTCCTTTCATTGTGCGTATCCTGTTCATGTAACCTGGAATGTGTCTCCTACTGTACTGTAGTATTCTTTAAGCTGTATTTTTTACGAGTATATTTAATTTAAAGCCGGTAAATAGAAACCTTTACAAATTTCTTTTTAGATCTTGTGTATTCATATCATGGCATGTATTGTTACATTTACATCAGCTTACCCCATCAGCATATTACCAATGAATGTTTAGTTCCAAAACACTGTTGCATAAGGTTTTACGTCTGCTTTAACTAGTATCACATTATAGTCCAGCTCTGCCGATGGCATGTGTGATGTAATGGTGACTATAAATAACAACAATGGTTTCCTGAAGGATAGTGGTTTAGGTCTCACATCATGCGTTACTGTAGACTTTGCAAACTGTCCAACCTTAAGGCTTTCATTATCCAGAGCTCAGGCACGGACACTGATCGATGAAGGTATATCAGTTAAACTACTTAACGTAACCAGATCAGGTGCTGTGGAGACTAATGTTGTTTCTTACTTTGCAAGTAGTTAAATCGAGTGATCAGTGATTCTGGCGATAAAGAGCTAAAGTTGAAGACAACAGAAATAATTTTAGATTAAATGTTGAGTAGATACACTGAAAGTGAACCGACATTACTTGTTTAATTTGTCAAGTAAAATGACAAACTCATACATGTCAGGAGTTGCTGCTGGTTTTTGTCATATATGTTATTAAAATCAATATCACCCAGCCCTTGCAAACTGTATCTAGATCTACAGTATGTGTATGTGGTTATTTGTGCTTGTTTTGTTCACATGTATCAGTTGCTCTTTGCTCGTCCTAATGTCAGTCTTTTTGTCCCATGTTGTGTTTTCATATGACTCCCAGGTTTTTCTTCTCTTGTAAAGTGACACTAGCAAACACAGTGCAAGTCTCCAAAGGCAACATTTTTCTTGAGGGAAAAGTGCTTTGAAAAGATGTCATTGTTATAGTTTTGCTTTGTATCTTTTGCTCTTTCTCTCCATCTCTCAGTAGATTGTAAAGTTAGTGAAACGTTCACACACTGACAAAGACAGAAAACAGTATGAAGTAACACCATCTAAACTATCTCTGGTGAAGACAGACATGCTCTGGGAATCACAAATGTAATATTTGTCTGTAAGCCCTTTGACAGTTGTGTTTTTACACTTAATTGGTTCATATTTTTATTAGGTTCTGTAGTCTACACACAGAAAGATAAATAGTCCAGATATAGGGTAGAATATTGACTCAAAACTAATATATGTATCTCATTATATAACTTGCAACCTTTTTTTTTTTTTTTAACCTTTATTTAACTCTTTCAGTGCCATGGGCCGATTAAATCGGCTTTACGAATACAACCTTTAAAGTGCCACGGGCCGATCAGATCGGCTTTGGAGAACACGCCACATTTGTGTACAAACAAACCATCCACCCCCATTTCTTTCTCACATTTCGATGACGTTCTTTCTGTGTCCCCCTTTTGAGACCAATCAGACGGGAATTTGAGGTCACGTGACCGAATAATATTTTTATATCTTTTTAATGTTTCTTATTCTCCGGTGTTTCATCAGAGGGAGCCCTCCATGCCGGGGGGCGGCTGTGGACTCCGGGGGCTGTGGCGCCTTCTCTCACTGGGGTCCGCTCCTTTCTGGTGGGTGGGGGTCCCAGTTGGCCCTCTCCCACTAGTTGGGATGCGGGGCTGTGTTGCTGGTGCCTGGTCGCCGGGGTCGGCGGCTGCATCCTGGTGCGGATGGCTCCCTGAGACAGCACCTCCTAAACTGATGTTTTACTTTTACTTGTACATTTTTGTTCTGGTCTACCCGTGTTCAGTCAGTCTTCTTAAGTATGTGTGAGCTTGTGGGTTTGCATGTATATGTGTGTGTGTGTGTGTGTGTGTGTGTGTGTGTGTGTGTGTGTGTGTGTGTGTGTGTGTGTGCGGGTGAGTGGGTGGGTGTGGGTGGGGGGCGGTACTGATTTTTAAACTGATATGTAAAGCACTTTGTGCTACAGTTTTTAATGTATGAAAAGTGCTATATAAATAAAGATTATTATTATTATTATTATTATTATTATTATTATTATTATTATGAATTATGCAAATTACGATCAATAATGAATCGGCTGCGTCCGGTGCGTTTTGAATCTAATTAGCAATCGGTCGGATGTTACCGAGCGGTTTCCTGCAGGATTCTTCAAATATTATAAAAACGATGCGAAATACTGAAAAAGGGCCAAAATCTGTGGCACTTTTAAGGCTTATTAGCCCCTTAACTGTCTGGCACCAAAAGAGTTAACCAGATAGAATCCCATTGAGATCGAAATCTCTTTTACAAGGGCGACCTGGCCAAAAGGTCAGCAGCACACACCATAAAAGAATATAGGTTTTAAAAGACAGGTAATAACAATAAATTAAAGAACAGTAAATTTAGTAGTAACAGAAAAGTTTGACAATTCTCAAAGTGCATTTTTTTCTAAGTGCAAATTTAGCTGAGGTCATAGCGATTTAAAAACAGAGGCACTGTCCAATTGACTCTCGCTGTCTTGCCCATAAAATGGAATGAAAAGCTTGTGGTTCTACAAAAACTAGATAATAAATCTCATCTTTTCTAAATTACCTAAAGTTGGCTGAGTTAAAGTATGCAGTCAGCACAAGCAGAAAAGTCAACAATTTGACCCCGCAAAATGGTGCATGAATATGGAATGGACACTTGTACTCACAATACTTAAATCACCAGTGTACTTAGTGTTTTATTGAATCTGATACACTTGAGAGGGAAATTAAAATCTGCCTCCAAAATGTGTTTAAATAGCATAAAACAAAGTTACTGCTGGCACATGTATCTAAACTGCCTCTACCTCAGATGTGACCTGGTCTGACGTTGAAGCTTGTGTCAAAAAGATTTGAACTGACAGATATTTCATTAATTTCCCTTCACTGGGCCGGACAGTGTTTTGTTATCTGCTTTCGTCATGCTTACAGTTGGAATGCATTAATTATCAAATCCAATATTCACATACACTATGTGGACAAAACCACTGGGTCACATCATACCTACAGCTTAAAGAACTTTGCATTACTGTTGATTTGAAGTATCATGATAAAAATGTTTACGTTATTGTAATGATCCCATGTGAAGATGCTTCAGGGTCCGATCGAGTGGTAACACATGGACATATTTCTTGTTCAACAGTCCCTGTCATGTAAGCAGAGTAACTTCTATGCATGTATTATACATATTTGAGTAGGAATTTATAAGCACTTTAACATTATGTATAAGAAAATTTGGGGAGATAAAATTTTTAGGTGAAAAATGTCAAATTACTGCTCATGACACGTGGACTTGAAACTGACAAATTTTTTTAAGCTTTACGCAAACATTCAAAACATGCAGTTCTCGACAGGAATTGATATCAAGTAGGACAAAACCTTTTAGATATTATGTTCAACTATGCTGAAAATACATTTTGGAGTAAAATATTGAGAAGTCTGTGTTTTATTGACATGAGGATGTGGTAACACATGGACAGGCTGCCATAGTAACACGTGGACGACTCTACCATTGTATGCGTCACCCAAAATGTTGGCTTATTTCTTAAAACAACAAGCCAGATATAATCACAATGCTTTATTTAATGTGTTTAATACTAACAGTGTTATTTACAACTTGTGGTGGTCCATACTGATATAGGTAAATTACAAATAAAAAGTAATTTCTTGGTAACAGTTCACAGATAATCTTTTTAAATGTGACTAGTGTATGAATTCACAAATTTCATCATTCAGAATTGTAATTTCTCAAAGTAATAGACAGTGTTTTGCATGCCTTTTTGTTAATTTAATGCAGCCTAGCAGAAGGTTCGGAACTTCTCCTGTACTGTATAAGTGGTATTTTAAAAAGGATAACAGTTCCATAAAATAGAGATCTTTAGCTAAAATATGAGCCCACTTGGTAAATGATGTGTGCATATTTACTTTTTGATGTTGATGTTCACTTTCGCTTGATCAGACCCTCCACTGAATGATTCAATATGAGGCAAAACATCCCAAAACAGGAAATATTTGGTTTCAAACGTTAAATATTTACCATATAGTAACACTCTCGTTCCTCAAGGACAGTGTTGATCCTTGTAAAAACTTTATAGCTGGAGCAGACCCTGAGGGAAATCTGAAGATGTACACATTGTAACATTAACATACAATAAATGGAAATGTGGATGGAAAGTGTTGAATATCAAATGGAGTCAAGGGTGCATCGGGATTTTTTTGTGTGTGTATGTTTTTTAATAATTTATCTAGGGGGCAGCACAGTGGTGCTGTGGATTGCACTGTCGCTTCACAGCAAGAAGGTCCACAAAGACATGGACTAATAGATTAATTGGTTAATCTAAATTGCTCATAGGTGTGAATGTGAGAGTGATTGGTTGTTTGTCTCTATATGCCAGCCCTGCGATGACCTGGTGACACATCCAGGGTGTACCTTGCCTTTGCTCATAGGTAGCTGGGATAGGCTCCAGCACCTCTGCAACCCTCTGGAGGATTAAGTGGTTCAGAAGATGGACGAATTTATCTAAGTGAAAGTGTCATTTTGACAGTCCTAATAATTTCACGTTACAACTCGAATATTGGTTAAATAAGTAAGTTTAAGCAAACATTATTTTAAGAATATATTTACTGTTAGTTATTTAGTAGCTACTATATGTAATCCCATCAGTTAAATATGACAACTGACAATAAATACTGTTGAAATGCCATTTCAACTAAGCTCTGACTCGGATATAGATCAAAACTGGCATACAAGTTCTTTGATAGTATGTGTACATATATGGCCTCTGTTAAGTTTAAGAACCTAATGTGGACAGAATGTGTTGAGTGGCAAGTTATTTATTATAGCATATTACTAGATTGATTGATTTGAAGGCAACATTTTAAGTTTTGCTGTAAATATCTATACAGACATATGTCATCTACTGTTTTCTACTGATTGTGAATAAGGGGTATATTGGTATTAGCCCTGGAAAGAAAATATATTAATCAGCCTGTATTTTATAAAGCTGGAATGTGTTTGCGACATATGGAGTCCAATGAGCGTTATTTTTATGCAAATGTTAGGACTCTTACATAGATGAAAAAAATGCTAAGTACTTTATTTTTTTGATAGTGTGTACTTGTGGGGCTCCTGCCTATCAGTCAGAGGGAATGCTGTCCAGTAGGCTGTGGTCCCACCTCTAAAAGCTCAGTTGGAAGGTTTATCCTCTCCACCATCAGAAACGGCTGAGTGGTCAGTGAGTGACCCCCTTTACAACCGCCACTGGCAACCTGAGAACAGGGCTATTCTTATCTGGGCCTGGCCCGTGTGAGGTGGCAGCAAGGCAGGTTCTCTTTCTCACACACACACACACATGAAATCACACACACACACCACAGCATCTCTTGAGAGTGCGTGATATGAAAGGCTGTCATTGAGAAGGGAGGCAAAGGAGCAGCAGAGAGAAGAATGTCTTTAGCATGTGAATGATGCAGGATTGGTTTTCCACTACAGAGGCAAGGAAAGGCCGGATGGAGAGGGGAAACATGGTGAGGAGAGAAGATATGGAAAAAGGGAAGGGGGAGAGGAAGGGCTGTCTTGAGCAGACATAAACACACAAAATACATGGAATTCAAACTGATCCAAGATCCGCGGTGATATCTGTAGGCAGTGAATGTTTATCACATTAGATTCTAAAGGTAACAGGAGACGTGTGCTTGAATAACCTGGGACTTAATCACATCTTAATCATGGACTTTAAAAGACTTGTTTGTGGCTTTAGTTGGTGCAGACATTCGGCCAGGGTATCATTCATGCATGTTTGGTACCAGTACAACTTCTGGTACCTGGATTTGACATCAGTTCCTGGTAATATTAATTTTCAAATATAACAAACAAAATTATATTTCACATTTTGGTACCGAGCTTTAGTTTTATTTTTCAACTCCTTGGAATATTTATACACCCAACACAGTTTTACAGTGTAAAATACATTAATCTATTTACCACAGCGTTGTTTAGCTTAAGTTGAGTATTTCATATTTTTGGTTTAAATTTCACACACCCTGTAATTTTTCCTCTCAAAGTAGTTTCACAACATTAAAAATTAACCAATTTACCATAACTTGGACTTGTCTGGTAACATAATGTCACCAATGAAACCATATAGAAGTGACATGTATGCACTGAGACTGATGATATTTAAAATACTGTGCAAAAGTGTTGTTTTGGCAGTGTTGTAATGATATAAAGTACATATTTATTTTTCAGTCTCTTTTCTTCAGTTTCAATGAGAAACTACAGAAAATATGTGCACAATATTTGTTAGGGCTGTAATTTGGAGTTAATATGTGCAAATATTTCTTTTCCTTTTTAAAATTTAGTTGCCCCTTTTAAGAAAATAATTACTTTTCCAAGACTCTTTTGTTCATTTTGTGAAATAGGCTTATTACCTTCACCAGGAGGTATTGTGATCACTTTGCTTTGTGTGTTTGTTTGTTTGTTAGTTAGCAACTTTACGGGAAAACTATTACAACCATCTTTACCAAATTTTACCCACAGATAGGCCTAGGTCCTGGGACGAACCCATTAAATTTTGGGCCAAGTAGGCCAAAGTTCAAGGTCACATCAAGGTCAGAAAATCCCAAATTTTTCTATCTCTCATCATTGAGCAATTTTCGAAAATTCATAAAAAATTCAAAATGACTCCGATTAGCCTCCAGTCTGATACACCCGTAGCTTATAACAAAATCTTGTATCTGGCACAAAACTGTCCACATCCACTGTGGAAGGTGGACTCTGTGGACATTTTTTAAAAAGAAATAGTCGATCCACACATGCACACCGTTCGGGGTGCTTGGCAGAGGTTTGCATTCTCTGAACGCTTGTTAATAATAGTCTTATTAGTTGTCCATTTATTTAAGAGTAAGGGTTCACTGTAGGTATAACCATCGTCTGTTTTAAAGGAAGGGGTATGGGTACAGGTACAGTGTTTTATGACACTGTTTTTTATGCAAATAAAAAGATTGAATAATGGACCGCAGAGTGTAGATTTTGGAGTTTGAGTGGATTTTTGTGGAGTGGAGACACATAAGGATGGCAAAATTAGAAAGATAAAAACTGGTGATAGACTGTTCCATTACAAAAGTAGCCCAAAGAATAAAAAAAAGTCTGTTTTGAGTAAAGCCTGGTATTAGGGCTACGCAGTGCATTGGATTAATTCAATTAGTTGTGGGATTGCTTTCTGAAAATTGTGAAAAATTAGATAAGAATGACTTTATTTCACTGGAGATCCTCTTTTTCTTCTTCTCATATACTTATTGTGAATGTGTTTCTGATTACATTTTTTTGGCCATATCACCCACCCCTACCTGGTATAATAAAAAAAAAAACAAACTGAGAATTAATGCAGTAAATTTCATTGTCTGTGGAAGTTGTTTTTTCTGGACATCTTTGTTTTGAATTATGACCATACATATTTCCTATTTATCCTGAAACAGAGAATTATGTACGTATGGTTAGAATTGGTCATAACTGCTAAAATAACAAATCTAACGGTGGGCTAAATCTTCTGCCCAGTACTGTACTCTGTATTGAAATAAGAAACCAGACATTTTTGCTGCTTGATAGTATGAAGGCAGTTTCTTCAGTGTCATAAGTATTCATAGTGGGTACCCATCCCTCGCAGCCATCCAACACCAGATACAGACATCAAGCTCTGTGGGACAGGCCTCGTCTCCCTCACAGCCTTTTTTACACATAAGTAATTAGATGCAAAACAACATAAACAAACACACACCTCTTTGAGTGGCAGGCATCCTCTGTGTGATTGGCACTGTTAATCCCTGATGTCACACAACAGCGTGTGTGCATGTTTGTGTGTGTGTATGTTAAGAGTGATTAATTATCCTTCTCATGCTGGGGATCTCCTTAGGTTATTGATTACGTCATGAAGCAAACCCACAGGGGGATGATTTTCTTGCACTAACAGGGAATCAATTAGTGTCTGGGGACTTGTTTACTTACGCACGTGCACATATGTTTGTGTTTGTGCGTGCATGCCTTGTGTGTGTGTGAGTGTTTATGTGCATAAACTCTTGAATTTAATGATACTAGCCTGGAGTTACTGTCACTGCTTATCATAGTGCTCATCGATAGTCAAACATTAAAGTTGGTGAACATGTCTTTGATTCGTGGTGTGTTTTCTGGTCTCTCCTCAGTATCGGGGCTCTGATGAGACGTGTGTTTGTTTTGAGAACCATCAGCATGGTCTTCCAGAGCTCTCTTCTCACTGTGCTGGAACCATCACCACTCATGAAAGGTGAGACTGAAACACAGCCCAGGGCACAGTGGTGGTCATAGCATTTCTTTTTGATTTACCAGTTTCCCTGTATATTGTACACAGCCCGACTAAGAAAAAACCCCACACTATAATATTTCATTAGACTGCCTTTAGCTTTGATTATGGCACATATTTGCCGGGGCATCATTTCAATAAGCTTATGCAATGTCACAACATTTATTTACATCTTTTTTTTGGGGGCATGTAACGTTGCTGAACATTGACCAGAATAACTCACGCAACTGCCCCCATAAGCTCATACTATAGGCAGTAGGCATGATGGGTAATCACTTCATCAACTGTCTGATGCTGTGATCACTCTGGAACATTGTCAGTCTGGATTGATCAAAACACATGACCATCTTCCACTGAAACACAGTCCAATCTTTATGTGACTCAGCGCATCAGTTATGGTTAAAGAACTTGCTGTTCATTCAGTTATGGACTTTTTTTTGTTTATTGGCCAGACTGTGTATATCTCACATAGTCTAGAACAGGAATGTCCTAATTACGTGTGATGTAATTACTTACATAAACAATACCCAGTGTTGATCTAATGTTTTTTATAAGAAGTTGTTAGTTGAATACCAATGATTTACTTTTTACACATTTAAATTGCTAAGAAACATAAATATACTTTGAATCCTGAGTACTTAGAACTTTACAACTGCACCACACTAAGCACTTTACCTATGTGTGTTTTCTTTGTTTTGTGCGTGTTGACCCTGGTCTGTGTTTGTTTTTTAAGTTGGTGACAAGTGTTGCTTTTTAAAGCTACTTTCATGCTCTTTTTAAATTGCCCCTCGGGGACAAATAAAGTGCGTTGAATTGAATCAAATTAAAAATTTAGTTTCGTTTTTACTAATGCTGTCAAACAATTAAAATTTTTAATCAGATTAATCACAGGGTTGCTGTGGATTCATTTTGATTAATCACAATTAAGTATCATTGATTTTTAATCTATGTTAATTCCATTTTGCATTAGCAAACAGACTCAAGAAAGAAGGGAATATATATGCACTTAACATGTTTATTAAACACCTTCAACAGTTTCAACAAAACAGCTTGAAACAATTGTTGCATTTTTTTTTTTTGTCCTCATATTTCCATCCAGAGGGCCAACGTGCTGTTTAGTGTCTTCCATCTTTATGGGTTGGTTCTGCTGCCAATCACTACTGGATCAACTGCCCATTTGCGCATGCATGACGCTAACTCTACTTGGACAAACTGCCCCAAATGCGTTGCCAGAGATGTTCAGAGTCATTCTGCGCTACAGATGGGTTAATTGAGTTAAAATTTTTAATTGGATTAATCATGATGATGAATTAATCTGCATTAATGCGTTAATTTTGACAGCCCTAGTTTTTTACATTATTATAGATGGGATTTTTTTTGTTTTGTCCAAGCATGAACTCAATTGGTATTGCTATTGTAAACATTGGAATCAGCGCAGAATTTCACCCCTGATTCACCCCTGGTGTAAAATTAACCTTTTGTCTTCTGTTACATATGAGATGCCATCTAGTGACAAATTGCTGAAAATTCCTGTATAATCTCAAAAATAGTGCATAATGAGTTTTTTTTACTCATACATGTTTAAATCTAATTGCATGTGCATATATATTTATTCTGTGTTTTGTCCTTGAAGACATCAAACAAGAAAATTATACGTTTAGAAGTGTGTAACCTTGATAACAGCTTTGTACAGTTATAGCAATTTCTCAACAAACTTCAAGACATCGTCACCTGGAATGGGTGTGACAGTCTGAAACAAATAGAAAAATACTAGAAGTTTAACTAAATCTGGCAAAGCTCTGCTAATTAAACCTTTACAGTTGACTACCTTAAATTATGGAGTCAATACCTCTAACACTCAGAACGGAATACTATAATGATCCTGATTTATCTTTGGATTAAGTGGTTTCAGTGTTTTCAGCCTAAGGATAGTATAACATACCACAAGTTTCGGGTTTCTCTTTCATTCTACTCAATACGTCTACTGATTTTGTCAGTTCAGCTGGCAGGTATTTAACATGATATTAAGGTTATGTAACATCGATAAAGCAAGAATTTTACAACAGACAATGGGCTTCAGTCGAAGTTCTAAATGTTGTGTTGAATCAGACACCTGGTCCTGTGTAGTCTGTGAGATGCTGACCGGGGGGGCTGTTTGTCTAATGAACTGTTTTCTTAAAAGTGTAGTTTATAGTTGTCACAGTTTTGGTGTCTTCCGCCCTGAGGCTTTCCAGTATGTGTCTGTGGTCTGTGGGTCAAGGGAATGTAAGCAGAGTGGGGGAAAAACATACCTCAACCTTACAAACCTATGTAAATGTAAAAAATGTGTCCTTTTTGTCCAGGATAACTTTGCACTGCAGAGCTCTAAGGGGCTGGTACACTTACTTTGTTTGGACTTTTCCAGTTTTATCTGAACTGAACTGAATCCTCCCCTGGACCATGATGTGGACCAAACACACAGTCTTTGGTCTCGCTGAAATAGGTGGTGTTGGTTTGGTTTTTTCAGTTGGGAAGTTGAACAAGGCTATGGTGGGAGAAGATAAATGAAAAGACAGAAGTTAAAAATAAGCTGAATTAATAACCTGCTAACATTAGACTTATGGGGCATTGTAATTGGAGGCCTTGCATGTGTAGATGATGACAGGATGTGTTAGTGTGGTCCCAGGTGTAACGGTGTAACAAAAAAAAATAGGATCAATGGCCCTGTAGCTTACCGGCCAAATTAAAAGCTTTGGGAAATGTATCCAGATGCCATTTATTATCACCCAGTTATGTGTATTTATTATATTACAGAAATAGCCCATGTTTTGGTCATATTCCAATCAGATCTGTAAAAAATTCAAATTCCAACTTGATATCATTGATACTTACTGATTTATTGGATCAATCCACTTCTTATGTGTTATAATGAGAAAATTTTTCAAAGTCGCACCAAATCCAGAATCAGATCCTGATCGTAATAATTTCAATATCTTGTGTTGACATCATCATACAGAAGCTGTATACCAAGTTTGAAGTCAATCAGAACTGTAGTTTGGGAGAAGAAGACGATTGAAATTTTTTCCCCATAAGAGCCCATGTCAAATTTTCCATAAGTTCCCAGATCCAGAAGAAGATCCTGATCAGCATGTGGACATTATGTTTTGGTCATCTCCCCATCAGGGCTGTACTGTAGAAATTTTAACTTGATATCATTTATATTTACTGAGTTATTGCATCCATCCACTTCCTATCTCTTATAATGGGGAAATTTTTCAAAGTTGCATCAAATCCAGAATCAGATTCGGATCCAAATAATTTCACTAACTTTTGTTGACATCATCATAAAGAAGCTGTATACCAAGTTTGAAGTCAATCGGAATTGTAGTTTCGGAGAAGAAGACGATAGAAGTTTTTGTAACGGACGACAGACGACGACAGACGACGACGGACGACGACGGACGACGACGGACGACGACGACGGACGCCGCATGACGACAATAGCTTACAGCCTGTCGGCCAGTAAGCTAACAACCATGAGTCGGCCCTTACATAGTTTTCATGGACAGTTATGGGCATGTGGCTCAAGAGTGGGATAAATACAATTTTTGGAGAATTTTAAATGAGAAGATCTAGCCCCAGACATATCAGAATCAGAATACTTTATTAATCCCAGGGGAAATTATTGAGTGTCACAGTCTATCCATTACAGTATGATAAGTAGCAGGAAAGAAAATATCAATACAACTGAAAAAGAGAAATATATAAATATATACATATTAAACTCTAAATATACAAACATATATTTTGTAGTAGATATAAAGTGAGAAAAGCAATTCATATCTGTCCATTAACCCTTGAAGACCTAGAACTCTTTTTGTAGCGTGTTACAAATTAATTTTTCTCTACATCTTCTTTCCTAATTGATCATTTACTATATTATTATCCTCTGCATTTTGCATTTTTCAGTGAAAATCAGGTATTTTCCTACATTTAATTTACTCACCATATAGGTGTTCATAAAAGCTCAGAGTAAATTCAAAGTTTAACAGAGAAAGCAGGAGAAAAAGTGAAATTTTCAGCAAAATTTATCATTAACTGAATGAAAAAAATATGTGTCGATAACCAGTGTCATTTGCTGAACTACATGGGTTTTACTGGTGAATAAATGTTGCAGAGCCTCTGAATGTCCAAATGAGTTGTATCTGACGCTACTGAAAAGACGAGAAACTGCATATTTCCTAATTATTAAACATATGTATGTAGGATTGGTGTTTTAAAAGTTATTTAACAGTTTGGATCAGTGTTTGTTTAGGTCTTTGAGGGTTAAAGATGAAGCTAAGGTTTCTAAACCTGCGCCTTAAGTCCACATATTGAGCCAAATGTTCCAAAGGACATTGATAGACAGATGCTTTGTCTCTCCAGAGAGCCATTCAGTTGTTAATGTCTGAATGACACATCTGATTCTGTGGCACAGCAAGTCGCAAAGCATTTGGGATTCAGATCTGTGGTATTTATCTCAGCTAGAGCTGTCTGTTCCCCAATCAAGCCACTCAGACTGAAAGTTGAGGCCTATCTCCACTCCGCTTTACGCGCAGTACAAAGATTTCAGAGGAAAAGAACACATTCAGTTTCAGAATTTTCAATATTACATGATAACCCTCCGCTTCTCACTCTTCCAGACTGATCAGTCGCTGCATCTGTGTGACTCCAACAGCCTTGTGTCGCTGACTGAAGAGTCTTATTCGGCAAAAACTCTGGCGGCTTGAGTGAATAATTCAGTGTTAGCGGCAGCAGAGATAGACAGGCTCTGTGGTTCCTCTGTGTTTCCCACCAACACTGCTCTGCCACTTCCCCTCAGAGGATACACTACATGTGTTTTGGGGACGAGGGGGGGGTTGTGGAAGAAGGAAGAGGAGACGCTTCAGCAGCTTTACCGTTTCCAACTGCTTTGTCTCCCCTGCTTTGACAGAGAATAGTACAGAGTATAGCGAGAAGTGAGCAGAGAACATTGTAAAATTGATAGTTTTCTGCCTTTTCTCAGAAACAGAACTTATTTTTCATCGTCTGACTTCACTCAGATGTGAGATATGTTTTTCCTCTTCTTTGTGTAACGTGTTTTTGATTTTGCTCGTCTCCTTTAGGTATGGCTGTCCTGAGCATGAGCATTCAACACTTCCTGGGTGGTCTTATCACCACTCTCACTTTCACTACCATGATGCATTGCACTCAAAGGGCTGAGGAAAGCATTCAGGTAACACAGGCTATCACTCACACCTGTCAACACTCTTTCATTCTAAATACCCAGGTAGCTTTTATGTAATAAAGTTTCTCCTCATGTTGGTCATTATGTCATTTGTCGGTGTTGGGTTATCTCCTTCCTTCCCCTCCCCCCCCCCCCCCATGTGCGGTTGTAATTGTGCTATTTTATAATGTTAGGTCATTTCCTCTGGTTGTCAAAGGGAGATCCTCAGCATACAGTACCACACCTATCATCACCTATTCCCCTGTCGCCGACTCTACCTGTCAGTTCTCATCAGCTGTTTCCACCTGGAAAATCTCAAACATCTTAGCACACCCATTTTCTATTCATCACTTCTTTTCATTTGGCCCCCCTCCCCTTTTGTTTTTTACCATCTCTGGCACTGTTTTCTTCCCACCTCATTCCATTTCTTTGTAATCTTGGATTCGTTTAAACGCTCTCTCTTCCACTCTGACTTTTTCCTCTCCTCTCTGTTTTTCTCCACTTTGGCATAACTCCTTTTGTCCCTGCTGTAACTGGGCTATCGTTGCCTGGAGGTGTTCGCTGTTAACACAGCCATTCAACTCGTCACTCAGTCAATCTCTGAAGGTGACAAATTATCATTTAAATTGCTGTCAGTTTAAAAGAGGAGACCGTAAGAGTAAAAAAAGGAAAAGAAAACCACATGTTGTAGAACTACTGTCAGGATTTGATCACTAATAAAATAAATGATGGGAGTGAATCAATCACAACATACGATGATGAGAACCACGGTTAATATGAGAGGCTCTCATGACACATATACAGTTTGCTTTCGAGTGTGTGAATCGGTATGTGTGTGTTTGTGCACACAGAAGGGGAGAGCATTAGCCGGCTTGTGCTTGGTGTGTGTGTGTGTGTTGTGTGTGTTATTGAAGGTAGTGTATCCAGTGACAGAAAGCTGATAGTGTGAGTGCTTGTTAACGATCCCCAGGAGAACGAAACTGAATCTGTTAAACAAGTTGCTTAGAATAAAGGCACTCCACTTAGCTGTGGTCACACAGGCTCTCAGTGCTCGTTCCCTCATCCTACAGACCACAGTAGAAGCTCAGATAGACTAAACCCACCACCAACACTCAGCCACTAAAGATCATTGCAATTTCAGCCTCTTTTTCCAGTAAGAAGTATCTTTTTTCACATCGCGTGGTAATTGTGTGGTAGTACAGCTGGTCATTGAGTAAAACACAATTTATACATGTATAAACTGTATTTAGATTGCAATGCTTTGCCTACTTCTTTCACTCAAAAGGCAGAAGTTTGTCTCTGTCTTGCACATGCATATGTTAAAAGGCATATATTAAAAGATCATAGAGGACATTTAAGAGAACATCAACGTAAAACACAAGAAAACTACTGTATTTTAAAAGGGACACAAACACAATAGAAATCCTTTACTATAAAGTCAGTGCTTGTAGCCCTCAAGTGGATCTGGATATCAGAGTTTCTGTCAGCTCCTGTCTTTGTTTGAAGCCTTTGAAAGCATGTATTTACGACGGGTGATTTACAGGCTTTGTAATAACCGAGGTAAGTACCAGCCTAATAAATCAATTTGTTCAGTCATTAGCGTAAGTGTCACTGCAGTACTTGAGTTTGTTTTTTTCTTTTGGAGTTGCCTGCTGAATGGCGCTCTCAGGCAGAGGGAGGAGGCTTGGAGAGATTAGGTAATCTCTGTCCTTCTCTCT
Source organism: Sphaeramia orbicularis (assembly GCF_902148855.1). Classification (NCBI taxonomy): domain Eukaryota; kingdom Metazoa; phylum Chordata; class Actinopteri; order Kurtiformes; family Apogonidae; genus Sphaeramia; species Sphaeramia orbicularis. The sequence continues at coordinate 32,385,419 of NC_043965.1, forward strand.
CTCTCTCTCTCTCTCTCTCTCTCTCACTCTGTCCTGAAAGCCTAAAGGCTGGGATCAGATACTGTTCTTCGCTTGGCGTCTGTCCAGCATCTCAGGCCATGATCTCACGCTTTCTCTTTCAGGTTTCCAGCCTTTTTTTTTTTTATTCTTCTCTTCTATTGTTTCCTATTGAACTTTGGGGCTTTTTCCTAAAGTTTGTTAATCATACATTTTTCTTTGTGTGTTTTGGTTAATTACAGAATGTCACCTTTTCCATATTTCCATCATCATCCATGTTTCCATCAAATCTCCTTTAACCCCTTTCCATAGATGTTCTTCCAGAACATATGCTATGCACATATTGTATCAGAAAATGTATAAGGAAACAGCAGAAAATCCTGCTTTTACACTTGAGGACACTGTACAAACAGTTTTTCTTTCTTTCTTTCTTTCTTTCTTTCTTTCTTTCTTTCTTTCTTCTTTGTTTCTCTCTGTCTCTTGTTCGTTCGTTCTTTCTTTCACTCTGTCTTTCTTTGTTTCTGTCATTCTTTTTTCCTTCTTTCTTTCTTTCTTTCTTTCTTTCTTTCTTTCTTTCTCTGTTTTTCTTTCTGTCTCCCTTTCATTTGTTCTTTTTTTCTTTTTCTACCTTTTTCTCCCTTCTCTCTCTGTAAATCTCATTTTTTCATCTCAACATTCCTCCCTCTCTCGTCACCTCATCCTAACTCTGTTTTTCTTCCTTTCTCCTTCAGGCGACCCACTACAGTTTCCTGGCGACTCTGGAGGTGCTGGGAAAGCTGACATTCAGCGCCCTGGCTGGAGGTGTAGTGGATTGGTTTGGTTTCCAAGTTGCCTTCCTCTTCTTCCTCACCCTCTCCGCTGGGACGGCCCTGCATGTGTGGACGGCTACCTTCACTGGTGCTCTCAGGGAACACCAGCTCAAAGAACAGCCTAAGTGACATCCAGATCAGGTGTTGGGTTTTCGTACGAGGCGTCTGCAGGTGCTGACAAAGTCTTAAAATATGTAAAATTTGAGAACTAGCATTTCAACACCTCCCAAGTCCCAGTAGACATAGCCCTCATGACTTCAGTGAATCTTCATATCAGTTTCAGATATATTCAATAAGTTGAGTTTCTTACATCGCGATTCCTTAAGGAGAAATTAGCCATGCCATTACTTACTCTGTTGTTACAGAGGAAGTTATTTATTTATTCTTTTTGTGTTTGTTTTGCCTTTTTAAACTGCACAAATCAACCTTATTGTCATTTCACTGGCCTTATATTGTATTTAATTTCTAGAAAAGTCTTACTATGAAACATGCAGATACAGTGAACTTAGGGAAGACTGCACTGTGTTTTTACTAGAGCTGGGTGATACAGACAGCAAATTAAATGTTGATTTTTTATTCAGTGTTAATGGGGGATTTGTGATTTTAATGATTTCTACATGAAATCAAGGGCTCAAAAGTAGTTTTCTTTATTAAATATATGAAATATCAACAAACAATAATAAAACAGAGCCCTCATAAGGGAGTCAGTATGGATTACAGCACTGTGTAAAAGTCTAAAGCTGCTATTAGGTTGATTTTAGCAAAGTAATAATGATCATACTCATGCTTTTCTCAATCTCTGCATTAAAATACAACTAAAAAAATGTGCAAACATTAAAAAAAAACAAAAAACAAAACAAAACTGCAGAATCAGAAAAAAAATATAGCTCAATTACCTGGACAAAGAAAAAATAAAACAGATAAAATATAAAGAAGGAAGCATGACATAATATACTACAACACAATGACTTATCTTTTTGTGTGTGTTTAATATTGAGCACATACTTTCCTCGTTCATGCATTCTATACAATACAATGATTATTTAGGGTTAGAACATGACAAATATTTCTGAAGTCTAGAGGTAGAGAATTTACAGTATTTATAATGAAATACAATTTGATTTTATTTTTTTTTTCAATAAACTGAAAACTAATTCATTATGTAAGTCTAGATGACTGTAAACAGAATTAACCTTAAAGACAAAGTGTAATGGTTTATTGCAATGATGTTTATCACAAGATACAGTTATAGTTTTATAGTCCAGCCTCAATTACAATGAATTCACTGTGTCCCAGTACTTCTATCCATACAGTCTACGTATGTTCTTTTTCAACCATGCAAATTTACAATTAATGACAAATAAAGGTGATCTAGGACTTTTGCACAGTACTGTATTTGTTAAGAATAAAGCGTGACGGGTAGGAAATGACTGGAGAACCACATCCACAATGAAAAAGAAAAAAAAAACAGGGTTTTCAATATTTGTTGAGCAAGATTACAATTACATTCATTAAAAATCAACAGCGCAGTTATGTTTATTAAATGGCTATATCGCCCAGCCCTAGTTTTTGCTGAATTTATTTGGATGAGATAATTGAACCCTTTGCGTGACTGGTTACAGTAGAAAGTACAGTATGTTTTGGTAGTAACATACATGTGTACACAGTGTTTTAAGGAAAAAAAACTATAGGAGATAGATAGAATCTAAGCTGTTTTTTATCATCTGAGCCATTTTAATGTTTTAATAAGCCAGCAATAAGCAGCCAAAAGCAATATTGCTACTTTGTTTGTTCTATCATATCGTACTGTATTTGAGTATTATCATTCTCTTCAGTTGTATGGTTTACAGTTACATATGAATGAATTTCTGCTACCTCGCATCAACACTGTATGGTACGACACACACATCCACTCTACTTGGTACAGTGTCTGCATTAAGTAGCACGTACACTCATTCACATTAAATGATTGGTTATGCTGTTGGTTGGCAACAGAAACACAAACACCATATGTTACCCAAGTGACGACATAGGTTTGCAGATACTGGATTTGTTCAGTAATATATTAAACATAGTTACTCACTGGTTTTCAGCGTAGACTGATTGAATCTCAGCCTTACACACTGCATGGTGCCATCACGAAGAATCAGATTAATCAATACAAATGTTCTGTACAAAACTTGAACGACCAATGTCAGTGGAACATTGCAGTTTCTGTTTGACTTTGTCTTTTATGCTGAAAAATATTAAATGCACAGTAACATGTACTCAAAAATATAACTGTCATTGGTACTGTATACTATATAAAGTAGTTTCTCTGGGCTTAAAATATGAATGAAACAGCAGCACAGAATGTTTTTTCCACTTTGCTTCATGAGAATTTCCTTCATGTAGGAGAATGTAATGGAAATGTAATCTTATAGTTGTTAAATGCATTGATGGGGGAAAGAACAACGGTGATATCTTCAGCACATTTAGCTATATTGCAACAGGCCACTTTTCATCCACGTAACAAATAAAGGGAAGTCATCCTACTTGTTATTAGTTATTAATTGGTTCATCCATGTATCCAGGATCTGTCTTGTTCTGACTTGTAGACCACTCTTTGCAAAGCACATCTCTTGTCTCTCAGCTACTGTGTTGCCTGAGATTTGCACAAAAAAAAAATAAAGCCGCTGAGTGAAATTTGGAGTATGTAGTGTTTTAGTTGCACTTCTACCTGTAGCTGTACTGTCACCATATTTTCTATCCACAGGGGAGCGTTTCTGTGTGGTCTTTAAGGACGGTCCCACCTTTGAAAGGCCACCGTGGCTTATAGCGGCTCTGAACACAACGCTGGCTCTCTGTGGTACACTGGCTGAAGGCTATAGACCTGAATAGGGCCCGTGTCACAGGATCCCCAACCCATACAGCTCTAATGACACAACAAATGCGGTGAAGGAGGATTAGGCCAGCTTACACGGCCCCTCAATACACCTCCACTTTACACTTTCTTACCCGGCCTCATTATCTTAGTGCAGTGTTTGAGGAGTGGGAGGGTTTGGAGAGAGACTTACGTTTTATCCACTCGGTTCTCCGAAATGAGTAACAGGCCTGTTTACATTGGTGTGTTTTGAGACGTGCATCGAAGAGAGCAGGGTTATTTTTTTTTAGTTTTCTCTGCTGAACTATATTCTCCAGCTTATCAAGGAAAGATTTGCTGTCTGGAGGTTGATGTGACTGGACAAGCATCATAGACAAGACATCTGGAGTTTACCCATTTATATGTCTTATACAGTGGTGGAAGTTTTTGGACACCCCATGCATTTGTCATGTATTTGATTAAGAACACTGGTCTACAAGAAAAAAGCTTCCAGAATAAAAGTAATGAAATTTTACCACTTGAGAATCACTGATAAAGAAAAATCAAGTAAAAAATGCTGGTTGGCTGAACTTTCCAAGATATAGCCTTGGGTCAAAATGTGAAATTCAAGAATTAATGAGAGAATGGGTTTGACTCAAAAGGAATATTTGTCTCAGAGCTACAAGATCTACTTCAAAACACTGTCTGCACATTAGAATACATTCACTGTACAGGTTCTATTTAGTGGAAGATTTATAAAACTATTACATAAATGTACATAAACCAATATACATGTGTAATAACACTTAATCATATACCCTGAAAACATCAGCAAACCGGCACTTTTGTCATTTATTTTCCAATTAATCTTATTAAAATACGTAACATTTAGCACATTTAATCTCTGAAGCAAATCATTTCTGAAAAATTGTAGACCAGTGAAATCAATCTTAAATCACTGAACTCCGCCAAGTATTGGTTCATTCTCCAAACTCACATGATCCCCTCTGCACATGCTCTGTTCCATCGAGGTCAAAATTGGATGTTTCAGCAAAATAATTAAACACATTCAGGGTATGACATGTTGAAACTTAACACTAAACACAAAGCAAAACTTGCATTAGTTTGTGTCTATTTGATTGCATGAAAAATATTTTTCATGGTAATATTTGTGTAAAGTTTTAACAGTGTCTGAAACCTTTTTTCCACTACTGTATATGTCTAGATGATTTATATTAGTATAAAATTATTACTTAACTTAGATTATTGTCACACTTTTGCTCAGAAGAACCCAGTACTCAAGTCTAAAGCTGTGGTTTTTGCCTTGAACTTCTGACAACTAAAACATGGTTTATTTTGCATTGTTATTAATCAGGTTATATGATCAGTCCCCTTTGTCTGGTGATCCATATGTGTGTCTGTCGTCAGGATTACAGTAAAAACCTATATGGATTTACATTATACAAGGTTTAAGGAAATGGGTGGGCCAAGGATCAACCCTTAAAATGTTAAAGCGGATCCACAAAAAGGGGGAGAGATTGGTTTAATGTATGACCTTGAGATGTCACTAGTCACTATAACTGGTTGTCCCCATGGTAAGTAAGGTTTTAATTTGTCAGTGCCTTTCATTCACTCATTTTCTGTATAATCCTCTGTAGGGTAGTTGGTGGGGGAAGGGGGTGGGGTTGTTTTTTGGGGCTGGAGCCTATACCAGCTGACACATAGGGCCACCCATAAGCACTTAACCAAACCTGGCACCTTCTACTAACATTCTAGAATAGGAGTAAAAGTTGGGGTTATGCAGATACTGCAAGAGTACTTTTGCAAAAATAATTCTCAGAAGAGAAGTTTTAATTGAACATGTGCACAGGAAAAGGCCTCTGATGAAATCCTTTTAGACCATTGTTCTGTCATGTATGAAGGAGTCTTTTAAGCCCTACAGACCTAGAACTGTTTTGTGGTGACTTCCAAATACATTTTTCTTTATATTTAACTTTTCATAAGTTATATATTAAGTTGTTACAGGGTGGGGAAGCAAAATTTACAATGAACATTTAGTTGTTTTTTCTCAGCAGGCACTACGTCAATTGTTTTGAAACCAAACATATATTGATGTCATAATCATACCTAACACTATTATCCATACCTTTTCAGAAACTTTTGCCCATATGGGTAATCAGGAAAGCAAACGTCAAAGAGTGTGTGATTTGCTGAATGCACTCGTCACACCAAAGGAGAGTTCAAAAATAGTTGGAGTGTCCATAAAGACTGTTTATAATGTAAAGAAGAGAATGACTATGAGCAAAACTATTATGAGAAAGTCTGGAAGATACTATTAAAGAAGAATGGGAGAAGTTGTCACCCGAATATTTGAGGAACACTTGCGCAAGTTTCAGGAAGCGTGTGAAGGCAGTTATTGAGAAAGGAGGAGGACACATAGAATAAAAACATTTTCTATGATGTAAATTTTCTTGTGGCAAATAAATTCTCATGACTTTCAATAAACTAATTGGTCATACACTGTCTTTCAATCCCTGCCTCAAAATATTGTAAATTTTGCTTCCCCACCCTGTATATGTCATAAATATTATATATCACTATTTATTATAATCTCTTCCTCTTCATCAGTGGGCATAAACAATAATCTATGCCCAGTGTCATTTGTCAAACAAAATGGGTTTTACTGGTGAATCAGTGTTGCACAAATTGAGTTTCCATGCTCATTACAGAGCCTCTGAACGTCCAAATGGGTCATATCTGATGACCACGAACACCTGAGAAAAATTTGAATTATTTCAATGTGGTTAAAAAATGATAAAACATTTTAGATCAGTAGATGGTTTTGTTCTGTTTAGGGCTTTAAGCGTTAAAGTGGAGATGCACAGATAGACGAATAAAAGAGAATGATAATCTCACCACTGTGTGATGGACGCATTCACTCTTATTCCACTACTTAAGTAGCTACAGGATGTGGGGCTATGTTTACTGTTATGTTTGGAATTACTAAAATCTTATGTTCTACTTTTACTTCCGAATAATTGGATATGATTTACCAAAGAACATTCTGATGTATTTCTGACCACACACACATACTCACATATTACTGCTTATGAAGTTAATATATTATCAGGACTGTCATGTCAAGCCTCTGTTTTTAGTTTTGAACACTTAAAGACCTAGACCTATTTTTGTGGTAACTTCCAAAGTAAATTTTCTCTTTATGTTTCAGTGAAAAGCAGGTGTTTCTGTACATTTAACTTACTGAATGTGTAGGTGTTTATGAAAGCTCTGATAATTTTAAAGTTTCTTTATCAGAACAAAGAAAACTGAAGAAATTGTGACTTTTCCAGCAAAACATATCATTAATTGAAAGTTAAAACAAGTGTCTACAACTACTGTCATTTGCCAAACTAAATGTGTTGGAGTGGTGAATCACTGCTGCAGAAGATAACAGCATTTCCATGTCCTCTATGGCGCCTCTGAACGTCCAAATGGATCATATCTAATGACAACGAAAAGATAAAAAACTGTCATTTACCTGAATTATTTACAGGTAACGATAGGATTAGTGGTTCAAAAGTTATAAAACAATTTAGATCAGTAGATGGTCTCTGTCATCTGTGGCTGTTAAGTTCATTATAAAAAGCCCAACTACATTCTCACATTTACACCTACAGGCAGTTTAAGGTGCATGACTGGATGGTTGGAGAAACTGGAGAGAACCTACACAACCACAAGGAAAACAAGAAAACTATGCAAAGAAGGGCCTCAGCTGACCCAGGACCAAGCTGTTGGTTATTGTTTATTCATTTATTTTCATTTACCTGATACCATTGTAAGCTGCAGTTCTGCCAGGAGCTCTACACTGTTACCAAAAGAAAGAAAAACAGTGGCAGCCTACGCCCCATTTTATGCACCTGTCCTCCACGTCCTCCCTTTCTACCAAGTTTAATGAATCCAGAGCAGTTTGTGTAATCCTGGGGAAAGACAGACCAACAAATAGTAGTGATCACATAACATAATATCCTTGGCAGCATCACCAACTGGTGAAAAGATGAAAACATAAGTTGTATTTTGCATAGTTTGTGGTTTAATAATATTGTGGAACTGGGAGAAACTCTCAGAGGGCCACTATAGTTATTTATTTGTCAAGAAACAGTCCATTTTATAGAGTATTGAATCTGACCAAGGTTATAATAGTTTTGAGTTTTTCATTATAGTTTACTTTTATTTAGTTTTGACTTTTTTTTCTCTAATTCAGTTAGTTTTAATTAGTTTTTAGAGCAGGTTTGCTAGTTTTTATTAGTTTTTGTTATTTTCTAAATGCTTAGTTTTAGTTTAGTTTAAGTTTTTTTATATTTTTTATCTTCTTGGCCGTCGTATTCAAATAAATCCCAGACAGGATTCTGCTGCTTTCTCTTAACTTTAGTCTCTATGTTTCCAGGTAGAGTGGGGACCAGAAGACGACTGTAAACCACAAGTGACGAGACCATTAAATATCATATGGTGCCAGCAGCTAAAATTGCTTGAGGGAAATAAATCGATTTCATATCAATCCAACACTGACAAAAATTAAAACGAAGGGAATTTGATCCACAATTTTTATACGTTTTAGTTCGTTTTGTAAGCACACAATACAGTTTCAGTTAGTTTATCTTTTTTTTTTCTTTTAATTATAGTTTTTATTTATTTCAGTTAGCGAAAATGTTTTTACAATTCTAGTTTTCGTCATTTCGTTAGTTTTCATTAATGATAACCTTGGATCTGACCAGCTTTTTCAGTCAGTACTATCCACTCAGATGTCATGAGGATTAAAATATTAAAATGTTACTTCTCTTTAAAGAATTGAAAAAAATTGTTTCCCATTTTGCCATGAAATTTACTATTTTCAGATACAAATACTAAGCATACGTCATGATCTGATTATTGATTTAAAGGTGAAATTCTAACTACTTCAGATGATAAAACTAGTGTCAATTTTTTTTTTTTTTTTTTACTGCTGAGGGCTGTTTTCTCTGTAGAAAAACACTAAATAAAATAGGAAACTTGCCAACTGTGGGGACACCACATGTAAGCTTTACTTTAAAGCCAGTGCAGACAAGAGAGTGACAAAAGGTAGACAAGTGGTCTGGATCTTGCAGTGCTGATGAGAGTGAGACCTCCCACTGCGGTTGCCAGATTGGCTGAAACCCCCCGTGGAGAGAGTGCGTGTCTCAGGGGGCCACGCTCCCTGCCGCACTAACCATTGTAGTGATAGATTGTTGGATTTGATGTGTTGTGTTTCCTCACGTGTCGAAAATAAACTTTGGGGAGTGGTAACGGCCATGTGAATTACATAAGACGTGAATGTGAGAGAAGATGAGTCAATTTGTCAGGCATGTGCGGTAAATAAAAAGTTTATCTTACACCTGAACGTGTCATATTATCAAAGAACGCGGACCAGACGTTGTTCGGTGAATGCTTTGCTTTGAAATTCCAGTAAATATGGCGCTCGTGTTCATCCATGTGTGAATTCCTAAGGTGTTATCATGAGAGTCAGATTCTCCATATGCAGGGGGAAGGCTCGGTATTCCTTTATGCCAATAGATATTCAGTTTCAGTCATTAACAATCGGGCCGGGGCACAAGTCTGGTCACATCCCCAACTTTATACCCATATCACACAGGACGCTCAGCTAAAGGATAGGCCTACTCATTCACCCTGTGCCAAGGCCGATCGGCTAATCACAGACGCATCACAATGACACCCAAACAACAGGAAACACACTAACACCAACACCGAGAGCAGAGAGCGAGTGAGTTCACTGACAGTTACATCTCTCAACCGGTAGAGTTACCTCTGGGGAGAGAATGAGGAAAGAGCAGTGAGAGAGGATGACAGGGAGGGAGGCAGAGAATGCAACATGTTTTAATCTCAGCAAACAAAGGTGTTGTATCGCTTTTTTTTTTTTCTCTTTTGTCTCTGAGCACCTCAGGGGGAAGAGGTGTTGGCTTTTTGCAGCTGCTTTTGTCCTGTGGCTGGCAGAATGGTCTTCTGGGAAACCTGAGTGGGCAGGTGGAGGAGCGATCAGCAGCATCAAGTGTCACAGTGTTTCCTCCACTGGTGTTTACTTTTTGTTTATTTGCAGAATGAGAGACATGGACACCTCTCTCTCTCTCTCTTCCAGGCTCATCTCCTCTCACTCTTCCCACAGTTTTTTTTCCTTTGTCTTTGTTTCCTCCTTTGCTTTCTCAGCTAACTTTATTATTCGCTCACATGAAGGTCTCAAAAGTTGTTGTTTTGTTTTTTTTTGTTTTTTTTTTTTGCGCCTTAGGACATATACTGACTTTACTCACAGAAAACACCAACACTGAAGACGATCGTTTCATAATCTCTTTTCCGTATCAGCATATTAAGGCCAATGTATTCAGCTCAAACTAAATGCATTTTAGCAAATATATTACTGATATATTGGCTCTTTCTTTCTATCTTTATAAAGCCTTATTTCCTACAGTTACTTGGCCATTAACTAACACTTTTCACCTAATAACCTCCTAATAGGCAACTAGTTAATAATGAATAAGGTGACCTTGATATTAAGTGTTCCCTGATTATCCTAAATAATCCATGTGCCAGTTCTAATGTCACCTGATAATAGATTTATGTAATTTCTTAAAACCCATAAAGACCCAGTGCAACTTTTGTGGCAGTTCCCAAATATATTTTTTTTCTATATTTCACCTTTCTTAAATGATTTATCCCCATTTATTGTAATATTATCCTCTTTGTTTTAAGTTTTTTCAACGTAAACCATGCATTTTGTTATATTTAATTCAGTGATCATGTAGATGCTCTTAAAATCTCAGAGTAAATTCAAAGGTTATTACATCAAAACTGAAAAAAAAAAAAAAAAACGAGGGAAAAAAAAACTTTTTCAGCAAAAATATCCTTAACTAAACATAAAAATAAGTGTTTCCATCCATTGTCATTGATCCAACTAATGGTGTTTCCACGTTCAATATGGAGCCTCTGAATGTCCAAATGGGTCATATCTGATGACCATGAAAAGATGACAAACTGTATTTTACACCAATTATTTACATGTATTAATAGGATTAGTGGATCAACAGTGATTAAACAGTTTACCTCAGTAGATGGTTTTGGTCAGTGGTGGGTCTTTGGGTCTTTATGGGTTAAGCAGGAAATCACACAAGAATGAATATTCTCAATTGAGTTATAGCAGGAAGAATGTAATCTCATGTGGTTAAAATGTTGTAAGTTTTCCAATATTTAGTGCTTTTGAATGTTGTACATAGTTATATCATGAATATACAGAGTAAAATACTATATATTTTTTTATATAGTAGTCCTTTTTTTTTAATTAATTATTTTTGTTTAGTTTAGTTTATTTTGAATATGCAACAAGACAAAGTAATCTTACTTAGTCCTTAGAAATAAAACAGGTTGTAAGAAGTCATGGAAGAAAACAAAATAACAAAAACAGAACTTCCATGACTTCATTTGCACATTTGAGAAGGAGTGGGAGGAAGTATAACTTATACTTAACTTATTGTTATGATACAGCTCTTAATTAACACTAAAACTTTCATGAGAAACTAGATTGGTCAAAAAACATCAATATAGGTTTATTTAAAGGTAAGGTATTAAAAAAAGTGGAGAAATTCTTGTCATAAAATAACATATAGTAGGAAAATTATATTGAAGGTTAACAGACAATGAGCCCCAATAAAAAAGACACAAGTGACAGGTAAAAGACCAAAAATAGAAAGTAGGACAGAAAGAGGCTAATACGAATATTCAATAGGTTCTAACTTGATGCAAGCAGTGGCAAATCATTGCTATTAATACTGGATGTGATCATTGTCAATCTGTCTTTGTTAGGTTTTAATGTTGGCAGCTCCGTCTCTAAGTGTGTTTCAGTCTTTGCATTAAACCCAACACTCATCCTGTTTTGTAGGTGATGTGAACACTGTCGATGCCGTGTAAACACACACAAAGATCAAAGATCAAATAGATATTTTGGTCATGTAAAATGCATGTACCTACAGCAGCGACTGTTCGTAGGAGAAGAGGAAAAGAAACTAGAGCCACGTCTGTTCAGGGTATGCAGAGGAATTATAGCGGAAGGCGGTCGTAATGCTGGATGGACAGAGGAGCAGAGAGGGTTTAGTTCGGTGTTAGCGAAGACACAGCAACCAAGCAGTAACTCTAGCCCAAGGAGAGAGGAGTGCTGCTGTATTTTCTTCCACTGTGAGCAGCCAGATATCTTTACCTGGTGACAACACACACCTGTATCTAGATCACATGACCTTATCACCACTGTGGGAATGGGCAATGAGATGTGGCCCCTTAGACTTCAGACCCATAAAAAGACCTGAGAGAAATGTGTTATACACTTCAACAATCATAAAAACTGTACAGTGTAGTTACTGTCAGTCTTATCATTCAATGTTGTTGCTGTTTTAACGTCTTAAGAATCACCACTGGCTCTCACACACACACACATACATGACCAGTTATCTCGTTCCTTCGTGGTGTTTGTTAACCGTGTTCAAGAGAATTTGGGGGAATTACAGTTAATTCCAAAAATCTTAATCCTGTGTCTTTAATATAGAAACATCTATTTTCCATTTTGATGAGCCTGAGTAAAATTTCCAATTAGTTTCCACTGAAATGCCATGAATCCATATTTGCGCAATAGCTGCAAGCCCAAGCCCTCTGAATAACTTAATGTAAGAATAAATTGTATGTTCTCTACTCATTTCATTAATAATACACAACTAATTTTCATACAGGATCTCTGCTCCCTGCCAACATAATCATAGTTGTCTATTTTTGGAGTCTGGCTTTTAATTGGCATGAATATTCCAATGAGAGACAAACTAGCGTGTATTGAAAATGGCAGCATAAACAGTGTATATGTATGTGTGTGTGTGTGCGCGTGTGTGTACGTGTGCATGTGCGTGTGCTTACATATTATTTCACATACAGTATGGCATGTGTTCACATGTGCACTCACACACTTTTTCTAACTTTCAGTAGAGAAAACGAAGGTGATTATCTAACGACATGTCTTGTGTTTTTAAACTGTAACTTCACCCCCAGCTTTGAGATGAACTCCACCTGCATAATTTGGAAAAATGCTAAAAAGTGAGCGGACAGGTGGGGAAGGGGGAGCAGGATGTGTGAGGCAGCAGTTACTCTGTGACATCCCCAGGCCAGAGAAAAATGAAGAGCAACACGGAATCATAAGGCTCCTATGACAAAGGCACCTATGACTCCAGAATCCACTGGTGCAGACTTCAGTGAGGTGGAGGTCCACGGTGGTCCTGAGCCCTAAGGATGGTTTGATCCAGCCCCAGTAATGCCTAAAGGTGGAGGCCTCAGAGCTGAGGCAATGCATGTGCAAAAGAGGAAGGGGGTAGTGTCTGAGTAACAACATGAGGTTAGTCTGAATCACTGCACCAAAATTTAAGAATATTAACTAGAGTTTTGGCAAAATCACAGGCAGACCCAGAAAAACATGGGGGGGGGGGGCAGGAGAATGGTGGGGTGCAGGGTGGGAGCTCCGGTGAGGGTCCAAGAGGGCAAAGTGAAGCAAAATTAACATTATAAATGCTTCAAATCACATAAAACTGTCTATCTATCTATCTATCTATCTATCTATCTATCTATCTATCTATCTATCTATCTATCTATCTATCTATCTATCTATCTATCTATCTATCTATCTATCTATCTATCTATCTATCTATCTATCTATCTATTTTTTCATACACTAAGAAAATAATACAATTTAACCTCACTAATGTCACCACTTTTGGAACCAAAGCAAAGAGTTGGCTTAATAAGGTTGGTCTCAGTTATGGCATTGAATTCCATTGCATTCCAAATCATTTTTAATTAGAAACAACAGGATACAGTACAGGTATAGGCCTATGTTTGACATCTTTGTGTGATTCACTCAATCACTGACTGTGTTCTGCAGCCACTCAAACATATTTAATCTTCAGTCCATACAGTTCTATAGTTCCACTGTATAGTAATGCATTCCATACCTTGTGTGGCTGCCCATTTGTTTTTCATCCAGACCCAAATGCTGCTTGAATAGACAGTTGTCTCTTCATAATTAGACTTTAGTCTAGATTAGATTTAATTCCCTTTACCAAATAGACTCTTGTCATAAATGGTGCATGTGCACACACACACCCCCCCCCATACCAGACATAGGAGATCCTTGGGATGCATACATTTGATTCTCTATATTATATGTGAATGGCTGTAGCTAAGTAAATAACTCCACGGACTACAATGTTGGAGACCGGGGTTTGAATCACAGCAAGAACAGTTACAATCTTTTTTACATTTAACATTTTAAAATGAGGGGGGGGTGTCATGCAGAGAGCCGAGGTAAATAAAACATCAAAAACCTAATGTATTCCCCTATGAATGAGTCTCAATCAGCATATATGAGAAACTATTCACACCTCAAATTCAGACTGTCATGTTATTCAGTCTAACATCCAAAACATGCTTAGGTGTGTAGTCAGTCGGTCACTTGTATAATCACCAAGGGTTCAGTGTGTAATATTTGATGATATCTAGTGGTGAAGTTGTAGATTATTAGATCCAGTTTGTTTTTTGGGTTAAAGGGTACGAACTCTGATCCACACTCAAACATAACTGGTTATATTTTACTTTCCACTCAGACCACTCAAATAACTGAATATATGGAAAGGTAATTATGGAATTTTTGCCCAGTGATTCCAAAAAGAGAAGGGAAAGTACACTGAAGTTTTAATCATCTGCTCTAAACTTTAACTTCATTCTTGGTCTGTGTTACATTTTCTACCAAGTTTCATGAAACTGATTGACTGTTTTTTGCATAAACCTACGGAAAAATAAATAAAACAAAAAATTTTATGTTTCTATTAATCATGTTGTTTAGCTTAACTTTAGAAAATCCATATGTCACTGCTCTTGGTGGTTAGGGGTTAGCATGTTTTATCTCTGTTTATCTGTCACTTATCCAAATATGATGATATGAATGATATCTGAATTTGACAGCAGATTCCAGTGGGATATTCTGCATTAGGCCTTCTTTGGAATGGAGCATTTTTCCAATTAAGAAAGATAGCATACGCTGATATAATTGAGGGTTCTCTGGATATATGTACAATAGACTCAGAAAATGAATCTTACTTTGAGCCTTTACCAAAGCCTATGACACATGACCAATGTTTACGATCAGTAGGAATAAAGACAATGGATGAATCCAAAGGAAAGGACATGTTTCTGCTCAGGAGAAACAGACCCACTGTTAGACATGAGGACAGACGATATCGACAGGTTTGTGGATATGAGAAAATACCAGCCCCTCCAGGATTTCTTTCTGATTTTTTTTTGATTGTTGTGGCCTAAAATGCCTGATTTTGCGGCAGCTTTTCCAAAAAATTGCGGTGAAAGTTGCAATGATTTGAGGCTTCTTTTATTAAAGTCACAGGAACATGGGCATTTGCAAATTACCTAGAACAGTCTTTTTGGAGTTTTTAGCCTTAAAAAGCACCAGGAAGCCATGATTTTAAACAAAACAGGCTTTTTTTCATTCATTCATTTATTTGTTTTGAGCAGCCAATGAGAGGGGAGCATCACAGAACACCAGCCAATGAGAGCATAGCATCACAGAATGCCAGCCAATCAGAGTGGAGCGTCACAGAACATCAGCCAATGAGAGTGCAGCGTCACAGAACCCCAGCCAATGAGAGTGGAATGTCACAGAATGTCAGCCAATGAGAGTGGAGCATCACAGAATGTCAGCCAATGAGAGTGCAGCGTCACAGAATGTCAGCCAATGACAGCTCAGCGTCACAGAACCAAGGTTATTATTGTTAATGAAAACGAACGAAATGACGAAAACTAAAATTGAAAAAACATTTTTGTTAACTGAAATTAATAAAAACTCTAATTAAAAGAAAAAGACGATAACTAACTGAAACTGTATCGTGAGCTTACAAAACTAACTAAAACGTATAAAAATTATGGATACAATTCCCTTCGTTTTCGTCTTTGTCAATGTCGGATTGATATGAAATTAATTTATTTCGGTCCAGCAGTTTTAGCTGGTAACACCATACAACACTTCACAGTCTGTCATGTCTGGTCACTGGTGGTTTCCAGTCGTCTTCTGGTCCCCACTCTACCTGGAACATACGGACTAAAGCTGGGACACAGCAGCACAGTCCTGTCTGGGGTTTACTGTAGTGATAGGCGGGGTTGTTTTTTTTTTTTTTTGGCGTACCGTGTGTGTGCGCGTGAGTGACAGAGACAGAGCAGAGCTAAAGGACAGAGTCAGTGTTGAACTAGCATCCAGGTTAAAACTGGAGAGTTTATCACCATGAAAAGACCTTCCAAGCCCTGAACTGCACAGTTTAGAAGAGGAGAAAAGAGGAGGATGAAAACTAATCCAATTACAGAGGTATGGAACCTGTTAGAATGGTAAAAAACGTTTGATGTTACTAGCTACAGCTAGCTGAACTGAACTGAAGCAAAGTTGGCTAATAATGGAACTGGAGATGATTAAGAGATGAGAGATCTGCTAAGGTGTGGTTTACTGCTGAGGAACTGGGTTATATATGTTTATAAGTGGTTTGTATATGTTTCTATCTGCTTTAACTGCTGGTTAGCTGGTTTATAATAGGTTTCTATCTGCTTTAACTGCTGGTTAGCTGGTTTGTATATGTTTCTATCTGCTTTAACTGCTGGTTAGCTGGTTAATATATGTTTCTATCTGCTTTAACTGCTGGTTAGCTGGTTATATATGTTTCTATCTGGTTTAACTGCTGGTTAGCTGGTTATATATGTTTGTATCTGGTTTAACTGCTGGCTGCTTTGTGCATCTCCTCTCATGCTTTGCACATCTTCGCATTGTTTCACGTAAGTGACGTTGTGTATGGATTGCACCCCCCCTCAACCTGCTATAGGGAATTTATACATTGTACGGTACATTGTGTCTCTGCTCAGTCCATGAGCCGCCCTAACCCGACCCCCAAATAAAGTGTCCAGGGTAACCCATATCCGCGCCTCACTAATTTCTTTGAATAGGATGATGAGGAAGATAAAATATATGAAATAACTAAAACTAATACTAAAACTAAACTAAACTAAACTAAAACTAAGCATTCAGAAAAAAACGATAACTAATAAAAACTAACAAACCTGCACTAAAAACTAATTAAAACTAACTGAATAAGAGAAAAAAAAGTCAAAACTAATTAAAACTAAACTATAATTAAAAATCCAAAACTATTATAACCTTGCACAGAACACCAGCCAATGAGAGCGCAGCGTCACAGAAGGTCAGCCAATGAGAGCGCAACGTCACAGAACACCAGCCAATGAGAGCGCAGTGTCACAGAACACCAGCCAATAAGAGCACAGCGTCACAGAACGCCAGCCAATCAGAGCGGAGTGTCACAGAACGCCAGCCAATAAGAGCGTAGCGTCACAGAATGCCAGCCAATCAGAGCGGAGTGTCACAGAACGTCAGCCAATGGGAGTGCAGCGTCACAGAGCGCCAGCCAATGAGAGTGCAGCGTCATGGAATGCCAGCCAATGAGAGCTCAGCGTCAAAGAACACCAGCCAATAAGAGCACACTGTCACGGAACGCCAGCCAATGGGAGCAGAGCATCACAGAACGTCAGCCAATGAGAGCACAGCGTCACGGAACGCCAGCCAATGAGAGCGCAGCATCACAGAACAACAGCCAATGAGAGCGCACTGTCACGGAACACCAGCCAATGAGAACGCAGCGTCACGGAACGCCAGCCAATGAGAGTGCAGTGTCACAGAACATCAGCCAATCACAGCGAAGCATCACGGAACGTCAACCAATCAGAGCGCAGCGTCACAGAACACAAGCCAATGAGAGTGCAGCGTCACAGAACGCCAGCCAATGAGAGCGCAGCGTCACACAACGCCAGCCAATGAGAGCAGAGCATCACAGAACGCCAGCCAATAAGAGGGGAGCGTCACAGAATGCCAGCCAATAACAGCGCAGCGTCACAGAACGTCAGCCAATCAGAGCAAAGCATCACAGAACGCCAGTCAATAAGAGTGAAGCGTCACAGAACGTCAGCCAATGAGAGCGCAGCATCACAGAACGCTAGCCAATGAGAGCGTAGCGTCACAGAACGCCAGCCAATGAGAGTGGAGTGTCACATAACGTCAGCCAATGAGAGCACAGCATCACGGAATGCCAGCCAATGAGAGTGCAGCATCACAGAACGTCAGCCAATAAGAGCGGAGCGTCACAGAACACCAGCCAATCAGAGCGGAGCGTCACGGAATGCCAGCCAATGAGAGCGCAGCATCATAGAACGTCAACCAATCTGAGTGCATCGTCACAGAATGCCAGCCAATGAGAGTGGAGCGTCACATAACGTCAGCCAATGAGAGCACAGCATCACAGAATGCCAGCCAATGAGAGCACAGCATCACAGAACGCCAGCCAATAAGAGCGAAGCGTCACAGAACGCCAGTCAATGAGAGTGCAGCGTCATAGAACGTCAACCAATCAGAGCGCATCGTTACAGAACGCCAGCAAATGAGAGTGGAGCATCACATAACGTCAACCAATGAGAGCACAGCATCACGGAATGCCAGCCAATGAGAGCACAGCATCACAGAACGTCAGCCAATAACAGCGGACCGTCACAGAATGCCAGCCAATGAGAACGCAGCATCACAGAACGTCAGCCAGTCAGAGTGAAGCATCACAGAACGTCAACCAATCAGAGCACAGCGTCACAGAACGCCAGCCAATGAGAGCGCAGAATCACAAAACATCAGCTAATGCGAGCATAGGGTCACACAACCTGAGAGCCTGATCCTTAGTTTTTCTCTTTCCTGTTGTGCTGTTACACTGTTAGAGCAAACATTTTTTGTAATAAATAACATATACAAATGCAATGTAGAACAACATCACTTTCATCCAAACACATGCAGTACGTTACTGAAAAGCTGACCTTTTCAAGAGGGGGTTTGAAGCAATGAAAGAGGGATGCTGTGTTCACACTCGTTTGCACAGTGGACAATCTGACACTAGTGGAAAACTTAATAAAACACTATTTTAACACCTGACTTTATTTACAAGTATATGAAAAAATTAATTATTTGTGTTTTTGCTTTCAAGTAGATGCTAAATTAAGTCGAGATTGTTAATTTAATTGTAGCACATATGGTTTTATTGATGCCACAAAATTACTTTCAGTATCCAGACTAAGTACATATCGAATATGCCTGAACATCTGGGGGAATGCATACACTATCTCGGCTGATTCTATAATGGAAACAGTTTGACGCAAATTTGCAACAGTCAATGTTAAAGGTAGGGTAGGAGATGTTTTCCTGGAGCATTTTTTACCATATTGTTCAAAATCCCCTTCACACCCTGATTGCAACCAATTAATTAAATGCTCTAACACAAAAATTAAAAAAATGTAGTCACCTGTGGAATGGACAGGACTGAAAAAACACCATCCAATCATTTTGAGCACCCATCAAAATGATTGAATGGTGATATGTCAATCAAACTCAACTGCCATTTGTCCCTCCCCCCTCTGCGTGTACCCCTCTTCGTGCACGTATCGCGCGTTCCCAGAGGCTTGGAGCACTTGTTCAGGAAACGAAGCCAGAGCCAGACCTTGGCTATATTAGCTCTATTAGGACGGAAAGTTCACCGGCAAACTGTTTTGTCACTAACATAAATCACTCGGTAATGTAACGCTAGCCATATAGGTATGAATTGGGGCTGTTCTGCCAACAAAGATAATGGTGAAATGCACAGATTACAGCGTTCAAAGCAAACTTTAGCGGGCTGCTAGCTTGACATCAGTCTCACTGCAATCAGTTGTTCTTACTAGCCCGAGATTACTTAGAACACGTATCAAAACAAGTGAAAGTCCAACTTCTAATGTAATATACGGATATACAGACGGGGGGCAACTGCGCTTGTGAACCCTACTCTGGGGGCATGGCTTCAGGGGGAAGACTGAAGAAAGGGTTTAGACTTTTGAATTGAGTATTTTCAAAATGTAGCTGCTCGAACTGCTTTTCCAAGATCTCCTACCCTACCTTTAAGGGGTTAAAGCAGTATGCGTGGCTGAATGTTGACAGGAATATTAGTGGAATGTTAATTTTCATTTGGCATATCGACAACTTATTAGAAAGTTTGTCTATTACAGAATAAGGGCAAAAAAATGAGAGTTTAAACATAGTCATTGGCAGGTGTGGTTTGGTGCCAGTTAGCAGCCTGTTAGCTCAGTTGCTAACAGGTAAAGACACCAGTAAAAGAGGGTGAACGTTTCCTTTTTAAACATTGATGTGACTGCGCATACAGATTTCGAAAAGTGTAATTTTTTTTAGCAGTGTGTGTTTGAAGTGATGGGAACTGCTCTGTGGTGAAACAGGCTCTGCTGTTTGGTCCCTCAGTGATGGGTTGGGATGTGACAAGCTGCCAGCTCATATGGTGTTGAGCCTGAGTCACTTAGCTCTGGTCTGCCTCAGTCTCCAGGCTCAAACCCCTTGAGCTCCACCGCCCCCCCGCACCCCAACTCTCCATCCCACCACCCTCACCATCACCCACACCCTCTCCCCCAGCCTCATTTGGACCATTAGGGCCAAGACAGGAGAAGCCTCGTTCTCTGGCGCACACCCCACTTCTTCTCTTTCATTTTCTGTCAAGTTTTTTCTGACGCCATCCTTTCATTTCCTCCATCTCGCTGCCCTCAAATGTAGACAAGCCGTCAGGACTAGTTGTTGACGGAGGAGTTAACACTGCATCGAGATGGTGTTAAAAAGATCTATCTATCTATCTATCTATCTATCTATCTATCTATCTATCTATCTATCTATCTATCTATCTATCTATCTATCTATCTATCTATCTATCTATCTATCTATCTATGTCTCCATCCATTTATCCCTCTCCATCCATTTGTCCGTCTCCATCCATTCGTGCATCTCCATCCATCCATCTATCCATCTATCTATCCATCTATCCATCTATCTATCTATTCTTTGTTGTGCATGATTCAGAAAACCTCTTTAAACTATTCATTCAGGAGTTGAGTTTTCTTTGGCAGACTTGATCATATCTAATTCCAGACCTATATTATTTTCAGTATCTTCAGGGAACTCGTTCTTTGGAAATGTTTGGCTGAGGACATACTCTATTGTTTCTTAGAGTGCAGTCACACAAGAAAGACTCCAATTTCTGCTAATCCCATATCAGACTATCTGAGGTTTGAAATTCAGGCTACCAATAAATGGAAAATGTCAAATTTGTCATGCTGCTATCGCTTACAAAAGTTTGGAAATATTGTTCTACAGCCAACACAAACACCCAGCTGATGGTCTCCAAATTTGTGCTATTCATACCTGATTACAGTCATCTTAGAAAAGCAGTTACTCTGTTACGCACGATTCAACAATAATTTCCTGGAATAAACTTACCATGACCTCTGAGTTAGTGAATTTGGATTAAGAAACAAAATGGCTACAGATATGCTGCCAGTAAATATTTGTTTCTCAGAACCTGAAAATATCACAAAACGTATTCACTATTTTGGAGATGTCAAAACAGTGGAACAATAAAAAGAAAAAATAGGACCAATGGCCCTGTATCTTACTGGCCAAATTAAAAGCTTTGGGAAATGTATCCAGATGCCATTTACTATCACCCAGTTATGTGTATTTATTATATTACAGAAATAGCCCATGTTTTGGTCATATTCCAATCAGATCTGTAAAAAATTCAAATTCCAACTTGATATCATTGATACTTACTGATTTATTGGATCAATCCACTACCTATCTGCTCTAATGGGAAAATTTTTCAAAGTCGCACCAAATCCAGAATCAGATCCAGATCGAAATAATTTCAATACCTTGTGCTGACATCATCATAAAGAAGCTGTATACCAAGTTTGAAGTCAATCAGAACTGTAGTTTCGGAGAAAAAGACGATTGAAATTTTTTCCCCGTAAGAGCCCATGTTAAATTCTCCATAAGTTCCCAGATCCAGAAGAAGATCCTGATCAGCATGTGGACATTATGTTCTGGTCATCTCCCCATCAGGGCTGGACTGTAGAAATTTACACTGGATATCATTTATATTTACTGAGTTATTGCATCCATCCACTTCCTATCTCTTATAATGGGGAAACTTTTCAAAGTCGCACCAAATCCAGAATCAGATCCGGATCCAAATAATTTCCCTAACTTTTGTTGACATCATCATAAAGAAGCTGTATACCAAGTTTGAAGTCAATTGGAATTGTAGTTTCGGAGAAGAAGACGATTGAAATTTTTGTAATGGACGACAGACAACAGATGACGACAACAGACGACGATGGAAGCTGCATGACGACAATAGCTTATGGCCTGTCGGCCGGTAAGCTAAAAAATGTGACCAAGTGCAAAGTGGAAACTGATGAGAAAACTGCAAAACCAAAGTGCCACAATGTATGAAGAGCTGAAGAAACAAATGTCAGGCCAAGGCTATAACATATAAAGCAGCTTCAGACACTTAGGCAAAATACTGTCGTGGAAAACATTATTAGACCATCAAAAGTCATCAAAAACAATGGTTATGCAATCAAGTACTAACTCCTGTGTGTATCATGTGACTAAAACAGACAAAAAAGAAAACATGGAATACCTTAAAGCACTGTTTTTGGCAGTACAATACCATAGTTATTGATGAAAGAACTGAAGTGATGCTGGTTGCTATCAAGAAAACCTGGAAAATGGTTAGATATCAGCTCTGAAATTAAACCCTTATGAGCTATTTTTGTTGTTATTATTATATTTGTCCAAACAAATGTACCTTTAGTTGAACCACGCATTAAAATGAGCAAGAAATTGAAGAAAACAAGGGTGGTCTAATAATTTTTTCCGCAACTGTATACAGGCTTATAATAATGGATTCTCTTAACATCTTCATCCTCAATTCAGATTATATGCATGTTCTTTGTATGTACAAAATAGTGATGATACTGGAGTCTTAAGGAAACAAACAGCATTCTTCATTATTACCAACCAAATATGTAAAATAAGAGCATTTTAATTTATAGGACTTTGAAAAGATGAACAAGACTAAAAACTATAACTAGAAAAACTCAAACACCTAAAAACTGTCAAAAAGACATTGAAAGTTGAAGTCTACCGAGCAAGAGCCAGTGAACACATAATATATTGTCACAAAATACATTCATGCAAAAAACTATACATGAAAATATATAAATATAGCACATTTATATTACCAGTCTCATTAATGCTATTTCAGAAACTTTCCTGTCATTGTAAATCTCTTGTAGTCGCTTCAGCTGCTACACTTTCAGACATTACTGTGGAGTAAAATTTGTCAAGCTGTTGCAGTTGTTCACAAACTACACTCCTGTGACTTATTTAATCTAACTAGTCATGCTTTAAATGATGCTAAAAACGTACCTCATGTTGCAATGAGTTCATTAAGTTTACATCCCTTTGTGACGAGGCAATTCATTTTGGTTCTCTGTGGGGTTATGAGTGAGTTCAACCATTAGATCAAACACCATTCATCCAATCTATCTGTATCCATCTGTATGATCAGGAGAAGATCTTGGTCTTTCCACTGATTGCAGACTTATGGGCGTGTGGTTAAGAGAAGACATGAAATCACAACGGAACAAATGATTTTTTTCCCCCTTATAGGCATATACTATGTTTCTTCTGCTAATTATCAAATAGTTTCTTTAATATAAGGGTCTTACTTAGTGTGATTTGAGGGATATGCAGTTATTTTCTAAACACAACATTTATTCAATGCCCTACTGAACACAAAGTTATAACACCTTCACCTTCATCGACCCCCTGGATTTATAGAGTTTATTTTCTTCATGTTAATGCTATGGTGTGGAGATGTTGACATTTTATTTTTTAAATGCACAGGAAAATTAATACAGTATCAATACATCAAAGTGGTTACAGCTTGTGATCAAGCAAGATTCATTTCCCACCACAAGGGACACATGGTAAAATGTTCTGAAAAATACAATTAGCTATCATTCTTTAAAAAAAGCAGCTATCAAAAATTTTTCTCCTCTGATTCTCCTGAGGTTGACCCAGAACATTGAACATTGAAGGACGGGAGCTTCATAACTATTAACTATTGTTTCAGTCTTAGCCTTTTTTGCTCAGATGGGCTGTTAAAATATCCACCTATTGCTTACTTCTGTGAATGAACTCCAATTTTTTTTTCTCTGAATTTTGCTGAAATTTGCAATATTTTCTTTATTCATTATTTTTATTAGATCTTTATTTAACCAGATAGAGTTCCACTGAGACCGAGATCTCTTTTACAATACATTATACTTGTATGAAAACCAGACTGGTATTGTGACCTGGGACTACCAGTCATTACTCAATGTGAAGATGTGTTTGACTGGCGTGTTGGTTGAGAGAAAATATGAGAAAATATGTAGTGACGAGTTGATGGAGCAGAGAAGAGAGGATGAAAGGATGAAGGGTGGGTATCTGCTGGAATAAGGAAAGAGGGGACGGAAGGACAGAGGGGGAGGCAGGACTATTACTACGCTCTTTGACATCATCAGGGATTCGGCCTGGGGCCAGAGCTCCTAATGGTGGTCTCTCTCTTCTCCCCTCTCTCTCTCTCTCTCACACACACACATAACAATCACATTCTAAATGCACACTGCATGTAAAGCTCTGAATTCATACATGCTTCAGTGCTCAGAGCCACAGAAGCAGACGCATGTGAACACACATGTGCAAAACTATGCACACACACATGCACATGTAACTCTGAGCTGCCATGTCCAATCCAATAAGGTTTTCATATAGAATTTAAAATAACAAATAACCACATCTATATTTCCTTGTAGAACTGCTTGCTCACACTGATAAATCACAATTTTCTGTGCAAAGCTTTGAGCTCATACTGTACATACTGTCATGTTGAATTGAACTGTGTATGTACAGCATGCTGCGATGCAACCTATTGTCCTGTTGCTTCCTGGGGAAACTAATCTGGTGTTAACGTTCATGGAAGTGTTGATGTGTCATCCGTGAAACAAAAGAGCAACCGTTTAGTCCCCCTCTCTCTCGCGCTGTACCTTGAAAGCCACACCACTCATGTATCTCTGCAGTCTTTGAGGGAAAAAAGGCTTACAGTGCCACGCTGCCGAGAAAAGCCAGCTCATCCCCACCAGCATTTGTTGTGCTTTCCTTAATCTAATTCAACTGCTAAAACCCCTGTGACAGCAGCTCATACGCTTCAAGCACTAAATTATATTCTTACAGAGAAAATGTAGCAAAAATAAAGATGAGAAGAGGAACAAGCTGAAAAGAGAAGAAGCAGGTGGAGACAGAGAAGGTAATGCATGTAGATGAAAATAGATAGATGTGAGCGGCAGAGTTAGAGCAGAGCAGCGGTGTATCTGGTGGGACCATCACAGAGGCAGTGTGTTCACTGATGTAGACAGCTGGACGTGGATTTTTTAATCTGTCTAAATAGGATCTGCCCAGTGCAGGCTTTTCTCCTGAATAGCAGGCCCAGTAGTGGGTTGTGACAACCAGACGACAGCATGAGACACCACTGCACCCTCGATGTGTGTGTGTGACAGAAAGAAAGTATGTGTGTGTGAATGGGAAGCAAAAAGCTAATAAATATGTGTGAAAAATAAGAGTCACATAATCAGATGAGTGGTCAAAATCTCCAAAATGCTACATAAACGCTGTGGTTTTCATTTTCCTGATGCTAAACAGTGGTGATGCAGGTTGCACATCAGGCCACATTCAGGTGACAGCTGTGATGTAACTTAGACACAATGCACATCATTATATTTATTTTGGGGAGTAACAATATAAATGAGGTGACGTGTGTTATGTGAAATTGTTTTTGTCTAAATAATGGGTTGCACAGATAATCTTTCAAAACGCCTGAAAACACAGGTCTCATCTGCTACAGGGGTGTAAAAAAAAAAAAAAAAAAAAGAGAAAAATAATCCCCATATTCTTTGCTTCTTGACATGTTTTGTTTGGCCTTTGCTTTGAATGGATTTCATGGTGAACAACACCATCAAAACCATTTGATACTGATGTTTAAAATATCAAATTGGCTGATAGCCGAAGCATTTGTTGTCATTTGCTATCCTTTTTCTGCCAGGAAAACAAAGAAAATGTTTTGTTTTTTAATGTCTGCGAGCCCTTCAGAAAGTTAACCATACAAACTGATGAAACAACTATTAATTTAAGTCAATAGATCAATGTTACTATCAGTGCATGTGACTTTATTTGCAGATATCATCTTATGCTAATGTTCTGCTGATATACACTGACTATACACCTGAGGAAAAACAGTGATCTTCACTAAATCAGGCACACTGATTCCAAACTAAAACCAGAATTTCTGCAGTACATTACCTTTCTAATCTCACACCACCACTTTTTATTATATATTCACAATCTGTGGACTATATGGGTTAAATTTCAAATTTACTTATAGAAATGAGCTGGGACACCGATGGGGGGGGGGGGGGGGTCAACATGACAAATTCATGGGGCCCAGTATTTGTGGGGGGCCCACAGAGCAGTGGAGGGGCCCAGTGGATATAGAAGTTGTGAAAATTTCGTGTAAGATCTGCTGTATAAGCGAGGTGTAGAAGTCAGGAGGTGAATGTTGAAAGCATGTTAAGTTTCGTTTTCATTTTCACTGTACCATAAATGACATTGTTTATGGACCGCACCCTCCTCCGGTCCGACAGAGCCAGTTTCTGTAGGGTCCACAACATTTATGCTTTTATGGGGCCCATAATTGGTAGCGGCGCCCCTGGAAATGAGCATCAAGGCCAATGAAGAATAAATCTAAGTAGAATCAGGTTGGCTCAAAACTCTTCCAAAATGCCTCACCCACTGTTTCTTCTAATTGTGTGTTGTGACATTTTCCCGTTGTAGGAACCAATAGTAATCACCATGGTGTTTGTGCTGCAACCTCTTGGTACCTGGTTTTCTTTCAGAAATATTGTAATGAAAACAGTGACAGTGTTCATCACTTACATCACTCAAAGTGTGTGAAAAAAAAATAAAAGTACAAGCAGAGGAAATGAATGTGAGTGACATTGTGCAGCCTGTTCATTCATACGCTTTCAGCCTGTCCACAACAAGATGACCAGACAACTTTACACCACTTGCATACGTTAGTACCAAACTGTAAATTCTAAAGCTGAGGTTTGAACACAAGACCACCAAGGAATTCTTTAACCTGGGGTCCAATGAAAATTCCAGCTTTCAGGTTTGCATCAATTTGGACCGCACCAAATTTTTCTTTTGGATATTAAAAGCATCTGAGTTTTGATCACTTGGGATCTATAGAAGTAGCTGACCTGATATGCTGCTGATGTCATGCATAATTCAGAACTCTTTGGTTTGGAATTTGAACTCAGCATTCTTGATTTACTTGCAGATTTGTGCATGGATATTTTTCATAGCTACAGTTTAAATGCCATAGCAACAGTTTAAATGTCAGTTAAAAGTTAAATTAATGGTGACACTAGCTTGTTTTTCCATAAAATAAATTGTGTCTTATTAGAGCTAAAGCTTAAATCTATAACTTTTTGTTGTAAATTTCCACCTAAATCTTTAACAGTAGTAGAAGAGATGCTAGTTGCACCACATTTTAGGAAATGTGCAAGTCGTAAGTCATTTAAATTCAGCTTTAAGTCCTATAACATTGATGTGGAGTAAAATTTGCAAAAAAAATGCACTTTTTTCCACTTCATTTTTCCTTTTCAAGAATCAAGAGAGTACATATTGATAAAAGTCAGCTTATATAAGTAAAGATCTCCCTCTCTCTGTTTGTGTGGTCGAGTGGGTGTGTCAGCATCGTCTATTGTCAACTCTTTCAGACAGGCCAACAGGCTTTCAGGGCCGCAGGACCCAGAGATGTGATGGGAACGCTGTTTAATTGGGGTAATCGGCATGCTTTTAGGGACCTGCTTAATAAGAATAACTCCTCACACACACATACTCGTGTCTACATGGACAGACAGACAGGCAAAGTGACAGCTCTGCTTCCATATCCCTGCATCAAAGACCCCGATCGTTTGGCAGGAGGGCGAGTACGATCATGAAAGTGTGTATATATCACTGACATCCTGGTAACACTAACAATGTTTAGCAGAGCTTAAATGTGTCAGTGATACAGCGCCTATGCCTGAAGATGGAGACAGGAATAAAGTTGTGGTGGTGATGAGAACAAATGAGGCAAATAGATAAATAAATTAAATCAACCAAAGAGCTATTTTAAAGTTATATAGTGTTAGTAAATTAATATTACCCATAAACTACCGCTCTGAAAACACAGAGCATGCTTTATGCTACTGAAGCACAAACAACAGGTTTATTCATTATCTGAGGCAACAATGACTGAAATTGTTTTATCTGGTCTCATCCTGTGTTATTGTTGTTGTAAGAGAGAGCGATTTGAGGATTAGACACTGTCTGACTCCGCCTGACACCCCCACCCCATCATTAACACACACAAACCTCACAAAACATACGCAAACTTTTCCCAACCCCCACACTTACAATGTCCTTCAGTCAATAGATATCACTATAATATCACATTATGGTGTATTTATATTAACATTATACAGCACGAATATTGCTGAAATAAACAGTTTTTAAAAGCCAGTAATCCCATAATAAATCCTGATGTAATACATGACTTTAGGTGTTATTTCCTGACACAAAAATCTTTAAATCTATCCTTCACTCCTTCCAGTTTCCTTCCTGCTTTGTCTCCTCACATTATTGGTGCATTCTCAGCTTTAACTCCACATCAGACCCCTCAGAGCAGAGAGACGAGGGGTATTCTGTTTCCTGATTCCTGCCTCCCCTCCTCGTTCACTCATACTAAAACAAAAGGCCTTTTATGTTTTGTTTTGTTGTGTTTTCTGCTGGTCTTACATGTAGACATGTTGCCCCGGCCTGACTGGGGGTCAGTATACATATTGTTTACTAAAAAACAAAAGGATGATGACGTGATGTCATGTCTAGACTCCATGCAAATGAACAAGGTTGATAGAAACCTCCCGTAAGTGTGCGTACAGTATCTACCACGTGACAAAAAAAAACACACACACACACACACATACACAAACACACACACAGTGGCAGACAAAGTGGGAATGATTATGGTAATGATAATAATCATGGCTGTCATCACTGTCTCCTCCACCATGTTAAAAATTAATCTGCGTTAACGGTAATCCACGTCTCCTCATTAGATTACTGGTGTGGGGAGGGGAGACTCACAGGCCATCTGTACATCATTAACAGAGTCTCGGTGACAGCCCTCTCCTCTCCTACATCTATACTTCCTGCCGCCGTCCATCCCTCTGACCTGCCGTCCATCCCTCCATCTTTGTCTAAACCCTGTCCTGTACTGGTGTCACTCTGTCTCCTTGTAGATAATCCCTCTGTTTTTGCTCTCCATTATTCCATGTGTCAGTCTGGATGTCTGTCACAAACCAAACCCGGCGGCGGGGAGGGTTTGACAATCACACCTATGTGAGTCTGTTTCTCTGTCTCCAAGGGGTGTCTTTATCAGCTAACGTCATCATCCGTCCAATAATATCATGATCACGTCTAATGTCTGTTATGTCATTGTTGTGCATTGTTGTTTTGATCCTTCTGTTGCTCTAACTCTGACAAATGCCATCACTGCCATGTATTTGTTTTAACACAATGTTTCTTCAGTTTCAGGATAACCTCCTGAAACTGCATCTATAGATACTCAGCTGTGTAATTATGCGATGACACAAGTTATTAATGTTCATCTGATGTGGAAAAGGTACAATGTTCTGAAGATGGATTACTAAAAGAGCTATTTCCTCCTGAACTTCAGTTGATAATGATGTAGACTTTGGCTATTTACAGGTGTGTTCAGGCACATGGAAGACCCAGTGCTACTTTTGTGGCAGTTCCCAAATGATTTTTCTCTATATTTAACCTTTCTTAAGTGATTTATCACCATTTATTGCAATATTATCCTCTTTACTTTGTGTTTTTTCAGTGAAAATCATGTATTGTCCTATATTTAATTTAGAGATCATATAGATGTTCATAAAAGCTCAGATTAAAGTTGAAGGTTATTATTACAGAAACAGAGAAAACCGAAGAAAAAGTTACCTTTTCTGCAAAGATATCAAACACTAAGAAACGCTAAAAAATGTCTCCATCCACTATCATTGATCAAACTCAATGGGTTTTACTGGTGAATTGATGTTGTAGAAGATGATGGTGTTTCCACATTCACTACCGAGCCTCTGAACATCCAAATGGGTCATATCTGCTGACTATGAAAAGATGACAAACTGCATTTTATACCAATTATTTATATGTATTGATAGGATTAGTGGATCGACAGATATTAAACATTTTACATCAGTAGATGATTTTGTTTGATGGTGGATGTTTGGGTCTTTATGGGTTAATGACTATTAAGATGTACATAGACATGAGTGTAATGTCACTGTGTGTTAACAGTGTATTGCTTTATATTAGACTTTTGTTTTACAGATTTCTAAAATTTGTTTATTTGCTTGGTGTGTTTTAATGCTACCTCTCTTGGTTTTCTTGCAGTGTTTCCAGATGTTATGTACTATACTGTATGATTTTATATGTCTGTCAGACTAGAGCTAATAAACGGACGGACGGACGGACTGACTGACTGACTGACTGACAGACAGATACTTTATTAATCCCAAGGGAAATTCAAGAAATAGTGGTTATAATAAGGATCAATCAATAGCAAAACTAAACTCTATTGCTCTACTCCACAGATTACCATATGAGTGTATAGAAGTGTTGTCTCTTGTCCACAGAAGCCTGAAACAGCTTCAGGTCTTCTGTCTTTATATTTACATTTAGTCCTCTGGTTTGAACTAAGAGGAGACAGCTGCAGGGAGAAGGTGAACATTTTCAGATTCTGATCTGCCCCCCCCCCCCCACACACACACACACACACACACACACACACACACACACACTTTCATTTCCTGAAGATTTAAGTTTTAATGTTGAATTAAAAACATCCTCTGGAGAAACCTTGTTCTTAAATATACTTCCTTTCAAGGTGATTTCTCCTCTCACTGAAGAGAAAATCCAGTTTAACCCTTTCTGATAGAGGCTGAGGAACACTCAAACGACTCTGGATGTATTACACAGGAAACATTTGTTGGTGGGAACACAGCACCACAGTACGTTGATACATCCAGTTCTGAATGTAGTTCCCAAAGTACAAAGCTTGTATATACCAACCCTAAGAGGAGTACAGTGGCTGATGGAAGGAAATAGTTTAGGTGAAATACAGTACCTGTCTGCCCCTATGATATGGAGATGATGTGTCTCTTATGGATAGAGGAGTGATCAGAGTGACCTCTGTATGATCTGACTTCACAACAGAGGTTGAAGAGTTTCTATGTTACATTAATATTCCAAACTCTTGACAGCAGGGGATGTCACATATCAGAATCCTCCTTGGACTACCAAAACCACCAACAAATGAAATCTATGAATCCACACACTGTACCACTCACTGAATAAAGGATAAATGTTATTGTTTACACACATCTGTATTATGGTATCATCGAGTTCTGTTCTTTTTTGGCAGTCGATCAAACTAACACTCTTCTAACTAACAATCTTCACGTTTCATCAGCTGATAGTTTACATTATAGCTCTGTTAGCTTAGCTCTGTTTTTAGACAAAATAGCCAAAGAAAAAACACAAATCACTTCTTTTTTCTGTACAGTTTGTGTCGTCAATAGCTGAAATAAAGAACGGTTTGGAATCATCCAAAGAAGATTAGAACTGTCACAGTTTAGTGGGAACTACCCAGCTAGGAGGGAACATTCCCACAACTTTGGCAAACATTCCCCATAAGTTCTGTTAAGGGTTTCAAGAAAACATTGTCATTTAATGTTAAAAGTGTAATGGGACTAGTACAAATGCTGAACCCAAATGCAAGACCAGAACACAGATGACCAATTGAGTGTGTTTATTAAACACAATCACAGTAGTAAAAACACAGCACAAAATTGTTAACACGTCTATGAAGGCGTGTGATACTGGACTCTTCGTCCGGGCTGTGAACGGAGAATATGGATGGTCAGCACGGCCGAGCCGGAGGATTCCCGTCAACACCCCGACTAGGGCAAAACAGAGGATAGTCAAAAACAAGCCAGGTCATACACAGGAGGGCAATTCAGGAGGCAACGGGACATGAGGGAAAGGCTACTCACGGTCAGGGTCCAGGCGAGGGTCGAAACACAAGGTAACACGTTGGAGGCTGAGGTAGTCAGGGAATAGGCAGAATCAGAAGTCGATGTACGAACCAGGTCAGAACCAGACGAGCAGGCAGACGAGGAACAGGCGGAATCGGTGGTCGGAAGGCAAAAACGGGTCAAGAACGGGCAGACAGACTGACAGGTATCCAAAAACGCTGGTAAGTGAGCACACAAAGGTAGAACACAAACTGGCAAAGAAACAGGGGAAAACACAGGGTTTAAATACACAAGAGGGAGGGAAGACAATAGGACACAGGTGGAGACAATCAGGGAGGAGTCAGGTAATCAGGAGCAGGTGAAACAATCAAGGAGGGGAAGTAAAGACACCAGACATGACACAAGAGGGAAACTTAACAAAATAAAACAGGAAATGACAGAGAAAACAGAAAAGACAGACACAGTCTGGGAGCAGACATGACAGTACCCCCCCCTCTAGGGGACGGCACCGGACGGCCCAGGAACCTCCGGGTGGCGGCGATGAAAGTCCCGGATCAGGTCCGGGTCCAGGATGTAAGAGGCGGGCACCCAGGAACGCTCTTCAGGGCCGTATCCTTCCCAATCCACCAAGTATTGAAATCCTCTTCCCCGGCGACGGGCCGCTAGGAGCCGGCGTACAGTGTAGGCTGGACCCTCCATCAATGATCCGGGTGGCGGTGGTGGCTGGGTGGGAGGAACTAACCGGCTCTCCTTAGCCGGTTTAACTTGACTCACGTGGAAGGTAGGATGAATCCTCATGGTCCTAGGTAGCTTCAGACGGACAGAGACAGGATTAATAATTTTTGAGATAGGAAATGGGCCCACGAACCTGGGTGCCAATTTGCGGCTCTCCACCCTCAAGGGAAGATGACGGGTTGACAGCCACACACGTTGGTCGCGCTGGTAGACTGGGGCTGGAGTCCTGTGCCGGTCTGCAGCTGTCTTGTAGACCCCCGAGGCCTTTAACAGAGCTTGTCTGGCGCGAATCCAAGTCCTCTTGCATCTCCTTATCAGCGCCAGAGCTGAGGGGACACTGGCGTCCTTCTCCAGGGCCGGGAACAGAGGAGGTTGATAACCACAAACTACATGAAAAGGAGACAGACCAGAAGAAGCACAGGGCAGCGAGTTGTGGGCATATTCAACCCAGATCAGCTGGCGGCTCCAGGAAGCAGGGTTCTGGGAGGCCAAAACTCTAAGACCGGCCTCCAGCACCTGATTGAGCCGCTCAGTCTGACCGTTGGACTGTGGGTGATAGCCCGAGGACAGACTAACAGATGCCCCAATAAGGGAACAAAAAGCACGCCAAAAACGTGCGACAAACTGAGGACCTCTGTCCGAAACAATGTCTCTGGGAAAACCATGTAATCGACAGACATGATATAACATGGCCTCTGCTGTCTCCTTAGCAGAGGGGAGCTTAGGTAGTGGAACAAAGTGAGCCATCTTCGAAAAACGGTCAACAATGGTCAACACAGTGGTATTTCCATCAGACGGGGGCAGCCCCGTCACAAAGTCTAGTGACACATCAGACCAGGGTCTACTGGGAACAGGTAGAGGGTGTAATTGACCAACCGGAGGTTTATTGGAGGTCTTACACGCAGCACAGACGGGACAGGCAGCGACATACTCCGCCACTTCTTTCTCCAAAGCGGGCCACCAGAAACGCTGTTTAATAACGAAAACAGTCCGCTGAACTCCCGGGTGACATGTCAGCCTGGATGTGTGAGCCCAGTGGATGACCTGCGGGCGGAGGTGATCAGGGACAAACAGACGGTCTGGCGGAACGCCAGCCGGGATATCACAGTCTTGTAAAGCATCAATAACAGATTTCTCAATCTCCCACTGCACCGCCCCCACCACACAGGTCTCAGGGAGGATAGGTCCCGGTTCAGAATCAGAGTTGACGGGCATGAAGAGTCTAGACAGAGCGTCAGGTTTCACATTTTTAGAACCAGGCCGATATGACAGTGAAAAGTTGAATCGTGTAAAGAACAGAGCCCACCTGGCCTGACGGGAGTTGAGTCTCTTAGCCGACCGCAGATACTCTAGGTTTTTGTGATCCGTCCAGATCATGAATGGTATTTCGGTCCCCTCCAGCCAGTGGCGCCATTCCTCCAGGGCCACCTTGATGGCTAGCAACTCCCTGTTGCCGATGTCATAATTACTCTCCGCTTTCGACAGTCTCCTGGAGAGGAAAGCGCACGGGTGAAGTCTGTTGTCCTTTGGGGAGCGTTGCGAAATGACTGCCCCAACCCCCAGATCAGAGGCGTCCACCTCCACAACGAACTGACGAGCTGGATCCGGAACCGACAGAATGGGGGCCGAAGTGAACGCCCTCTTCAGCTTCACAAACGCTGCGTCAGCTTCGGGATTCCATCTGAAAACGGACTTGGGAGAGGTTAGAGCATGCAAAGGGGCAGCCACACTGCTGAACCCCCTAATGAACTTCCTGTAGAAATTAGCGAATCCAAGGAATCTCTGGACATCCTTACGACTGGTGGGCGTGGGCCAATCCCTGACAGCACTGACCTTGTCTGGGTCCATCTGGACACTCCCCTCCGCGATGATGAAACCCAGAAAGGAAACAGACGGGCGGTGAAACTCACACTTCTCAGCTTTTACAAACAGTTGATTCTGGAGCAGTCTTTGGAGCACCTGGCGGACATGCTGGACATGTGACCTCTCATCCGAAGAAAAAATAAGAATGTCATCCAGATACACAAATACAAAAACATTGAGCATGTCACGTAACACATCATTGACTAATGCTTGAAAAACAGCGGGGGCGTTAGTGAGACCAAACGGCATCACTAAGTACTCATAGTGTCCACTTGGGGTGTTAAAGGCAGTCTTCCACTCGTCCCCTTCTCTGATTCTCACCAAGTGATATGCGTTACGGAGGTCTAACTTGGTGAATACTTTGGCCCCGTGTAATAGTTCGAAGGCTGAAGACATGAGGGGTAACGGATATCTATTACGGATGGTAATGTCATTAAGGCCACGATAGTCAATACAAGGGCGTAGCGTCTTATCCTTCTTGTCGACAAAGAAAAACCCTGCCCCAGCTGGAGATGAGGATGGTCGAATCAGGCCGGCCGCCAGGGACTCATCAATATATTTTTTCATAGCAGCCGTCTCCGGACCAGACAGAGAATACAGCCTCCCCTTAGGGGGGCAGGTACCAGGACGCAAATCAATGGCACAGTCATACGGTCTGTGAGGGGGCAGCGCAGTAGCGCGTGACTTATTAAATACCTCTTTAAGGTCGTGATAACACTCGGGTACCTTACTAAGAGCAGGAAACACCGTCTCCAGCTCCTCCGGAGAAATGACAGGAGCCACAGTGACCTGGACTGGCTTGGACAGAGGGTCAGGATCCCGGACCCCCTCACGACAGGAACCACACCTCTCTCCCCAAGCTTGGACCTCCCCCGTTTGCCAGTTAATACAGGGGTTATGGAAAGAAAGCCAGGGGTGACCTAATATGAGAGGGTGAGAGTCAGAGTGGTAAATATGAAAACTGATTTCCTCAGAGTGACCATCTTTGAACCGGACAGTAACTGGTTGAGTCCGTTGAGTCACTCTACAGATAATGTGATTGTCTAAAGCCCTCGCCTCCAGGGGCTTCAGAACCGGGAGCAGACTGAGGTGGAGCTGCTTAGCTAATTCTTCATCCATCAGATTAGCGTCTGACCCGGAGTCTATCAGGACTGGAAGCTGCAGAGACACAGAGTTAGAGCACACACAGACCAAGGGCTGAACACGAGAGGCGCTGGACACACAGAACGTTCTGCTCAAAAGAGAGTCCTCACCTGCCATCGTTCCAGGCTTCACTGGGCAGTTGCTGACTCGGTGCCCCTCCTGACCACAGTAAAGACACAGACCAGCCACCAGACGGCGATGACGCTCCTCTGCTGACAGACGAGTCCGACCCACTTGCATCGGTTCCACCTTCGAACCCCCGCTGGACTCAGGTACTGGGTGAGGGGGTTCTGAGTGGGGCTTACTCACAGAAGGCTGGCGGTTCCATGATGGTTCTGGCTGCCAAAACGCCGACTGGTCAGAGACCCGAATAGCTGCCTCGATGACCTCATCCAGTGAATGGAGTTCCTGCCGGAGCGCCATCTCACGACCGATAGTGCGGTTAAGACCGCTCTGGAACGCAGAGATCAGAGACTTCTCGTTCCATTCAGATTCTGCTGCCAACGAACGAAACTCACTGACATACTGCCTTATGGGGCGATCTCCCTGCCTCAGCCTCATGAGTCTTTGACCGGCCTGTGGTCCACGGATAGGATGGTCATAAATCCTTTTTAGCTCAGCCATCAAACTCGAGGCTGACTGAGTGATGGGAGACCTTTGTTCATAGGCTGCGTTGAAAAGGCTTAAAGGAGGGCCTTCCAACAGGCTAGCAATATATGCAACCTTAGCTGACTCATTAGCAAAACGGCGGGGCTGGGAATCAAAATGAGCTGCAGTTGCGTACAAAAATTACGGCAAGTATCAGGGTTACCTGTGTACTTAGATGGAGGTGGGATGTTGGGTTCCTCCAAGGTTTTAACGGGTGAGACAGAGTTAATATTCTCGACTGGCGGGACCGGAGCAGAAGCCTGGTTACCAGAATACTGGGAAAACTGAACGGACAGCTGAGTCATCTTATCCATTAGGGAGTGCAAAATCTGTTCATGTCCCCCTAAGCGTTGCCCCTGGGACCGAACTGCCTCCCGGACCTGGTCTAGGTCTGCTGGGTTCATCTTATTGGCCAGTTTGTACTGTAATGGGACTAGTACAAATGCTGAACCCAAATGCAAGACCAGAACACAGATGACCAATTGAGTGTGTTTATTAAACACAATCACAGTAGTAAAAACACAGCACAAAATTGTTAACACGTCTATGAAGGCGTGTGATACTGGACTCTTCGTCCGGGCTGTGAACGGAGAATATGGATGGTCAGCACGGCCGAGCCGGAGGATTCCCGTCAACACCCCGACTAGGGCAAAACAGAGGATAGTCAAAAAACAAGCCAGGTCATACACAGGAGGGCAATTCAGGAGGCAACGGGACATGAGGGAAAGGCTACTCACGGTCAGGGTCCAGGCGAGGGTCGAAACACAAGGTAACACGTTGGAGGCTGAGGTAGTCAGGGAATAGGCAGAATCAGAAGTCGATGTACGAACCAGGTCAGAACCAGACGAGCAGGCAGACGAGGAACAGGCGGAATCGGTGGTCGGAAGGCAAAAACGGGTCAAGAACGGGCAGACAGACTGACAGGTATCCAAAAACGCTGGTAAGTGAGCACACAAAGGTAGAACACAAACTGGCAAAGAAACAGGGGAAAACACAGGGTTTAAATACACAAGAGGGAGGGAAGACAATAGGACACAGGTGGAGACAATCAGGGAGGAGTCAGGTAATCAGGAGCAGGTGAAACAATCAAGGAGGGGAAGTAAAGACACCAGACATGACACAAGAGGGAAACTTAACAAAATAAAACAGGAAATGACAGAGAAAACAGAAAAGACAGACACAGTCTGGGAGCAGACATGACAAAAAGAACATTTTAAAAATGTTTATCATTTAATATAATGTTCCTATAATGTTAACTGTTAACAGAGGCATAACGTTTAAGGGCCAACATTCTGTGGATGTTTTGGGGATATTCTTTAGGAAACACATCATAGAATGTTCTACTATAAAATGTTCCTACATTGTTAACTGGTAACGAATGAGGAACACTCTCCTAGCAACATTCAAAAAATGTTTTAAGGATGTAATTTTAGGCCTCAGATTACAAGACCTTTTTTATGACAGGTTCCCACAATGTTACATGATATCAAAGAGGGAACATTCTGAAAGCAACATTTTGAAAATGATTTTGAGCTATTATTACGGCCCCAGATGACATAAAGTTTTTCCCTAACGTTCCTGTGATGTGATATGTGAACAAAGGTAGAACATGTTGTCTGTAACATTCTGAGGATGTTTTGGGGTCATTTTTTAGGTAACAGATTATAGAATGTTCTTTTACAAAATGTTCCCCCAATGTAACATGATAACATAGTTAGAACATTCTCAAAGCAACATTTGGAAAATGTTTTCATTTTCAGATGTCTGCTTTCAGGAATTGTGTGAATTTGCTTCTAAAAAGAAGTTGCATGCAAACACTTTTAGAATGTTTTTTACAGAACATCCTAAATCATTTTGGGAACAAACAAAACAGCTGAAAATGTTTTAAGTACATTAGGGCATAATATTTTAGCAATGCTTTTAACTTAACATTTTCTGAAGGTGAACCCAAAATATTTTTAGAATGTTTGCAGAGAACATTATCTAGGATAATTCTGGGAACGTAAAGAAAACTTCCCGCTCAGAACGTTTTAAGAACATTAGGGGATAATGTTCAAACAATGTTGTCACCACACATTTTAAGAAGGATACCACCAAACATTTTAGAATGTTTTGAGATAACATTATCTTGAATCATTTTGGGAACATAGCAAAAACTTCCTGCTGAGAACGTTACAAGAACATTTTTGGCCACATTCTCAGAATATTTTGAGAACAAAAATTTGCTAGCTGGGTATGGATCAATAAACAGTGGACTTAGCGAAAATAATAACATTTCATAATAATGTTATATCTTCATACGCTTTGTAATAGGGCTGTGCAATTAATCGAAATTCGATTACGATTTCGATTATTACACGCAACGATTACAAAAATTATATAATCGAGAAAAAACGATTATTAATTTTGAGTTGATTTAATTCACGCGCACGCAAGCTCCCATGAGCTGCTCTGCCCCGCCCCCCTCTAAGCTACTGCTGCTGCTAGCCGGCAGGTCCACCCCAAGAGGAAAGTTGTACCTAGCGGTCTGGAAAAACGGCAGGAGAATCACAGCAGAAGTGCTTGGTAAACAAAAAAGGCAAGTCCAATTCAATTGTATGGAATCACTTTGGGTTTGATGAAGAAGACGAAGAGCAAAAACACATCACATGCAAAAAGTGTTTCGTAGTTGTGTCCGCACCGACTGCTAGCACAACAAACCTTTTTAACCATCTAAAGTTTAACCACCGCCACCTTTATCATAATCTTATGAAAAACTAAAACATAAAAACAACTCCATTTACAACTTCGTCCGCAATGCAATCTTCAGTCTCCGAATCTCTTTACGCTGCAACTCCCGTATTAATCTAACCCTAACCTGTATAACCCTAACGTACGTATTCTAGATGGCTGATGTATACAGAAGGCCTGAACTGAAACCTCACGGCACGCCACTGAATTTACTGTTTCATACTACATTGAACATACTTGAATTTATAATTTGCACTTTACGTGAGTTTTTTTTTATTGCTACAGTTCTATGGCAAGTCTATAGCAGTTTAATTCCAGTGCACTATTTATTTACAAAAGGAAACACTTGAATTTACAGTACACTTATTTGCATTCAAAGATTTTTTTGTTTCGTACAAAAGTGAACATACTTTGTTTTAGTGGTTAAAAGCTTTATTTATGTTTAAAGAGTATATTTTACATTGTTTTGCAAGAAAAAAGTAAACAACTTTAAGGTTAACAAATAATCGTTTTTAATAATCGTGATTTCAATTATTGCTAAAATAATCGTGATTTTTTTTTTTCCTATAATCGAGCAGCCCTACTTTGTAATCAAAATCACGTGTAATCACTCTGTGATTTCAGCATCAAATTGCATTCTTTTCATTTAGAGCTTTATCCAGTGGTGAAAACAACAACAGTGCTTTTAGGTTTTAT
Organism: Sphaeramia orbicularis; assembly: GCF_902148855.1. Taxonomy (NCBI): domain Eukaryota; kingdom Metazoa; phylum Chordata; class Actinopteri; order Kurtiformes; family Apogonidae; genus Sphaeramia; species Sphaeramia orbicularis. The sequence continues at coordinate 32,425,229 of NC_043965.1, forward strand.
CATTTTGTTACGTTCTTTCAACCCATAACTCCTTCTAGTGGTCACAAAAATGCAACCGCCTGTCAGTGTAAATATGTTCAGTTCACATCATACACTGGTGTCTTTGCCATAACTTCAGAACTTTTCATTCTAAACACTCTAATGCCACTTCTAGATAATCTTCTATTACTTGAAGTAGAAATACTATATGTAGCCCCATTAAGACTTAAATTACTCTAACTCTTGTGTTTATAAAGACGTCTCTGACTGAAGTAAATTTAAAGCTACAGTATGCAAAGGTCAAAAAAACCTAGAAAAAAAAAAAAAAAAAAAAAAAAAAAAAGCATCCTCCTACAGGTCCCTCCTCTCTCCGTACGTTAGTCAAGACATTGTCTACTGTAGTCAAGATTTTCCAGAGCCTCAAACAACACCAAGATTTACATGGAAGTTTTATTTCTTCACAAAACATTTGTACAACACAATGAAAGATTATAGTTTTAGTTTTGTCCGGAGACACAAAAAACTGATTTGTAAGTAATGATATTCATAAAGTTAATTGACTTTATTTTAAAACAGCAGTAGTGTGATGTTCATAGACTGATGATAGGTTTAATATGTTGTTGAATAAAAAAAGGGATGAATAAGCAACAGTTACTTTGATTATTTTTGTAAGTAGTCAGCGGTATATTGATTTAAATGTTGTTGCTGCAAGGATATGTCGAACAGCATTATCTCCTTTCCTGTCTCGTAGGATGATCCAGTGTATTTTATGGTAAAGAAGACGAATAACGAAGCCATGAAGCAGTTTTACTTCATTTAGAGTTCAGAGGATACAACTGACTATTACCATGGTGACCACTTAGATACTTCTGGGTCATTTCACTCAGTTAAGAACCTTCCTAAACAGAAAAGACTGCTCAACCATTGTTACTGAAAGGAAATTGCGTTTAGACCCCACATTCTTAAGTAAAGGTCAGAGGTCATGCTGTCTGCAAATCTTCAGTGCAGTAGTTCTGTTTGGAGTTGGACAGTGACTCATCACACCCAAGGACACTTTAGAAAAGATGATGGCTTGAAACTGCAAGAAGAAGGACAATGTCTTTAACCGACAGGCTCCTCTGCTGCCAAGAAAAAAATGAAAAAAAAAAAAAAAAAAAAAGGACAGCAATACAATAAACAGAGTAAACCTTGACACATTCATTATCAAATCATGGTGCTCATGTCACCGGAACAGGCACAGACAGGCAGAAAAAAAGAAATAGATGAAGAGGCTGAGAGGCATGTACAAAAGTGACAATGCAAGAGGAATAAGATGCAGTAAAAACAGGCCAATTACCAACAAGAAATGGGGACTGTAGACTAGACATACTGGTAAATCTACGTCAGTAAAGGAAGAATGCAGAGAGAACAGTAAATGACTCCTAGGCCTTTGATAATTGACAACATCTGTGCTGGTTTTTTCACTTTGGGGCAGGTCTGCTCTGTCCTACCGAGGGCAAACTGCACTACTAATTTACAACCTGCGATCAGACAGCAAACACACTCCCTACTACACTGTACATTAATGAAGTGTGCTGTATGTGAGGACTCAGCACAAGTCACTACCCAGTCACTTTCTGCTTGGGCTTTTGAACTGTCAAGACTCCAGAATCAAAGCGAATGCTCGCACAGCACGACAACGCAAAGGAGCTGCTGAATGAAATCGACAGTGGAGTCCTCAAGTCTCAGGTGTGGTTTCACATCGGTTTAACCTCAGCCCGTGTTCCAGCTATGTTATCTCGACAGACACGCGGGACGAGAAGCTCATCAAATTTTACTGTGACATCTGCTGGAGAGGAAAGTGCGGGACAGAACGAAACAAACGGAAAAGTTCAGCTGCTTCTCCTCCCAGGCCTTTTGTCTTTGTCAGAACTCCATTGATTTTCCTGCTGACTTTATAGACAGACAGTGTTGAATACTGTTAGAAGGCGGAGCTTACGACAATTCAAGTGGGTATGCGTGAGTGTGTATTGACAGATGGTTGTCATTGTATGAGAGCTGGTTTGCACATTCATGTAATAGAGGCAGAGAAACATAGTCAACATATGTAGTGGACAGCAGGACTCGCTGACTGGAAGTAAAGGATGCACGTTCACAACACACGCCAAACACACTCTGACTGCATCAATTACAGTCATGTTCAGGCTATATGAGCTGTACATCAGTACTCTATAGTATTGGGGATTAGCATGTAAGCAGAGAGGCCAGTGTTATAAATACTTACTCATACAGTATGTCAAAGTGAAGTGCAAAAACAACTGGTATAAATACAGCTAACTGAGAAAAGACTGTATGAGAGCAAAACTGAAAGTGACAGTTTAGGGTGTTTTTTTGGGTTTTTTTTTAATTTACCAACACTACAATTCATACATATATGTATTATAATGTCAAAATTCATCCATCATCATGTCAAAATTAATCCATCATTATGAATAATCTGATTAAAATTTTTAACGCAATTAACCCATCTGCAGCGCAGAATGACTCTGAACGTTTCTGCCACCACATTTGGGGCAGTTTGACCAAGTACAGTTACCTTCACACAAATGGGCAGTTGATCTGGTAGTGATAGGCAGCAGAACCAACCCATAAAGATGGAAGACACTAAACAACACGTTGGCCCTCTGGATGGAAATATGAGGATAAAAATCCAAGACGGAACAGTCGTTTCAAGTTGTTTTATTTCAAGTTGTTTTGTTGAAACTGTTGAAGGTGTTTAATAAACACGTGAAGTGCATATATATTCCCTTCTTTCTTGACTCCGTTTGCTCACAGAAAATGAAACGTGATTAATATAGATTAAAAATGAATGATATTTAATTGTGATGAATTTAAATTAATCCACGGCAACCCTGTGATTGATCTGATTAAGAATTTTAAATGTTTGACAGTACTAATATATACTTACAGTATATATGGTGAAACCAACAGTGTCTTTAGCTTTGATCACTTTGTCACTCTCTTTCAAAGTAATTTCTTACTGATTCTCATCCTCAGTGGGTGACTCTCTACTCCCTCTAGTGGTCAGATATATTCACACTAACATGTTGGTCCATGGCTTAATAAATTCACTTCACTTTTTTTTCTTTTAACACTGTCATGATACTTTTGAGTAATTTTTAAAAAATATTTTAAAGTACAAATTCCATGACAATATAAATCCACTCACACCCACTGTAAAAAGAAAAAACCGGGGGAAGTTTGTTCTGAGTACTGCAGTAACATAGTGGACTTATTTACTTTGTAGAGATAAACAGTTCATTCTAAGGTAATGAAAACTAATAGATCTGTATTTGATTATGTGGTCATAGTAACTGATAACAAATTATAATTTGAAATAATAAACATATGGTGTTATTTAAATTACAAAATAAAATGCAATTCTGACCAGTTCTGGTCACTTATTAAAGAAAAAAATAATGAATTAATTACTACATATAAAACCAACATATTGGTGGTAAAAGTTGTACTTGTGATATGAATATCTGCTGACCACACCAAAGTGAGCAGTTTTGTTTTTTTTTTGTTTTGTTTTTTTTCCCCAGTAATCAGAAAATTCACAAATCTGAGAATGGTTTAAACAGTACTGTAAATTGTTGGCTCAAAGTTGGGATTTTTCACCTTCATTGGTCCTTTATTGTTAGAGAAGTAATCATTGTAATCAAATATAATAAGATATATTATACAGACAAAATCCTGAAATAAGTATTACTACTTTTTACACTTAGGTAGTAATCTACGGTCTAATACATTTTAAAGTAACCTTCTTAACAAAGGTAATCTCTTGCCAGTTGTGTGACTCATACGTGTGTTTTGTGATAGAAGCTGAATTTTCTCCTTAAAGTAAGGATTTTTGTTTGGCAGGAAGGCTCTTGTGAAAGAAAAAGCAAAAATTACATTTAATATGAAATCATCATATCAGTGTAGGAGCTGACAAACAGTGGGAGGTTTGTGCTGGAAGAAGAAAAGACTGTGAAGCATTAAATGTCCAGAGGGAGTGAAAAGAGGCAAACATATACACCATGAACAATGAAAAAGTTTGAGCAGGAGTGGCAAAAGTACGCACATTCTTTACCCAAGTAGAAGTACAGGTATGATGTATGTAAAAATGTATAAACAGCAGCCCCTTAAAAGACATTTCTGCTGGTTGTTTCTGAGCAAAGTTAAAACTGACCCCAAATGACCATTTAATAATTATGGCTAAAATTATTTAAAACATATAATATATGAAACTTTACTCTGATTTGCAAATCAGTTGTCTTCTCAGTTTTAAAAAATGACAGGGCCTACAATCTATTCTCCTTTCCAAGTGTTTTCTCTTGTTTGTGTTGTTAACGTCATTAAACTTGTTGTACCTGATTGCTATTATCCCATTCATTTTGGCTAAAATTAATCTTGATGTCACGAAGGTGTGCAGTTATATTTCTGCTCAGACACATTAAAGCCACAATAATAAGCCTATTTTAAAATGCAAAAAATTGCCTTTTAAGGCCAACTTTAAGTTCCTCATAAAGTTGGAATAATTGAATTTTAAGACACATTCTTCTTTTTATTCCTAGTTCTACACATCAGTAATTAGCTTTGAGCAGGTGCAGTGATGACACAGACTCCCATGTTACACTTTGTCTATCAAGAATAAATCAGTGTCACAATCATTTCATGAGAGGAGGTGAAAAGATTTTATTCCAGCTTTATGGGCAACGGCGAATTTGAGGTAAATGCCTGAAAAGCACGTAAATAGTTGAAAATGGCTCATGTATGCCAACTACAAGGACTGATTTTATATAATATAGTTGCGTAGCATGTAAACATGTGACTGTGTATATAATGTGTGTTATTTTCTGTGAAAGTTTCTCTCTTCCTCCTTTTTTTTTCTTTTCTACTATTTTCTTTCTCTTCCTCTTTATGTTTTGTATCCAAATGGTACATACCAACTTCTGATTCTATTTATGTTTTTTATATGGAAATTTAATGAAAAGTAAATAAATAAAAAGTGGATAAAAGTAAATAAAGTTCCTACTCTGCTTAAGCACAGTATCAAAGTGTTTGCACTCCCCACCTCTGACTGTGAGAGGGGTTGAACAGACAGGCCATCGTGAGAGCCGGAGACCTTTGCTTGACCACCTCAGTCTTAATCACCGTGTATGATGTGAATTTTGTGTGTGTGGTTTTGTGTATGTGTGTGAATACCCCCTCCCCTCCGCTGGCCCCTCCTCTCCATGCACAGCAGCCTAACCGTTCCTGACAGCCAGTGGCTCATTAGAGCTGCTGTTCTATGCTCCTACCTCCGTTCGCCCCCTCCCAGTTTTTTCCAGGACCCAGCCCCCCCAAACAAAATTGGTGTGTGAGTGAGTGTGTCTGTGTGCGTGTGTCAGCTGGCTGCGCTCAGGCCGGAGCCGGGATCGGAGTGGGGGACTATGGGGAGGCAAGGGGAGTCACAGCCTATTCACTGGCACAAAGACATAATTAACCAAATTGGCAAATGGTTCGAGAAACCGCCTCTTGAACATTCTGTGCTGTCCGTGGTTGCTATAGCAACTCTAAATTTGTGTCTACATTTGTGTGTGTGTTGTGTCTGATGACCACATTAAAAGTCACAAATGATTATCGGAAGCATCATCTAGGACCACACACATCCATCCAGAGCCAAACACGTACAATTACCATCAGTAACGAGTTACACGTAACAATTCAACTCTAACAGTGTTGTGTCGTTCAGCTACAAAATACATGTAATTGTAATCAAGTACAGTAACTTAGAAAAAAGTATGTAAACAAGACAATCCCATCCGTCACATTGAATGATTCCATTATGTTGAGAATCCACTAAAAAAGACAACATATATTTGATCATCAGTTGTGTTGAAGTTACTTTTGATGGAGTGGATGTGACTTAAGTGTCAGTTCTGTGGTCAGACTATAGACAGGTCCCATACATAAACTGAATAAATGAAGAGAAACCCTCTGTTGACATGGAAAAGCAATCAGGTTGAGTTGGAAAGAACCCATGGGTGAACCTAGAATTTACCAAAAATCACATTGATTTACTGTGTGATAATAAACACTGACAAGTAATTTCAACTACTTAATGAATAACACATACGTTTGTGTAATGTCAAGATAAAATATACAAATGCACTAATAAACCTGAGCTTATTAGCAGGCTAGTGGTGTACTATTTAATTTAATATGAATGAAAGCTAAAATCAGCTAATGCAGCTGAATTACACCAAGTATTGTAATTAAGTATTCATGATAGAATCCTCTGAGTAAAATCATCCTCTGGATCAACAAGAAATTGGCCATTTTGATACATATTGTCATGCATCTGGTGTGTCATGTTTTTGTTTTTTTTTCTTAGATCCCTATGTGCCATAATGTCTATGTGCCTTATCTCTCAAAGGTGAAGAATCCTTAATGAACTCCATCAAAGACATCTCTGAGGAGGATCTTATGTGAAAACTGTGAGTGGAAAAGTGCTGTAAGAGTTTGGGTTACAGATGCAGACATACATCCACATAGAGGAAAAAACATACATTATATGTTAGGTGCAAATTCTTTTTGGTAAAAGACATGTAGACTATAACATGACAAAGTGGGTGAGTATGTTATTGGACAAAAATGCCTTTTGCTGATGGATATTCATCAATATTTTGCCATTGAAATCATAAAAGACCTGTACATTAGAGCAGAGCACTGGTTTGAATGTATGTTTTTGGTGGTTTTTACTTTGATTTCCTAGTTGTTAGAATAGTATTAAATGGAATCAAATGTAATAAGTTACATTATTAAGATGAAATTATCAAAAATGTCAAGCTATTACTGACTGTACATGGCATAGTCTCTCCACAGTCTTTCAGATGAATAATTTTCTGGGTTTTCGGGATTTGCTTAAGGTGGGTCATTTCCTCATTTTGCAAAGACAATATAATTTTAAGTAGCGACAAGGTTTGAGAAGAAAAAGTACCAAATCCTACACAGGAAAGAAAACACATCTGTGCTGTGATCCAGTGTCTGTCTGTTTCCTCTCTTCGGAAAGGATGATCACAGAGGGAAGGTGATGACAGTCACACTTGTAGCCTCACACATCTTATCATCACCAAAGAGTGTGTGTGTGTGTGTGTGTGTGTGTGTGTGTGTCAGTTTGTGTGTCTGTCAGCTGACTCTCCCCCCGTGAGTCAATGAGACATCGATCACAGTGACAGTGGGACAAACACCAAGGACAAACTGCTTGTAGATCAATAGTTGCACTGCTGCACTATGTGTGTGTCTGCTTGAAGCTTGTATTGTTTTTCTGTTATGGAGGAAAACATTTCATATTTAAACTGCTGCTGCATAAGACATCACTTTATCAAATATAGATTTCACTGCAATGCAAAAGTTGAACCTCTGAAAAGTCAAGTTGATTTGTACTTCTGAACAGCACTAAGTTTAGTCCATAGAAAGTTGCTCTTTTTGGAGTTACAGTAAGGTTGCAAGGTTTGTGTTTGTTTGTTTGTTTCTGTAAAGTTGTCTTCCTCTCGCCGTCTCCAGCCCTGTTTTGAGGTTAGTTTCTGTAAAGTTGTGCCTTTTGGCAGCAAGCAGCATTGTGGTTTGGGAGCTTGAAGCTTGGTTAAAGATAAACTTCAGGTCTGACTGAAGAGTTCACTCTTTCTCACTCTCTTCCCCTCCCTCTGTCTCCCTCTCTGTTTCTTCCCCTCCCATCCCTCGTTCGGCCCCCAGAGTCACAACAAGAAGCAGCAAACAGCTTGTGGATCCCTCGTAACAGGAGAAAATGCCCCATTTTCATCTGTTTGAATCTGACATTTTTGGCACATTAAATATTGGACATTAATAAATTAAATGTAATGAACTGACATGAAAGAAGAAAAAAGTCCAATGGTACAATGCAAGAAAGTATAAAAGGCAAGAGTGCAAAAGAAAGAAGCACAACAACAACAAAAAAGAACCCTCAAACTTTTTTTTTTAAAATTCCAATTAACTATTGCCTTCTGTAACCATCGGAGATTATTTTTCATGTTCACTTATTCAAACAAATATTGAATAATTTATTGTAGCGGGAATAACAACATGAGAAATCACAGGCTGTTGGAGCCAGTGGAGGGAAAGAAGTCCGTCTATGAGGAATGTAGCTGAGGAGCACTCTTAATAAGTGTGACTTATTGGTCATTTAATCTAATTAGACCTCCTCTGGGTGTTTTGTAACATTGAAATAATCATAACTGCTTGAAGGGAGCTGGTGCAGCAGCAGCACAAATTTATTAGTTGATTAAACGTATTGTAACTTATCAGTTGTCAGTTCTGAAGGTCATTAGTGCCAATTAAATTGTTTAATTTGTTGATATATTGGTGATAATATGCTGCTCTGCATGCTGTGGTGAGCAGCATCGCCATGCATTTTTAACACCTGTACCTTGTGAATGCAGTTCAGGCTTATCTGTGTCAGTGTGTGTATGTGTGTCAGTGGCCTGTATGCAGTATGTAGGTCGGTGTAAGTGACACCAGGGGTCACACCCTATGATTATGTTGCATAACACTTTGACTTCCGCAGATCTCATAGCACTCCTCTCTCCACCCTGCATATCAGTCCACATACTAGGTCTGGGATTCCCTCAAATGTACAAAATGTAACCTGTCGCAAAACAAATTTTCTGCAACACCTCATACAAAATTCAGTTTTTTAATGTCCATTGGCAAGGTTTTAGCAATATCAAACTGTTTCGAATCTCTGCATAAGTACAGCCAGCAGGGACGTAATAAATGCCTAAGGAATGTTCAGGATTATGCAATTGTATATGTTCGGAAAAGTTGTGGCTCTGCTAACTAAAGCGTGACCAAATGCAAACTCTGGTTGCCTTTCCTGAAGGCCACAGATCACATGTAATAAAGGCACAGTAAAGTCCAGTGGCCATGTAACTTTTGATGATACTTCACTGGTTATTTTCACACTGAGGTGCTGTTGATCTCTTGTTCACTCTCCTGTGTAAAGGCTCATGCTGACAGTTTGATGCATTTCCAATTCCATCAAACAGCAGGTCTGGCTAGTGTTAGCTAGAATGTTGGCATTTGAATGAAAACAAGAAGTTAGGGGAATTTTGCATCTATTTTTACTTGCTTTCTCTCTGCCGGACAGGTGTGATTTACAACACCTTGTTAGAGTGAATAGGTGTGAGAAGTCCTGGTAAATTGCAAATTGAGCGTAGCAGCGGTCCGGTGTCTGTGTTCACCTCAGGACCAATTATCTGTTCCTCTCATCGTCATCTGTAACCAAAAGGCCCCATTAGAGGTCCATAAAGATATCACAGATAGACCTGAGACCAATTAAGTGTCCCTAAACTAATAACAGCAGGTAGCAAAGTGACAACACAGGCATCCAGTCTACATCTCTCTCACAGCTGCATGTGTCTAACAAAGCCCCAAGGCCCAGTCTACACCCAAACAAACCAGAGACACATAAGTCAAACCCCTGACGGACTCAAACAATAAGTGTATGTAGATTTATTAGGAATACAAATGCAAAACATATAAAAGCTCAGCCCTCCAACCCCTGCAAACATGAGATTATAATCTAGAATCTATGATTACATTTCTGTTGAAGTGACTGAGATTTGTCCGGCACCTAATTACTAATAAAATTCACTAATTCATCTGGCTTGTTATTTTACTACATATTTATTTTGGCTGCTGATATAATTATGCTGTTGTCACAATTAGAGTCTGGGCCACTGGTTCTCACTCAGTCTCACTTTGAGACCCACCTGATCATGAAGTGATCTACTTTTATTTCATTCAATAGAAGCATATGGACTGGTCCGCACATATAATGTCATCATACTCATATTTTTGTCTCTGGATTTGAAATATGTTACTATGATAACAAAGAGCACATTACTCAGCGGGGTGCTGCCAATTCTTGATAAAATGAATACAATTAACTGTTTACCCAGTTTACTGAACAAGTACAGGTGTGGGAAGAATGGAAACGTTCGATTCTGCATGTTTCAGTTTTGATGGTTTCATAGTTTCATTCGCCATCTGTTAGTATTTTAACACCATCTCACAATCATATTTGAGATGAGATGAGATGAGATGCCTACAATCAATGCAAATAGCCCATCATGTCATATTTAGAGCTGATCATTCCCCTGCTCTGATATTGGAGCAGATGGAGGGTAGGAAGTTGTTCTCTACATAGAAAATACAAAGCACTTTCACAAAGCGCCTAAATGCTTCAACTGAGAAAGTACAGTTTCAACTGTATTGGATGGAGTTAATATATACAAAATGCTATATAACTATAAAAATATTTGAAAGCAATACCACTCTTACTTGCTAATATATCAATAAAATGATTCCATAAAAAGTCATACAGTCCAAACTGATTCTCATGATCAGTCTGTCGCGTCAGTCACTTTGAGCTGATGGTTCGCTTTGTAAGCCTGATACTCAGTTTTTCTGGTGATAATGAGGTTTATTTACGCTAAACTACTCTAGCTCCTCTGTGAAATCATCTAAACTAGCAGAGTCCAGGCTCTCATGTTCATCTCTGCTGTTTACTTTCTGTCCTCCTACAAACATCCTATCAAATATAGATGTTACTGTGGCAAAAACCATTCACATTAAATGCACATTTTCTATATATAGCTACATGAATATAATATTCATATATATTTAATATTTACATTAGAGTAAATGTTGTACATCAGATTACTATGCTTCTTTCTTCTTCTTCTTTTTCTACATCACTGCACACTCTGACTATTTCAGATCAGGTCCACAACAGACTTTTACATCAGCACTCACCAGCTGAGAAAGCCAGATCTAGACCAAACACCATGAGTCTGCATCTACAGTCCTGACTTTACCACCTTTTTACTTAAAACAAAGAGTTTAAAAACATTCAGATAATGAACTTTCACAGAAAAAAACTTAACAGCAATAATTGCTCAAAATGAAAGTCATAAACATCAATATAGATTCCAAGTACAGAAACACAACAGTCATTGTTTCCATGAATCATTAAGCACTTATTTTCAATACAGTGAAAACCACCTTAACCCATATAGACACAATCATCTACTGGTATAAAATGTTTAATAACTTCTGATCCATTAATCATATCAATCCATGTAAATAACTGGTGTAAAATACAGTTTATCATCTTTTCATGGTCATCAGATATGACCCATTTGGATGTTCAGAGTCTCCGTAGTGAACGTGGAAACACCGTCATTTTTAAAACATTGATTCACCAGTAAAACCCATGGAGTTGGATCAATGACACTGGATGGACACATTTGGTTTATGTTCAATTTTTGAAATCTTTGCTGAAAAAGTCACTGTTTTTTCAGTTTTCTCTGTTTTTGATATAATAACCCTCAACTTTAATCTGAGTTTTTGGGAAAATCTATATGATCAGTAAATTCAATACAAGAAAATACATGATTTTCACTGAAAAAAAAAAAACACAAAATACAGAGGATAATATAATAAATGGTGATAAATCACTTAAGAAAGGTTAAGTTTAGAGAAAAATTAATTCGGGAACTGCCACAAAAGTAGCACTGGGTCTTTATGGGTTAAGCAGGTGTGAAAGTCTTGTTGAACTGGGGAGTGTTTTTTCCAGTTGTGTGGTTTCCATACATATTTTGTGATGCATCAAAATGTGCATAAACATGTACTTGGTTATTAACAATCAAAATGACTCTTTCTTTCCCTGATTTTCCATGAACTTTCTACCCAAACATCCCTGAATTCCTATGATGGCCCAAGAGGGTTTTTAGTCTGGCACAGATGTCCAACACTCTGGTATTTTTGACAATACATAAATGTGAAAATCTGTTTGAGAATCAGTGTTTTGATATTATTCTGTAAGTTGCATTACCACACTATAAAGTATTAGCATTTCCTCAAACCAAAGCACTGTGTTTTTTCTTTTAGTGCTCCTGAGTTCCTTGTGATAACTTGGCTGCAGCCCATATATGTCTCACATGCCAAAAAAATGGCACCAGAACCCCCAGTGTCCCACCCCCACCCATCTGCTCCACCCAAACGTCCCAGTCACTCTCCACTGGTTCGGGCATCCAGAGAGGGTTAGTCTGGGTCGACTATGCGGTGATGAAAGAACCACGATTCCACGAGTCCACAACCAAACCAGAGGGGAGGAGAGAGGGGAGAGACGAATGGCAGAGATGGAGAGGAGGAGGAGGAGGAGGAGGAGGAGGAGGAGGAGGAGGAGGAGGAGGAGATAGTGGGGGAAGTGGAAAAGGACTTCAAAAACAACAACAACAACGGCAAAAAACAAACAACAGGGAAAAAACAAGTGAGAGAAAAGGGAGAGGAGCCTAAGAAGCGCAGAGGCACCCAAGGTCCTCGAACTAATTAAGATGATTTGCATTTATTTATGAGGTTTAATGAGCAGCTTTTCAATAGTTTGTTTTCCCCTAATATGAATATTTCCTTTTCATTATGTTACACAGATGAAGAAGCTCATTCTTTCCAATAATCACATCCTGGCTTTTCTGTTTTTACAGATATTGTAACTTTTAATGTGTTTGTTTTCCAGCTTGTTTGTTTGCTGCTGCTGCTGAACTTCCGTAAGTTTACATGTGTCAATACAGAACAACAGAATTTAGTTTTCTTCTTTTGTCCTTTCACACCCAGATGTAGAAGATAATACCATTTATACCAACCAAATGCCTGCAGCCTAATGGTTTTCTGTTTGGAGTGTAAAATAAACTGCAACATAAGAAGAATTGATTAATTAAATAGAAGCAATTGATTTAACAGAAGGTAACTGACGTGATAGTTAACGTAATGCACTATTCAGTCTCAGGATCTTCAGTGGAGCAAACCACTGTCTGAAAAGCTACAGAAACTCTACAGGATGCATGTGAAAACCACCATCAGCCATATAAATAATGTACAATTTGTTGTAGTTTGTTGTTATTTGCTGGAAAGAGTTGGACTGTTATTGTGTAAAGGTAAAAAAACATCTTATATTTTGTAAAACAAAGGTTGTAGGTTGTAGATTTCTGAAATAATTATTCCCATTCTGACCATAAATCTGGTTTTGTCAGCTGTCAGTCAAAAAGAAAAATCAGCCTCTAAACTTAAATAATAAGTTTAATATTAACTTAATCATGACAATTATTGACAACAATTGATTTGAACACTTTAATTGTAATATTTCAAATCAATGGGAATGTGGAGTCAATGTTACAATCTAAATACCTTCAGTTTTCACCCAGAGTTTCCTCCAGCCATCAGGTTTTTACCTTAAATATCAACATTCATTGACGAATGAGAGCGTTGTATGCCGAAATGCTTTGAGTTTGATTTTAGAACATTTATTAGAAACTTAACCTTTTTTTTTTGTGGTGTTTTGCATCTTATTGAAGCATTCAGCAACTGGGACTATTACTATAACATGAACATTTTCATCATAAAAATCCTTTAAATTAACGGAAATGGAAAGTCTTAGAAGCTGTACATGTAATGTGACCTAATATTGTCAATATAGTGTAGATTCCTGTCTAAATTAACAGCAAATGCAGTTATGTTTTGTAATACATTCCAAACTACTACCTTTATGTTTGCCATAAACGTAAGTAAAGCTTTAATTTTTTTGTCCTTAGTGCTCAGTAGGTTGTTGGTTTAATAAAATCCAGGACTTTGCCATCACGAATTAAAAGTTCCCTTGCTGAATTAGATATATGAGTAAAAGCATTTTGGTAAGTGTTAGGCAGGATTGTGACTCTAACCATACAAGTTTAATAGCTGATATGACAAGGTTCAAGGTTTGACTTGCATTTTAGTGACATTAAGGGCAAAAATTCAAGTTCTTGGTTATGGACTGAAAATATAACAGTTTAGGGTCAAATTTTCTCAGGAATCTGAATTTGAAATCATTTATGCAAAATCTCTGGTTAAATTGGCTTCATCATTGACTGAGCAAGTCAAAATCTAACAAATTGGTGGGCAGTTTCAAAAACAAATATGAAAATTTGGTTGTAAATAAACTTGATCTCACTTTAGGAAAGTAAATGGGCCTAAATAATATAAACTAATTGTAGCCCATGTAGGTGGGCATAATTGATTACATCTGGAGGCTAGATATTGAAAATTGAGTGAATGCAAGTTTTTTTTTTTTTTTTTACAATGGTATGTATTTTTTTCACAAACTAAAAACTGATGGGGGTAGGGTTAGAAAAAGTAAGGATTTTACTTATCTAATATTAGAATATACTTAATTGTTGGGTAATGCTTTATTCACAACGGAAAAAGAAAGAGAATGGGGTATAATACATACAGATCTATGATAATATCAACTCTACATAAAGAATTACAAGTCAAATTCTTACCTAGAAGCCAAAAAATCCAAACAAAATTGTCACAGGACGTCTTCTGAGGAACTGGCTGATATGACGTCATTGACTTTGAACTGAAATCACTGAAACTCATACTCATTCAAAAGGGCATACCATACGCTCTTCTTCTAAGGTTAAAAGTAAGGAAGTTCAATGAAAATTTGAAAGCAGCAACAGGATTAATATGGGTTTTCAAATTATTTGTCACTGAAAAAGGGTAATTTTTGCCCACTTTTCAGCAAACATCATGCAAAAAGTCACACAAGGACAAGAGATATACATTTTTTGATGTTATATTCTGAAACTACCCAATTTTTCCAATACATTTAACACATGACACTGCATGAAAGGTATACATTTATTCCACAATATTTTTTTCACAATAATGATACTCAAAGTTTCAACCTTGTCATATTGTAAATGACCATGGCTGATGTTATAATGGAACAAAATACGCCTGTGGACAATTTACATTTACGATTATGATCAATGTAAATAACATTTAATTATCTTGTTAAAATGTAATGCAGGGTACTTGCAGTTAGAATTTAGTTGAATAAGGCTGTGACTTATATGTGAGACAGAGGTACAAGAATCCCATTTCCTCTGTCTGCAGTCTTTTGTGATATGGGACACCAGGTTGACCAGTCTGACTGTTTTTGTCTGCCCAGGACAGATTGTTTCAAGCAACATTATAATCACCACCAAAACAGGAGACAAAATCAATGAGTAATTCCCAGCAGATGTTAATCAGATTCCTGTTTACCTCCTGCTGCACAGAGGCACAATTTACTGATCGTCATTAACAAAGACCATATTATCCAGCCATACCGGCCTGTACGCTGGATTTCACTGAGAGGCCCTGTGGCTGCGAACAGGAATATTAATCAATGACTGAGTGAATAAATCCACAGTAACACACTATTGCATGTTTATTCTGCAGTCTGTGTGTGTGTGTGTGTGTGTGTGTGTGTGTGTGTGTGTGTGTGTGTGTGTGTGTGTGTGTGTGTGTTCCCCTTCCAGCTCAACCCTGTTAGTCTGGACAACAGTTCCTATGGCCATATGGCTGGCTGTAATTATACATAATGTACTTTCTGTCAGGTTGGAGTTTCTTTGTCGACTATATGTTGGTGAGCATGTGCAGAATGTATGTCTCAGTCTTTATTAGTGTGTTTGTTCCCATTTGTATGTACAGTGCATGCTCATCTTGCTATACGTGCTGTGTACTGTATACATGTGTACATGCATGTGGTTAATATGTAGCCAGATGGAGATTACAGCGCCAACCAAATTACAAGCAGTATGTCAGTATAATCAACTATAATGCCACAGTTCTCTTGGAATATGTAGTATAATATTCTGTGTTAGTGTTAATTAAAAGGTTTAGTATCTGCTTTAGTAAAAACACAATTATTCAGCCACAATTTTCTGCAGGACAATGCCATTGTCTTATTATTTTTATTGTAGTAACTAAAAGCAAGTACAACAAAAATAAAGCAGATTTTAATTTTTTTAATTTATTTTTTCACCAGTTCCTCTCAGCTCTACAACTGAAGGTAATAAACCAAAATTAACAAATTAGATTAACACTAAACATTGACCTACACTTCAAACTCACCCGCTCTTCTCTAAATATATCACAAAGTGAGTGTTCCCGCTATTGCACCTACATGAATGTGCTCTAAAGAATGATTTCATTTTATTGCAACTCTGTTCTTTTTTTCTGTAGTTATATAGCTATGGCCATTTATATGAGTCATTTGTACACTTATAGCACCATACACTCTGTACACACTGTACACTGTTGAGATCTAGGAACAGCAAAGTCCAACAAAGCAAGAAACAGGAACAACCAGATGATCTCACGGGTTGTAAAAGTTACTCAGATCATCAAAACCACTTTATATAGAGTTAATTTAACACATTTTTGTTATTTTTCTTTTTATAATTGGACAGTTTGATGTTGTTGAATCGATAAAACCACATTCCCAGCTCTAATAACCGAAATTAAGTTGAGATCTACAAACGCACCATCTCTGAACAGCATGTACATTTTCATTCACCAGAATTACCCTTTATTCTTGATGACTGCTATATAATTGCCACTGCTACTGTATCACTGAAAGGTTTTCTATGATAGCAATAATCATTTCCTTTATGGCAGAAACAATTTGTACTCTTGTGACTGTATCCAATATATACCTGAGTGAAAATTCTTCTGCCAGAAAAGCTGTCTAATAGGACTATTTGATCCTAAAACACAATCTCCCCTAAATCTGAACAACTGATTTTAGTGCCTTAAGTGGTTTTGTTGTCTAAAATGTGACTTCTGGTGTCATTGAAAACTGAAAAAAAAAAACTCCAAATCTCATGTAAGCATCAGTTTCCTTGGGTGAGAGTCTCGCAACACTCTTACGTTATCTAACATTCCACATCATTTGTCTGCATACGACTACTTGCAACCTGATGCAAATACTATTGATGAAGTTTCTGGAGTCTGTCACATGCAGAATTTACCTGCCATCGACCACAGCTTTTACCTGGTAATAGCCCAGACATAGTGGACAAACAGATGGAAGCAGAGGAGCAGGAGGGTAATGATGGTGAGAGGATAGCCACAGAAGAACCAAAGGGTAGGGGAAATTAATTTGACAAGCACTCAGCCTCCCAAAACCCACTGTAAACCCCACCCTAGACCCTCACACCATCACTGACACTGTCTCCCTTGTGTGTTTTCTCAACACATCTAAGAGCAGAGCCATATGTGAGCATCTCTGTTATGTATGAGTGCATATATTTTAAGAGTGCGTCCATAATACTGTACGTACATGGCTCTGATGTTATTTATTCGTCTTGTGCACGTGTGTGAGTGTGTGTCCATGTGTGTGTGTGAGGGTGATGAGTTGTGACAGGTGTTGTGGCCGCTAGTGCTGTAGGAGAAGGCGGAGGAGGAAGAGGGGAGGGAGTAAACGAGAGCAACACAGATGATTATTTAATTACTGTCTAATACTGTGTACCCACTCCTCCTCCTCATCCTCTTCCCCCTCTCTCTTTCCCTTCTCTTTTTCTCCCACTCTCTTCACTCCCCCCCTCCCCAACACACACAGAGCCAACCACCTCACCCCCCCTTTTTCATCCTTTCTTTATTAATGAACAATCCGGGCCTTTCTACAAATCCGCCAGGGCTTACTGTACCCCCCAGACACTGTGTGTATGTGTGACTGTGGAGAGGGGTGGGGGGTGTACAGGGCTTCTCTCTTCTCCCTTAGGATGATACCACCACCACCACCACCCCCACCCACACACACGCATATGCAGACACAAGTGTATAAACACGGTCCAATCAGAGCACTCACCTTCTCCGTCTGTCTGTGTGTGTCTGTCTTCACATTTAAGTCAGAATACTTGATTTTAGTCGTCGACATGCAGAGATAAATCACAGCTAATTGTGCATGTTTGCAGATATACACCTTTCTTTAGTTAGGGCAGGATACATGTGTGAACGCTGTACATACTCAGGTAACTGTCACTGTGTAATGATGTTGCTGACATTAACAGTGTGTGTTGCGTCACTATAACCCAATTATGTCCTTATCACAGCGCACAGCAGTACATTACAACAGTCTGGTAACTGTGTGACGTGGAACCAGGTCCTGCCAGTCTCCCACAGCAAACAATAGAGATGTAATCACTGTGATCACATGAGACTGTACAGTGAAAGGCAGTAGGTCAGTGGAGAGAGGTGTATCACCTTTCACTGAACATCAATATGGAAAACAGCTAAAACAGATGAGCATGACTCATTAAATTTTTTAAATTATGTGTGAATTCATTTGATGTACACATTTTATCTTGATTTTAGTACCGGTTTTAGGCTTTGAGGATATCTCCCACCTGAAAACAGGGAGTTGTTACACTAATATTTAATAGCATACAATAATTTATTTTTGTTTCCTTCTCTCGACCTTCACTAAGTCAACATATGTTAAAGGTGTAATATGTACATTTACACGTACGCACACTGCAAAAATCAAAATCTTACCAAGTGTATTTTTCTAATTTCTAGTCAAAATATCTCATCACACTTAAAATAAGACATAATCACCTAAAGAGTAACTTGTAAGTGAGATATAAGAACTTATTTTTAGACAATAGATCTTGAAAATCTTATTTCAAGAAATCTTGAATTAAGCAAAAAAAAAAAAAAAAATCTTGAATTAAGAAAAAAAAAATCTGCCAATGGAACAAGTGAAAACTGTCTTGGTAAGATTTCTCGAAATAAGATTTTCAAGATCTATTGTCCAAAAATATGTTCTTATATCTCACTGAAAATTTACTGTTTAGGCGATTATGTCTTATTTTAAGTGTGATGAGATATTTTAACTAGAAATGAGAAAAATACACTTAGTAAGATTTTGATTTTTACAGTGCATGAGTTAGTATTGTGTCTAGAGTTGGTTGTTCTGTGATATAAGTGGATTCATCTCAATTTCAAGCATAAACATTTATTTACACTTTGGGTTTTCACAGAGAAATAAGCATCTACGCAGATATCGTGTATGGGCTATTACCATAGATATATGCAGCTGAGAAAGTCATGGGATGCTGTCATTTTTTGAGGTGTGTTACCATTTGTGCATACTTTGTAATTAAAAAGACATTTCACAGCCCAAAATGAGCCAAATATTCTGAAATACAGCAAAATGATATTGGATTGAGTAAAAAAAAAAAAAAAAAAAATCTGGCAATGTATTGAGCTAGCTAGCTACTGCGAGATCTTCAAACAACAAAAAAAAGTCCTTATGAAATTACAGTTGTGTTTGTGTTACTGATAAAATAAATAAAATATTTGTGTTCCTCTGCTGGGATGTTGTGCACACTGTTACTTTAGCTTTTGACCTGTTAAATATAGTACAGTATTAGCATGAATATCCTATTAAGGCTGAAGACATTTGTTTCATCACAGAGATGATGGCAAAATGTTTTCACTGTCCATATTTCCTCTTGTGTCTCCCCTCACCCTTCACCCCCAAATGCTCTTCTCACCTAATTTTTACCGGCCCCACCTCCCCCACGTCGCCTCTCAGCTTCACCTCCACACCTCTCCCCTCTCACCTCCTCCTCTCACCTACCCTCTCCCTTGTCCTTCTATCTTCCCAACGCCTCCGTCTTCCCTTATCTCTCTCGTTAATAATTCAACAGCAGTGCACACATGAGTGGTCATCGCAGAGCTTCACATGGGGGATCTGGAGGGCAAATGAACCATAAGGGTGGAGGAATTAAAAACTTCCCCACGGCTCCACTACAGGGCCGCGAGACTCCACCGCCTGCCGCCTGCCTGGCAAGGCCCGTCTGTGCGTCCTTTCCCTCTCCTCCCTCACTGATAAATGTTAGCACGCCTTTTTCAGGGTAGGGTGGGGGGGCTTTAAATGCTAAGTATGCCCTGAGTGGGGAGGTGGCGGAGTGGGGACCGCCTAGTGACATTTTGTCTCTTCACACAGCTTGTTCTCCCATTAGTGAGCTGCAGACCAGAGTGAAGAGACACCCTTTGTGTCGGCAAGGACGCACTGATTTGTGGACAATGAGATGCAAAGACGAAATGTAAATGGACACTAAAACATTCCACGACATTTCTCGTGTGAATATAGGCCCAGTTACAATGAAGTGGCTCTACACAACATTAGCACAGGGATAAAATATTACATTTTTTACCAACTGACACACAAATGATGCCATATGTATCACTTTAAATAACATGACGTTATCAATAAAACAGTCATGGTTTTTCCCTGTGGTGAAATAATCAAATGGAACATAGTCACATTTCCTATCAATGAAAATTTATTTTAATCTATTCTACTGTTAGGTTATATCTTTTAAAACTTTAAGTGTGTTTGGGGAATTTTTCTAGTTTACCACAATCAGTCTCTGTGCTAAGAATGTGACAAAATCATTTTACCAGCTACTTGAAAATATTATGTCATAGCCAGAAAAATTTTTTGGATTTTTAAGATGAGGTATCTTTGTAAGACTTTCTACATTCTTCTGTCCCTATTATTTGCAAAATGTGATATATATAGTCAGCTGCAAATATGGCTTGACCCCAAAAAAATTCTAACAAAAGGTTGTTGAGTGGTATAGTATGATATAGTATCAGATGTACAAAAAAGCATATTAAAATGTTACCAAAGTTTGACTCCTTAAAATGACCATTACTCCTTTGTATTCCTCCTAGACCAGGAATACTGGTGTCTGATACATGTTTTGGCATGTAATATTCTAATTAGCATATTTGCACAATAGACAAGTGATGACAAGTACAATTATATATTAAAGCAATTGGTTACAAGCATATTTATGCAAAATATAAGTACAATTTCTCTTAAGTAATTGCATATGTCTCCTTTCTCATATCCTTTTGCCTAGTGTTGGTGGTTTCTGTGGTTCATAACCATTCTTTTGATTCCAGTAAAGAATAAATTCTTTAGAACTGTGTGATACTGTAAAATTAGTCAAAAAAACGCGTGTGTGCGTATGTGTGTGTGTGTGTGTGTGTGTGTGTGTGTATATATATATATATATATATACACATACATACATACATACATACATACATACATACATATATATATATATATATATATATATATATATATATATATGTATAATGCATTTTGTTTGTTTGCCTGTTGTTTTTAATATGTTTTTAATACTTTTCTTATTCATACATATCTTTTTCTATTTTCTTCAGTTTTTTTATACTTTTTTGCACTGTGACCTTCACTAGATTTACCATTAGTCAGAGGACTAGAGGATTCACACGCAGGCCTGTGTTCGGGCTAATTCAGAGTTGTTTATAATCAAAGTTATACAACTACAACTTAAGTTACATTTGGGTCCAATAACTTTTACACTGAATGTCAAGTCTGCGTTTTAGCAAAAAAAAAAAAAGGGTATGTGTCCAAAAACATGTACTGAGTAGGAGTTACCTGTATTCCATTAGTATGTAATCATGTCAGTACAATTTAGACAAATCCATTGGATTCACAGACCCAGAAAACATAGGGTTAGACATGAAGATTACTTGGCTAAGTCAAATAATGACGGAGTTAGAATATTTTAAGGGCGCCCACCTTGGACACCATCTTGAAAATTATACCTTTCTAGTGGTCAAACTTTGGTAAACTTTTAGTATGTTATTAAGGACACCTTATACTACAAAAACAGCTGAGAAACCTTTTGTTAGAATTTTTTTAGGGTTAGGTGTTTTTTTTCATATATACAGCCCCCTAATATCTCAGAAGGGGCTTGAGAGAATTTAATAATTTGACACAAACATTCACTTGAATGAAAGGATGGACTGAACCAAGTTTGGTCAAAAGTGAATATCTTATGCAGTATTTCTTTAAAGCCTTTGTCTAATTGGGTATAAACATTCACTTGGGTTCACCAGTTTTTTTTGGTTTTCCATTGAGCAAAAGTGGACACTACCTGGCACCCTGTACCTTTTCTCCTTTTTTGTATCATCGCTCCTAAGGTTCTGAGTGACCTGAGGAACATTTGAGAATTGAGCTGAAAACACTGCAGACTATAAGTGTTCAATGAGAATCATCACTATAACTGCGTCGTCTTGTCATTTGAACTGTATATTTCCCAATCTTTCCTATTTTTTTTAGCAGTACTTCGTGTTTCTGCCAACAGGTTCTGAAACTAAATCTATGTCCTTGCTGTGACAAATAGCCACATAACAAGGATTAACAACAACAACAACAACAACAACAACAACCCTTTGATATATTGCATTGTTCCCATGTGTGTCATGTAAAAGATAACACCATGTCAGTTTCATGCCGAGTGAGTCACACTGATGACCAGTCACACTGATCTGTTTGAGCTGGTACCAAACAATGGAGAAGACCAACTATATACCTCTGAAAGATGTTCAAACATCTGTAATATTGTAAGGCTGACTGTTCTAGCTTTTGGTAAATAAATAAATAAATAAATTCAATGCAGAAAATATTCAGCTATTTACATCCACAAACATGCAGGCAAAATATGCATCATGGAAGATTCAATGTAACTGGATTAAGTTCCTGTTAAACAGTACTGAATTTTTGCAGTTTTGTTTGTCTTGAATTGTATTTTTGGTCTCTGTTTGGTTACTTTTAAATGTACATTGACTGGTTTAGGAAAAGATCATGGCTTAGGTCAACTTTGACCTGCTCAAAGCCTCTCTGCCTGAATGCATTGCATTTACATGTTTGTTGATAGCTGCCTATGTAACTCCTGGGTGGAAAGATTGACATGACCAAGGACATCTAGGTATCATCACATATGGCTGAGCATCACTGTAAATGGTAGCATAATAAAAACCAGCAAAGTAACTGTAAAAATGTATTGACTATTAGCATATTGAATGCATAAACTAACACAAAAGCAGATCTTGCCTAAGGATGTCTTTTGGCGCTCTATGCTTTTATTGACTGCCCTGTCTCACCTTTTAACACTGTGTGACCATGTGCTTCCACATCTCTGTACATGTTTGGTCACACTTATACAACAGCTCTCTCTCTCTCTCTCTCTCTGTACATACATATACGTGTGTGTGTGTGTGTGTGTGTGTGTGTGTGTGTGTGTGTGTGTGTGCGTGTGTATAAAAAATTGGAAATGTTGTTAAAGATGTCAAGTAGAGACATGTCCACCTTCTCTCAGTTAGATGAAACAATTCTTATATCTTTGCAGATACAGCTACGTCACATCCAGGGTTGAATTCAGACCTTGAGAGACAATACTCCAGTATTAACAAAACCTCACTGATGTTTGTTTATATATAATAGATCTGCAACTAGCCTAAAACTTGCAGTACATAAACAGAACAAGAGAAGATGAGATGAGCGTGTCAGTCAGAGGAAGGAAGAGGAAGAGGTGTGATTTGTTCCAACATCCTTTGGATTTCACCACGGCAACGGTCCTGTCAGTCAGAGAGCAAAGAAGCCAGCATATGTCACTTCACAGTCGCTATGGCAGTGACAACCCCACTGATGACTCAGTGTGACACATGGAAATACAACAAACAGACTGCCAGGCCACACACACACAAATATTCACAACCAAGTCAGTGAGGCATTTGGTTAGGCACCCTGAGACACGATCACACCAGACAACATAAACAAAAACAACACTGTGACTGAGCATGTTAGACACATACATACACACATGTACAGCATTAATATAAACCAACTGAGGCTGGCTGATAACATGTTATATATTGTGTGATGACAGAAAAACCTTTGTTTACTATCCCATTTCTATAGGAATATACTTTATAATTTGGATAACACTTTACATTGTAAAGAAAAGGAAAAAAAAAAAAAAAAAAGAAATAGAATGGGGTAATTCTGCACAAAAATTGGTCTCTAGCCAAAATAAAACAAAGAGGTTCAACTTGAAAGAGTACATACTTGTTACGTAGATGTGGCTTGGGTGTGCAGTTTGCTATTTCCTATATCACACTCATTATTAACTACAACATTATGGAGATTCCTAGTCAAAAACAAACCATAGACCCAGGTATTTGCATATTTGGTTGCATATTTAATTGAAAATTAATACAAATGTGTTAAATAAAATGGAAAAAAAGATGAAATATGATTAAGTATCAATTGCAATTACCCCCACCTTGGAGGTTATGTGCTCACCTCTGGTTGTCTGACCATCGCTCAAAAAGATCACACAAAAACTGACTCACTGACTTTGATGAGATGTGGTGGAAGGGTAACATATGGTGCATAAAAAACTGGAATTGAGTTTCCCTTTTGTTTAACATTATAGAGCCCCAAGCTTAGAAATTACAATGGAAAAAAAAAGAACAAAAAATTGAGAAAAAAAACAAAAACCAAAAGCACCAGTTGCACCTAATCACAAATTAGAACTGAATGATCGTGCACACCACTAATCCACGTAGTAGATAAAACAAAAGAAATATATGTCGACACACTCTGCATCCAGTTTGTATTTTATAACAGGTTTTCAGTTTTCATTTTGGGGCTCTGACACAGCTGGAGCACAATGTTTACAGAGCATTACTGTTCATCAGGATGCTCATATCATTAGAGTTAGTTACATTTCTTGTCCTGGTGTGAACTCACAGGGACTGTATGTAGTATTCTGTTGTGAGTCATGAAATAGAACACACTTAAAGACACTTTACGGTAGGGTAGGAGATGTTTTCCTGGAGCATTTTTTACTATACTGCTTAAAATCCCCTTCACACCCTGATTGCAACCAATTAATTAAATGCACCAACACAAAAATAAAAAATTTTAGTCACCTGTGGAACGGACAGGACTGAAAAAACACCATTCAATCACTTTAACCGACCCCTTGAAATGAGGGGTCGGTTAAAGTGACTGAATGAGTGATTGAATGGTGATAAGTCTGTCAAACTCACCTGCCATTTGTCCCTCCCCCCTCTGCGTGTACCCCTCTTCGTGCACAAATCGCACGTTCTCAGAGGCTTGGAGCACTTGTACAGGAAAGGACGCCAAAGCCAGAGCTTGGGTAGCTGTACTAGCATACTAAATTAAAATACAGTAGACATTTGTATCTCTGGAACATTATGGCAGAAAAGGTGCAAACAATGGGTCAAAAACGAAAAACTGTATTTGAGAAGGCTACTGCCAAGAAAAAGGAAAAGAAAGGGCAGCAAAGTGATGCCATGGTGGCCCTATTTCTACTTGATAGGTAAGATAACATTATGACTTTAGGATTTTTTTTAAGAGTTTTCATTGGTCTCTGGCATTATGTTGTCATTTTAACAAGTTTCCAGTCAAGTTAGCAGATAAAACAAATTGGACGAACTGCTATGCAGAGCCATCAGGATGACGTAGGCAAGGTAGGCAGCTGCCTAGGGCCCCCTCGCTGAAGAGGGCCCCCGATGGCCGTATGGTCATTTATCTGTACAACTTATTAAAAACCATCCATTGCAAACAAACCACCACAGTGAGGCAGTACAAACCCTCTCCTGTACTGTTTTGTGACTGGGGCCCCCCAAACTAGAGGGATTCCCCCTATGCAATGACAAACGCTATGAGGGTCATGTAGAAGTGACCTCCACCCTCGCGCACCCCCCATCACACCCCCCACTCTCTGTCAGTGGAGGAACAAACGGTCTGTCCACACTGAGCACGGCGGCGGCCATTTTAAAAGAACATCAATGATGAAGCTCCTACCCTTCAGGGTTTGCAAAAAGACAAAAAAAGAAAGAAGAGGAAAAATGCCAATGACACAGCGGTAAGTATTAAGTAAACCATTGTTTTCTCCAAATTGGCTACAACTGTGTGATATGTTTGAAAGTGTGCGAACAAAAGCCCTCACATCAGTGACCAAACACACAGAGAGATGTTAGCATGAGAGGGAGAGGATTCAGTTCAAGAACTAATCATATACACACAACACAACTGTGTTCTGTTGAAGAATTTAAGGAGAGAATAAACACAACTTCTCCATCACCCTTTTCTACTGTTGTACAGCGTTCCAAAACTTCTTTGGAGCTAAATAATTTGGATGTGGAGGACCGAAGTACGACAGCATTAACAGTATTTAGTTATGAAAAGCCAAAGCTAAGCCTACTGAAGTGTTTTCACTTACTCTGGACGGTTGTCTGCCTCCTGCTGCGGTCACCCACACAACTTTATTCCAAACAAAATTGTCTGGTCCAATGAATCCCATCCAGTTTGGACAAATAATCCATCCAGTTCAGTGGACATTTTCGGTTAGCTAGCAATTTCTGTTTGTGATCTGTCCATCCCATTAGGAGAAAAATGTCCCTTTTCCATTGTGTTTGTCCGTCTCATCCATTCGTCTGTTCCTTGTGTGTCAGCTGGTTTAGGCACAGAAGAGGACTAGAGTAGGACTGCAGCAAAAGTTTGGATTTTCAAGCCAACATTTGTTCTAGTCCCTCACATCAGCTCTGTGCCCTCACTGCGGAACTGAGTTCTGTTCACGTTCAAGGAGGCACACGTAAACAATACATGAGGCGTTCAGGAACAATTAGAATAATTAGGAAATTACAACACTTTTCAAGACCGTCAAATATTCAGATTATTCATATACAACATCAAAAAGAAAAAAAAAAAAAAAGAATGGCGGTGTCTGTAAACCATGTCTGTGAACTATGTAATCACAATCCTACATTTAAAACTCTGTAATTATCTATATTTCCCACACTTGCCCATCAACACATCACAACACTTTGCATCATGTGCTCAGGTAGTCTTGCCAATGAAATCTGATGTTACCATTTGGTGCATTATGGGAAGTGAAGATCTTGTCCTGCGAAGTTACTATCAAATCCTCCGGACTTTAATCATATACTTCTAGAATAAGGACAAAAGTAGCCTACTCACCAAATGCCTTTTTTTTTTTTTTTGCTTTTTTAGGTGATTTGCTTAAATTCATGTCAGCGCCAATTGATAGTGACAATTTGTGTCATTCCCATCAACAGTGCCTAATTGAAGACACTGTGTCCTTTACTACACTCTAGTGGATACTCTGTGTAGCGTAATACAGAGTAATTCATGACTCATTAAATGCACCAGAAAACAGGAAATCGCATCTAGATTTTATTTTTGTTCTTCGGTGATTCGACCACCACATCTTCACGTATTAGGGGCCTCACTTTACTTTCTTGCCTAGGGCCCCCAGATATCTTGAAACAGCCCTGCTGCTATGTTAATTATTCTGCTGCAGTTTTTTACAGGGCTAATGCTGTGTTTCATTGAGATGCAGATATTTCCTGAAATGACTCTGTGTTTATGGAGCACTTTTTTTGAAAACGACAAAGATAAACATTGGATAGGAAGAGCTGCAGTTTCGTATGGACATGACCTGCCTGAGTGCAAGGAACTGTAGGAGTGAGATGTAAACCAAACAGCATGGTGGACCATACAGGGCTTATGCTAATGTCACTAGCATAAATCACTAGGGAATGTAATGTTAGCCAGCTAGGAATGAATTGGGGCTGTTCCACTGACAAACATTATAGTGAAATGCATAGATTACAGCGCTCAAATTAAACTTCAGTGGGCTGCTAGCCTGACATCAGTCTTACTGCAATCAGATGTTCTTACTAGCCCGAGATTACTTCGAACATGTATCAAAATAACAAGTGAAAAGTCCAACTTCTAATCTAATATACTGATAAACATAACTTGAAAGAATAATCATTTGTTGTTTAGGTTCATTATGATGTCAGGTATTTTCTTACCTGTGAATGAGCCATGAGAAAAAGTTAGCGAAGGTTAGCGAATTGATGCTGCACAGTGCTCGTGAACCCTCCAGAACAAGCATTGCACAGTCCGGTACTCTGAAGATGTGGCATCGGTGGGCAGTCTGAAGAAAGGGGTTTGAGTTTTGAATTGTGTATTTTCACGATGTAGCTTGTTTGAACTATTTTTCCAAGATCTCGTACTTGACCTTTAAACCATCATCAACGCTACATCACCCCAGGTTGTAACACTCACTGAATAAAGTATGAACCTGATTGTTCACACACATCTGTATTATGGTATTATCACATTTTAACCTTCAAACCAAAACCCAAAGTCAGTAATAACACTGTGTCTCATAATATTTCAGCTGTCTTAAAACAGCTAAACTACTATGGTTTTCTGTATGGTTTGTGTTAATAGCTACACTAAAAACCTGTTTGGAAGTGTCCACAAAAAGATCAAAACTGTCATAGTTTGATCTAAACCATGTGTGATCACCTGATGAACTTAGAAGACATGATAACATCACATTATAACTTTATAGCTTCATAAGCTGCATAATTAACCTCAACTAGAGTAAGAAATAGAATGAAACTTTTTTTTTTTTTTTTTTTTACTTTAGAGCTGTTTCCAGTGAAGAAATCAACAAAAATACAATTTTTTGTCACTTTATCCCTTTCTTTGACTCTGTAAGTTGTGTCTTACTGGTTCTCATCTTCAGCACAGCTTTGGCATTAGTTTTCTTTGCCATGAGAGACTACAGAGTGGCTCACAACCCCCTCTAGTGGTCTCATACATTCCCATTGACACGTCGGCCCATGGCTGTGAATCAGTTTAGTCTCTGCAATTCAACTCATTGGCATTGTCTAAAATTCCATATTAACATGCTAATGAGCAGGCTACAACTGTATGTAAGATCATTTAATATGTCTGAAACCATAGTATAGAGCCAATAGTACATGAACTGCATATTATTTCTGGGTAAATATTCTAGTATAAAATCTATGGACATGTTATTAGCATGGATGTTCCATAATGCAATGCAGTTCGTGGCCCAGTCAGTCGATAGAATCACAGGGGTGACATTGGCCAGTTTCCAAGGTTACGTGCCTCCAACTGTCAAGGAGGTTTTCAGGATTTAACATGTATTCACGTTCTGAGCAGTATGTCCACAAGGACACATTCAACAGTTTTTTGACACAAAAATATGTTCAACATTAGTAAGGATTTTGTGTACGTTGCACATAGTATATATACATATTATACTATATACAGTATATACATAGTTGAGGCTTCTGATGGATCGATTGATGATCAAACTCTTCTTTTGTACACACTCCAATGATAAATCCATACCGTACCATCTTCATCCTCTTATCCGGGTCTGGATCGCAGGGGCAGCAGCCTCAGCTAAGAGGCCCACACAGCCCTCTCCCAAGCCACTTCCACCAGCTCTTCCAGAGGAATCCCCAGGCGTTCCCAGGCCAGCCCAGAGATATAATCCCTCCAGCGTGTCCTGGGTCAGCCCCGAGGTCTCCTACCAGCCGGACATGCCCGAAACACCTCCCCAGGGAGGCGTCCATGAGGCATCCTCACTAAATGCCCTAACCACCTCAACTGGCTCCTCTCGACATGAGCAGCGGCTCTACTCTGAGTCCCTCCTGGATGTCCAAGCTCCTCACCCTATCTCTAAGGCCGAGCCCAGAAATTCTGTCCATAAAAGTTATGAACAGAACCAGTGACAAGGGCAGCCCAGGCGGAGTCCAACCCTCACTGGGAACAGATCCGGCTTATTACTATGCGGACCAGACTCCAATGATCCAATGATAAATCATCTTTCAATATTTTAAAGTAGATATATGACAAATAGCTTTAAGGTCTCCTTTGTTGCCTTGTCAATTACACTAACTAGTTGTGAAAATATTTGCATAATTTGTGGTTTAATAGACCGATTTGATGATGTTTTTGTGGCTGGAGCGCAACTGATGGCAGAAAATGACAGTTCCACCATTCAGTTATAAATCCATGTCTTTATACCTTAATCCTATCTCAGTGTTAGTTCAGCCTTCGACAACTGAGGGAATGATTTTGCATATTTTGAATATACAAACAGCTGTAAAGACACATTAGCAGTAGGAAGGTTATGGCTTTAGCCTCTTCAAAAACATGTTATACTATAACGACAGTGACATGAATGTATATGAATCCCATTATTTGTGATCAGGTTGCAGGTGACGGAGTGGACTGACTCTAAAGATCAAAGAAGAAGAAGAGTCTTACAGCTGTTGACACTGGAAGGCATCACATGACACGTCACTGTGATGAAGCGACTGTACACCAAAGCAAATGCACCTTAGAGTCGGGCCATCGAATAATTCATACCTTCATTTAACAGCCTAAGGAAAAACACAGCGTACACCTGCCCCTCACACGCACAGACACACTTAAGACAGCTATTACTATTCATACAAGTGCGTTACATGTATTTCTATGTATTAATATAATAATTAACGCTGTAATTTGTGAAAATAGGGCAGCACAGGTTGTGGGAATGTTATGTCATATGCGCTTCCATACACAATAACATTTCTTTTGTAGTTCAGATAGTGGGACAAGATGCAGATTTGGGAAGAACAAGAGAAATATAATAAAGATGAGCAATTTTTCATTGGCTGTAGACAGTTTGTAAACTACACATCAGCTTTCGGAAGACAGGTTGGACAGTGGGATCATAGACGGAATCTGAATAGGAAACATGAGCGCGGGTCAGAGAAAGATGAACAAAAGCAGTATAAGCAAAGGGAGATGATAGTGCATGAGTGGAAAAAAACCCTTTCCTTGTTTTTGTCTGCATGAATACAGTGTGTGTAATGACTATGCCTGTGTAGCTGTGTGTATATTGATACACTTTTCTCAATATTTGGCACCAGCAGCAGGTCTGATGATAATCTCAGGGGTAATCTAAGACAAGACACCTGCCCTATTGTGACTGAGGTGTAAAAGAGCAGGGATGCAGGTTTCTTTCTGTCTTCCACTGCTTTCAAAAAAAAAAAAAAAAAAAAAGCGAGAGAGAAAGAAAAAAACTGCTTGTGAAATTGTTCAACAAAAGACACTTTATTGTCCATTTGGATGGAAAACAACTTCTTTGTTACCTTTTTCCCAGAAAGGTGGTTTCACTGATGATGAGTAAATATGCCAAGAATACAAGTGCAAGAATTTTAGTGTCAGGTTTCCAGCTGCTCAAAAGCTGCTTTTTTTGGAGAGTTTAGTTTAGATTTATACTTAACATTTGCGCCCATCACTGGATCTATGTGTGTTTGGTCTGTCTGGTAAAGAGGCCCAGCTGTAAAGAGGCTAGACACGTTCTAAACATTACCTCCAGGCTACACAGAGTCTAAAATGAGCAACCAGACTAAAGAGAAGGAAAGAAGAGGGAAAGACAGAAGATGAAACAGAAAGGAAAAGGCAACATGATAAAATTAATAATACAAACCTTTAACCCTCAAAAACCTAAGCAGTTGTCACCGACCCACTGCATCTTCTGATCTAAAACGCATAATACATTTTGAACCATTAATCCTATTAATGCATTTAAGAAGGTAAAATGCAGTTTCTCAGCTTTTCATTGACATCAGATGTGTCTTTTTTGGACGTTCAGAGGTTCCGTAGTGAATGTGAAAACACTGTCGTCTTCTACAACATTGATTCACCAGAAAGTCCCATGTATTTTGATAAATGACTGTGGGTGTTTTTATGTTCAGTTAATCATGCATTTGGCAGAAAAAAAATGCTTTTCTTCCATATTTATACCCTTTGAATGTACTGTGAGCTTTTATGAATATCCACATGGTTAGCAGATTAAATATAGGAAAATATCTAATTTTCACTGAAAAATGCAAAATGGTGATAAATCACTAATAGTTAAATGTAGAGAGAAATTCATTTGGAGGTCGCCACAAAGGTCAAGATTCTAGGTCTTTAAAGGTTACAGTCTTCAAATTAAGGGTTGTTTTTCAGGTGTTTGCAGCTGTATTCCAACATGGAATACTGGCTGTGATGTAAAAAGAGGTTCAATGTAATTTTTATGAGGTCTAAGTACAGTCGAGCTCACTGTACGACTCAGAGGGAGGCGGTGTGTGTTTAGATATGAGTGTGTGTTGGGGGGTTGAATTAGCGATTCAGACAGAGACGGCGAAAGAGGCAGACATGAGAGCGTACGAACAACCTTTACACAGACATTCATATAGACACTCAGGACATCTCTCTCACAAATGGAACACTCTCCAAGAGACACATCCTCGAGTTTCATCCTGCTATATCTGTCTCTAACCCCTCCTTACGCATACGTACATTTCAATTATCAAAATCCTCATCATGGTCTGTTTTAGATCGTCTCCTCAGGCAGCAGGGGGAAGGGGAGGTGGAAGAAAACAGCGGTAGAGAAAATTTTTCACTATTACGCTTCTTTGTTGCTCCTCAGCTTTAGTATGATCTCAGTGGAATAAGAGATATTTATAGTGTTTCAGTAAAAAATAATCAATAAGTTAATGAAGACAATAATCTATCTATCTATCTATCTATCTATCTATCTATCTATCTATCTATCTATCTATCTATCTATCTATCTATCTATCTATCTATCTATCTATCTATCTATCTATCTATCTATCTATCTATCTATCTATCTATCTATCTATCTATCTATCTATCTATCTAATAGAATAGAATAGAATAGAATAGAATAGAATAGAATAGAATAGAATGTCTGTCATGACTCCACAATAAATGCTGCCACTGTATTTTTCCACTGACATTGGATATTTTTCAACATCAGTATAGTTGTACAATCTAACTATTTTCAATAGACAAAAATTTATTGGGATGAAATTCAGATCCATGACCATCAACAGAGTGCATTGCAGACTCCGCTTTCACGTTAGAGTATGTTCTCAGGTTTAGGCTTTAAAAGCACTTCAGTTACTATTAGCGAAATAGTGTTATTTCGTAAAAATATCTTTCAAAAAAACACACTGTGAGTCATTTTTATCACACCTTTGCAGACTTTGTCCAGTATTTTTTCTGTCTACTACCAACACCTAAGTCAGGAGTGGATGTACTCTTAGTTTACTCCTTTCTTTTATACATAAAACAAGTATTTTATTTGAACTATTTTACTTCACTACAATCTAAACAAAATCTCCTGTGATAAGATGGAGAATGCCAGACAGTCAAGAAGAAATGCCTTAAATGAGAACTGGACCTAAACAGACCTAAATGAAGGACTAAACCAAAATCTGAATCACAAAGAAGCTGAATCTGAAATCATTTGAGTGACCAATTCAACTCCAAGTCTAAGAAGGGTGACAGCTTCAATATGAAGTGTAAGTGAAGGTAACTCGTAAAAAACTCTATGGTACAGGAAAATATTCAATGTTTTGTCTCTGAAAATGGACAAAAATGCTGTCATTCTTTTCAGTCAATCTTAGAAAATGTGTGGACTGTGTCAAGAACTAGATCAGGTTCAACCTTGTGCGATTCCTGATGGATGAAGTTTTGTTGGAATGCAGCTGAAATATTGTTGAAACATGAATTTAGTTGAAACTGCTTAAGTTACAAAGTATTACTTAAGTGGCTGAGGCAACAGCATTTAAGATCTGTACTAACAGAGAAAGTTGTTTGTTTTCTCAAAGAGGCAAAAAGAACAAAGTTTGTTAGAAAAATCCTCTGCTCTTTGGCATTAACCACTTCCAATTTCTGCCCAATCACACAATAGTCGTCAGACACTAAATGAGAAAAAAGTTCTGCCCCAATGACAAATCAAGAACAAGCTGTAGAAAAAAAATGACATCATTCTTTTCTCACAGCCCTGAGTATATAATAACCTTAAGCGCTGAACCACCACACCTCTTCTGTGTGTGATGGAGCTGCAGTGTGTGTGTGTGTGTGTGTGTGTGTGTGTGTGTGTGTGTGTGTGTATGTGTGTGTGTGTGTGTGTGTTCATTGTGTTTGGGATCAATCACCATTTGTTGCTTTAGGCTTGAAAAATTTCAGAAAGTATGAGTTACACAACTTTAACTTTGTTCTCCCTTAAAGTTCACAAATTTCTCTTCGTTTTTGGGTTGCATAAGTGAAATCGGTCAAAGGTAGAAGAGCTTCAGTGAGACATTTTTTTCTAAAGCAGAAACACTGAAAGCTAGAGTGTGACGTTACCATTCTAATCGTCTCCATTCACTTTCAGTAGGACAAAATAATGTTTAATATTTAAAAAAGTACCAAAGGCAGTAGTGTCAAAAGCAAGAGCATTAATGTCCTAAATGAGCACAGTTTGGTGTTTGAATGGTTTAATGCCAAAAACTTACAGAAAGAGACAAACATAGTGTAATTACTATGAAACAAAGCAATCGTACAACTAAAAAAAAAGACATTTTGTCAACTAAAATATGTCTTATGTATGTGTCTTATACCATCTGTTACCTACATTTAAAGGGATCAAACCTTTTTTATGGCTCCAGAGAAGTATTTTTTTTCGAAACTTAACCATAGAAAGTTAAGTAATCCTGTTGTTTCTGGGAGACACAGCTGTTACTTTTGCCCCTTTTTGTTTCCTCAAATGAAAGAGCAACGGTAATGAAACACTGATAGTAAATACACTGTTTTTCTAGAAATGGTGGAATTATATAAATGCATAACGGTAACACTTTATGGAAAATACATCATATTTTGCAAACCTTAATAAATGTGGTCTGAGATGGTTCCTGGCACCTGTCCACTATATTCAAAAGGCATAAAAATCTAAACACTTTTGTGTTTTATTTTCACAGCTGATATTTTTTTTTAATCAGTTTTGGTAACTGGAGGAAAACAGTTTCAGTTGCAGTACATCTCGTTACGTATTTTTATTTACGTGTGGGCTCACATGTAGCCTTTGGCATGTACAGCTCAATTATTAGCATTATCCTTTTTTTTTAATAAATATTTTCTTACTTAGCAACCTAAGAAGGTGAATCATGTTGTGATGATGTGTTTGGGCTGGGAGTAAGGCTGATTTAACTGCAGGTTTAAATTACAGATTGTGTCATAATTGGTTGTGCATGTCGCGGTGTGCGTGTGCTTGCCTGTGTGTTTGTGAGCATGGGCTCCCTGTACTATGATTGGAGTTATCCATTATTGATGATGTCCTGATGAGATCAATCAAGCCAGAGTTTCTCGTCTTTTGGCTGCTGAAGCTGATAATGCCGTTATGACATACTAATCGTCATGTCATGAATATTTAAATCACAAGGAATACACATTCCATATTCATGACCTCTGTGTTTTTGTTTTGCTTTTTTTCCCCCCTCTCGTCTGGAGTCACCCCCCATCATGCATTTCTGACTTCACTTCTTCATTTAAGACCGTATTTATAGAATACTTTGTGCCTCCATCTTATTTACACTGAATCGGATCCTCTATACTGGAACCAGAATAACAGACCTTTTTTTTTTGTTGTTTTTTTTCCCTCTTCCTCAGCTATGACCAGAAGTCCACAGAGAACAAAACCACATCTCTGTTGTATCTACATCTCTTCAGTTCTGCTGCTGCATTGTTGTTTTATTTACCTCAGAGACAAACACCATATTTATTCATGATTCCTCACAAAGTGCTGGTAAAATAAACATTTGTTTCCTCCTAATGAAAAGCATGTTTCTGAAATGAGTTGTTTAGTTTCGTGCTCGACCCCAAACAACTAAGTCTCAATGAAACAAATATGTATTAAAATAAAAGGCCAATAATGTGATTGGTTACACTGTAAATGCATTTGTTTCAGCAACTATCCTGTGGAAGCAGGCAGATCAGTAATAATTCATAAACAAAAGAGCTAACTGTGTTTATAATTCATAAGAGGAGAAACATATACACTCATCGCTGTGGCTTGCTGGGACGATGTGCTGCAGAACAGAAGACGCTGAGACGCTGCCCTAAATGAAAAAGAGAAGCATCATTGGAACTAATTTAAAGGTGTACAAGATTTTAATTTAAGAGAAGTTATTTTATGTACAAAAACATGTGAAAAGATGTATTAAAAAAGAGAAGTTGCCTAAAATAAACTTTAAGCATTATATGTAAATCTGTGTCGTGAGTTGATGGATGGTCATTTGTGCAGGTTTTTTTTTTTTTTCTTGCGACTTTTATCATACAGACACAAAATTAGAGCAATCCTCCTTCCAATCATAGCTCAAGGTGTGTGTGTGTGTGTGTGTGTGTGTGTGTGTGTGTCCCAGTCTGTGCTGGCTGGCATGAATGTTTCAGAGCCTAAATGGAGGCAGACATATTGAATCTTCACTTCTCCTTGGGAGAGGCCTCTGGCGCATACACAGCCAAGGCTAGGAAGTGCTGTGTGGGAATATTCACACAACATTAAAAAGTAATAGGCTGAGAAACACCAAATATGGCATATGTGCTTGTGTGTGTGCGTGTGTGTGTGTGTGTGTGTGTGTGTGTGTGTGTGTGTGTGTCAAACGTAAGCATAAAATACAGCTTCTTACTGCTGTGATTCAACCTGTGACTCTGTTGCAAACTGGTGCCAAAGCAACAAAAACAATCAGCCACTAGGATAGAAATCAGCAAACGACATGAGCCGTGTTATTGTCTTTCACTTGTGCATACTGTATCTACTAAAGCCTGGGTTCTCTGCTTTGTTTAATGTGTTTTGTATAAGCAGTGACAGTAAGTGAGCGTCTTACAGTGAAGTGTAGGCTCGACTATGAGGCGGTGGGGGGATGGAGGGATATAAAAGTGGTGTTCTCTCAGCAGAACTGTCTAGACCTCTTGGGATCTCAGCAAACATTACAAGTGGCTTTTATTCAGACATACACGTACACACACATGTTAACATAGACACACAAACGCACACGCTCACATACTCTGACTATAATAGCCATGCTGTGTTTGTGTTAGCTGTATAGGTAGCCTAAGGCGCCGAGGCTTTATGCCGAACCCCATTGACAGAGAGTGCAGATGGATGGATGGATGGATGGATGGATGGATGGATGGATGGATGGATGGCTGGATGGATGGATATATTAGAGGCATTACATTACATGCTGACTGAGCGCACTGGAAGAGACTGAAGCCTCAGGCACTATCACTGTTTCTCTCTTTGTCCATCTCTTTTTTTTTTCTGTCTGTCTGTCTGTCCATTTTACCACAAATTCTCCTCCTCTTAATTCTGATCATTTTCATCACCTTTTTTTGATTTAACTCATTTGATTATATGATTTTTTTTAAACCATCCAAACCATCAATTCAGTATTTCCTATTGATTTTTTTGGAACAGAAACTTTTTTTTTTTTTCCAGTTTTGTCTATGTCTTCAGGTTTGCACTACCACCATTTCACACACACACACACATACACACACACACATGCACACACACAAACACAAACTCTCCATCGCACCATCACCCCCTGCTCTTGATAGGCCAGAGGGGGTTCCATTAACCCCTACCACCTGCTGTGATACACCCACTCATGCTGTCTCTCTACACACACACTCAGACACATACTCACACACACTTGGCAGAAAATTGCCTTTTCTTACTCACTACTACTTTCTTTCTTACGCACATAAAAAAACAAATGCGCTGCAATATTTGCTGCATTTTCTACTCATTTCTGTGTTTAAACATGAATGAGCTTTGGGGAAAAACACTGACCAACTCTAAATTAAAAGATAATGGTACTTGAATGATTTTTCCATAATTGATGTGTTCACCTGTAGGAAATTTTAATATTGCAACTGATCTAACATCCATGCACTCTTTAATGATGCGTCAAATTTTATCTTGTTTAACATCCGATTATAGTTACAGAGCCAGACAAACATTAAACAGTATCTAACAGTAACACCTCAGATATGCACTTAGAATAAAAACAAGCCACTGATGATTTTCTTTAACTCTTCCTTTGCATCCTCTTTTTTCAGTCTTTCCGCTTCCCTTGTTCCTCTCCTTCCTCCCTCCTTTTTCATCCTTCCCACATTTCTATCCCTCCCCCCCCCGCCCTCACTCTCTCTTTCTCCCATGCCCCTCCTCAACTCAGTAGCCGTGGAGAAGACGGGGCGATGCGCTGCAATTACTCTAATTGGTTGTGACTTCTTCATTTACATGACAAGTGCGCGGCAGTCCTGGGAACCAACGGCCTGCTTTCTGCACCCTGCTGCAGTTCTGGTCAGCCCGGGCCTGCGATGGTCCTGTGGGTTTGGAGGTGGGGGTGCAGGGAGGAAGGGGGAGACAGCGGGAGACAGTGGTGGTGTGAGGAGCAGAGGAGGGAGACAAAGGGGCTTTGGCCATGGGATGGGTCGAGGGTCCCCTGTGGTTTGGGGGCCTGACATATCGGGTCGATCAGGTTGGACTTGTTGGGATCTCAGACCTTTGGGAGTGGGTGACGATAGAGGTTTTCTTAGATTAAAGATTTGGACAGAATCTGCACAGGTATGGAGTGTAGTGGATTAGACAGTACAGGCTGTTATGTGTGAAGAAATGACATTAAAATAAATCGATACGGTACAGCACATTTCACTGCACAACTAAATGATTCACAATGAAGTTAGTATCAAATGCTGAAAGAAATTAACAATAAGACTGCAAAAATAAAATTAAAAAAAGCACAACAGTAATAAAAATTGACATCAATGCTAATCTACTTCAGAGACTCTTCAGATATATAATCACTCGTTCAGATAAAAAGTCCTCGTAAAGCAAAAACACACATAAATTCTGAGTTTGGCACACACTGTAAAAAATGACTGTAGAATTAACACCAAAAAGTTGTAAAATTGCAACATAAAAAAAAACTGTAAGTGACAATACAAAGCAAAGTTGTTTATTTGAAAAGATTTTTGTGTTAACAATTGAATCAAATATAGCTATAGTTTTTACAGGAAGAATATGTGAACAAAACCAGATTTGTATGTAGAAATGATGTATTTCTATTGTTTTTAGAAAATAAAACTGTAAATTGAAAAAGAATGTGATGCCGTTTAATTTGCAAGACCATAATGTTGAAATAACAGCCTATTCGATTTTTTTTTTTTTTTTCAATAAAAAAAGTAGGAAAAAAGTAAACATTTAACAATTTAATATTTTAAATTTGTAAATTAATGGGTTGGTAGAGTTGGTAGAGCGACTCGTCTAGTAACCAGAGGGTTGGTGGTTCGAATCCTGGCTCTGACTGTCCGTATGTCCAAGTGTCCATGGAAGACACTGAACCCTAAACTGACCTGGTGGCTTTGGATACCATGAAGGTGTAGAAAATGCTCTGAATAAGTGCAGACCAGTTACCATTTAAATCTACATGTTTAAAATGTTAAACCTACATGTTACTCTGTAAATATGTTTACAGTTGGATGTGTGTTTACAGTATTGTTCTGGAAAACACAGCTGCAAGTTTTCTTCTGTAAAAACAACAGGATTTTTTTTTTTTTTTTTTTTTTTTACAGTTCATCACAAAATTGTATTATTGACAACTGCCTGAATCTGATCTCTTATCTTGTATAATCTCTTTTGCAAAATCAAGATTCATAATAAATGATAAGTATTTTTGGTTAGGTTTGTTTGCAGGTGCAGATTCAGGCAGAAGAACCAGCACCAACAAAGTAGTATATGAAGTTAATATGTACCTGTATCAGAACTGCACCAAGACATTTTAATCACCTTAAAAAATCTGTATCCGTTTAAGTGTACACGAATTTAACGTATTTTCACCACTTCATCTCACTGCCATGGATAAACTGAAGACATCACACTCATGGAAACCATCAGAAACAGCTGTGTGATGGAATGAAGTAGTAACAAGATAGTAAAAACAGCATGCAATTAAATGGACATTGATATGTTTTGGTGAGCCTTTTTAGGTGGCTAAACAACCTTTAGTTTGTCCTTAGCAGTAGTCTGCATGGCTTAGCTGTCCTCTTAGTACCCCTGTCTACCTCCTGTCTAAGTGTCAAATACAACTATAGTCATTTCCCCCCATTAATGTCAGTGATTCTTTCCATTTCTGCATGATGTCAATCTGTATTACTGTATTAGCATAACTTAGTCACTATTAAGTTGGAGACTCATTGTTACTATTGTGCTCTGTTTTTTATATTGTTATCTTATAGTGTTAGCAGACAGCTCAAGCTAATTAAGGCTCCAGCAGTGTTTCTGACTCACTGAAGACAAAACTGATAACTAACTCCACAATTCACGACTAAGTTCCTCACAGTTGGACACAAATCTCTGAATTTATTAGTTTACACAGACTTTTAAGCTGCTGCCCCAGACTATGGAGGTCTGGAAGTGGTTTTGCGCGGGGAAGTGAGAAGGTTTTGGGGTTAAGGGTGGTGGGAGTGTTGGATGGACGCTGCAGAACAATATTGTCTGCTTCTCGACATTCCTCCTGCTCATCGTCACGGCGACGCTGTCACCGCCGCCACAGCCACCACAGCCACCACAGCCACCACAGCCACCGCCCCAAATGGGACAGCAAATCTCAAATAGTGAAACTACTCATTAGCGTGGACGGTGTGTGTATGTGTGTATGTGTGTGTGTGTGTGTGTGTGTGTGTGTGTGTCTTTGTGCAGAGCCATGAGTGTGTGTGTGTTCTGCACTGTTAGTTTAAGCATTATGAGTGTACTCAGCTGAGCTATTCTTATGGTAATTCAGGAGTTAGGTATTCATTCGGGTGGGCGGCTCTAATGTTTGCTTTGCAGATAAAAAGGGGTTTTTATTACCAGCTGAAGTTCACTTGTCAAGACTAATCTCATTTAAACAGCCATTCTGCATGGCACAGGGGGCGAGAGGCAGCGGACACATACTCCACATTACTCAACAAGCAGCAAGCATGGACTAAACTGTTTTTATGCAGAGCACTGTAGACCGAGAGCAAACCCATCTCCCTTCTCTGAGCAGGAATATACATGCAGGCTTTGAACATGAAATGCTTTTTTACATTTCATCCACATTTATGGCAATTTTCCTTCACTCAGTTACACCATAAAAGCTTTTACATCAGACAAGAATATATCTGTGATATCAGTAATAATCTCAGAGGTACATCAGAAGATAACCATCATCATTATACACCTTGTTCAGAAGTTTTACATGCTTACATTAAGTTTTACATGAAAGTAAAGATGACAGTGTTACTTCTGAGGCTCAGGAGATCTATTTAGATATCTATGTCGAAGCAATGCTTTCTAACATGACATGACGATCAGATATGACGTGCAATGGTTAAACTCTCTTTTTCCTCTGATGTGTTTCATTTTTCCGTGAGGTTAGTTGAACATGACAAATGGTTATCCATGTGATCTTAAGAGAATGGTTTCGTCGACACTGTGGAGTTTAGAGTGAGGCGGGAAGGTAGGGAACTATTTTTGACAGAGAAAAGGAGAAAAGAGACACCGAGGTGGGGTGATGAAGGTGAGGAGGGTGAAGGATTGTCACCTGCATGAAGGAAAGCACTCCTTAGCATGCAATCACATCGTACCTCCCCGCGTGATGAATATCTAATTAGACTTTTTTCAATATACATTTTAAAATCCAATTAGTCCACACAAAGCGGAACATTACTCTCCCAAGGTGACAATAGATTAAAATAGATTGGCAATTTCAACTGATCCTTTAAAAGATGTTTCATCTTACTTTTTTTCATTACAGTATCGCTGTCAAATCAGGCACTCTAATTCCAGGCATGAGGATTGCTATCACTTCCATCAACATTAGGCCTGTTTATGTACTTACTGCACAAAAACGTAAACCTGAAACCAAGCTCTGTGATTTTGATGTGGCAGTTGTGGTTGTTTGAGTGATTTCACATCAGAAAACTTAAAGTCACATCAAGTAATGTATGAACACATTGATATTGACATTTTTGTCAGTACATAAGTTTAAGTTGAGGTGAGATCTAGAGTATTAAAGTTGTGAGTAATTAACAAGACAGAAATAGACCAAAAAAATGCAAACACCATTTCACTTGAAATACCCCCTTGTTAAAATAATAAGATATTTTTCATTTTGATGTGAAATAAACGTGTTGGTGTTTGCATATACTGTGTAGAAGGGTGTCAATTATGGAATCAGTGATATGGTCTATTAGTTTATTTCTACTTTCTTCTTTTGTGCATTTTGTGTGATTTATATGTGAATTTATTTCCTATGTGTCACCATTTTGAGTCAGACTTCCTGGAAGAAGAAATCCTGTATCTCAGTGGGACTTTTCTAAATAGATAAACAACAAATAATGGATAAATAAAATAAAGTCCAAATGATTTTCCAATTGTTCTGACATTGGGTCAACATCTTGACCCACTGCTTTGTGTTTTATGTCTGTCACAAAAATAATTTTCCATTTGAATATTATTACTTCCGCCAGGTGGTATTGTGATCGCTTTGCTTTGTGTGTTTGCGTGTTTGTTTGTTTGTTTGCATGTTTGTTTGTTTGTTTGGTAACAAGATACCTCAAAAAGTTCTGGACGAATTTTCAGGAAATTTTCAGGAAATGTTGATACTGGCACAAGGAAGAAATGATAAATTTTGGTGGTGATCTGGGGGGGCAGATCTGTCTTGGTGGAGGTCTGTGGTCTCCAAGTGCTTTTCTTGTTTATTACCCCTGCCAGGAGGTATTGTGATCACTTTGCTTTGTGTGTTTGCGTGCATGTTTATTTGTTTGTTAACAAGATAACTCAAAAAGTTATGGACAGATTTTCAGGAAATTTTCAGGAAATGTTGAAACTGGCACAAGGAAGAAATGATTAAATTTTGGTGGTGATGGGGGGGGGGGCAGATCTGTCTTGGCGGAGGTCTGCACTCTCTGAGTGCTTTTCTTGTTTATGTATTTATTTATTTGTCCATATAAGAGATTGTACATTTGGG
Organism: Sphaeramia orbicularis; assembly: GCF_902148855.1. Lineage (NCBI taxonomy): Eukaryota > Metazoa > Chordata > Actinopteri > Kurtiformes > Apogonidae > Sphaeramia > Sphaeramia orbicularis. The sequence continues at coordinate 32,467,787 of NC_043965.1, forward strand.
AAGCAGGAGCCTATTGTAATCTCTACCTAACAGTTCACCTCTATAGTAAAGCAATAAAGACGTGATAAAAAAAGATGGTGTGAGAAACTTCAGTGGCTCCATGTTCTAATGTTATGGTAAACTGTCTAAAGCAGGGTTGTCACTCATTTTAGTTCAGGGGTCACATACAGCCCAATTTGATCTTAAGCTGGACCTGTAAAAAAATAGCATAATGTATAAATAATGTCAAATCCAGATTTTTCTCTTTGTTTTAGTGCAAAAAAAGTGAAATTACATTATGAAAATGTGAATAACCTGAAAAAAAAAAACCACGGATAACCTGAAAAATAAGTAAATTTCAACAATATTATGCTTCAGTTTATCATTTACATTGTGCATTACAACTTACAGATCACATCAGATCTACAAAGACACAAAACACTTTAGTAACAGGTATCTGGAAATGAAAAATATAGTATTTAACTTTATGATCAATACAACTTGTGAAGACTCAGTGAAACTCTTGACTGTTAATGTCTTCTGTATAGTTTTTGGACTTTACACATTCATCCCCTAGACCTTATTAGACCCTTTGGCGAGCCAGTTTTGGCCCACAGTCCATATGTTTGACACTCCTGGTCTACAGCTTCTGTCAGGACTTCTTTGTATATCTTACATTTTCTGTGTATTACAGTGTGAACAGAAACTAAAATGAAAATGGTTAAAACTGTGGAGTCATAACTTATATTTATCCACTTGGAAAAACAATGCAGGACAGAAACCAAAAAATAAAATAACTGCATTAGGGCTGGGCGATAAAACGATAACGATATATATCGCGATTTAACTTTCCCTTGATAAAAATATGACACATGCTCGATACAGTTTCGTATTCATTCATCCATGTTTTGACAGACATAAGAACAGCCAATCCTAATTAAATAGCCCCACACCGAACCAATCATGCTAGAGCCATGTCAAGTTAGGTTGACACACACAGCACAGGCGTAAGAGCAGCCGCAGCACACACACTAACATTTGGGGTGCAGTGGGAGGTAATGAGTGTTCCCTCAGACGGAAGTTCGACAGAGAACTCGGGCGTTACTGAAAAGTAGGATGCAGCATAGAAGCCAGGAGTCGGACGTTCAAAGGATGTTAAGTTTCATTTTCGGTTTACACACCAGTTATGCCAGTTACGGAATGCATCCCCTCGTATATACCCCTGGCATTGTTTGGTGATCTGAAGATGGTCTGTTTGTGTTGCCTTGAAAGCTTTGGCCTGCTGGTCAGACTTTTAGTTTAGTTGTAAATATGTATACCTGTTTTATTTATCTGAAACAGCTGTATAATGCTCTTAAGCACATCTCTTATGTTCAACCTCTGACAGAAAATAAACCTGATTTAAATCAAAAATAACCTTCTGATGTCTTCACAACTAATTTATGAGTACCGTAATTTCTGCTACTTTTTTCCACACGCTGTGAACCTGATGCTCAAAAATGATGCGGCTAATTTAAGTTTTGTGGGCTAATGATCGATACAGCTGTCAAAGAAGGAAAGAGAGCTGCTGCATGTAAGGTTGGCATCAATGAATCAATGGTGAGATGTTGGAGATGGGGTGGGTGCGGCTTTTAGTCAGATGTGGCCAATAGTCCGGAAAGTATGATAATGGAAAATTTAAGCTTGACATAAATAGTGATTTGATGTATATCATGTATACATATCGATATCATCTGATATGAAAAAAATTAGCGTGATATGATTTTTTCCTGCTCTCCCAGCCCTAACCAGCATGTTTACCTTTAAATACCTTGATCTTGTGACACTATCGATTTGCTCAATAGTGTCACAGTTTGTCCAGATTGTATCATTGATTAAAAATGTTAAAACTTTTAAGAAATGGCCCACTCTTTGCCTGCACATACAGACCACTGCACCTTTAATGTTGTAACCAGGAGAAGTTTCATGGCACAGATCACCTTTGTTAGTTGCTATCTGTGCGACTGTGACCTGCTTACAAGGAGTTTAAAGAGGAGTTGCTTTGAGGTTGCATCACTCACACATGCAACTGTGTTTGCACGGCTTCCTCACTTTGACTTAATGCAACAATCAAAGGCACCGCCTAAGAAACAAGATTGTTCTGTAGCCTCGCTGGTGAGCTTGTGCGTGAATTCCATCAAACAATCGAGGATAAGTTCAGTCTTATCGGCCTCACAGTATATACACATCAACAGACGATGGAGGTTTTTAACAAGAAAACCAGTCGTCTTTTCTTTACTTCCTCCACTTTGCCTCAAGGAAGCAGCTCAGAGCTTTGGCAGCCATACATGCCAGTACTCCTGCAATATAAAAGAATTGTTTTTTTTTTATCCTCTGCAGGCTTTGTGTCCTGTAGAGATAGAGTGCTAGGTGTGTTCTCAGACGAAACTGCGCACCGATGTGTGTGTGTGTGTGTTTTCTCAGTGATGCTTTTGTTGACGGTGTGAAATAGACACTTTATAAAGTTGCCTTTTGAAGTTGAAGATCCTCCGAGAGAGAGAGAGAAAAGCAGAGGGAGCGAGCTCGGAGATTGTGACAAAGCAGTAGGTATGAGGTGTGTAGCAGGACCCGATACACGCAGACATGTGATCAGCGACACACACACGCACTCGCACAAACGCACTCATACACACTCCTCTCAGCAGGCTGCCAGATTCCCTGCTGAACAAGCCAAGGATGAAACCCAAAGCTAACGTGTGTGTTCTCTCACTGACCACAGCTGCTCCGCTCTCACGCTCCCTGAGGTGTGTCCCACGCACACACACAGACACACACACACACACACACACACACACAAACTCACAAACACGAACACTACAGGGACAAGATAGTGACTGAAGATATAAAAACACACTGAATTTAATAATCATAGGGACAGGGGGATTTTTTTTTTGTCCTCTTCTTCTGCCAGTCTTGTTAAAGGTCTTATCATTGCATCATTCAGAGCCAGGTCACGACCAAAGAGGCATAAGAGATGAACTCCCACCGAAGCTGCAGAGGAAGAAAGAGGAACAGAGGGAGAGGTCATGACCATGGTGGCACCGAAATGAACCCTTGACTTCCATCGGGAGACTCAGCAAGGGAGAGAAAAGAGGGAGAGGTGTACAGTAGGTTGGTGTATTGCTAACAAATTAGTTTTGGTTCGTCTTTAGAGATTGGCCGTTTTGATTGGCTCCCCAGGTCTCTTTGGCACACAGCAATTAGAAACCACACAACCCCTGCTCTCCACTGAGACAAAAGCTGGAGATGCTGCTCCTGCTCTGCCATGCTGACTGAACCCTGGCTGGCTTTTGGTGAAGGGACATGCGGAGGAATGAGGATGATGGAGACAAAGGCAAATACATGCATATTCTCAAATGAAAATACATGCGGAAATACAAACACAGAATGTCTGTTAAAATATAAACTGACATTTTAATAATATTTTTGTTAGAAGTAACACCACACACGACATTTCATGCTTTTAATGTGATTGAGTTCTGATGATATCTTTTATACAATCAAGACTTTTCATTGCAATAATTAAAAAAATATATTTTAAAAATTACTTTGAGCAAAGACAGAATCATCACAGTTTAATTTATAACTTTTCTGTTATTGATTGTTTATGCTGTAAATGTATTTCTCAGTTGAAAAGCCCAACCAAGGACAGGAGTCATAAAAATGGCCGCTGTTGCAAAATCACTCATGACTTATATGTGTTTAAATTGGCAGGTTCTGCGAGTGGTTTACACACGAAACCTGGAATGAGACTGCAGATTCATGAAAAACCCACATGTCTGGATTAGAAAAACCACTAGGATCATCAAATTTAACACAGTGTCTTTATTTATAGCCGTATATAAGACCGTTTACAGCCATGTTTTTCAGATCAAATGCACTGACACCTAGGTAGCTTTTCATGTCCTGATTTTGGTCCTATTTTTGGCCCCAATATTTTATTAAAAATTCATTAATTTTGGGATGGCTCAGAGCAAGAGTATACTTTTTTTTGCATTTATCTGAGGTCATCATTAGGTACATCCTAGGGGGATATATGTCTAAATTTCTCTTCTATTATTGGGTCTAAAAAGCTAGCAAAGTGCCAGGTACCAAAATGAACCCAGTTTCATAGAACCAAGTTTTAACATCCTCATTGCTTAGCTAACTGTTCAATCACACAGCCTACACATTACACAAATAACAACAAAAACGTAATAAGTTGTGGGCAATGACAGGGCAATATAATGTAGATGCTTGTGACAGATGACCATTGACTGTAGGCTACACAAGGGCTCCCCCTCCTCACAAAAGCCAATTTATCAACTGCATACAACTATGCATTATTACATTTTAAAGGGTTGTTTATGCTAACTTGCAAGGTACTATTAATGGAAATATACCTTGTTGAGTTTTAAACGGTCATCAACAAACTGGATAGTAAGATTTCCATATAATCATTAGTATTTGTTCCGGAGAGTCTTTGCTGAGTTGTTGTGGTCGGATATTTCAGTTTTACAAAACATGCAGATGGCCATTTTATTAAGTTTGTATAAAGAATTACCACATTATGGATGACTGGATTGTGTCTGTGGGATAAAACCTTTTTTTTTTTTTTTTTTTTTACAGCTGCATAAGTGAATGTAAACAGTTAAAACCCATTTCACATAAATCAATATTTCTATGTAATCACCGTAGCCAATTACGTTGACACGTTCAGCCCTAAAATACTAAACTGAAGCTTTTAGACGTTTTTAAGAATAGGAAGTGTTGTGTTTTTATTATATACAGCGTGTTTAGTGTTAACCGTATACTGTGTTGAAAGTGACCAGAGTCTGCTCAGGCAGTGTGTGTGTGTGTGTGTGTGTGTGTGTGTGTGTGTGTGTGTGTGTGCAGCTCTTGCTCATTTCCAGTCAGCTGACCTGTAGGGCATCAGTGTGTACTTATTATACTGTAGGGCGTCCTCTTGTCCTCCCCTCACTTCACAACACCATCCTAACCCAATCTGACACGTTATCTGTCATGCTCTCATATAAAGTGTGTGTGTGAAATATGTGTGCATCTGTTTGTAACAAATGTAGAATTTCTGTAGATTAGCTCTAGCTCTGAAAGTATATGATGAAACAATAGGTTGATTTTGTAGAACTACAATATGTGGCGTCATTTATTAGTGAATACAACATCAATCAGCAACTGTCTCTGGTAAGCATTTTTCACTGAAATATAGAATTAAATTATTGCATAAGCATTAGTTATACCATTGCAATGATGAGGATATTTGTCTATTAAGTTGTTAAAATAAACAATCACTATTAACCCATGAAGACCCAGTGCTACATTTGTGTCAGGTATCTTTTTTTTTTCTCTATTTAACCGATCTTAAGTGATTTATCACTATTTATTAGAATATGATCCTCTGTATTTTGCAGTTTTTCCAATCAAAATCAGGTATTTTCCATTATTTAATTTACTGATCATGTAGATGTTCATAAAAGCTCAGATTAAAGTCAAAGGTTATTATATCAAAAACAGAGAAAACTGAAGAAAAAGCGACTTTTTCAGTAAAATATATCAGTAACTGAACATAAACCAAGTGTGTCCATCCACTGTCACTGATTAAACTCTATGGGATTTACTGGTGAATCAATGTTGTAGAAGATGACGGTTTTTCCATGTTCACTACAGAGCAACTAATCTGATTACTTTAAGCAGACAGACACATCTACAAATAAACATTATTCACTGCCTGGTCAAAAGGGGAAAAAAAATCCTCGCCAAATTATTTCACTGGATTGCTTTTAGCTTTGATTACAGGATGATGCAATCGCTCTGGCATTGATGATACTATGTTATCACAATAAATGTGACAATTCTTATTACCACCCATAGTTATATTACGTTTTCACCAAGATCTTGTATTGATGAAGTCTTCTCCAGTCCATCCCATAGGTTCACAGTGTGGTTCAGGTCTGGATTCTGTGGTGAAAATGTCATCTCACGCTCATCAACACCTCTTAAATGTAAATGTAGCTTTTTTGATCTCAGTCTATTTGTATCTAGGGGAATTTTCTAAATTTTTCTAAGTTAAGTGACACAGGAACAAGACATACAAGAATATGAAAGTGTCCTGTGAACATACGATAACATCCTGGACCTTAAACATAAACCATAACGTTCCTATAACTAAACCAGGGGTGTCAAACTCCTTTTGGTTCAGGGGCCATATTTAGCCCAATTTGATCACAAGCGGGCCAGACCAGTAAAATAATGACTTAATAACCTATAAATAATGACAAATCCAAGTTTTTCTTTTTGTTTTAGTAATAAAAAACAAAAACAATTAAATTCTGAAATATTTACATTTTGCAAAAAAGATATAGAATAAAAAAGATAAGAATAACCTGAAAAAACAGAAATTTCATTTGAAAAATTAGAGCAATTTTAACAATATAATGCCTCGACTTATTATGTATACATGTACATTACACACAATGTTACATAAACATTTGGTAACAGGCAGAATATTGTTATAATTTTGGAGTTTGGAACTAAAATTTGAACAAGTTCCACAATATTACATCTCTTATTAACACAAGTACAGATCACAGTGGATCCATAAATGCACAAAACATTTAGGAACAGGCAGAATATTGTTCAAATTGCACATTTTGGGTTGTTAATCTTTATAAATCTTTATTTATGTATTTATTTGCATTTTATTGTGAAAGAACAGTTTTGTAAATGTAAATATTTTCACAGTGTAATGTTATTTTTTTCACTTAATTTTTCACATAGAAAATTTGTAGTTGTCATTATTTATGGGTTATTGTGTTGTTATTTTTACTTGAAATCACATTGGTCTGCATGTAGAACCTGGACCAAAATGATTTTGACAACCTGGACTGTTCAGGTTCATTTTTGCACTTTCATCCTGCGGGCTGGAATGGAACCTTTGATGGGCCGGATTTGGCCCCTGGGCCACATGTTTGACACCTGTGAACTAAACCATAAAACAACATTCAAGCCCTAAATATAATTCTTTATGTTTACTTTTTGCCTTGATTTCCAATAATGTAGGAAATGCACTCCTATAATTCATAACATTGGAGATGTAAATAAAAAAACATCTATATAAGTGGTGATCAGTCCAGTTTTCAGGTGAAGCAGCAAAGATGGACAGATGCCTGGATCTAATTATGTTTTCCTCACACATTATTTTAGTCTTTTTACACCTAATTCCCGACACTTCCTCTCTTCATTAAGCTCCCCTCCTCTTCACACAGAGAAAGTTACAGAGGAAGTTCGCACAACTCCTGTGGCTTGGGTGGCTTTTTAAGTGTTCTTTATTCATGTGTTATTTGTTTATGTGGATTAATTATTAAAAATTTGGTGCATTTTACAAAGGTTCAAGTCTGCAGATAATGATTCCTCTCCATTCTCTCCCAATGGGTTGTGTTTGTAATTTTCTTGAATATAAAAGTTGCATAATTCATGTGTATCGGCGGGCCACATCTATTAATTATGTCAGTCTTTTAGGTGCTTGCGTCTTTACCACGTCTTTTTTTCTTTTTATTCTTTCTGTCTCTCTTCCTTTCGTGAATGAAAACAGCAATCAAGATGCATTCTTTACATGTTTGCTGCTCTGTTCCTTTCTTTTACTGCTCGGTTCCTGGGGGTCAAATGGACGGCGTCCGAGTTAAACTAGAAAAAGATGAAAGCCAACAGTGAGCAAAAGTAAAAAGTTTGCAGTGGTGCTGTGATGTAAATGCCCTTATTTAGTAATTTATAGAAGAGGGAATTGAGCACAACTCTGTGGAGATTCATAAACTATTGATGTGTCTAATCTTTCAGATCCTGCCAACATGATGATCATGATCTGTGTTAGCTTCAGCCCCCTCCCTCCTCCGTCTTCCCTCACCCTCCCTCCCCCACAAACTTATGTTTCCATCACTTTCCTCCTATTCTCTCTCCACCATCACTTTCTTTTGAAATTCAGCACTTTATTCCTCATCTTGGATCAGAGGTCGGTAATGTCTTTTTCCACTTTGCGGTACTTCACAGTTACTATAGCTGATAACGCTGGGAATATGTGGCCAGACTCCTATAGTAGTACCAGTTAAAAAAGACAATTTGCACTTGTATTTAGACTAAAACCTCTATTTATCATCATCTTTTTTGTGTTGCATGCTGTGCTTCACATTCCATTCATCTAATTTGCCAAAACAAGGTGGGGAAACCTTCATTACAGCATAATATTTTTTCTTTGTTGTCATCCTCATGTCCTCCTCTTCCCTCTTCTTTTACAGATGTGGGAAAATGTGGCTTGTAAACAGTAGAACTTTGCACAAAAGGAAGAGAGAAAAAAAAAGTGCCTCCTCTTGGGGAGTGAGTGAAAGACACTGATATTGTGTGTCACTTTCCTCTTTGAAAGAACTCTGACCTTTGACACTCAGTTGTGGCTTGTTCTTACTTATTTACACAAACACAATGATTGCTACTAGGATAACATGTCAATACTGTTAACCACACGTGAGCCTCAGAAGAACTTTCATATAGAATACAATAGTCTTACGTGAATGTCAACAAGACAGTCAGCTCGAAAAGGCCACATACATTTCGTTTATAAGCCTTGGCCTTGGCATAAATACCTCCATGTTAACCCTTTATTTGGCAAGTGACTATTTTTGGTAATTTCAGCATGCATTACAAGACAGTGACAGTAACAGTTCCAGTGAGGACAGTGAGTCAACAATCTCAGGTCCAATGTGGTCTCCAGGGTCTGTAAGGTCCACCTGTGCATGAACAGTGAGTGTACCCGCTTTGTTAGGTACCATGAAGTAATGGTACTAATGTAAGGAATGTCTTTTTATAGGCTGCATTTACAAGCCTCCAGACACAAACACTGACATTTTTTATTCTAATATTGCTTGTGTCTTGGACAAAATTAACCGAGAAAATAAAATATGTTTTATTTTGGGTGATTTTAACATCAATTTATTCAACACTGAGTCTCATTCACTCACTGCTGATTTTTTGAATACTATGTATGCAAATTCCTTCTACCTTTTAATTACCAAACCTACTTGATTGACTCCTTCATCTGCAACCCTTATTGATAATATATTTACCAACTCTTTTAGTAATGCATGGAAATCTGGTGTTTTCTAAGGAATGATGATCAAAGGGGTAATGCGGATGTTGACAGGTGTCTGGATCAGCTCTTATGTTGGTCTGATGTTCTAAAAGTGATGTTCTAATGTTCTAAAATACATGTTCCTAACACCTTGCATGTGATTTTCTTGTATTTTTTATATTAACTTCCTGGATTTATTTATTTATTGCCACATATGGGCAAGAAACCAAATAAAGTAACTTCAATGACCTTCATTTTTATACATGAGAATAAAACATTTTGAAAATTTAACAAAACTATTAATGTTTTGTTATGTCCTCCATAACACACTAAGGTTGAAATTTTGAATTTCAGAGTATTTCTATGAGTGCCCTACAAAGGATTAAGCTAAGTTAACCATGTTAGTATTTCAGTGTATAAATATAGTGAATACAAAATAAATTCATTTCATGAAATTATATCAAGTTACATCAACACATTTTTTTCACATTTTCACTTTTTTTTTTTGGCAATAAAAAAAACAAATAAGCGTTATTTTTTTTCTCCATTTGTCCATTAGTTTCACTCCTCATTCTCCTCTCTCTTTCTGTCAAAATAATGTTTGGTTTAATCTAAGACACAGAAGCAAAAGTAACAGCAGGAATAAGGATAGAAATCTATGCACATCTAAATAATACAACCATCAGTATATGCCAAAACTCCCAGGCTACGATCTCCCCCCTAAGGGCGGATGCCTGGGGCTGATTTGTATACAAAACAAATCTAATGTATGCTTTCAACACATATTTAACATATGCCACTCACTGATAAATAATTCACAAAAAAGGCTTTCAATATTTAATTGTCAATGTTTCTTCTTCCTAATAAGTAATGAGGAAATGGGAGGACAATGGGTCCGAAGAGAGAAGGGAAGATATTTTGTTGACGTTAATTGAATGTAATAGTGATGTAAATGTAATGTAATGTTCACAGAGCAGAGTGTAGATAAAATGCTGTATTTTCCTTTCTGTCTATATCTAATTATGCTTGACAGATTCACTTATTGTGACCTCCCTCTTTGTGCATCTCACTCATCGAAGAAAATCCACATGGTACTATAAAAATGCAGATACAGTAGAAGAAAAATGTTACAGCGGCTGATTTAATTCCATACACGTGCATACAGGAGCACAAACCCAGATGTGGGAGTCACTCTAAGCCCACATCCATGCATTGACTAACACATGAAGTCACCCAGAAGTTGAACCATGAAGGTTAGATGTGTTCACAAGGTTTTTGTTAACACACAGATGATTCATAAGGCAGCCATGCAAACTGTTTTCCAATGTAATACACATCAGCACACATGGCCAAAAAAAACAAAACAATAATAACATTGGCGGTCAGTCTTATTGGACACAGAGTAAAAGTAAATGCACACACAGTTACACACATGTACCACAAATGTATCGCAACAACTTGCTCTCTTGCATTTAAATGTGCTTTTTATAGGACAGTTGTCTTTGCCAAAGGCGTGTTTGCTCACCGTTCACACTCAATAAAACGCTCAGACACATGTGTATGCAGACATGAACAAAGTCACGGCCACGTTCATGGCTGCATATGTACATGCTGTCACTGTATGTCTTTTCCCACAGCATGTTTTAACATGTTTCATGCCACTGACAAGATGAACGACAAATGCTTGACATGATGTTTGTCACAGTACCATATAAAACCACAGCAGCTTCAGATTAGTATGAGGAATGACTGTACTGCATAGTTTTGCATTAATGTAGGTACACGAAAAGAAAAGCCACTTAGACAGCAGTATTTTCAAAATGAGGGGCGTCTTTTCTAATGTTCATTGACATATATGTACTAATATACAAAGCAATATTCTTGCAATGGGTAAACAGTATTTTTATAACTACCTACTATGTCTATAATTACGGGATATATTTGTCACAGTGGGATCTGTCTGTTTGTCTGTCAAAATCTACAAGTTAAAAAAAAAAAAAATATATATATATATATATATATATATATATATATATATATATATATATTACACAAGGTACTTCTGTTCCAATACCTTAAAGATTGGGATTTGTTTTATGGGAGTTTTTACCATTTGTGCAATTTTCTCAGAAATCAAGGTTGTTATTGCTCTGGAAAAAAATACCTCTTACATTGCATTATGATATCTGCTTACATGATCAATTTCTTGTGGTTCTGAAAGATAATTCACAGCGGAGAGTATCTTTTCATTAACTTCCAAATCCACCATATCTAATGACATAGTACTGATGGACATAATATCTTCATGTTCAGTATTTAGACCCACCCAATACAGAAACAATGAAAGAGTCAACATATTTTTGACTCTTTCACTGTTAGAAGACTGTCTCTGAAGGTTTCTTTTATGTGCGATATCGCATTTGTCATTTTTATCTTCATACAACTTATCCATCATTTTTATTTCATTGCCTCGTCCTTTGTCATTTCCACGTTGCTACATATCTTTATTTGTTTTTGTCTTGTTGCATTTTTTTTATATTGTTTGCAACTTCTATGTTTTCATGTTGTTGCATCTTTTACATTATTTTCATCTTGTTGTGTCTTTAATGCTGTTGTCTTCATGTTATGTTGTTTGCATCTTTTTCACCCTGTTGCGTCTTTTACATCGTTAGCATCTTTTTACAGCTTGTACGTTGTTTTCACATTGTGTCTTTTGCATAGTTTTAATCTTGTAGCATCTTCTCCTATGCATTGTTTTCATATTGTTACATCTTTCACATCATTTTCTTTTTGAGTCGTTTGCATCATTTCCATCTTGTTGTGTCTTTTACAGTGTTTTCATCTTATTACATTGTGTTGTTTTAATGTTAGCTCTTTTTCTTCATACATCTTTATCCTATTAGTGTTTTGACTTTGTTTTTATCTTGTTGCATCTTTTACATAATTATTGCCTTGTTACATCTTTTACAATTGACTTTTACACATGACTTTGGTGAGGTCAACATTTATAAATACTTCCAGAAACACCTTCCTTTAGCATTAAATAATGAATTAACAAAACATATTATTTTATATATTTTCCTCTGGCAGTTGGTGACCTTGAAAAAACAGTTCTGTAACTTTAAGTTCCAACCCCAAGTTTGGGAAAAGCAGTTGTAATGTATTCAAAAGATGGTGAAATTATTCAATGAGGTGGAGATGATCTCTAAAAGTCAAGCCTATCATAGTCATATAGGAACCCATGATTAGAAGACTGTGTGTTAGTACAGTAGGTCATAGATGTAATACTGTAGATGCTCCTAGATTTAAAAACATTTACAGTATTGTTATTTTAGGCTTGTGGATGTCTTACTAATACATCGGCTGTATTTAATATTTGGATACACTCTGTAAAATTCAGCTCCAACCTCAACACATTATCAAACCACTTGAGACTTTAGTGTTCCTCAACCAATTCAGCTGTCTTTATCTAAAAGTCACAGGAAGGAAAAACAATGACATAAGACAGAGTAACAAATGTATAGTAAATGTATACTCAAGCACAGTTTTTACCCACAAGAGGTTAAATGTCTGCCCCCCCCAGTGCAATACTCACCCTCCCTCAGTGCAATAGCCACAACTCATGCACCTTATTACTACCTGAATAGATCCTATTCATTGTACATACCTCTCATCTGTAATATAGAGTTAGCTTTTGTGTATTCTTTCTGTATATTTTGTTCATCTCAGGAGTTCTAGCATTACTTTAGTAGCACATGTGTATTAATATTTTACTGTGAAGCCTTTGCACAGACCTACTTTTTCTTTAATACCCTGTGATATTTTTTTTATTTTATTTTATTTTATTTTCTTATACAGTCCCTTTTGCACTAAGGGTTTTGCTGCTAAATTGAACTGAGCTGCTAAACTGATTTTCATTGTTCCTGTGACAATGACAATAAAGATCTATTCTATTCTATTCTATTCTATTCTATTCTATTCTATTCTATTCTATTCTATTCTTCATTCATTCATTCATTTTCTGAACCCACTTTATCCTCACTAGGGTCAGGGGGGTTGCTTGGAGCCTATCCCAGCTACTTATGGGTGAAGGCGGGGTACACCCTGTACGAGTCGCTAGTTCATCGCAGGGCTGACATATAGAGACAAAGAATTGCTCTCTCATTCACACCTATGGACAATTTAGATTAACCGATTAACCTATATTAGTGCATGTCTTTGGATGGTTGGAGGAAGCCGGAGTACCCGGAGAGAACCCACGCAGACACGGGGAGAACATGCAAACTCCACACAGAAAAGTCCTACCCCCATCGACTATTCTATTCTATTCTATTCTATTCTATTCTATTCTATTCTATTCTATTCTATTCTATTCTATTCTATTCTATTCTATTCTTCATTCATTCATTCATTCATTTTCTGAACCTGCTTTATCCTCACTAGGGTCAGGGGGGTTGCTTGGAGCCTATCCCAGCTACTTATGGGTAAAGGCGGGGTACACCCTGTACAAGTCACCAGTTCATCGCAGGGCTGACATACAGAGACAAAGAATTGCTCTCGCATTCACACCTATGGACAATTTAGATTAACCGATTAACCTATATTAGTGCATGTCTTTGGATGGCGGGAAGAAGCCAGAGTACCCGGAGAGAACCCACGCAGACACGGGGAGAACATGCAAACTCCACACAGAAAAGTCCCACCCCCATCGACTATTCTATTCTATTCTATTCTATTCTATTCTATTCTATTCTATTCTATTCTACTTAACGCCATTAAAAATGCATGGTCCAAACACGTGGTGTAATTTCCAGGAAATATTTTGCTCAGGTGCCTATTTTGTTTAGGTTGCTCACAAGATGAGTAACACAGATGACAGCTGTATTTTTTTTCATACCCGACACGTGACATCTGCGTTTGGACTATTCTATTAATGTCAGACATTGAGTTGAATCTCTTGTACAGAGTCATGCTTGACTGGTAACTTTAAGTGTGGTCAATAGCCCATATAAAGGCAGCAAAGAAAACGCTGACATGTTTTTGCCAACTCAAAATGCCACGACTTATGATACAACACAGCAAACGTGCCACTGGCTTGTTACGAGCAGGTCTGAGCCGTGGAGAAGTCGCTCACTGTCTGCAGTGTCATCGCAGTACAATCAGTGGTCTGAGTGCCAGATTGGTACCAGATCAGATCGGATCGGATCCCTCAGGACAGGATCATGACACTTGTCAGTTCCATGCATTGTCGCTGCACTGCTTGTTTGGAAGCCAGAGGTGGACACAGCCCATACTGAATGATGACACTTTCAATTTCTGAGTACCTGTATTCAGTGACTGAATAAACGTGTTAGGTTGATCACAATTTGTCCACAGTTCATTCTCTAATGACCAATGCTTCCCTCTTTAATATGAAGGTAACCCCAAACTAAATAAATGTAATATATCTCCAAATATACATATTATTCTGACCTGTGTGTTTTTAATGGTGCTAAGTAGATAAGTGTATATATGCATATACATAAAGGCATGAACAGATTAAATTATTGCTCAGCCAGACAAGAATGCATTATGCCTGTGACTTAGCAGCACTAAGAGTCCCCTTGTTGAGCCTGTTCTGGTTAAAATAAGTACATACTCTAGATATATATTTTTGGCGTGTTCAGTGTCACTGTGTCACTTATGGGTGCCATCTCTGAAAACAATCGCATGTGTTACTCTGACATTGACTGGAAACAACCTCTATTGGAAGTTAGAGGACGTTACCTAATATTGAGTAACACCCTCTTTGACATTACTGTCCAAGAAATAACACAGTCAGAAAGGTTAGAGGGTACACACTGCAGCTACACATCAACATGGCAGAGATAGTCAATGTGCAGATAAAAAAAAGGACAAAAGTTGAAATCATGCCCCTTTCTCCATTACAACCTTTCCTGCCTATGCTCTTATTACCCTCCATCACTTAATAATTTTGTCTCCTCTCATACTAAATGTTTGTCAGGTCTCTCAGTCCTTCCTTTGCTTTTCTGTCCCTCTGTGTCACTCTGTCTTTCTCTCTCCTGTCTCTCTCTGGGTAAGAATAAGGAGCAGCAGTGCTATTCAGACCGGTAATTACATTTCTGTCCTTTGTTGGAGCAGAGTGTTATTTTCCATTAATGGTTGGACATATTATATAAGAGAGTCTTTATGGGAGTGATAATGGTTGGGGACAGAGGAGATGGCGAGCTGGCAAGTGTATCAGTGTTGCTCTTTTTCACAGAAGGGGCACAGCAGAGCTTTCATTAATCCTTGAAGAGTGCACACCTAACCCCACTGACATTAAACACACATGCATACAGCTAGACAAGGGAACTGTGTGACACATTCACACACAAACAGGATGCAGGTACACCCACATACATATATAGTTACCACATATGCGCACACATTAGCCACACTCACCATTCAGAAAAGCAGAGAAATAGGCCACGGTGATATGCTGATGCAGAGGTTATGCCCACTTTTATGGTATAATTTATTCATCTGTTGTTTGCAAAATGCTGTATGAAATATAAATGGTCTGAGTTTGGCTTTAATGTTTCATACGAGCATGACTATGGGAGCAGGAATGATGGGAAACATGGCCTCGGATACGCACAAGTTAAGTCACATTAGATGGACAAATGAACTGATGGACTGATGGACCTCATAGAAAGAGAAAGTACAGGGTGACGCTGAAGTTAGTCACATTTGTAAGTAAGTATCTTTATATGTGATGTGATGCACCAAGCTTTTATTTCTCAACTGAACGTACTGCCATGATTTTGTAATGTATTAAAAGCAAATTGTAAGGTAAAAAGACTCCAGGAAGAATAGCTGCTCTAGTGATGCAAAATCTACCATTATCTAAATAAACAAAACAAAACAACAAGCTGATCAACAGATGTGTGTAATCTAAATTTGCCTATGTATATTTGTGCAGCATGTTAGCGCAGTGGTTAGCAATGTCACCTCAGAGGACGACGCTTCTGAGTCCTATCCACATTTGGATCGGAGTGTTTCTCTATGTTCTCCCAGTGCTGTGTGCATTTCCTCAGTTCCGTGACCCCTGAACAAATTACCAGGTTAGATCTAGTGTTGTTAACCATGTGCTTTCATCTGCAGTCCTTTCCTTGTGTGTGTATTTGGATGAGTTAAATGCAGGTTGAGTTTCACTTCGGGGACAAAATCAGTAAAATTTACTTTTCTTTAAGGATCTATGATTTTTTTTTTGGTTTGGTCAATGGTCAGGAGAAATTTCACATCACCACTCCTGTTGGTTTTTGGGTTGGAACTAGTCGTGACTCATCAGTTCTGTAGATACTTCTGACACCTTCCACTATCATTTTGGAAAAGGGGTACAACTTCTCTGGGTTCTGTATGAAGTTCTTGTAAAGAATCACACCCCTAATATAGTCTGAAAATGGTTTTAGTGGAACATACTGTGATATTAAAATGACCAAATCTCTACAAATTAGAGATGGGAAGATTATCTGATACGTACCGATTCACCAACACGCATGTGCACGATTTGAGTGCATCGGTGGAGAAGCTGCAAGTGAAGGAAATTTTTGGAAAGATATCGAGATGCATTGGTTATTGAATGTTTGTACTGATAAAATTTTATCCTTTCAGTAGAATATATTTTTACTTGCATTTAAAAGTGTTACTATTTATTTGGGGAAAATTTTTCTTTTCTGAAGATCCACGTTAACGTGTGCCGCAGATTTGCAAATGTGTACACTGCACACTACAGTATGAGTAGGAGCAGTATAGTATGAATACTACAGTGATTCAGCGAGGGAGCAAAAAGTTTGAGAAACATGCAGAGAAATGACATTGGAAACAAAGATTTAAAAGGGGGCATCCTGACTTTTTCACGACTGTGTGTGAGACACGTGTTCTGAAATTGGACAAAACCCAGTTTGTGAAAAGTCATGGTTTTATTTGATAAATCAATAATCAAGCTCATTGACTTGCACTGCCTGTTCTTTTACGAGAATGAATGTGTTGAATTAGAATGTGTTTAATCACTCTGTGTCGTGATTTGGGTGTGAATCGTATCACATCGCGAGATGCCACACACGTATCTTTAATATATCGGATCGGAGATGCTGTATTGAGATGCGTGTTGTATCGGCCTTACAACTAAGATTCCCAACTCTACTACAAATAAAATTTGACATAAAAGACGTGGGTCATTTTCAGGGTGTAGTTACAGCTCAGAGGTTGTTGGTCTTTATCCAGACTGGGGGGGGCTTTCAAAATAACAACCTACTGGAAGGAGAATGACAGTCCCTTCACTGTGCAGCAGAAATAGTCAAATATATTCCAGCACAATACATCCTATGAGCCACACAAGATAGAAAGAAACTGTAGAAGTGCCATGGTCAGTGTTAGGAAAAGATCATGGTTTGGTTTTAATATTACTGTACTATTACTATAATAGTAATAACTATACCTTATTATAATATTACACATCATGAATCAATTTTGTCAGAACTTTGTAGACTTTTACTTAAAACATGCCTTGATAACCAAACCAAATACTGTCAGTGTCTAGTTTAATTAAACTGCTTTGCACTTTTACAGGAACTCTAATTCATATACTGTATTACTGTAGCTAAATGTTGTTTTATATCTGTCCAAAATAGGTCTCTTTTGTAAATGAGGCTGTGTGTCTGAATGAGACTACCTGTATAAATAAAGATTAAATTAAAAAAAAAAAAAAAAAAAAGAATACTAGTACTAAAACAAATACTTAGATAATAACATCATTTCTTAGAGATAGAATAGATGTTGTAGAAAAGCACTGAGGCTGGACAATATGTCTGATGATCACAGTCAATTTAAATGTGTATAATGGCAACAGTATATTACATCATAGTTGTATAGTGATGTAGTCATATCGAAAGATTCACACCCTGGAGCTCTGATTAAAACCTGTTTGTAATATGTGGGTTAATATGAAATGTACTTTTTGGTTCAACAATACTGAGATCGTCTGTGATTTGCAGAAATGTAAAATATCATTTTTGGTTTATGATGACTGGGTGGAAAAACAGCATGTAAATAAATAGTAATGGACATTAGTTACAAAAAAGGAATACACATACAATATCACATGAGAATTGAGTTACATTTACAAAAATGTTTGTCAGTTGGCATTATGTGTCAGGTATGAATGATATCTATAAATCAGATGTCAGACAAAAATCTATAACATGACCAAAACTCCTAAACAGCGGTTCTAGTGCCCACTATGGTATTGCAGTTTTGAGTGAGCTTAAAGATTTATTTTTGCACAGTTGCATGAGAACAACAACAAAAAAATACTGTTTTTTTTTCTTTTGAGACCAAAGGCCTTATTGTCCAGCAGCCAAATGAAGAGCAGCAGCATACAAAAAAGGTCAAAGCAAAGGTCACCTTAACACACTAATTATATGTGCAGTATATGATAAAACATGATAACACATAACACACATATAAATGACATATAATGACGATAATGGCTTTTAAAGTTGGAAGTTGAAGTATCTGATTTACATCTGCTATTCAACTCTATGTGCTGCGTCCAGTAAACATAACAGTTTATAGAGAGATATGTATAGATGTATAAATCAGGTGGATGATGGCAGAGAAGTCAGTCATTTGTAACTTTTGCTTCAGTGTTTTTCACAGATTATCTGCTCTGTATGGATGAACAGTTGTAATGTATGGTTGGCTTGTAAATTGACCATCATTGATTGACTGCAGCTGTGTTTTTCCCATGACGCCTGTACATGAAGGGATCAATGAGTCACATATGAATCATGTGTATATGCACAGATCTGATTTAAAATCATTTGAGTGAACAATGTAAGAACTTTCATGGCTTTCTTTACTTTATTTATTTTCCATGTGCTCTTTGTTAAGATCACAATTTCACTCATCATTGTAAACATGAGTGGGGGGAGGGGAGACCAAAGACCACAACATTATTAAATATGGGGTTGAAAGAACAATAATTGAGTTGTGTTGACATTATAATGTTGGTAATTACATCAACTTAATTTTTTGTGTCATTTAAACTTGAATGTGTGCACCATTGATTGATTCGACATGTGCTTATAATAAAATTGATTTCATTACTCATTTCTTTCCAGAGCAGAGGACGGCTCCATCCACTTGGTGTAGAACAACTAACAGTTTACAAGTAATAATATGTCTGGCAGCGGGCGCCTGTTTTCAGCTCAAACCAAATCAGGTTTTTTATCTAACGTACAGTGTAATTACAGTGATGCTGTCTGACATGCCATGCAATTTGCTGGACCTTTAACTGAAAATTAAGATTTTTTTGTCTCACTAAAATTTCATTAAGCAAAGTTTTTTTTTTTCTCTGTAGAGGAAAAGTTAGTAGCATTTTCCACAAACCGTGTCTACAATGCATTGTAAAGTATTATGAACATATTTATGTATCACCTACAACATAATGGTGCGTAGAAATGATTATGAAACGTAATGATCAGTCACAATGCTTTAAAACAATTATATTATTATCTCCACCAAGGAGGTTATGTTTTTGCCGGGGTTGGTTTGTCTGTCTGTCCGTGTGCACAATAACTCAAAAAGTTATGGACGGATTTGGGTGAAAATTTCAGGAAATGTTGATACTGGCACAAGGAACAAATGATTAAATTTTGGTGGTGATTGGGGGGGGGTGACCTGATCTGCTTTGGCGGAGGTTTGTGCTCTCCGAGTGCTTTTCTAGTCATTGTAATGTATACATCCATATAGAGGTGAAGTTCCTGCCATTCCTGTTCTACCCCATGGGACCTCATTTCGGGAAATAATTGTATTGCAGTCAATTTTTTAATCCTGTTTGAATTACGCCATCATTTACACATGATTTTTGCCCATTTAAAAGATCGTTTTCAACTTAAGAAAGTCTCATTTTGTTGTAAAATTGTTGAAGGAACAAGCTGTGAAAAAACATAAATACAAAGACTACATGCTCAAAAGTCACAGAGGTAACGTCGTCATCATCTCTGTCCAGTCTGAAGACGTCTCTGCACCTTCAACATGACCAGAGTAGTGATTTTACCTCTTTACTTTTTCACCCTCCTCTTGAAGAATGGGGTGAAATATGTTGAGGTAACAACTGTTTTGGTGTTGGTGATGTGTATCATATGAGCTGAGAACAAGCTCCAACATTCTTGATTTGTGAAATTATAATTAAATAGACAAACATCATATGTGTAAAACCAAACGACCTTAAAAAAAAACTGTCAATTTTGTAATATTTTTTCGACAGTCAGGTCCCATCATGGGGCAGAGTGCAAGGTAAGTAAGTTTAGTAAGTTTAACATTTTCTGTGAAATTGCAATGGTTTATTGATCTTATATTAGCCTTATTGGGAGGTTTCTGTATGCTAAAAGCCTAAACAAACACATTCATCGACAAGCTCATATAGTTCATTAATCTATGCATCATTTTCCCGTTTTCTTCAATTGCTTTCTACAAGAACAAGGATAAAAGAAAAATAAGAATGTGTTTATTCATTTCTGTAGTGTGCAATGCTTGGGTAAAAGGTGAAACATGATGCCACTGATTTCTTTTCTGTTTAAAACCCACTAAACAGTTCACATGAAACATTAGTTTGCCTCCAACATGATATAGATGTCTAGAAGAAAAATACAAGTTTGTTTAGGTGATGTTTTATAGACCAGTACATAAGGCTGATGTAATATGATGATAATGCAATCTGCCTGAAACACCTTTTTCCTTTCACTTCACAATAAATACAATATAGAATTTAAATAAACTATGATAATGAAGAATCTACAGCAGGAAAAACATACATCGCTACGCATCACACAGCCATGTAGCATCACTTTTATTGGTTGAGCAAAGCATGATGGGAAGTGACAGTGGTGCCTAAGGCGACTTGAGAGAAAAAGAGAAGACAGAGAGAAAAAAGGGAAGAGGAGATCAGGATGGGTTGAGCTGTACTGTTACATCAGTGTATACAGCAATGCACACACATATAAATCATCCTACAACAGGAAATGAGGTTAAAAGGACAAAGGATCAACCTCATGGAGCATCTGAAGAAACAGTGGTGTGGTAGGTTATAGCTGAATTTCAAACTACTATTTTTAAAAATTTTCTGTCAGCTGTTTCCTGTTACATCAGTACTGTCAGAAAAACAGTAACTTAGAGTTTGACGCCCTAAAATGCTGTTCATGAATGTAATGGCCCTCTTCAGGCTTTATACATCAAGTTTCAGATATTGACAATAAATGACAATGACAAATGACAATAAAGAAATCTGTAATTTTCACATATGATGAGGGGAGGATTTTTAGCAGAGTTTTCTCTTTCAAGCACATACTTAAATTGCAATGGCCAAAATATAAATAAATGGAGGTAAATTTAATGTAGTGACGATTTCATGTCACTTCAGCTTGGCTATTGATATAACCTGCAACTAGTATAATAAAACCATCACTTAATTCAATTTAATTAAAATGGTTCCTTCCTAGTCATGCAAACATGCATAGACACTCACTGCATATTGTTTATGCGGCAAAATAAAAAGGTCACAACAGAATGCAGAGGAACTGTTTAGGTATGGAAAAGGCATTTGGTCAGTGTTTCACCATGGGTTACATGTAATGTCAGTTTTTCTTTTTTCTTTCTTTCACTTCATTCGTTTATTTCGAGCATTTACAGAATACATGCAAGTTCAAAAATTCCAGAATCATTCATTTACACTTCAAAAGGAGTGGGAAAAAGAAAAATAGGATCAATGGCCCTGTAGCTTACCGGCCAAATTAAAAGCTTTGGGAAATGTATCCAGATGCCATTTATTATCACCCAGTTATGTGTATTTATTATATTACAGAAATAGCCCATGTTTTGGTCATATTCCAATCAGATCTGTAAAAAATTCCAACTTGATATCATTGATACTTACTGATTTATTGGATCAACACTATCTATCACCACCACTATCTATCTCTTATCATGGGAAAATTTTTCAAAGTGGCACCAAATCCAGAATCAGATCCGGACTGAAATAATTTCAATATCTTGTGTTGACATCATCATACAGAAGCTGTATACCAAGTTTGAAGTCAATCAGAACTGGAGTTTTGGAGAAAAAGATGATTGAATTTTTTTCCCCATAAGAGCCCATATTAAATTTTCCGTAAGTTCCCAGATCCAGAAGAAGATCCTGATCAGCATGTGGCCATTATGTTTTGGTCGTCTCCCCATCAGGGCTGGACTGTAGAAATGTACACTGGATATTGTTTATATTTACTGAGTTATTGCATCCATCCACTTCCTATCTCTTATAATGGGGAAATTTTTCAAAGTGGCACCAAATCCAGAATCAGATCCGGATCCAAATAATTTCACTAACTTTTGTTGACACCATCATAAAGAAGCTGTATACCAAGTTTGAAGTCAATCGGAATTGTAGTTTTGGCGAAGAAGACGATTGAAGTTTTTGTAACGGACGACAGACGACGACAACGGATGCTGCATGATGACAATAGTTTACGGCCTGTCAGCCGGTGAGCTAAAAACTTATTTAATCCCACCCCCATTCTCATCATGAAATAACTTAATTTAATAACGTTACTCACTCCTGTCCTTAGACTTCCTTAGACGTGTTAATGAAGTACTATCACCCATTCATCACCCCAAACTGGACTATTGAATGGGAAAGCCTTCAATACCATATTTTACAGTGCTCAATTAAAAAACTAAATGTGCGTAATTACAAAATTAAATGTGTTCAGACATTTAGGTTTTGTCTTGAAGCACATACTGCATTAGGAAAGTGTCCAAAATGATCAAGGCCACTTAACTGTTTTTGATATACCTTGTTTACCTGAGAAGTCAACCAGTTACACATGCATGCCAGGATTTGATCCCATCTTTTTTTAATGTATAACCATCTGGTGTTAGAAAATGCAAACAACAATAGAACCTACAGTTCCTTAAAAATATTGGACCAGAGGCCAATAAAACAGGGTCATTATATTATTTAGAAATGGTACAATCTTTTACGTTTTGAGGAATTTCATACATTTCTCATGCACAAAAGGGATTTTTAAGAACAGTTTTGTACCACAGTCAAATGGTATAAAAGGTTCTGTGTTGGGATTCCCAGTTGGTTTCTGTGTTGACTTTGGCTGTTCTGTCTGTGCTGTACAGGTTTCCTCCAGGTCCTCTGGTTTCCCCCCACCATCAAAAACAGGTGTAAGTAGGTTAATTTTGCTGTCGGTGCCCTTCACCAAGGTACTCATGAAGATCTGGAGTTGGTCCCCGAGCACCTTCAGTGGCAGCTCACTGCTCCTAATGTGCTAAGTGCTAATGCAAATGCTAAGTGCTGTGTGTGATAAAATGGGTAAAATGCAGATAATGAAGTTGGTTTACTTTAACATTAAATGATATTAAAATATAACAGTGAAGGAGCCACTGAAAAGACATGTGCAAGTGGAGTATGTGAACCAGCAAAATGCAGTCAGTCCTCTGTCTCAGCTGTTATAGCTGAAACACCTTGCTATAAGAAATAAAAACACTGACTAATCTAAAAAAATCTCAATGTGATGAAACTGTGGCTCGCAGAAATACAAATCTGTGAACACTGAATCATCTGAGCATTGATCACCAGGGTCTTGATATTTTTGTGTTCTTAATTTGCACTATCATTGGATTTCTTTTTGATGTGTCAAAATGTTTTGTCTTTTATACAGATTTTAATGTTGCTTTGTCATATTTTTAGTCTTTATGTTTATTTTAGTGTTTCTGAAAAGCTTAATCAAGAGTAAGGTCTGCAAGTTAGCTACTAAGTCCCATACACATTGCATTCTTTTTAAAGGTTACAATGAATATATGTGTTGTTCCTGTAAAATAACATTTATACAAGATGAGATTCATTTTTCTTTTCTTTTGAAATGGAAATCTGTCATTTAAAGAAGGGGAAGGATGTAAGTTTGAATTTATTTTTGTAATAATTTGATGTGTACAAACTTTAGGGAATGTAATATGATTGATTTTCATTTCATTATTGTATTTTCCCAAATCTTATGAAACATTTTGTGTTTACATTGTGGAACTAAATTGGTAGTAACTGTTTTCTGAGAAGAGGGAAAAGCCTCAAAGGGAAAAGGATGCTTTGTGGCTTGACAGGAAAAAATAAATAAAAAAGCAAAGTGAAGGTGGAATCAGTCCCACAACCCTTATTTAGTTAAGTAACACTTAAGTAACACAACTGCAAATGGGAGAAAACACACAAAAAAGAAAACTAGTACTAGCTGCTTTTTGTCTATTATCATTTCATCTCCCAACACTAACGAAATAAATAAATATTTCCACATGACATTTTTCAGCTGCTTTATTGTTAATCATTAGTTGAAATTAGTCCACATGAAAATAATAAATAATATTCATAGTGATAACTCTTCATTGGTCCTTTAAGAATGTACAGTGTCAGTGTCAGGAGACCAAGTCCCAGTCATAAACCAGTGACCTTGCAGCCTTGTCTCAGTTACACACATTAACACTCCAGCACAAACAAAAAAATGACTCTCATATTATACTCTGAAAGTCAAGTAGTTTGTTCATGTGTGTGACTGATTGCATCGTGTTGAGGAGGATCCAACGTGGCGTCCTTCATCTCCACCAATATTACATGTGCCAGCAAAGGTAACACTGCAGAGTAATCATAACAACATCTCTGAATCATAATGCCCTGTAATGAGATTTGCACCCACGTGTCCATTGATTTCAGTCTGTCTGCACCCTCTCAGTCTGAAATAGGCTGAAATTGGTTCTGGCACCAAGAGCTACCTTAAAAGAGTGATAAATAAGACAGAAAGCAAAGATGCAAAACTGTTGTTCAATGTGAAACAACAAGGTGTGTGTGAATTATGGGCACAGTTTGTGTTTGAAAACCATGTGTAATGTTTGCATTTGCTTAGGAGGTTAATCCACAGCCATCCATGCATGTGTGTATGTTTGTGCATGCAGGCATGTGTTTACATTATGTGACACAGTGGGTACATGGTTATAGCTGAGTGACTGTTCATTCAATAGTGAACTACATGATCTAAAGAACTTTAATTAACCCATATAAAGAGATGATATTCATAACACAAACCCATTTGCGCTTGATTTGAGCATTTTTTGTGTGTTTATATATGTGTTCCCATATTTACGTGTGTCTCCTTGTATTTGTCATGTGAGGCGAGAGTTGGAATTGCCAGCAGGTTCTCTCATTAGCAAACAAGAAATCACTTTCATGCTTTTAACCCATGAGACTCTATAGATAAAGGAAGAAAGACAGGATGACAGACAGAGGCAGTGAGAGGGAATATGAAGAAAGACGCTATGACTGACTCACTGGGTGACTTAATAGGTTTTCAGCGTAAAACGAGAGAAAAACTGGAGTGAAAGCAGAGACAGAAACAAAGCCGGAGAGGCCAAGGCAGGAGGAGGCAGACAGGGCAGACGGCCGACGGAACATTATTTATGGGCTGGGAGTAAGGTAACATGAAGGTACATCACAAGTTAGATTTGTCTTCTAAAAAGCTACAGCAAAGACTCACTTGTCTCCCACTCCATCCCCCTCGTACACTCTGAAACACTCACACATGCTCACAAAACACACACAGAGTAAGCACGTGCACACTAACACACTTCTGATCCCATTCATGTATCAATATTTCAGTGTGGTAGAGTGGGGATGCCACTGTTACTAGGCAGACTACCGTGAGAAACAATGATTTACAATTATCATCATCACCATCATCATCATCATCGACAGAATATGAACTGTGACGCAAATGAACACTGAAGCAAGGACAGTGTTTAGTATCAGCACAAACACACGTAAATACACACTGCCACAGGAAATGAGACATCACTTGAATCATCAGCTGCACATGTGTCAATGCGATGTGCTTGGAGTTTACAATGAAAACATACATAACACAATACATTTAATTAAAATATTTTAATGAGCCTATACCTTTCAACAGTCCTTCAATTTTTTTCAGTTTTATTCATACAGTTCAAGACCAGAAATTAGAGATTCACTCCAAAGGCTTGAAAACAAACAACAAAATACAACACCTTCTGTTGTTTAACCCTTAAAAACTCACCATTAGAGAAAGGCTTGATATGTACTGTGAGCTTATGTGACAGCACACATTTCATTGTGGATTATGGGATGTTAAACTGATATGGGAAAATATTCTGCCAAGAAAACAAGCTGGAAAGCAAATTCAGGGTTTTTTCTTCTCTTTCTTGCAATGGCAAGTTTGTGCAATAATTAGCACAATAGGTCAAAACATGTTATCATACTAATTGATCACTATGACACTTTCTACACATCAACATACTGACCAATATGTCTGATGAACATGAAGCGGTCATTTGACTGATTTTGTTAAAGGTTGTTTTGTTATTATTTGCCTATGTGTTATATATCTATATATAGTCGTGTAAAAAAATTATTAGACCACCCTTGTTTTTTTCTATTTCTTGTTCATTTTAATGGCTGGTACAACTAAAGGTACATTTGTTTGGACAAATATAATGATAACAACAAAAATGGCTAATAAGAGTTTAATTTAAGAGCTCATATCTAGCCATTTTCCATGTTTTTCTTGATAATAACCAAAATCACTTAAGTTCTTACATCAATAACTATAGCATTGTACTGACAAAAACAGTGCTTTTAGGCATTCCATGTTTTCTTTTCTGTCTGTTTTAGTCACACGACACACACAGGAGTTAGTACTTGATTGCATAACCATTGTTTTTGATGACTTTTGATGGTCTAATAATTTTTTCCACGACTGTATCTGTATCTACAGGGTGTGTGAAAAGTAACTAGGCATTAGAAATTGCTTATAGAATTTTTAATATCACTGAAGTCATAACGAAAACATTTTTTAAACAGACAACACTATTTCTTATTGTCTTATTTCACGGATTCAGGAGGTTCTCAATGATATCCCAGACGACATCCTTCAGAAGGTTGTTGAAATATGAAGATTTACTTTTATTTTCTCATATAATGAAGAACATGGATCATTTGTTTCAATACATTTGTAACAGGAATATGGATTTTATTACCAATTTTTAATGCCTAGATACTTTTCACCCACCCTGTATCTATATCTATATCTATATCTATATCTATATCTATATCTATATCTATATCTATATCTATATCTATATCTATATCCACTGTGGCGTAGAAGGTTGGAGAATCACCTTGTGACTGAAGGGTTTGCTATTCAATTCCTTGGACAAGCAGAGAAATTGCTGGCTGATGTGCCCTTGAGCAAGGCACTTAAACCCCATTTGCTCCTCACAGCAGCCCACTGCTCCTAGTCTGCAGTGTGTGTTGTGTTCCTGCATGCTCAGCTAGTGATGTATTAAAAGCAAAGGGTCCATTACAGCAAACTCTATACAGGTAAATAAAGACTCTATATCTATATGGACAAAAGTATTGTGAATCCAAGGTGAATCCAAGCCTTTATTTCTAACAAGGACTGGGCGATAAAATTACAATAATTGTAACATTTTTGCAGTACACATTTTTCTCTCATCCTTAGGGTAAATTTTTTACATTGTCACCATACATGCCTAAAAAATGCTTCAAAGCTTGTTTTTACTTAATTTGACTTCTTAACGTGAAAAATTCGTATATCATTGTAATTGTTTTAAAGGTTCTACTTCTACATTTCTGAATCATTCTGAAGTGTTTTCTCAAATATAAATAATCATTTTAAATCAGAAGCAACCATACAATTTCTGTAACCTGCAGCCTGGAAGAAAAAAATCAGCCTCTACACTTAAGAGAGATATTGATTAGACATTTATGGTGGTAATTATCAATACCAACTGACCTGAACCTGAACCTGACTTGAGTCATGGTAACATCTTGTAAATAACATAATTTAATTAACACATGCATAAAATCAGTGGCTTGGCTTATGTCTATGTAGAGTCTTTATGAGGGCATTCATCTATGTTCTGATTAAGTCATAAAATAAAAATAGATTTGTTAGTTAAATTACACTTACATTACAATTAAAAATCAGGATAATAACCTTTACACCAGGTTTTTAAGTAATATTAAATACAGAGAGGGCTGCAGCGCTTAGTTAAACACCATGTACACTAAATGCAGGTCATATCTGCCATGTAAAATTTAGAGGCGTGTAATTATTAGCTCTTTATGCCACATCTAACTAATGTGCTCCCACTACACGTTCCCTTCCTGTACCCCTCACCTCATTGGTCTGGCTGCAGGGGCAGAGGGCTGGCAGGCTGGGTGGGGTGGGGTGGAGGGACTGAATCAGTATCCAGGGAGAAAGAGAGGGATCACATCTGGACCACAGTCTGAGCGGGAGGAAGAGCAGAAGCAGGAGGAGGAGGGGTGGAAATAGACGCACTTGAATGAATCATTGCCCTAACTCTCCCTCGCTCGCTCACACACATACACACCGTCACCCTGTCTACCCTTCCCCACAGCGTGTTGCGCCCTGCAGCACCCACTCCCATACAGCTGCCGACCCCCCCCCTCCCCTTTTTTTTTTTTTTTAAATACTCTGACACAGACGTAGTTACAGTGCATTGAGCTCACACACAGGCTCAGACAGCCACATGCAAAACACTCTACAGCATCACTACTGCATCCAATTTGATTTCCATTTCTTTATGCAACTTTACAGAATGCCACATTAACACTCCTTTCATCAGCAGAGCATTTGCATTTGTGCATGCCTTGAAATTTCAGATCGATTTAAAGGAGCAGCCTGTGGTCATGTTTGCCCTGTTGCAAATATCAACTCCCAACTAATGGCATTTACATTGACATTTCTACCACTCTGCTTCTCTTCACAGATGGCGTTAATGTTTTTGGTAATGCCCAGCATGCTGTGAAGCCTCCTTATAAGAACTTTGCCCCTCAGCTCTTTTTTTTTTTTTCCCTCCTGTGTGTGTTGTCCATAAACACACGCATAGACCCATCCAGGCAGTCAATGGAGCCGCAGTGTGTTGCGGTGATTGTGCTGGTCAATGTGCTCCGCTGTGTGACTGCATGCCCCCAAGACTGAGGCTGAGTCTAGACACGAGTCAGCCAAGCCGCCCTGCTGACCTATATCCTACAGTTACACTAAGTGAGAGACATAGAGAATCACACAGAGAGAGAGAGAGAGAGAGAGGGGAAGAGTGAGGGAACGGAGAGAGGGATGGGGGGCGACCGAGACGAGAAGAGAGGATGTGGAAAGTGAAAGGCTGCCACAAAGTAAGAGAGCAAATTGAGAGAAGGGGAAGAGGAGATGGAGAGCGAGAGAGAAAAACATGCAGACAGGAAAGAGGTGGATGGAGGACAGGGAAAGAGGGGAAAGCGAGGGAGCGATGCAGCTATGGATAATTCAGGATGAGTTAAAAGGGGGAAGGGATAGGAGGAGAGGAGAGATTGAAAGTGGCAGCCACTAAAGCAAAGAGAGGAAGAGAGAGAGAGAGAGAGAGAGAGAGAGAGAGAGAGAGAGAGAGAGAGAGAGAGAGATGGCTAAGTACAGTATGTAAAGCAAAAGCACTGAAGAAATCCCAGGAGGAAGACAGCAGACATATTAAATTATGGTCATCATTATATCATAAAAGAGCACTGTGCTGATTTACAGCATGGTATATCATATAACCCTCTTTGATTGTCAGTAGTATGAGACATTTTTAAGTAAATTTATATGTTAGTTGCCTTTTCAGATCATTTAAGTTTCATAAATCAGTCGTAAATAAAGCTAATAAATACTGAATTCTAAATGCACGCTAACATAAAACAAAAATTACGCCTGTAACAGTATAAAAATATAAATAATTGAGAACATTGCTGTTCATATCAGAGAATAAGCAATGGTATGATACGAAAATATCAGTTTCACGTCGTACAGTGTTACTCAGTTATTGGTATTGAAGGAGAGAACCTTTAAATTAATGAAATCAGAAAGTCTGTTTTAGTTGATCAAACAGTATCAATTGAAACTTAATACCGTCTCAGTGGAAGTATGTCCATAAAGTCTCAGTTTTTATGAAAAAAATAAATTACAATCCTCTACAGTTCCTGTTCCAGTAAAAGAACTTTGGATGTAAAAGAAGCAAGACCTTTAAAATGCTCTGTTCAGAAATATGTGAGTCAAACTGTATAACATAACATTTTGTAAAAAGAAAAAAAAAAAAAATAACAGTAAGTGGATGAGAAAAAGCACACATACAGATGCAAGCCTGTGTCCATTTTCTCAGTGCCATATAAAAGCAAATGCAGGACAACTTTCAATTTATTTATTTTTATGCTGCTGATGCTGCTGCAAAACTAGTTCACATCCTAAATTTTGCCTGTTGATAGTGAAATGTGTAAAGAAGGACTGAACTAAACCATGTATCTGATGAGGTTTTATTATGAAAAATTATGAAAAACTTGTAATCAATAATTTGGTAAATACACAAAATACAATAGTATTATTTAAGCCGTAGCAGCCATCCTTTTGTTATGGTTTGTATACATCCAGGGAGTAGAGCCACTCTGAAGTAACTTAGTATTTACCATCTCAACCATAAACCTCAATGGACAAATCATCATCTATGTCTTTCCAATTTTTTCTTTCTTTTTTCCCATTACTCTTCCTCCCATGTATGGGAGAATGAATAGGCCCAGACAGAAGAGGACAAAGACTTAACATGTTTTTCTCTCTTTTCTTCTGTGTATTGAGAGGATGAGCTGGACTGTACTAATAGTCTTTGTGTGTGTGAATGGGACAGAGGGCTTTTTGTGTGTGTGTTCCAGACAGCAGCGCATAAGGCAGGACTTAAGTAGATGTTCGCCAAAGCGTACGTAATGCCAGAGAAATATCAACTAATCCCTACACTCTTCTACCCTACACCCCTCCCTCACTGTTCATTCTTCTCCTCCTCATACTCATCATCACCATGTTGTTACATTAAACCCTCAAAGTAACATATCTCACCGTGTCCCTAAATCTGACCAAATTCTGTACTGAGGAAGTGATTCACAATTCAGAGGTGGGCAGGCAGACATGCAATTACACCTATACTATAGCAAGTGCATACTCTCTCTCTTACACACACGTACACACTCCATGGGGTATTGTTGTTGTGTCTTAATCCTGGTGGATTAACAGACTAACAGACTCATTTTACCTCAGCCCAAACAAAGAGAGATGTCAAATCATCCACCCAACGCTAAAGGTGATGATCGCATTAACATGATGAGGCTCTATATGTGTTTACTAATGTTTCTGTGCTTATTTGTAGGGGGCAGGGTATGGTGGAGGTTAGCTATCTAATGACCACTCCATGAGGAAAAAAAAAAAAAACATTTTCCTGTTACACCTGTTGTGGAAGGTTCAGGCAGACACTCCCTGTTTTAGCAGAAAACACACAAGCAGAAGGTGCCGCTTTACATCAGACCACGGTGTTAACGCATGCTCCAGCCTCTGATTGCATAGGATGTCATTAGCCAATATGCTAACTCCAATATTCTCACAGAGCTGTGAGTGTAAACTGCTTAAAGACGTAATCTTATATGCTCTGTAGGAAATGCGGCGTTCTGTCAAACAGTGGTGCTGCAGAGTGTCCGCTAATCCACATGCTAGACTCCAGATTAACGAGAGGAGATGGGGATGTGGGTGAGGGAGGGGTTAAAAACATGCTGCCCAGAACCTACCCCACCCCCCTCTCCATCATCATCATCATCATCATCATCACACCACACACACACACACACACACACACACACAAACACACACAGATACACACAATCGCTCCCCCTCCCTTCAGATTACAGTGCTTAGTGCTGCCCCTGTGCGACAGACAGTAAGAGGATCTCTGGACGGCGTCCCTCAGGGCCCGGTTATTGGTCGAGAAAAGCCCCCTGGAACCAACACCTATACTGTAGGGGTCAGAGGTCAAGGGGTAGGGGGATGGATGGGGATGGGTGTAAGATGAAGTTATGAAAGATACTGTACATCTGTCTGTTGTAGAGAGGGATTATTGTAAAGTAACACAGCCATACCTCGGATCAATAAGATCAGAAAAAAAAAGCATAAAATGTGACAGTTTAGGAAACGACACAGACAATGTGACGTAATATAAGTGATCTAACAAAATGGTTTTGAATATTCAGGAGAATAAAGACAAACAAATCTGACACACAGCTTCACCCGTCCTCATACAAATGTCAGAAAGTGTCTCCTACCTCAAACAAACCATCAGTGAATATTAAACGAAGACACTGATTTGCAAAGCTGTTGCTATATTCTCCATTGGTTTATATCATTACGAACCACTTCAGAAAATCAACATAACTATCAAGGACCCCTGAACATGAAAGCCTCACACAGTCCCAGTCTGCAATTTCCTCCCCATTTCAACGTCGACGTTTATTAAGCTCTCCCAGAGAAATCAACGACGACTAAATTATTTTGAGAGAGCGCCTCGGGCTACAGAGGCATATTCGATATGCCTACTGAAAGAAAAAAGTATATATATATATTTAAATATATACAGTATATTAAGAGGAACAAGAAAAAGGGGAGAGAAGGGGAAAACGACTGACTCAAAGTAAAACTTGATTTAATATCTTAATGGCTTTGTGTGAAAAAAAAAAAAAAAAACAGATAATAGAGAAATCCAATTAAAATCTGATGATTGGCACTGCGAGGTAGAGACATGAAACTGTTTGTCTGATCCACTAGGTCTATATAAAGCTTTGATTAGATGATGCTAGTAATAGTGCCAGCCAGACTAATAGGTTGTATATTTTTAACTCTGATATACCACAGGCTCGAAGCACTTAACACAAATGTATAATACCACAGCTTCAACAAGGACCACCGACAAAGTGCAGTAGTCAAAGAATTATCACAAGGAATAATGCTAATACTTGCATGAACACATCAAATTGTAGTGAACCACATTCAGAGAGCATGTGTGTCTGTGCATGTGTGTGCGGTGGGTAAGCATTTCCCCTAATGCCTCTCAAGGTGACTTGGCCTTCCTCCTTCAGGGCTTTCCTTTCAATTCTTTTTGGGATTGAAATTATGATGAAGTAATTTTTCTACAGAAATTGCCTATGTCACTTGTGGTATCTCTCCGCAAATTTCTCAAGTGTATTTTCAATCTCTCCCTCTCTCCTCCTCTCTCTGACTCTCATCTCTCCCTCTTTGGCTCGCTTTCTTTTTCACTGAGCTCTCACTTGACATGTCAATGTGTCAATGTCATATTACATAGAAGCAATATATGTGAAACAATTTGGCGCATAGAGGGAAAAACCAGCAACCACTTCATTTCACAGCGGCAAAAACCGCCTGTCTTTGAAACAATGAGGTATACGGTCACGCTCATGTATAAAAACACACAAGAGGAGCTGTGCACAGGCGCACAAAAACACACACAAAGTCATAGACACACGCTTATACCCACACACACATATAGTTTCACAGTGAAAAATCACCTGCTTGTTTCAGGGGAAAATAAGTGTGGAACATGTCGTCAGATTGGAGAGGGAGATTCCTCAGAGACTGGTGGCCTAATTTCTTATTTTCAAGAGGAAACTTATCTAATTATATATAAGTTAACTTCGTAGTGGTCGATTCAAGGGCAGCACTGACTGGTATGAATGAACAGCCTTAAAAGAAACAAGGCTAGCACATCCAGCTCTCTTTAGGCCTGATGTTTTACCCCTTTGAACACATTTATGCCACTTGTTTACACAGAATAGTTGCATGACCGTAATGTTGTTAAGGACTATGTGTGGTGTTTCAGTTTGCATGAGTCCACCGCAAATAGGTTTTTTCTGCTTTTCTGTGTGAGTTGTAGTCACATTCTCACACCACATTAGAAGAATTTAGAAGCACAAGATTTCAAGATAAGACTCTATATTGCATGGTATTTTCTGGGTATAGTTTCTGATTAATATCCTATTAATGTACCAATTTTGCATTAATCCATTTGTCTACATATTGTTATTTGGCTCAGGATCTGTCTTTAAATGTTATTTTTTGACCATAAGTAATAATTAAATACCTCCAGCCTTTCCCCTTAATAATCAACACACACTAAACTATGATATTTAATTAAAAGATATAGGAAAAATAATCCAAGATGTGCATTCTTTTCAACTTGCAAAGATGAAATTGAAGGTGCAAGGCACTTTTAATCAGTTACTCTGTAGGGGGTAAGTTCTGAACGTATAAAGTGTCTATCATGTGTCATTCTTGATTTGCAGCATAATATCAAAAGATGGGACCACACTGTGCTATTGTCAACACTGAACCAGTAGACTTAGGTGAATGCAGCATAAAACAGACTTCAGAATATGAAAAAGTAAAGACAGAGAAAGTTAAGTGAGGCAGATGCATTTAAGGTTATGGAGTTACAAAGGAGATGCAGATAGGTGGACAAAGCTTTGTTGAAGTAAAGGTGATTAGATTGGAAATGTTGATGAAAGACCACAATGTATGTATGACAAAAAGCAGACAGGAAAGAGAAGACAGAAGAAAAACAGAGATGAGAAATTGAACAGGGTTAGTGTAAGTGTAGCAACCTACAAGGCGGCCTAATATCCACCAGACAGGTAGATGCACGCACAGTTGCACGAGTCGATCAGGCAGCCAATAGAAACAGACATAACGACAGAAGGATGTGAGATCCCGTCTTGGTGCAGAGATCTGCTTTCTCCGTCTCCAAGTTCAGCCCTTAGGCATGGCCCGGTCTGCTTCTCCTGCTCCCTTCCTCCTTCTAACCACCGCCATATGGACAGAGCTGCCTACTCGCCACTATATCTCATCAAACTCCACCTCCATGTTCATTATTTTCCCATCCTCACTCCACAGACAATGTATGTATTTGGTCATTTTTTTTTTGGTATTTTAAAGTCTTTACTATCTCTGTGGCTTTGGGAGAACAGTGAATAGTTGGCAATGAGGGGTAATCCTTCTTAATGGAGTCCCCAGACCTCAGATGGATTGAGGTCCACGCAGCGCTCAGATCACATAAGGACGCATTTTATTGCTTCAACAAAAAGGGATGAAACCTTTATTGTATTTTCAAGCTAACTACCCCCCATTTTCATCCACATCCCCTCCCAGGCTGTCTCCTCTTTTCTTTATCTCTTTCTTCTGTCTGCCTGTCTTCAAGAGCATTTCATCCTGACCAGTCTGGGATTTTATCACGCTTGCTTTGGTCATTACATCACAATTATGGAGCTGTTGGTACAGGAGAAATAAGGGATGAAAAAAAAAAAATGGAAGAGTGGAAAAAAGCGACAGATGAAATGTAGGTCAGTGGAGATGTGCTTGGGGCAGTTTCTCTCTGTGTTTCTCTCAGTCTCTCTCTCTCCCTGGGCCACAGCTAAAGAGGCTAAGAGACCGGGGGTGAAAGTGCCTTTTACCCACACCTGCCTCTCCTCTACCTCACATAGACCGCCAGAGCCTCCGACAGCGTTATCTCTTACAAAACCACTCCAATGACAGACGCCGAACGCCGGTCGTGACGCTAACTGTGTGTGACAGGATTGGCTTTTTCCAGCGCTGAGAGGACAGACAGTCATTCTGCACATTCATAACAAAATCAGCTTTTACACTTTGTGAATATTTCACTTAAGATATCACCAGAGGTCATGAAGTGTTGAGCTGGGGTCGAAGACGACCTGGTAGGAGTGATGCAAAATATCAAGTATGCTGCAATTTTCATCATATTATAATAAAAACATAAAATAATCTGCAGGTTAATTAACTCTGAGGTTGTCACAATGAATGATACGATGAAGTTGCATGTATTATTGTATATATCAATCATTTTCCAGCTGTATAAATATTTAACTGCTACTGCTTTGTGTCTGGGTTTACTCTCAGCAACATTTTTAATTTAGTAGTAATGGAAATAGCTAAACAAAGTAATCAACAAGCAAGAACTCCAAAAAACATGAAGAAACATAATGCAAGGTACACATGTAACCCAATATCGTGGGTATAGGCGTTCAAAAAGCTGAGTAGCTGAAAATCTGCATGAGTATGAAGTATGTAGAGTGGCTACAAGTTGGGATCATATTCTACTCGCCGTTACTTTACACTGGGTCATTCAGTGTACAGTACATTTGTCTATACCCTGGACCTACTCTTTTATTTTCCAGGTCAGTATTTCAGTGTTTCTCAGAGGAAGGAGAGGACCCCACCCTGAAAGCCATACTAACGACACCTGAGACAAGTCGTGTCATCTGAGCTGCTCTTCTTTCGGTGACATAAGATCATTAACCTCTATATGTATAAAACCTTTATAAGACTAATGTGATGGATTTTATTATTGTATCATATGCAAACGAAGTCTTATATAACAATCATAGTGCTATTTATTATTTAAACTGTAACTCCAAGATGGATGTGACAAGTTATCCATTGGAATATGATATAATATTTTAGTTTATTGATGTGATATGTCCACATACTTTGTCTTTATTCCAAAAATCACTGAAGTCAACAGAGGATTTTCTGTGCTTTTCTCTTTAAAAACTCATATCCATAGCTGTCACAGTATATGCAATAAAGTATTAAGACAGTGTAAATGAATAAGCAACAAGAAAAAAATAAATTATTTCATCCAAAGAGGGCTTAAATATGTGTGTGAGTCTAAGTAGTGAGTTTATGACCTAATTGCCATTTTTACCTCTAACTTTCTTATTACATGCGGTACTCAGGAGAGTTTAAGCCAGCAAAAACAGGCCTCAGTTTTTTTTTGTGATATTAGTTATATTTGGTTGTATCCTTAATTTATAGTGTGGCTGTTTTATCAACATTTCAAATGTTGTTTTTTATTCTTAGTTTAAAGAGAACAGCAAGCAATCACCCTTTTTATATTAAAGCATAACTTCTCCAGAAAACTTTTTTCTGTTGTTAAAGAGCAAATAATAAATCTTGTCCTCTTCTAAACACTTTGACAGGTGTCTTGATAATTTCTCAATAAAGTATAAAGGTTCCAAGGTGAATATAATAATATTTCCCAGATGATATCCTTAAAAGGCCTTGGAATGAGACTGAATTGGTGTCTTTTTTTTTTTTTTTCTTAGAGTCTCATTGCATGGCTCTAAGGTAATGTGGAAGGTGACATTAAAACTTTGCTCTTTCTGTGGTCTGTAGCGGCAAAGTGCGCCCTGTGTGCGCAGTGTGCGCTCGGGCTGGAGGCTGAGCAGGAGAGAGTGGGAGGAGCGGAAAGTGCTCCAGTCCAATCCGGACCGCCGGGTAAAGCCTCTCCTATACGTCCTTCCCTCCCTCAGCCCGCAGAAAACAGTGAAACCCTCCCACAGAGGTGAGAGCGCAGATGTCATGAGAAAAGCGACCACACGACCAGAGCACAACAACCGTCGCACCGACCGACCTCAGCCCGCCTCCTCGCACTCCGGTCTGGGATGCTTTTAGCGCAGATACGCCTCCACTCAGGGCAGCCAGTGGACGCAGATCAGCCGCACTCTTTACGCTTTTGTTGTTATTTTTAACCGAGGATCTTGCCCCCAATAACCCCCCTTTTTTTTAAGTGTTTATGTTTGTTTCTTCATGACTGCTGTTTTGGGAAGCGAGCCTCAGCACCAGCTCCTGCAACGCCAACACCATGCGAGGTAAGAGCATCCCCCTGCTCCAAACACCGACACACTTTCCCCAAACCCAGTATCCACAACCTGGCAGCTCCTCATTGAAAGTTTAACCCGGATTTTTGTGCGCTCTAAAGCCGTTTTTAAGACTTTCTCACGCCGGGGGGGTTGTATTTGGATTTCTTCACAGCCTCACCAGTCATCCTTTAATATGACGTGCGTAAAAGTTTATTTGGGTGAGAGTATGTGTGTGCAATAAACAGAATAGTGTCGCAAAACCATGCGTAAAATCATCTGCGTCTGGAACTGGAAATTAAACGTGGCGCATTAAATTTCACTTTAATAATTGAGCCACCGGCCGTAATTGCGGGTGTGTTGTCACCAATCAAATAACGCGTAAGGAAAAAAAACGTATCTGTGTTGGGTTTTAGGTTTTGAAGTTAAAACTTTAGTGACGGCTTCAGGAATAGTTTTCAGGCGCTCCACTAACCCATTTTCGTAACGCTGTGCATCGCGCCGGGGATGGTGAAATTCAACGTCAATGTCGTTAAGTGCGTGTACACAGACTCACACAGACACACAAAACACCCACTGTCTCTCTCTCTCTCTCACACAAACACACTTAGGTTCACATATGTCCCTCCACTCTCCCCAAATATTTCCTTGTATTATGTTTACATTTCTACTAAATCGGTGCGTTCATTTTGTTTTTATCCATGGGCAGTCATAGTTGGTCGGGAATATAATGTATTTACCCAAATTATGTCACCTTTGTGTTTTTTTGCAATAGTGTTATCTACTGTTTAATATTGTGCAATTGCGACTGACGCAAAGTTGCAGCCCCCGTTGACCTGCATGTTATTGAACTGCAATTACTAAATCAGTCTGCTTTAAACTAATGGATGATCTGTTACTGCTTGACATTTTAGACACTAAATGTCAAGCAGCACTTAACATTGAAGCACTTTACTCTAAAACATGGAGATGTCTGGAGGTTTCAGGCATTAAGGTGAGGATTTTGGAAAGCTTTTAAAGGGGAGAAGTTACTTTTATATTTTACAGTTAAAGTACATCTCATGTCATATAAATAAAACAATAAAACATTGTGATATGGTTATACTGGAATCAGAACTATGGTTTAATTATTAGTGTGTAGTGATAGTATCTCATAATAAACTAAACATTTTGTTAAGGTTATGAAAATGATTTTTTTAACCATGATAAATAACCTTAATTATAGTTTAAACTAGCCAAGCTATTTTCATGTTTTAATAAATTACACTGTTACTTAAAATCTATCTATCTATCTATCTATCTATCTATCTATCTATCTATCTATCTATCTATCTATCTATCTATCTATCTATCTATCTATCTATCTATGATCTGAATGTCATATAAAGGTTTCTGCTACCTCAGCTTCAGGCCATCCAACTTTAGGCATGAAAAAGCATGAGAAGGCCAAACACCCTCCATCTCTCTCTCATTCTCTCCGCTCTTATCCGATGGCAAACTCCTCTGTCATGCACCTTGTATTTTATCCATGTTTTAATGGGCCTTGCGACCACTCTCGTGCATGGGAGGCTTTGGGGGGTAAACCAAAAGCTCCAGCTCTCACTTTATAGCCGTGGTTGGCAGAAGAGGCCCCTGAAGCGTCTCTCTCACCCCTTTTTCTCCATCTCTCTCTCTCTCTCCCTCTCTCGCTCTCTGTTTCTCCCTCTCTCTCTCTCCATCTTCCTCTCTCCCTCTGCACGCCCCAAAGGGTTTTGTCAGATAGAATTAAATCAGTGTGGGCCATGCGGCCCCCACTCACAACCTGTGTATGTGTGTGTGTAGTCCCGGCTGCCCTTACAGAGAAATGTGCTCGCAACCACAAGGTTATAAAAAATAGAGGCCCCTCATAAGCAATGGTAATTATCATTTAACAATAGCCACAACTCCTGAAGCCCTGACCGAAGATGATGTCACCCCATCGGCCAGCCAGGAAAAGCCAGTGAAATGGCACACAGAATAATATCATCAGGGCCTTTTCTACATCTCAGAAAATGGAGTATTGTGTTTTTTAATATGGCTCAGCGTTGTGTAGGTTGTAAACAGGATTAATTCTGTAATTTCAGTGGCTACATGATGATGCTCTGCTGTAAACAGTGTTTTTTTCTGAAACCCAGGGATGAAGTTGCATAATAAAATAAATAAGTCTTTATATTTAAGAATATGTGGATTTGAGTCACATTGGTAATACTAGCACCATCCTTGTGAGTGGAGGAGAGTTTTATGGGTATGGATTTTCACAAACCAGCCTGAGTGAAAATTCTACTACTCTGTTTATTTTAACTTTAGATTAATTTTAACTGAATCGATGATAATTATTGCAATTTAAGGGTATAATTACAGAATATAAGTGTTCAGTGTTTATTTTAGTCATAATCAATACAAGATCATCTACATACCTTCACATACATACAAACATATGAACATCTATCTAAATTTCTAAAAGATGTAGCAAAAATGTGTCTGCATGTTGATATTTTCCTCAGTGATCCTTACTAGAGTCCTTGTTATCCTATGAGTCTCCATGCTTTGTTGGGCTTATGAGCTTTTACACTACAGAGATGCACTCAGGTCAGACAGGTCAAAGAGTTCAACGATGGAGCGAGAAACAGGGGAGGAGGTCGTTCAGCGCGCCATTTGATCTCCTCCATTAGAGACATGTGTCAATCACACATCTCCCACACTGCTTCACCATGGGAAAAGATAGGATGACAACAAAGAGGAGACAGAGCAAGAGCAATAAACTATTAAGTTAATGATGAGCTGTGTCAAAAGAAAAGACAGGAGATACCATCAATGTTTGTGCCAATGGTGGGAACACATTTTCCCAAAGACATTTTTTATCTAGGTTATATTCCCTTCCACACGCAGTAGCACAAAGCTTTGCTGAAAACACACACAAACAGCTCCAATATTACGCATGACGGCCTCATGCCAATAGAATTAGTCCCATCCTGCTTTGCTTTGGAGGCTTGTGTGAGCATTGATTTGTCCGATTCTAAAGCATCCCGGGATCAATGTTTAGTCGAAGCCAACGGAAGCTGGGTGTTTAGATAAATCCATGGCACATAACTTGGATAACATGTCTTTGCACAGATTGATAAGTGTCAGAAATTATTAAGATTTACATTAGCAAGCCATACTTTTAAGTGTTTATTCATTAGTTTGTATCAGGAGGTTTTGCTTTTATTGCATTGTATGAAATTCTGCAAACTGTTTGGTATTTACATTAGATAAGGTATATAAACTTTGTTGAAAGACTTTAAGAAAAAACACATTTCAGGGTGGTTGTATGAAAACTCTGTGGTGCACTGGAACCAAAATTTGGACACACTGAATGACAGGGGCAGTAAAAGGAAAGCAGCAGGTCATCTAGTGGCACAGTTTTTGCCACACAATGACTGTTACGTATTATTACCATGAAATCATTTTTTGCTGGTAATAACAGACTCCTGCTTCATGCTTTGCACATTTATCAGGGCATGTGTGGTCTGTTGTCAAGCTTGGTGTTGTTGATTGTGTTGTTTATTGTGTGTTTGTGCTGACTAATGGCCTAGTGTTATGTAAGAAGAGAGGAGAGATTACCCCAAGCCCATGCAGGCCACACTGTTAATCCCTCAACTCGGCCCTACTGACTGAGGTACCTACCACTGGAGAGCTGTTGCAACACAGACACGAGTTTACATTCAGGCCTCACTCCCCACCGTCTGTACACCTGTCCTTTGATGCCCACTGTCTATTTCTCACCTAGAGTGTCTGCCTAACCTTTTTTTCCCCTGCTCCTACTAAAAACATCCCGTCATGCTGTGTGTGTGGCCTGGATTGCAGTTCTGCGGTCCCACTGAGCTGCTATCATAGCCTGTGTTTGTTTAGCATGTGCTCAGCGTGCACTCCATGTTGGTTTTATCCCTGCACGCCTGTCTGAGGGAGTCTAGGCAAAGTGTTTCCCTTTCTCCCCCTCCTCAGTCAATTCTCTGTCTTTTTTTTTAATCTTTATATATACAAAGCGTGGGGTATACGGCACATTTTGGTTTGTGTCTCCACTTTATCTTAGCTGGGAGGGATTTCAGCCTGAACCACTCCTAAACTCTAAATCTGCCTTGAAGTCATAGAGTCTTCTGACAGCTTCTTCTGTTTTGTCAGTTTTACTCATCCATAAAGGCAGCGTGTCTCAATGGAGGTACAATGATATTCAATATTCACATCTCCATCTGATTTACATTGAAGTAAAAACCGGGGGAAGAGAGTGGCTGCAGTGGTTGAATGCAAAAAGTGAGTAATGTGTGAATACATATGCCATAGATATCATTACATGGTTAGCTTTAAAAAAAAAGTGCATGTATCTGCATCATTTGAGCATGAAATCATTGTATTGCCTTGTCACCATTTTTTTGTGAGTGGAGAGAGATATTAAGTGGAGTGTTCAACAGTCTAAAGTGCAATCAGAGAAAGATTCTCTTGTTAGGAGCATTTGGCAAGTAAAAGAAGTAATGAATAAATGTCAGAGATGTAACATTTTATCCATGCAGTCAAACAATTTGTAAAGCAGATGTACAATCTTAAGTACAAAAACTGGACTGAAATCGTTGTGTTTTTTATATATATATATATATATATATATATGTGTATATATATATATATATATATGTATATATGTATATATATATATATATATATATATGTGTGTATATATGTATATATATATATATATATATATATATATATAACAATTTATGTGTGTGTGTGTGTGTATATGTCTTAATTTCAGTATTTGTTGGGACTGACAACATTTCACATATCTACTTTAAAAAAGATTGTGACTGATCTATAAGGTCAGAAAACATTCAATCAAAGGGGAGAATATGGCTGAGTGAATGAATGAGCGAGATAAGGA
The DNA here is from genome assembly GCF_902148855.1 of Sphaeramia orbicularis. NCBI lineage: Eukaryota > Metazoa > Chordata > Actinopteri > Kurtiformes > Apogonidae > Sphaeramia > Sphaeramia orbicularis. The sequence continues at coordinate 32,510,555 of NC_043965.1, forward strand.
AAGCGAGCAAGTAAGAGAGGGACTTATGAGTTATATAATAGTGTAGTTGTGCGTGTGTGTGTGTGTGTACTTGGGCAATAGAGAGTGTGCCTATGCAGAAAAAGTGAGGAATAACAGAAAAGAGGCTGAATAAAACTGCAGATTGTGTTTGTCTGGCATGCTTGTGGCACATAGTTACACAGACACAAACTACACCTGAATATTGGAGCTGTCCTTTGCAATGAATAACGCCAGAACCCATAATAGTACTATCCAAAGTCCACACTTGCAAACCACCTATTAGACTTTAGCTAACACTAAAAGCAGATTAGTCAACAGTATGTACAGTAGGTGTGTAAAAAGTGCAACATTCTTGACTAGTACATGCACATAAAGGACTAATCGGCTATTGGCTTTGTTGCATTATACCATGAAAATATGTTAAAACAAAGCTATTTTTCCCAAAACTATGACGATACATGTCTATAAGTACATAAAACAGTGCAAACAAAATGCAATACTTCAAAGTGCTGTATTTTTTTTTTTTTTTTTTTATTAAAATGAGTGTTGGTCTCCCCATAGTCACAACAGAAGTGTAAAATAAGTATTATTCTCTGCACATACTCTGTGAAGGTGCATAGCACACACTGGCAACAATAAGCCTATAATATGACTTAGCCTAGTGTGGCATCTTTTCTTAATGGCAAAGATTAGCCTGTTTTAGTGCTTGTAATCTCATTGAAGAGACTCTTATTAGGTTTTCTGTGAGTGTCCAAATCCTGAGTTGCCTCTCTTAACCGAGCTATCTGTGTGCATACATGTGTGTTTAAGCAGGCTTCCTGTCATTAACAACCAGAATGCGACACTGAAACAGCCTGCTGCAGCTTTTGCTCTCTCAACTCAGCTTTAATGTTGATAACACATTCTGTTAAATCATCTCACCAGAGAGAGAGGGAGAGCGATGAGGAGGTAGAGATAGAGCAGGTAAGGGCAGAGCAGGCTGAGCCGAGCTGTGTGATAGTCTTTATGATCAATTTGCCTCTGTGAGAGATGCCCCTGGGGCCACTTTGGGGAGAACCTTGTTAGGCTGAGTTAAATTGTTGCCCGAGGCAAGCTATTAGCGGCCATCCCTGGGAGAGGACGCACACATATACTCACACATGCATGCTCACACACTCTCTTAAACAGACACGACGAAATGCACACACAAGCATTCAGACCTTTTTAAATCAAATATAAACTCAAACGAAAACTCATATGCTTGCAGTCTCTCTCAGTCAGAGAGCTTCAGAAGTACACATAAACCCACAAGCACTGCTGGGAGAACTGTGTAAAAGCAGTAAAACCACCATTAAAGATACAAGGAAAAGACCTTCATTTTAATATTCCCCTAAAAATATAGAAGTCATTAATGCAGAACAGTAGAGCTATATGATATGCATTCTCATTACTCTTACATATGTTAACTGCAGAGGTATATACAGTGAGCATTTAATACTTCAAATATATTGTTCATATGTGTAAAATATTTATTTGCATAGTTACAAGCAACTATTAATGGAGCAGAACCAAGTAGTATGTTTTACTCTCAAATGTAATAATACAAAATGCACATGCATATAACTGAAATATTCAAACAGACTTCAAGTATGGGTCTTTACAAAAGTCTTTATGCACGGTATATGAATTAAGTGTGCATTGTAGCTTTGCATTCCTACTCATAAATACACTTTGCTTGCATTAACACTTAAGTCATGCACATCACAACTTCAGTCAGTTGATTTAAAAGAAATAACATCTGACTTTAACACTAAAACATTTACACAGTCAAGGTTGGTATCTTTCTCTCACAATTCTACTCGGTTAACTATTCACTCTGTGTGTTCTAGTCTCTTAATGCTTAAAAGTCCCCGCAGCCTTACTTATGTTGAAGTTCATGTTTTCTGATCTCTGACTATCACTACAAAGAACTCTACTCCAACTAAAGACAAATTTCTCTACACCTTACGTAAGAACTAAAAGCCATTTTCTGTCTCATGGATGTGTCTTCCTTTTTATTTGTCTCTACTCTGTGCCTCACTGGGATAGCCACCTTTCCTCTCCCTTCCCCCTCAAAGAAACACAAACACACACACACACACACACACACACACTGTCATCTACAATTAGGCTCAAGAGAAACACCATAGGAGGAGGAGCGTGAGGTTAAAGGAGGAAGAGGACACGGCAAATGCCAACAAAACATTATTTTCTCACTTAAGGAATGAAACAGCAGGATGTTGGTCGGTGTGTAAACACATTCGTCCCTTTGGTCCTCCTGCGTGAAATATTAAGAGCCCACTCAGTATTAAATGGCTCGCCATGCACACATACATCAGAGAGAAAAAGTGGATGTATGAGCAGGAGATTAAAGCATTCATTTAGTTTTTGTCTGTTTGTGTGTTTGCTTCTGCACATCAGTGTGTGTGGATTCACGTGGCAGATTTGAGGATGATAATGATCAGATGCACACCTCTCACACTTAGACTCATTCCCTCCACTCAGATGCACTCTGACAGTCCTTAAGGAAAGGTCAGAGGTCGCCAGGGTCCTACAGGTCACCCAGGGGGTTGGAGTTTGAGCGTATGCTTGTGTAGCATGTGTGTGTGTGTGTGTGTGTGTGTGTGTGTTTGTGTGTACAGTGACCATGAGAGGCAGATCTGAGGAGGCAGATGGGCACAATGTGTGTGTGGGTATATAGATGTGTTCAGGCAGGGGTTGGGTTTACCCTGTGGAGTATTTCCCACGCCTCCCACTCCTCTTATCCATCTGAGGACACATATTGCATCGTGTGTGTGTGTGTGTGTGTGTGTGTTGGGGCGGGAAAGGGTGAGCGAGCACAGAATTCATACTGTAAAGTCTGCTTTTTCAAAAACTGTTTGCAGTAATGTATGCATTCAAGCATGTCTAAATGTGTGCTTCTGTCTGAACGTGTCTGTGTGAGCATGTGTGTGTGTGTGTGTGTGTGTGTGCCCGTGCATGTGAATCGATGCACTGGATGACAGCCAGTGGCCCCCTTCTGTTCCCTCTCCATGGCGTCCAATCATGCTGTGGCACAATATTCTATGAGCAAACTGCAGCTGATCCTAGACCTGCTATCTGAGCAATTACCCAGAGTGCTTTGGGCCCGCATGGCAAGCTGGACAAGCTCATGCCCTCTGACATACTGCACATGGGGGGGGAGGGTGAGGGCGAGGGTGAAAGACTGTTTTTCTGACTGTTTGTACGCGCTCGTGTGTGCAGTTGCATTGGCAAAGTGTGTGTGTGTGTGTGTGTGGGGGGGGGGGGGGGGGGGGGGGGGGGGGGGGGGTGATGACGGTGGACTGATGGGAAAAGCAGAGGTTGGGGGTAGGAACATGTATGCTCATGCAGCAACAGTGTGACTATCTGTATTGGAGTGGACAAAGACATGCTTGGCGGCGATGGATGGAGAAGGGGGGAGGGGAGATAGGCCTGTGTGTGGCTTTATTATTATGACTATAAACACCTCAGAGCCGACTGTAAAAACACAAAAGGCCTGGACCAGTACAGTTCTGTGGAACCTTTTATCCATGAAGGTGATTCATGTTACTCAAGTCAAAATCTCCATCATCGATCCAGCCACAGAGCTTAAATCAGACACTGAATTCACTTCTGATGTTTCCAAACACACAAAAAAGCAACTGATACTGTGTTAGTATTGGTAAAAATCAAATGACATGTTTAACATTCGTAATAAATAGTAGATAGATATTAAATTTAATGGAACACACATGGACCTTCAGCAAGAAAATTCGTGTTAAAATCCCTGTCATGTTTCGTTATTTGGAGATAATTCATTAATGTCAGTGATTTTGGATTGTTATTGTCTTCTTATACAAGCGGTTTATCATTTAAAATGTACTTATTTTTGACAGATTAATATGGCTCAAAGTCATATTAAAGTATCATTTTAATATTAATGCTGAAACTCATGAAGGTTTCAGATATTTTAAAGGATGCTTAGAGGTCTGCTATAGCACCAACACTATGATTTATGGTAAATAATGCCATTGTCTGACTAACAAAGTAAAGTGACATCAAGTATGGAAGGGCGAAAGAAGTGAATTAATTTGACTTTATTTTACTATTTTTAAGAAGAGCAGATAGTCCAAGGCTCTTCAGTATGTTTTTAGATGTTTCAGACGGCAAAAACAGACGAGAAAGACAGAAAAGTATGACAGCACATAGCGCAAGTCCGTTTGAAACCATATGCAGTGGCAGTGTTTCATTGATTTTAATGGGACAGTATGATGTGAAAACATGACAGGAGACACATGGGAGATAACCCAAGCAGCACTGCTATATGCTATTCCCAGCTGTGTGCGTTAATCCACTCAGTGATCACGCCACCAAAAGTTTCAATGTTTTTCATCATTGGCGCTTGTTCCTCTAAGCTCTGAGAGAGAGGGAAGACAGAGTTACACTGAGAGATGGAAATAGATCATGAAATAGAGAAACTGAAATGATTTCCCAGTCACACAGCCACTTACAGCGAGGAGGAACACTCACAGACAAACGAAAAAGTCAAACAGACTGAAGTGGAATGGATGGCGAACACTGATAGCATAATTCACAGTATATAGACATCTAAGACCAGCGCTGGAGTTGTTCAAATTTAACAAGAAGTGGTGGGGGGTAAAGTGCTGATCTCCTTCATTTTCCCAGAAGATATCTAGTTAACTGGAAAGACGCTATGCATATTTTTAATGAAGTGGAGATACCACCCACATTCATCCCCAACAAATCAACCCCTGGGACTACAGTAGGAGTTGTGTTTGCATTTCTGAAGTGCCTTACACTGGCAAAAGTTATGGTAGAAAGTGATTTCAAATGTTCAGCGTCTATGATACCACAACACTAACCTCTGGTGTATAGTCTTATTGGTGCTGCACTCATAATGTGTGCTGCTCTGGGTGTGCTTCTGGTGTCGACCCTCCCTGCAGGCTCAATGAATGAAACATGCATGTCCAGTCTGGCCTTTAGTCAAGTGCACACGCACACACAGAAACTGAACATGTATAGCAACATCTAGTGGCCTCAATTTGCTGTTACATCATTAGTACAGATGATTAGTATAGTAAAACCTGTCAAACTGTCATGTCACACTGGTTCTTTTTCTTTCTTGGTGTGTGCATAAGTTGTGTGTGTGTATGTGTGTTTGTGTGTGTGTGTGTGAACATATCTCTTAATGAACCCTTAATGATACTCATGACCCCGTGCATGAGCTATTGAAGTGCTTTAGATGAAGTGTTGCTAAGATATTGGCGCTATGCTGCTGCTTTTTTCCTGCACTGCAATGTAGATAATTAGGACTCTATTTAGAGATAGGACCAGCCCATGAAATACACAGGAGATCCTCACTTCATTAAAAATCAATTATTATAACACACGTGCCAGTGCAACACAGCCCTCATGGCCACAATCAACCACTCACACATGCACGTGTAAAAACTCTTGTGGTAGTGCACTATCTATTCTCACATTGACAACAACTACGTATGTGGGTCTCCTTCTTTTCAAAATATATCTGTAGTTGGTTCACTCTATTTATCTTTTTCTCTGCCACTCTCTCTCAAGAGATTGTGTTGCCCTGATCCTCCTCTTAGCTGAGGAAACGCCAGCGTTGCAGTCCCGCTCTTACATAATAACCTCAGGATAACACTCGTGCTCCCGCTGGCTGAGGACGCTGTCAGTCACACAGCCCAGACTGGGTCAACTCAGGGTGGAAAGAAGGCCCATCCTTACTTGTGAAAGAGATGTAGCCAGGAGCGTAACACATATTAAAAAAATAGAAATGACTGATTCTCCTTATGTTTCTTTTTCCTGAAAATGGAAGCCTATTGAGAGGTTAGGGAAAAAGCTACATTAAGCTTTTTGCTCCAAGTTATTTCTATTTTAAGAATTCACTTTCACTAAAGCTTTGAAGCTACAACTCTGTTTGTATAGAGTAAAGCGATGAAATTAAATACTATCCACAATGCATTATCATACTTTCCAACTTCAAAAACAATACAACACACCCTCCATACAGATAACACATCTTAATTCTCCCATAATCCACCAATGCAGCTAAAACTAACAAGACAGCAGGCATGTATTGTTAACTGGATGTGGAAGTGGGAGTCCTTTGGTAAACAAACACTTAAAAAAAGCCTTTGCTGCTGAGAGCGAGTGGCAGGACAAACAGTGATGATACACTGAGCTGGCTCCACACATCTATGACATCACTTCCTTTAAGAATGTGACAGCTTAGCACATCATTGCTGTGACAGCCAGACGAGTGCAGTGAGTGGGTGGTCACCCTGGCAACAGTGATGCTGTCATGACCATCTCCTTATATCCTACCTGACAGTCCCCATTGGCAATGAGCACAACACACACTCAACAATGCACACACCCACACACACATATTCACAAGCACTTTGTCAAACATACGCAGACAGACATGTACACATACTTAAAATCTCCCTGTGCCTCTTTATTTGCGGCGACGCGTACTCAAACCCCACTCTGAAATGCAAACGCCATGCAATGCACTAAAACAATGCACATGCCCACACGCCTATGCTCCTTTGGGCATAATTATGTGATACAAAGAAAAATACAATCTCCCATGGGGTAAAAAGCAATATACTGAGATATACTGTAATCACTGCAGTGAAACAGCAAAACAAACAGTTCTCCAAAGTGGAAAAATGTAAAGGTTTCCTTCAACTTACTAGAAATAATTAGTATGTATATCCACAAAACAGCAGCAGGTGTGGGCTGGATTCATTCAGCTTGTCTAAATCCGCAGAGATTTACTTGTTTCACGATTAACAGTTTGATCAAAGACTTTAGCTAAAAGTTTTTAACAGTACAATGTTAAATACAAAGAGTAAGAGATTTATTAAGAGCAGAGGCATTACTGATGTACTGTTGTTCTGTCCTCTGTTTACTGCTCATACGTGGTCTGTTGATAACAGCCATGTCCCAGGCGCAACTGACCTGTTTTACAGACTATAAATAGCATTTTACAGGCCACATTCATTGACAGCTTGGTGTACATGTAGTCTGTCTCGTCCCAGTCCAGTGCTCTGCTCTGCTCTGACCCAGTTTGAAGCCAGTTGGGTAGGAATTGGTGGAAATGGGTCATGTCTTGTGCCGCACCAGAACTAACAGCATAAGCTATGCTACCTTAAACACAAAGTCAAAGAGTGTCATTCAGCACTCTGCCCATGGGTCATTTATTAACATAGTTTGTACAATCTGCTGTGAAGGGACACAATGATCCATTGTTGAGTCTGAGCAACTACAATCTATGTTAATCACAATATCACAAGACAAATAAACAGTCTGTCTGCACATTCACCTCTTAACTTTGTTGCTATAAAGATAACTGTAGCCATACATAAAGTGATCACACAGTACATAGTCCAATGCTTTCCCAGAATGATGGTCAAGTTTAGTCTACCTTCCAACAGCCACAAGGGGGCAGACAAGCATGTAAATGAATGAAAAGAACAGGTTAATCTATACCTACTATGTGAGGCAGGGCTACATAATTTGTTGAAAAAGTCAAACTGCAAAGTTTCCAGACAACATTACAATAAAAACATTTTATCCTGAATGTACTTGGTTGTCGAGGTCATTGTCATCAAATCCAAAATCTCACAATACAAGAGAGGTTGTGTGTACTTATTTGGCCTGCTTGTTGGCATTGAATTGTCCAGGTCAACAAGCTAGTCATGTGGTCACCCATTGATAGACAGTAGGTAGAGTGTAGATAGTCATACATTGCACAATTTCCCTGCCTAAATTGAGACTGGTTTGTGATTTCTTTATTACTGGTGTGGATAATAAGCAGGTAGACACATGCACTTTTACACATTTACAAAGAGAGAATAGGTTGTCACATTCACACTTTCACACATTCACACATTTTATTTCATAAAAAGCCTTTAGTGATTAATAATTGCACAGGCTGACAATGGGATTCAATTAATTGTGCAGCTCTAATGGGAGCTGATTATTACTTTGTAAATTTGTGTCTATGCACTATATATTTCTTCTATCTTTATATTCCCATTTCTGCTCCATCAACACAATATATCTGAGAAAAACAGGCAGTAGTCTAGGTATAAAATACAATGCATGAACTCAAACAAGGGTCACTACCCAGTCGCTTAGACAGACAGAACTGTCGCCAGTGATCCGCATATGGGATTATCCAATTACATATACTGCACACTCACTTCTCCACAGCCATATACTTACTGTTCAGACCATCTACAAAGAACACAAAATATAACCATTTACATGCCATACAAGTGTACTTTAGTATGCTTTGAACGCACAAGACACTACAACATCTATAAAAGTGCTGCTCTCTGGAAACACTCAATTCAAGTTACATAATATGGGCATGAATAAATCTTAAGAAGTATTACTGTGGAATCAGGTTCAGTTGTTGACTTTAAGTACTGCAGAACATCCTAAAAAGCTCATTAAACATGCAAAATTTTCTACAGGTGGGACTCTACAATGAGATTACTGGTGAATGGCTATTTCAGCTGTGGCTAAGCCAGTAGTCAGCAGAGGCGGCCAGCTCGTTGGGAAATAATTTAGGATTAGAAAGGCTGTCTAATCTCTTTATGTACAGTGTGCCATCTCAGCAGACATACCTGCCTACCTCTACATAGATCTCATATCTCTTAACAAGAACTGCAGCTTCCTCCTCTGTACATTATGGATAGTATCTTTAAAGACATTTGGTTTAGCTTCTTCTGTGTGTTACCCTGAAGTACTTTACTTCTCACTGTCTGTGCCTTTGGTTGTGACTGTACATGGATCTACCTATTCACAGTGAGTAAAACATTAACATAAAATTGAATAGTGATAGTGAAATAAGTGTGTTTTAGATGAACAAAAAGCACAATGTTAAAAATGTTGTATTGGTTTAGAGAGAGAGGAGAGTCAAAAGAAAGTATGTCCTTTAGTGATGTAACATGTTTTTTCATTATGAGCAACCTTTCTAACCTGCAGGGGTCTGTCCTTCAAACGTAACAAAAAGAAACACACAAAGCTGTCCTGCGAGTCAATGTGTGTACATGTGCATCAGCGCACATATGCCATTCATTAGAAAAACTCCACAAGGACATACAAACTGCCCAGATGTCAATGTGCCCTTGTGAAGTTGTTTCCTGAGGTCAGACACACAGAGTAACCTGTTATTAGGTCCTACAGCCCACAACCAGGTCATGTATTTATTATATATTTTTAACCTCCAATTAGCCCACCACCTGTGGTCTGAAAATCTGAAAAGTTAACTGACAGAATCAGGTGTGGTTTTTGTTGCACGGGAAACAAAGTCTGTGTTCCCTGGCCTCAGTTTTGTAACACATATATTTTCTGTCCTCTGTCTATTTGCAGCCCAAATCGAAGTTATACCATGCAAAATCTGCGGAGACAAATCATCAGGTATCCACTACGGGGTCATTACATGTGAAGGATGTAAGGTAAGACATTTTCATTTATCTAACGTTATTGTGCTATCATGCAAATTCTGTGTTCTTTACTGTCTACATGCCTGTAATCCTGGTCTCTGTTGACATGTAACCAGGGTTTCTTCAGAAGGAGTCAGCAGAACAACGCATCCTACTCCTGCCCCCGCCAGCGGAACTGCCTCATCGACAGAACAAACCGGAATCGCTGCCAACACTGCCGCCTGCAGAAATGTCTCGCCCTAGGAATGTCCAGAGATGGTAAGACTACATATATATATATATATATATATATATATATGTTAAATAAAGTGACACTAATCTGAGATGCATTCCTTAGATACATTGCTACATTTGCATGAGTACATATTTGTGTGCACATGTGTAAGGGCCTGACTTAAGAAAGCTGGTTCACACAATTAAAAAGCATGCAGTTCTGCCTGATGCAAAATAAAAAATCTCACCAAATACCACACGTTATTGCTCATACTAAATCTGGGACTGAAACATTAATATGATTGATGTCTTCCTAAAAATAAAGCCCCTAAAACTCTTGCTGATCCTGATGCTTCCTCCTGGAACTGAAATATCTTTTCTTTAATAAATTTTGTCTCCTTCTGTTTTGTCCTCCACACAGCGGTAAAGTTTGGCCGCATGTCTAAGAAGCAACGTGACAGCTTGTATGCAGAAGTCCAGAAGCACCAGGCACGACTTCAAGAGCAGCGGCAGCAGCAGACAGGCGAAGCTGAAGCTCTGGCACGTGTTTACTCATCCAGCCTAACCAATGGACTGTCCACCCTTAACCATGAGATTGGGGGCACCTATGCTAATGGTCATGTCATTGAGCTGCCCAAGGGTGGCCATGGTAACGGAGGTGGAGTCCCAGGGGGCTACTACGGGATAGATTCCACTCAGCCGTCCCCTGACCAGTCAGGTTTGGACATGTCGGGCATGAAGCACATTAAACAGGAGCCTGTGTATGACCTGACGCCTGTGCCCAATTTGTTCAGCTACGGAGGTTACCAGGACAGTCAGCTGGGACCCAATAATGTCAGCATGGGAGAGCTGGGTAAGGACCCCACATTGCGTCACTACATGTTTAAACCACATGAAAGCAATAGGAAAAATGAATGGTTACCCACAGAGAAGTCTTGAATGTGAGTCAGAGCGCTAATCTGAGAGCAGAATAGAAGATCAGACAGGCTTACACAGCTAGCTGACAAGGTGTCATAGTACTGCATTCACAGCTCTGGCTTTTACATTTACACAAGTTAGAAGTAAAGATCTAAGACAAATCCAAGGAAATTGGATGATAATACACCAAATGTCACTATTTTCTCTTTGGCTATAGCGTTAAGGAATTACACATACGTTAACATGTATGCTTCAGTATAGCTTCTTTCATGTGTGTTGAATATCACTAAAACAAACTTAAACCCCCCCACTTCCAGACCGCATTGCTCAGAATATCATCAAGTCCCACCTGGAGACCTGTCAGTACACAACAGAGGAGCTGCAGCAGCTTGCCTGGCAGACACACTCCTATGAAGAGGTCAAAATGTACCAGAGCAAGGTGAGCTGGTTCAATATGACATTTTCAGTGGAGGGTTTGACTTAACAATGCCCAGTGTGGGTCTAGTTATTGAAATACAACTATGACTATTGTAATGCTGGTGATTTTTCATAGTTTTAGTTAAGTTACAGTATATTTAAGTTGATATATTTGATTTTAGCCCCGGGACGTGCTGTGGCAGCAGTGTGCCATCCAGATCACCCATGCAATTCAGTACGTGGTGGAGTTCGCCAAGCGCATCTCAGGGTTCATGGAACTGTGCCAGAATGACCAGATCCTCCTGCTCAAGTCAGGTAAGATGACCAGACTGGTTTTGTCTGCATTTGGTCTGTCACAAGTCAGACAACGTACCCAGGTTTTGCTTTCGAGTCAGCTGCGACACCATCAGCCTCAAATAATCTGTGGTCCCTTTGTCTTCCAGGCTGTTTGGAGGTAGTGTTGGTAAGGATGTGCAGGGCGTTCAACCCTCTTAACAACACTGTACTCTTTGAGGGGAAGTACGGTGGCATGCAGATGTTCAAAGCTCTAGGTAAGTTATCAAAATGAAAATTTAAAAGTCCTCTTCGCTCTCAGGTGTTTTTTGCTCCTCTGTGCACACATGACTAGAATAAGAATAATGACAGCCTCTCATTTTTGTCTGCCCTCTCCCTGTCTTCTCTCTCCAAGGTTGCGATGACTTAGTAAGTGCGGTGTTTGACTTTGCCAAGAGTTTGTGTTCACTGCAGCTCACTGAGGAGGAGATCGCTCTGTTCTCAGCAGCTGTGCTCATTTCCACAGGTCAGTGCTCACCTCTAATATCAAAGAAACCTGTTTAGCTGAGGCAAATCAACACAAGTTACTATGTTTAGAAGTGCATACAACCCGTATCAGGTGAAGTCAACAAAACACTTTTTCTCCCTTATTTCTGGTCAGATCGGCCATGGCTGATGGAGCCCCGGAAAGTCCAGAAACTCCAGGAAAAAATCTACTTTGCTCTACAGCATATAATGCAGAAGAATCACATGGACGAGGATGCCCTGGCTAAGGTAGGCCAAGTTTTGTAGTGTAGTAAGTCGTGCCAAGGTAGCCTCCGTCTTCTGTAGACAGTAGCTCTGCACCGAAGGAAAGGTGAAGCAGTGTCAAACAAACATAGCATATTTATTTACTTATTCATGGTTTATTTAGTATGGCTAGATAGAGCACATTCAGATAAGCAGCCATCTGATGCATGGATTATAGTGTTTTTAGCAAATCTCTCAAGGGGCTTTTAGAGACTAAATAGTTCAAAGAATCTAGAGAAAGTGTAAGAAGAAAATAGACCAAATGTAAGTAACTGAAAGCAGCACCATGCAAAGAAAAGATGTGTATGAAATAATGCAATTTTTTTTTAGCTTTTTTTTTTCTTTTGATTACAACAAATTGTCTGCCACAGTGTTTTTGACCGTGCCTGTCTCTCCCTGTTGTGTGGCAGCTGATCAGCCGTATCCCAACGTTGTCGGCCCTGTGCACGCTCCACACCGAGGAGCTCCAGGCCTTCCAGCAGCTCCACCCAGAAACTGTCAACGTCCTCTTCCCTCCGCTTTACAAAGAACTCTTCAACCCTGACCCCAACTCTGCCATGGCCATGCCCAAGTGACTGCCTGCGGTCCCACTGCGACAAACAGCGCCAGCAGACGACCAAGAATATAAGAGGACTGCCACGTCTGACAGAACAACAGCGGCTGTGTTGACTACGTCATCACCATGGCAAACACATATTCCGGAGCTCCCCCGGCCTCATTTCAGTCTGGAGGGAGAGGAGTCATCTGCCAGAAACTTACAGTTATCGCCAACAATACTAGGAATGTCCAGCACTTATTCCATCCTGTTCACCGATACAGTCTGAAGAATGTATATATACAGTAAATGAAACGTGCCCCGAGCCACAACCTAAGCGGGGCTTCCTCCTGTCTCCTGAACTGAACTGACTGACCAGAAATGTACAGACTTTAAACATCTAGGAACAATTTTAAGCTGTCAATCTTTTAAAAAAAATGGGTAAGTTAATTTGTTTTAACTTTGAAAAAAATCTTTTTTTTTTTTTTGTTTGATTTTGTTTTTTGTTTTTCACATGAAGAAGTTGTGAATATGAAGAAGCCGGATGGGGAAGGGAACTGTGGACTTAGAGAAGCTATTGTAGATATTCTTCTAGTGCAGAGCGGATTCCAGTATTACTCATTGTTCTGTTAAAATAACTTAGTCCTAATTTAAATATACAGCAGTCCATCGTGGCTGGCAATACCATGTCTATGTGTTTTTTTTATTTTATTTGATAGTTCCTTGTGTACAGAATTTGTAAAGTTGAGACTTGTAAAAGAATATTGGGTAAAACCGGGAGTCGATTCGGGTTTGTTGATATATAGAAGCCTTGTCTGGATTTTGTTCATATGTAAAGGAGGTACTGCATCCTTCTGATGAGAACTTATAGAAATGTAAAGAGAGCATATGAAGGATTTAAAATGAAAATAATGACTACTGCTACTTTTCAAGGTGAAGATACAGTATATACATAAATATTCTATTTTGCAAAAAAAAAAAAAAAATTTGGCAGGTTTTGCCATCCTATCAATCATTTTTGTCGCTGCAATAACCGTGTCCAATAAAAACTGGACTGCTTTTGAACAATCAACAGAAAACAACTAATCAAACCAGTCAGAAACTAGGACCTCACAATAATCCCAACCTTTTCCTTAATACCCCTCACCCAAACCCTTATTCCTAACTTCTTAGGGCCTTGATGTGAGATTTCAGCAGAATAAAGTGGCTAAAAATCTAAATGAAAAACAAATAAAAATGAAACCTATTGAACAGAAGAAATATTTAATTATGGTAAATGTTGGAAAATCTAAACGAACTTGAATTTAACTTTCCTGAATGGGTGCTGTACACCCTCATTCCTCACATCACTATTTGCACAATCTAGTCCATGGATGTCAGTCACTCCGGGCTTTAAATATGAAGGACCCTTTTTCTAAAGAGCAATAACTTTTCACACTGCCTTTCTGGTCTTACTCCTTTCCTTTCCTCCACTTCCTGTTTTCTTTTCTTTAGAACAGGGTAGCAATTTTAACTACAATGCACTATATCTGACCTTACCAATCATTTCTACTACAGTATTCATTCCACCAGACTGTCATGTTTCCATTGTGATAAAATGTGATCTGGGGTTAGGACATACACAGATCAGCCTCCAATAGCATTAAAAGCTGCAATATTATATAAACAATCCATATAGAAAGACAATCACCTTTCATTTTTTGAGAATTATTCCATGTATATTAGCACTTATAGATCAAATCCACTTTCTTACAGCTTACTTCTGTTTCTTTTCTCCTCTAATTTTATTTGTTGATTAGCATTTGGTCACTGTGTAAATTGCTGCTGTTTTGTTTTTTTTTTCTGTCTGACAACATACTTTCACATTATCTGCAGTTCTGTATTCGGCCACTAGATGCTCTATATGCATTACTTTTGAAATCTGTGAGGAGGTTTGACAACTCTCAGAAGCAACTTTCAAAATGAGCAACTTACCAAAAATAGGCAAAAATAGGGCCCGTAGACCACAGGGAATGCACTAAATTAACCATCTGATGGGACTGAGTTCTTTTTTTTCCCTGTCTAACCAGTTGACAGAGGGGAAAATCACACTATATAATCACATATATGTAATTTTAACTACTTAGAACAGCACTTAGACTTTTACCTCAACTTTGCTTACTGTGATTATATTAGGGGATAGCTTGAGCACATGTGGGAACATTAGTCAGGTTCATTTAAATGTTTGGATGCAATTTTTTGTTGCACAGTGGCCAAATCTATATCTTGCTTTAGGTGATCACATTATGCAACATTACATTTATTTTACACATTCCTGTTTTCTTTATGTGATGAAAAACAATACTGTCGACAGCATGAGGAATGAGCATGAAATCAATTATTAGCGATCTACTTTACAATCGTTTCTATGCTGCCTCTCAGTGATCCATTCTGTGATTCCTCAAAAAGCCCAGGATCATTTCTTTGACCCCTGACCCTATACCCCAGATCAGAGGCCAGTGACTCTTAAAGACAATCACTTGCTCATAAAGGCTCGATGCACTACAAAGCATCTCTCAGGGAGCAGCTCTTTTTCTGACTTTGCATTAAAAGAGGGTTTAATATTTTTGCAAATTTACAAAAATTTAACTATAAAAGAATTACTTTTTGTGATAAACAGCATACGCCACCAACGTATGTCAGCATTGGAATATGCCCAGACAAGGCTTTGATAAGTGTGTGTCTGTGTGTATGTGTGTAAAGAGCATGAATTCACTGTCCAAACCTATTTAGACATCAGACTACATAACGAGCATTGTCACGTAGCACAATAACAAACTGCTGTATATCAGTGTGCTTTTGTCACCGCTGTACACTAAAGTTTACTGCATTTTTTGCTGCTCTTGGGACATTAGGAAGAGTCCACTAGTATACTGTGAATCAAGCGCCATCACAACAAACCTAGGACAGTGAATTCTAGCTCTGGAAATGAAGTTTTTGTGTGTGATGTTTTTTTCCTTGTTAGACTGTGAATCAGAGGGGTGGGATGGGGTTATGAGACGGGATGTGCTGGCAAGAACGAGTGACAACATAACACTGTAAGTAAGATACTGTAGCAATAAGAATTGGAGGCATTTACTACTGTCATGTTTGCATTGTAAGATTATTTTTTATTTTATTACTATTTACTATTATTATTGTTCTTATTATGACTACTATTCTTCTATTACTATTAGCCTATTGTTGTTCTGTTCTATTTGCATGACGTTTCATTGCAATGAAACATTTGGGGCTTATTTGTGTTTTCTCTTTTCATGATATTGGGGGTCTCGTGGGAGGGGTTATTGGCAGGGTGGGAGATGGGTTTAGGGCAAATTCCACATCAATTCAGTCAGTTCAAAGCAAAAAAAAATTTTTTCACAAGTTGAAATAATTTTTAAATAAAACGCTCTTATTTATACACAAAGTTAAAATTTGTGGTTGGATTCTGACATGTTGAATTTTCCTTTCAACCTCTGAATGTGTGAGTTGGTGTAACCAGTCAGTGAACTGCCCTGTCTGAACTGGCCTTATTGAACCGGATCAGAGACCCTGAACCTGCAGCGGGAGGGACAAGGACGTGGGGAGGGGAGGGTAATTTATTCTGAATGTTATGGAGTAGCCTGTTCAGTGTGAGGGGCTGAACGCATCATGCGCCTTTACCACTCCATCAACACAGATTGACAAAAACAGAGCGCACAATAAAAGCAGTCATCAAATCATGTGGTGACTCAGACGGACGTTTTTCATACACTTGCTTTCAAATGCATTTCCTACACTTGGTCAAATACACTCCACGCAAAACCTCCTTTTACCTGCCCTGAGAAAACTTGTGTGAATGGGTGTGTGAGAGACATAGAAACATAGAGAATGGGATGATGAATGACTTTACCAATGCTTTGTAAACTTTCTTGAAGCATTACACATGCGTGCAATTGGAGTAGTGTTGAGAAGTGTTAAGTTATTGTTTAGAATGTCTTTGCGTCCCAGCAAGAGCAAATAAAACAAAATGTAGCAATCTGTAACAGAAACCTGAAAGGTACTTAGGTTACAGAATCTCTTTTACACAGGACTAACATAACAAAACAATAAAATACAAAAAAAGGAAACTTTTTTTTGTTATTTTCAAAGTGCCATAGGTAGCGAGGAAAGGAAGGAATGGCAGAAAGTGGGGTGTAGATGCTTTACTGTGTGCGTTTACTTGAGAAACAAATCAAAAAAGGGGAACTCCAAGGAAAATGTGTATTTAAATACACTGACAAACCATTTTTACATTTTATGCTTTTTTCATTTGGTGAGAAGGGCCTCTGTTGGACTCTGAACTCCGACTCTATGAAAATCCACAAGAGAAACGACACAAACAGGTCTCATCTTCAAATAAAAATTAGAGTGTGTATGTTCATGTGTGTGTGGGTGTGTGGATAAAAACAAGCCACAAATGGCTACATTTAACGAATCAGACTGAGTTGAAGTTCAGAGCTCTGCAGAGCTCTCAACGAGTCCTCCTTTGAGATGTATATACAACGTGAAGGTCTGAAGTGATTTTTGTTAAATTCTATATTTTATCGCTTTTGTAGACATTTTGTTGTGGGAAGAAAAAAAAATAAAAGAAATTTTATGGGTGCATTTCTGTCTCATTTTTCTGTCTCATACATGTACACTGTTAAATTTGAGTAGATTTTATTCCATCATCTCAAGCTAAAAATGTTTATAAGCAAAGTGTGCAAAAATGCCCTTTTAAATCATAAGATGTATTATAATTTTTACTATACACAGAAATTATATTAAAATATTTTTCCCTTACATTTTTAATAGCCCCCAACTCTCCCACTGATTACTTCTCAACCATACAGTATATATAGTCACATATGTGTGTGTACATTCAAATAGGCATGCCCCGGTACATATGTTTGTATATGTGTCATTTTTCCATACTTCCAGAGTCAATGGTTATATCCCAGTTTCTTCATCCTCTTGTTCTTCTCTCCCTGACGGCGGCTCTTCTTCACTGTCCGCACCCCTCCTTAAATCTGAACAACGGAAACATCAGTAAGCGACATGTTGCTCCAATAACACAATCATTACCACAAGAAAGAGAATACTGACAGGCCTGGGAGGAAGTCCACGCATCCAGCATGAATAATTTGGTTTGATTTGTTGGAGAAATCTTGGAGAGGACACAAGAAGAGGAAAGGGAAACACAGCGCACCTTTGAAATATCAAAACAACTGTGTCTGAATGTTTGCGTTTGTGTGTTTGTTTGCCGCGCTTGTTTGTTTTTGAGCACAGTTTCTTTCCGAGCAGTTATCCTCTAGATGCCGGTATCGTGTCTACCCAGAGACGTTAATTAATAGCTAATCAAAGCTAATGTCTCAGCAGCACATTGCCAGCACAAAGACATGATTAATATGTAATCAAAGGCCATGGAGCACAACGCACAAAGCAGGGCCCACCCCCATGCCTCGAACACTACTGTTGTTATAGAAATAAACGAACACTCGCAGCTTAATTAGTTGGCAGTTGGTGAGAGTTATCTGCATTTGAAGTTGTTGGGGATTTATCTCCAACATCTCCAGAGCCAACATTTGCCTCCTGAGTGACGACACAGAGGTGACGCATAAATACATGCATCAACACACAAGTAATAAATCACACACTGAGGAATTAGCATCACATGTACAAAAAAACACAATGTTTTTCAAAATCTTAGTTCTCTTAGTCTTAAACAGAAATAACACTGAATATTTCTGACCTGCTAGGCCCAGTCTGCGGCAGCACGTATTGCAGGAGTGTTTTTGAAGGAAACCGTTGATGGCAGTGTCTCCAAGGTTATCAGGACCAAAGAGCATTTCAACCCTGCTGCCACTGCAAAAGGATAAGAGACAAGTCTAAAACAATACCTACTAATGACCATTCAATGTTCTAAAATCAAATGGTAAGATATTATTAAATGTTATACAGGCTTTTCTTTAAAACCGATATTTAGATTAATATAATAATAAACCTCCTCAGTCATCACTTATATCCACCTTATATCTGCAGAGACCCTGCCCTCTGCCTGTATTGTGTTACTTTCTTTTTGTTCCGCTGTGTTTGGGACGTTTCTTGTTGTTAATCTTTGACTAGTGTGTAAACTCTGTGCTCTGTTGCAGATCTTTGCATCTGTTTGACCAAAGGCAGGGCTGAGATGAACACAAAAAGGCCACTACAGTTGGAAGGAACGCACTGGAAAAAACAAGGCCCGTTGATGATCTCAATCCAGCCTGAATATGAAACAACCCCCCAAAAATCAAAGTACTGCATACATTTATAAAGCCCTATTATAGGCCTCATGCTTACTCTAACTGACCTCAAGTGACAGGTTTATTAATCAAAACATGTCAAAATGAGAGTTAAGATGAATACTAAAAATAAAATTAACATAAGTTGTATTTTTAGATAAGCATGTACAAACATACATTTTGTCAAGTGCTGGTTTAAAGCCAGTGTCATATCATAGTACAGTGAGTGTTCATTGTAACCTTAGGAGAGTAGCAGATTGAAACAAACATCTGTAAAAAATAAATAAATAAATAAATATTTGTAACAGAAAGGTCTTATTTACTGAGACAAAGATCCAAGTCTCCAAAGCTGGAAAATCTCATGTTGTCAAGCAATCTGTAATGTCCACCAATTTTAAGTAGCTTCACACAGTTCTGTTTGTTTCAGGTCAGTTGTCCCTTTACTTTGACTACGTAAATCAGTTTAGGAAAAAATGTCCACCCTGTTCTAGAATGTAACCGCTACGAAACAATCAGGGAATAAACTTTTACCTAATTCACTGCTTTGTTCTCATTAACCTCTGTTAGTTCACTTTCTACTGCTGCTCTCTCTCATTTTATTGAGCCATGATGAAGGCCCAACTGTGCATGGTGTGTTTAAAAACAGTAACTAACAAATTTGGCATAGTGTACCTTTATAAATTAAATAATGCTAAATAATAATTCAGTCTGGCAGATGAATGGACATTATACCTCCGGTCCTCTGCCATGATGACTGTTGGATCAGTCAGTTCCTCACCTACTCCTGTCAAGAGCATAAAAAGGGACACAAATATTACAAATTGATAGAAACACTCATCAGTGTGTACGTAACAGTAGGACTACCTTGTATGTCGAGAACCAGCAGCTCTCTACATGAGTACTCATAGGTCCAGTGGGAAAACGCAAGGAGCATCTCTTCAAGTGTGCAGCAGGGGGCGATCTCCTCTCCTGTGTTATTGTTATACTTCCTGAAGTCTCCAGACATGTTCCTCTCAATGGTCAGCCACTGGCCATTTGAATGCCAGAGGACAAGTGATACGTCTAGAAACCTGGTGGAGGCAAAGAAAAGTTACTACGAAACATGCCGCACCAAATTATGTAATGATTTTCCTCAAAATGTAATAAAATGTGCATGTGACCAGATAAAAATGTAGCAAACTGACCAATAACACGTGATACTGTGATAACATTTTGCTGGTGATGTTCTATCTTCTTACCTCATTGGGAATTTATTACATTTTCACACAGGTAATTTATTTTTATATTTCAAAACTCGTAATGTAACACTCTTGAATCATTTTAATACTATGTTCATTTTAAGTTAATGAGGGTTTAAAGCAGTGTTTTTCAACCTTGGGGTCGGTACCCCACATGGGGTCGCCAGGAATTCAAATGGGGTGGCCTGAAATTCCCAGTAATTGATAAAAATAAAATTACTAATAAAAAAATATGTGGTCAGATGACAATCACAATACATAAAAGACATGACAAACTCTGAAGCTGAAACTGAAGCACTGTGGTACTGTTTATCTTTCAAATGTTCATTGTGGTCGGTTTAAGATGCTGCAGCTCTTTCATAATTCATAGTTTGAGTTATTGTTTGTTCAGTATTAATTGTCAGCCTTGTAAATCCAAGCTGGACTGACTGTACATATCCTGACCAAGGAAAATAAAATTCTCACTTTGTGCACTAATCTCAACCTGGCTTTTCTGCCTCTGTCCATAATAATACACATTATGTAGTCTAAATGTTGTCTAAAATTACCATTTATTTGCAACGTAGTACATCAAACTATTACGTGATCAAAAACAAATTCATTTTAGCAAAAAAAAAAAGTCTCCGTTTTGAATGTCACTAGAAATTTGTGATGTTAAAATGGGGTCACGAACCAAAAAAGGTTGGAAACCACTGGGTTAAAGTCATTCATTATATGGTACATTGCACACATTACACTTACTAAATCATTGTCAAAGAAAGTGGATGAAGAGAAAATGCTTAAAAAATATCCTAAATAAGTAGCTGTTTACAGTATCAGTCAACAGATGTAATTACGTTAGTAGACTTTATTCCATTTTCAGGATATGATTATATCATTAGGTAGAAACTACACAGTTAGAAAAAACGATAAAATGCAAACACCTTGGCGAGTGGTGCATGTCCTCAGGTTTGATCTGGTTAAATACGTTCATCATCTTCTGAGCTGCTCTCTGCTGTTGGATGTCCTTCAGAGACACAAACAAAGGATGATCATTAAGGTGAAGCTCATGAATGTTCGAGCAACATTAAATATACCATGTTTTGCTAGATAAGTGGGTTTACATCCACACTTACAAGTGTTATTTCACTGCTGCTTCTGGTTCAAACACACACATGCTGTATTAGAAATCAAAATGTGGATAAGCATTTCTCTTGAGAATCGCCTCTTAATGCGATTGACATTCATCAGCTTCTTAATTAGAAGAGCTAATTAAGTTTAATTAGGTTAATGAGTCTTTTGTACTATATTGTCAGGTAGATTACAAACATACTGTTAAATGTAATCTGTGCATCAGAGCAATCTGAATCTAAATTTTCCCTCAAGGTTCAAATTTGAAGATTTGAAGTTGCTCATATGAAGTGAAGGTTGTATTGGAACTGATGTTGTGATAGAAGTGCATTAGTTGACAGCATTTCTTAAGCTTATGGTGGCTAGAGCACCATGCTGGTAGTTTAGGTTAGGTTGGTTAGGTTGGAAAATGGAAAATTGCCTTTGGTTCCAATAAGCTAAAAAGATACAAAAACATAATTCCCACAAAAATCATGTTGAACAATCAAAGAAAGTGACCGAGAAAAACTGGAGAACTTGGGTTCAGTCACAGGCAATTAATCCAGCTCAACCTTAATTGCACCTTAATGGGACAAATCACTTTTTATGTCAACCTTTCTTCTTCATATGCAGCAGATTCTAGTCACTGAGCTGTATCTGTGGATTTCAGATTATTTTACTTGCAGTATTTACCACCCTGCACATTTTGGCTTAACATTTGATGTCCAGGTGTCTTTACCACGCTACCATGAGGAGCAAAAGAGAGACACTGAAATACCAAGAAAAAAATGTAATGATTTTCTCTGAAAAAAATGACCTGCACCTCTGCGTAGAAGTCAGAGTATTATGCAACCAACATGTTGTTAGCTTAGAAATGGAGTTAACTAACACCCATAAACAATCAGCCCAGAATAAAAGTGAGTCCAACACACATAATCAAGTTCATAACTACACATAAATCTTCCACAATGGACCCTTAAGAAACCAACCGAGCAAATGGATCCATCAAAGCTGAAATAATAGGTTCATTTACCACGTCTTTTGTGCCAACATGCATAGATGTTACAATAAACTTACCCTTAAACAAAGCTGTAGTGCTGTGCTGCCTTCGAAGTATCTTTGCCAGGCACGAACAACCTCTGTCCTGAAGGCTTTGACCACATACACTAAACCAGGTTTGAGTACGTCTTGTTCAGCCCAGGTACAGAGCACTCTGCATCCCTGGCGCAGACCCCCATCCAGAGAGCCCTCCTCACTGGCGAGGGGCTGCAACATGGCTGACAGACCTCGTGATGACCAGGATGAGACTGAGCTGGAGTGACTGAATTCACTGTCAGCATTAGAGGGTA
Source organism: Sphaeramia orbicularis (assembly GCF_902148855.1). Classification (NCBI taxonomy): domain Eukaryota; kingdom Metazoa; phylum Chordata; class Actinopteri; order Kurtiformes; family Apogonidae; genus Sphaeramia; species Sphaeramia orbicularis. The sequence goes on from NC_043965.1 coordinate 32,533,199, forward strand.
CTTCATCTAGAGAGTAAATGCTGACCTCTTCACCTCCTGCAGAAAAAGACAAAACACAGACCTTAAGAGGTCTATTGCAAAGAAGGCTGAATAAATTCAACATATAAAGTGACACCATGAAAAAATATTTACCCATAATGGAAACGAGAGTAAAAGGAATAGTGTGAGCCAGTCTCATCAAATTATTTCTTTCCATTGCTGTTAACACACAAACAAATCACAGCTGAAACTACACATTAGCTACAATACAGGCATAATTACTTGAACTACCAGAACAAATAACACTGGTCTGTACAGGTGTGCATAGAAGAGATGATTCCAAATACAAGCTTTTACTATGTGAAACACATACTTTCTTAATACCTGAATAATGTGGATACAAATTGTCGGTGGACTGGAATGAGGAGCTTCTTACTGCAACAGAGGCAATATAGGGCAAATAAAATACAACTGGAATATATTTTCAGACAGTAAACAAATGAACCAGATGGATGCAAATGAATATTCTATGTAGAAATATTGCCAATTTTTAGACATACCCTCCAGAGCAATGCCACTCTGTAAACTGCAAGAATAAATTGGGGCTTGTAAATAAAATGAAGACCAGTGTTTGATTGTTGCAAATTTCACATTAAATGTATTGAGAGGCAAAAAAACAGGAAGACTTAAAAAGACCTGCGGCTAACAGATCTGGCTCGACTGTTCCAGGCAGAATGAGTAGGGCTCCACATATCCTGTAGATCAATAAAAACGATTAGATGAACTTCACTGACACACGGACACTTGCTGTAGGTATTGTATATTATATACATACAGCGAGTGTCTATGAAGTCACTCCCCATTTAATATACAATGTAGTCAGGCTGAACAATTAATTTATTTAAGAAAATTACAATTTGGACAAATGGGTACATCTATGAAACTGGGTTCATTGTGGTACCTGGCACTTGGCCAGCTTTGTAAACCCAATAATAAAGAGAGAAATTTAGACATATTTCCCCCTAGGATGTACCTAATGATGACCTCAGATAAATGCAAAAAAATTATACTCTTGCTCTGAGCCATCCCGAAATTAATGAATTTTTAATAAAATATTGGAGTCAAAAATAGAACCAAAATTGGGACATGAAAAACTGCCTAGGTGTCAGTGTATTTTTATCTTGAAAACATCACTTGAAATGGTCTTATATACCCCTATAAATAAAGACACTGTGTTAAATGTGACGATCTTAGTGGTTTTTCTAATCCAGACATGTGGGTTTTTCATGAATCTCAGTCTCATTCCAAGTTTCATGTATAACCCATTGTGCCACTCATGTTAAATTCAGAACTTGCTCATTTAAACACATATAAATTGTGAGTGATTTTGCAACAGTTGTCATTTTTGTGAAACACTCTGCCTTGTATAATTAATTTGATTCCCAAAATGTACCTGTGAGATATAAAAGATATTCAAAACAATAGTTGCATGTAATTTCTGTATCTTTTTTTACCAGGGTACATGCAGATTTTTGTATAAATGTAAAAATATGTTTTATTTGAAAAATTGCTTATCTTTTATTTCAGTAAATGTTTATTTTTAAAATAGACCCAGACTGCTTCCAAACTCGCTTCATAACATTAGTCTACATCTGGTTTAAATTTTTAGCCCCCATGTCCTGTTTTTAGGTACCAGTTTCACAGAAGCACCCATATCTAAATCACATGAGCTGCAACTGTTTAATAAAGGTAAATAACTCACAACAAATCATTATAGCTGAAACTTTGTGATGCGATAGATGCCCCTGCCTATAAATCACATCTCTGTGTGTAGTTAACACCCCAGCAAAAATCACATTATCAGCATGAGCTTTATATTTTTTCCAGTGAAAATGAAATGCAATGTGTAAGTGTGAACGCTCATTCCTCCAAAGCACTAATAGCACCAATGGCAATGGTGTGTTTGAAATACATACATTTATCTACCACACAATACCCATGCAATTTTGGTTGCAGCCTAAATTTCATGTATCTCCTTCGTAGTTATGTAGCAGAGACGTACCTGATGGGAAAACACCTGCCTCAGCAACAAATCCATGGGTTCCAGATCTGAAACAATATTATTACCATACATTAGTATTACCATTCCATTACACTATTAAACATCATCTAACTTACATTACACTTCCTTGGATTGTTTATACATTCTGCTGGTTACATAACAAATCCCTTAAAGAGTTATTATTAACAGCCAAGAGGCTCTTTTTGTGATTCAGTGTTACTTTCCAAACTGAGTCAATGAATACTTTCAGAGGGATGGTCCTTACTGAGCTGACTGAGGCTGGTTGAAGCAGACCAACATGTAGGTTCTCCTCTTAACCTGCGTTGCCTTCTCCAGCAGGCGTTAGATAAATGAGACTGCATGGCTTCCTGTTTCCCATGAAGGATATGAAAAGAAGAGCAGATTTACATTAAAGTCATTGGTTATTTTTCAATTTTATCATCAATGCCATGAGAGTAAATTCAAATGAAACTGAAAAAAAAAAATCTCAGTAGGCTTTGTGCCACATTACATTATCAGGACTGCTCTCTTGTATCGTGACTGTTTTTCTGTTTTGGGATCTTCCTTTGCTGTGCAAGGTTCGAGCAAAGTCAGAGGACTTGGACCATTCTGCAGAAAAAAACACAAGGACTTCATCAGCTATTTCAATATTAAAATCAAGGCTTTTTTTAGGCTTAATATAAAGATACATAACATAACCCACAGTACCTCTGCTCTTGCTGCAATATAGTGAAGTGTCATCCCTAAAGCTCCTCACACCTGATAAACATTCTTTCCTCATGGGTTCATTAAGAGTAGGAAATGAGCCCCTCAGTGGATTGTGAGCTGCCCCAGGGAACGTTATATTCTCAACACTGGAGGACAGAGATCTGCAGTAGCCATAAGGACGGTCTCTAAACTGACAAGCCCATCTGGGGGTTTTCACGGATGCTCTCCACTGGCTGGAGGGTCTGGACCGAGATCTAACTTGGTTGTCATCTGGACAAAAAGCAGGATTCACCAGACCTTCAGAAATGTCTCTGGGGTCAGACAACAGGATGGCCTTGCTAGAAGTTCTGGATTTTTGTAATGTAGACAGCTGTTCCTTTGTCTTCTGATCCTCTGCTTCTGCTTCATACAGTTCCTCTTCCTCTTCATCCATCCATGCCTCTTCCTGTGTGGGATACATGTGTGGTTCACAGGTCCAGAGTTTATAGTGTAGTGACTCTAGTCCTCTGTCACTAACCCTGGGAGAAAGAGGAGACCCACAGCGGGATGGTCCACAGGACTCAGAGGGTGTCTGATTATCTGCCCCGCCGTAATGGTGAAAAAATGCAGTGTGGGATGCAGGTTGAAACATGTCATTGTGGACATGGCCAGACTGTGCCTCCTAAGTAAGAGAATGGAATATATTTTTAAAATCTCTAAAATTCATTATTTAATAAGTTCATCAAAGTTACAGCACTGTGCCAGCATTTCCTTGTACTTGATAATGTTGTACAATGTTATATCTCTGTTGTAAATATGTATAGTCTGAATAGTTTTTTATTACTTTTTTAAATTTTATAGTTTGTTTTTGCACTATCTTTATGCACGTACACTTTTTTTCTTGCTCTTTACTCTGTTGCTGCCTAAACTGTTAAAGTTCCCTGTTGTGGGATCAGTAAAGTCTGATCTAATCTAATCTAATCTAATCTAATCTAATCTAGTCTAATCTAATCTAGTTCTGGTTTGTGATTATGATTGGCTGAGCATTGTTACGACATTACTGCCAGATTTTACTGGAAATGTTGATTCACTAGGTGGGTAAAGTGAAGATAAAACCACTGCTTATGAATCATCGCTGGATAAAAAGTCTCTTGTCAGTGACAGTTCATACCAATCTTCCCTAAGAGCGTATATGGTCCCTCAGCTGTTCTAAAGTCCATGTACATCACAGCCATGGTGATTTATTGCTCCAAAGCAGTAAGAAGAAATACAGGGAAAACACACCCGTAATTGAAAATTTTACATCCTTCTGCAGCTCTCTCCTCTCTGCCCAAATCAAAACAATAAATATAAATATAGATGATGTGACATTGTTTCATGTTGCTGTGGAAAAGTGAAACCAAAGTATCACAAATAGGGGAGCTCCTATGTTACTTCTGTGCCTACTAAGAGAGTAGAGCAGTGCAGTCACTTTGGATGGAATCTCAAGCGAGTAATTAGCACTATCAATCACATATTAAATGTCCTACCACTATGAAAACACCTGTGATTATCCAAAATCTTGCATTACTGACAAGTTAATATTGTAATATTCACTCATTCGTTTTTTAAAATTTCACAGGGGTACTGGAGTCTATACCAGCTACCAACACGTGTAGGCAAGGTACACCCTGGACACACCCCCAGTTCATCACAGGGATGATATAAAGAGAAAAACTCCACACAGAGAGGTCCTGGAATCAAACCCAGGACCTTCTTGCTATGACATCAGTGCTAACCACTGCACCACCATGTTGCCCTAACGTTGCAATATGCTCTAGTGACACCAAAAAAGAATTAAAACCATGCAATTTAAGATAAAAGAAATTATTTATGCTTGCTCCCCTCCTGAGAGGTCAAAAGTTGCAAAGTTATTATGCGCTCTGGATCATTGTCATTGCCTTTCAATTTAAAAAAAGTTGCTGTTTTGAATTTCCAGCAATTAAGTAATACACCACTTTGAAGTTTTAAGTCTTTTGAAGATAGTAAGATAGTACCTCCTTTGCTCCTCCCTCTTCTGTGTGTCCTTGTCTTCCTCCTCTGCTCCCCCTGCTCCCACCATGACACTCCTGTGAGGTAAGTCTGTTTGCCATGAGATTATAGCCCTTCAGCAGAGAAGGTGGGGTGCTTTTACATGACTTTGCCACATTTCGCCGCATACTGACTCCTTCAAAGTCGGCTCCACTTCTGTACGGCAGAGTCCAACTGTGAGGGACGATGTGCCGGGATGCTGCAATAGGTCGACACTGAGCCAGACGGGCCTCTTCCTGTTGCAGGCTGTCAGAGGCAGACAGCAGGGTGATGGTGTCCACGGCCAGAGCTGACAGGTCCTGGAGTTGACCCAGCTGACAGTCCAGGCCTGACAGGCTGTCCTGAATGAAATGAACCTTCTCTGAGACCTCTCCCACCATCATGCTCATCTCCTCTGCTCTAATGGGATAAAATAACAAAAACAATTCACACTTCTCATAAGAGTTTTAATGATGATACACTAAATAAAGTATAACACAAAAATTTTTGTTTTTAGAGTTTTTCCAATTTTCTTTAGTTTCATTTTCATCTGGTCTTTCAGCTTGTTTATTGATTTCAGTTTAGTTTTAGAGCAGTAGTTCTAATTTCATTTTGAGCATCTGTCTGTCTTTAGTTGAGCTTATTTTATTTTCAGGTACTGTATCTTGCTGAAAGGATGCATGACCAAAACCATTTTATTCTTGCATGCACATCATAAATAACATTGTTGGGAAATAAAAGATAGGACCAATGTCCCTGTAGCTCACTGGCATGTTCTATCAAGCATCAATAACAACCTGAAGTTGTGAGGTTGTCATGTTCTGCTGCTATATTATAGTCCTGTGGTCTTGATGCAGGAGATCAATCTCCCAACAGAAGTGAGTGGTACTTTTACTGAGGGACAAATTAAATTAAAGTCCATATATGACTTACTATCAGTGCTCGATGCAAACTATATTGATATCTCGAACCATTTCTATGGTATAAGCCATCAAAATATGGTCCATCACAAGTAAAGCCGAAAAAAAAAAAAAAAAATCTAAAATTCAAAAATCTAAATATCTCAAAATTGTGAACGAGCTTTGTAGACATTGTCCTAAGGAAGTTACATATAAAATTTGAAATGAATCCCACCAGTAGTTTCGTCAGAGAACATGTTTGAAGATATTGCTAACGAGACAGTGACAAAGACGAAGGCGACAAAGACGAAGACAACGAAGATGACAAAGATGACGAAGATGACAAAGGTGACGAAGACAACAAAGACGCAGCGCCGTCATAATAGCTCATGGCCTATCACCCAGTTAGATAAAAAGCTTATCTTACCTTCAGTTCTATGTGGTGTCATTCATTGCACTTTTAGTTTCACAGGTTTTTTTTTTTCTTTATTTCTACTTTGAGATTTTTTTTTTTCCACAATTTGTTTTAGCTTCAGTCTTCTTTAACCAGAATAACCCTGGTTCTTATAATTTACTACAGTTCATAGATGACAACAAGGACCACAACCTATCTGCTGTTCAGTCGTGTCTATCTGACTAACTCAAATATGCTGTCATTATACAAAACTGTATAGGTTGTGATGTCGGTCAATTATACAGCACATGGGACAAAATGCAGATGTAGGACACATGTTGCACCTTACTATGTTTATCTTTAATATCATGTCCTACACTGCAGGTTTATACAGTATAAATCAACTATAAAATGAACCTAACCTCTCAGCTATGACTCTGATCCTGTTGATCTGATTACTGGGACCTTCATTCCTCTCATGAAAGTAGGCCTCTAAACATTTCTCCTCAAACTCATGGAGCTTCTTTCGATCCTCATGGCCCAGGTACAGCTCTGGTAAAGATGTGTAGAAGACAAGACATGTTTTCAGTTCTAGATATGTTATTTGAAATGACCTATAAAATGTGTAAGTACTGTATATTGTACATGTATTACGTATTGTGTAAGTGCATTTTCTATCCACACAGATGCACTGTACAGTACTCACTGAGTCCAGAGCCTCTCTCTTCCCGTTCAGTGTCTCCGCTGAGCCTGTTGTAGATTGCTCTTAAAGCTAAAGTCATGTGACTGAGGAGAATAAGTGGTGGTGGAAGCCATGGTCTCTCCTGGTAGGTCATGATGTAGCGATAACGATTGTACCTCCACAGCTTATTGGATGTAGATGCCATGTCAAAGTAGATGTTACTGATGTGAGAGGACAACAACGTTAAGTAACCATGTTCTAAATCTTGACGTACTGCTTAAAACACCTTCATACATTTGACAACATGTGAGCAGCAAATCACAACACAAGCAAATACAGAACTGCACTGCAAGTACAAGCTGTCGAGCCATTTAACACAGGTACAAGGAACACGAGAAAGCCTTAGACTGGCAGGTACTATGATCTGCATTCTGTAATATCTATAAAAAAACAAGCACTGAATCGTAAACATAACTGAATTCTTTACATTTGTCTCCCTGGAACACATTTCAGTTATTGCCTTTGTAACTTGCAGTAAATGCCAATGCTGTAAAGATTTGCAATGCATGTGTCGTCAAACTGAAGCTTTATTTGCTTTCCCTTTGTCTACTTGCATGTTTTCTTGAGATATGGTGATTTTTGAGCTTTGTATCCCACCGTACCAAATTCACACCATTAATTTAGAAATCTTTTGAATAATGATACTCACTTGAAAAATGCAATGAGAATGTTGACCATGATAATATACTGGAAGAACATGTAGACAGCCTGGAGGAACGGCGTGAGAAAGGATGCAGGAGGACATGGCTGACCATTGGCACATGCTGTTAACACATCACATATACACATCTTATATCAGTATTAAAATTAAATTCATCTTTAGAGGGAATAAAATATTGTTCTCATTTTACATATGAGGCAAATTTGTATCATTACAGCTCACTGATCAGTATTATCAGTCCTTGTAAGGTCTGTTTTATATGATATGACCAGCATTAAAATTGCTGTTGAAACAAAAACTTCATTAAATAAATGAAATAAAACAATGATGCTAGTGATAACAGAGACTGCTAAATAATATTCAGAACAGATATATACATTTGTCACAAAGAATAGTATAAACTCTAAGACAAAATATCTTGTTTAACTAACAGAAAACTTTTCAATGTTATCTTAGATCAAAAAGCTCAAGGAACTGATCATTTCTTATGAAGTTAACTGAAATAATAAGTAATCCAATTAGATATCCAAAACCTTAACCCTAAGGAAAAAAAGTATATATGAATAAAAATAGATAAACTTAAATTTCTAACCAAATTTGAGTCTCAATTGGCCCCAATTTAGTAGCAGCTAGTTTTATTATTTTATTATTATTTTTGTATCATGTTTTATATCATCTTTATGATGCTTATGGGATCAAAAATGTTATCTTATCTTTGCAGAGAGTGGAGACTACAGAGAAAAGCAACTGCACCAGAGTCAAATAATACAACATTTTTAAATGAATGAATTTTTCTACATTGCATATCAGGAAAAAAATCTGAAAATGTCAGTAGCAGTAATCATAGAAAGGCTCAAAATTGGTTCAGACCAGGCTGGTAATTATTTCACTCCTACTACTACTACTACTACTAAAACTACATTAATGCAGAATTAACTCTTCTGAAACACTAACGATCTATCTCTGACGCATAGACCTCCCCGTAGATCATCCAATACGGTTGAAAGACAATGTCTCGGGCAAGATTCCAGGATGGCTCCTCGTTTGGTGACAGAATAGCCTTTCTGGACACCCCGAAGCTCAGCAGCACAATTGCCATCATCACCACAATGAAGAACATATTTCTGGTCTAAGCAAATACAAACAGAGGAATAAAGTAAGCAAAAAAACTCCATAAATTCTCTCCTTCACATTTACAAATATTGTAGAGTACCAACTCACCATCTTGGTGATCATAGTGAGGTAAGGACCGGCATGCTGATTGACAGCCAGCAGATCCAAAACTCTGACAAACCAGAAGATAATATCCAGACAGTAGCTGAGACGTCCAGCAGTTTGGAAGGGACCAGGAACCAACCGCATCACCAGACCAACCAGGAAGAGGATGATGGCAATGAAGTCATTTATGTTCCAGTACTCTGAGAACCAAATCTTCAACTTTTGGCTTATTTTCCGCGGCTCTGACATGAGCACCTTATCATAAAGATGTTAAAAAAATCGTCAATATAAAGGAATTGTGACAGGAAAAGTTTAAACCTCTAATTACAAATGGCAAAATATTTAAGAACTGCTCTTTTCCACATAACAGATTCATTAATCATCCAATACAAGGTCTTACTCTTCCGTGCTTTACAAAATCTCTTTTTAACAGTGTAACTCCGTCCATAGACTGTTCTTTTACATGTTTCTTCTTGTTCTCTTACCTCTCTGGTTTTCTCTACAGCAGTAGACAAGATATACGCTATGACTAGCCACTCCTGAGCACTGGGTTGATCACCCATTTTCACCAGAACAGTGTAGGAGAACAACATTAGAAATGCTAAGTATGACATCTACAATGGAGAGAAGAGCACAAGAGAAAGTCCACATAGTTTATTTACTTAAACACAGATTTTACACTGCAGCAAAGGCATCAATTATCTGCATACTTGGCCATTACATCCAAAATTTCACCCAATCTGCATTACAAGTCTGGACAAAAATTAAGAGACGACTCAAAATTTCCAGACTTGAACCCCAATCAAAAACCCCTGCAATGCAATGAAAAAGAAAATGGCTTGTCATTAACCATCAAACAAAGCAGAGCTGCTTGCTTTTAATGCACTAGAAGTGACATAAAGCCCACTGCTGCAATGTAAAAGCCATGACACACTAAATATATGTCTAAAAATCAAGATTATTCCACTAAATATGGATGTTGTTTTTGTGTTCAGGTACATGGGCCAGACGTGGCCATCAAACAGGCCGGGGGGATCTGGCACCGTGTAGTTCCTGAACTCTTGCTAAGTTAAAACACTACTTTTGTGACCGTTGTGACTGTAGCCATTTTCTACAAATAAGCATTCTAAATGACAACAATTTTATTCAGAATTTGGGTTAAATCTTGTCTGTACTTTCTAGAATAAAGTAAACTTTATTCAGACACATAGCTATAAATAGTCTATTTATATAATCTATTATATAGTCTATTTCTATTGTCCTCTGACCTCTGATTAACAAAATATACATAACTCACTGTGTGGAACCAGAACTTGACAACCGGGGCTGTGTAGAATTCATATATCATTGTGATCCAGGACAGACACTGCTGGGTGATAGAGGACACAGTTTGTGAAACTGGAACAAAACATCTGTCATGGAAAGACAGGCCACGCTCTGCATCCTCAGTGCCCTGTGAGTGGAGAGAGGAAAACGTGACACTCCAGCATTTCATGTTCCAGCCTAAAAACAGCATGCAGAGTGAAGTATTTTACCATGTGATCAGTTTTCATGTCTGTTGCCACTGATTTTACAGATTCACGACCAAACAGCATTGCCTCATGGGACTGGGGCACATGGCACATTTCAGCTTTGCTTTTGAATTCCAGTAGCAAGATGGCAGGCGGCAGAAGGAGGCTCAGTATTATCTGAAAGATATGAATCAAGGCTCAACATATCTCTTCATTTCAAACTTCAAACTTTCGTTTTTATGTAAAGGCTGCCAGCAGTGGCTGCAAGAGTACATACATTCTTTAGTCAAGTAGAAGTACAGATAAAGACTCTGGTAAAAGTAAAGTTACTGATTCAACTTCTCTACTACAGTACAAGTGGAAAAAGTACAGGCTCTGAAATGTTAAGTATAAAAGTAGGACATTTCTATTAGCTGTTTCTGTGAAAAGCTCACTGAACCTCAGACTGTATTAACAATTCACTGAAAATGATGACTGCTAACTTTGTTCCAATATGCAAATATATTTTCATGTGAGCACCAAAACTTGAAACATCAGGACACCTCTATAACATAATGATGTCAAATAAAAATAAATTATAACTACCCTCAAATGTACCAAAAACTAAAGTTACAATACTTCAAAAAATTATAGTAGAAGTATTTGCACATCATTATTTTCCATAGCGCTATTGAATCTAGGTGGCCAGACACACAGCAGCAAAATGACTTGTGTTTCTTTGTGTGTGGTCAATATTTCAGCAAAGCAACTTCCTTACCTTTAAAAAGGAGTTCTTTCTCATGTTGAGTGGACCAGTCCAGAGATCGGTCAGGAGGGTCTGAGTGCATGAGTGAGATACAAACGGTCTATGTCCTGATGAAACAGCCATTTGCAGACATGTAAAGTGGCTCCATGCCTCCATCTCAGAGGTCAACAGCTTCATGGACATTTGTTCATTTTGACGAAATGCACAGTCCAGCACATCCACAGCCAGCTGCCCAAATTCACTGACACACAGACAAGTGTCAGATAACTACTTCATCTAAATTACTTGACACTTTGAATGTCATATTAACTGGGAATATTAATTATCATCGCATCAAACACAAACAAAATGTAGTTTTTTCCTTTGAAATTCTAACTTGCATTTAATGAGCAAATATACTTCTCCTCACAGTGAATATGTCTTGAATCGCTCTGAGATGTCGTCATCCATGCTGCTCTGCCGTGCCTCCAAGGCCATGGAGCGGTAAAGTTTACAGGCTACAGTAGCACGTGCCAGTGCTTCTTCACCATGCTGCCACAGGAATAGTGCCATCTGCTGTCGCTGCTGAAGCACCGCCCACACAAACAGGTCATTAAAGTTGAAGGGAACTAGAATTGGACTATCTCCGAGTCCAGGAGTCGATGTTATCTCTTGACTGCTCCCTGGTGATGTGTCTCGCTCCTTAATGATCAGATGTTAAGGGAGAAAAATGGATGCAAAAGAATGAGGACATATTAAGGTTAAGATGTTATTAAAATGTTGACACTGCAGTCCACTCATTGAAACACACCTTTGCTCTTCTCTATGAGATCATACTGAAACAATGTCAGTTAAAAAGGACTCACCTTTCGTTTGTAGGGCTGTGCAGTTCTAAAGAAATGCAGGTCTTGTGAACTCCTGCTCCTCTTTGTGACAGGTATCAATCCCCGTCTCTGTTTAGACACAAAGCTGGAACTGTCCCGTCTACCATTCTGTACAAACCAAAACAACAAGAAGAAGGATGGTAGCGTTTGTGAGGAAGACCAAACATGACAACAATTATTACACATATAAATATTACTGATTCGAAGCAATTTCTTCCAAAGACATTTATTAAAACACAGTACATCATGAAAAAGGAGTTTAGGTACTGGTGTTCACCTTGTCCTGTAGGCGACTGTAGGCTGCTCTGAAGTGTTTCCGTGTGTAACTGCTACGGTACGCTCCTCCGATGAGGTATTCTATTACCAGGCCCATGTCAATGAGAGACAGACGGTAGCCTATAGGCAAAGAAGTCTACAGGAACACAGAGAAATTAGGTACATATTTACATAAACTCCAGGTAAAGTCTATCCATTTATACCTATATATATGGATAGATCTATATGTGCTGTACACAAAAACAACTCATATCATTATCCTGAGTGATTACTAAATAAGTATGTGTTAGGTGTCTGTAACATATTGTTGTATTACTCAGTTCAACATGCTCTACCCACTTGTTTCACATCTTCAACGAGGTGGTGGAAAAAACGCTTCATCTGCCCCCGAGGCTGTAGAAAGGAATTGGAATAGTTTTTAGATAAAGGCTGACACAAAAAAAACTAAACAGAAAATGTTAACTATCAAAAAACAATACAAAAAAATCATAGTGGGTATTGTTTAACAGTATGGTAAAAACAAAACAAACATGTGCATGCACAGTAGCTGTTGTTAGACCATTAGTTTGGCTGCTGTGGGACATTATTATCCCTGATTTATGAATAAGTAAGTATACTTCGATACACAAAACACACTGGCAGTATGGAAAGAGCCAAGTGTGATGCAATGACGACAAAGGAGTGTTTGTGATCTCAAAAGCATCTTAAAACAACTGGGAAAATACCCTGAATGCAATTGCCCAGAAAACAAACAAACAGAGAAACGAAAGCTTAGAGCACACAGCTACCATCACAAACAAAAACAAAAGCCCAAAAAGGTATCCCAGAAAACCAAAAGAACAAACAGTGACAGGATATTCTGATCAACAGATCATTTAATAATGGTTTTTTAGCAATTAAGAGACGTCAGTTACAAATTTTAAAGGCGATAGAGCATTGCAAAAATTAAAGAAAACACAAAAAGGTTCATTATATTATAATACCGTGTTATAGAGCTCTTCAAGGCGCTCGACAGTGAGGAAGCGGCTCATTGTCATCCCATTGTCAATAAGCAGTTTGACAAAACTGACACGGTCCATCACCAGAGCATCCAGCATGGCCTGCTCCAGTGAACCTACCTAGAGACATTAATGCATAGTTACAACCACCATCAAACACAGTGGTATAACACCTATGAACACTTTAAAATAGTGTAGTACTCCTTTTACACTTTTGGTATGTAATTACACAATGTGGAGTTGTTTTTCTCTTAATCTGCCTCACCTGCCAATGCTGTCCATACACCAGCACATTTTTTTGTGCAATGTCAGCCCTGTCCCAGGCTAGGGCCATACTCAGCTGCTCTGCAGGACTGGCCTTGGTGCCTGTTCATCATATAGAACAACATGAACAAAAAAAATCCAGTCAGGTTCATTCCATTTGTTCAGACATAAGATCACACACCTATCTACGGTAACTCTAAAAACCTGTACAGCACAAAACATCTTCCACTTTCTACTCCTTGTTCTCATAGGAAAGATTACCAAGCAGTTGTGTAATATCACAGATGTTTTCAGTTAGACATACTACTGAGCCAGTCATAATAGGAGAGGACTGATAATACCAAACACATAGCAATGAGCATTTATTTTATCAGATTATACCTACGGTTTCCTGCCACAACATCTGATACTTCACAGTCATTCAGAATAAATGAGTACCTTTCAGGGTTGTAGTCAAAATAGCTGCATCTGGTGCCATGTGGTCCTCTGATTCAGAATCAAAGATGGTTATCTGTTGAAAATAGTGAAACAGCGTTAGTACACCATGTGTGTAGTCAAACTACCTTCAAAAATGCTTTCTTTACTTACAGACTGTCTGTGATCCATGCACTGCAGAAGGAGTGTGTAAAGGTGAACAGCTTCAGATCTCTCAATACCAAACACCTCTCCAATTCTGACAAGGAAGTCTTCTTTAATGTCTGCATCCAGCTCCCTAAAATGCATGTGTGGGCACATAAACAGAGCATAGTGAGCATTCAGCAAATAAAAACTGAAGCTACTCATGCAGTTGTTTCATTTCAAATAGTTTGATAATACCTGTTATTGGCTGTCTGCTTGTGTAAGAAGGCAAGCAGGTCAGCAGCTCTGCCTGATCCCTCAAAGACGAACACTGGTACAGGGGGTACACTACTAACATAGTCCAGCACCGTGGACACAATAGTAGGACCTCCCTCCACCACTACACACACTACAGGCACTCCTTGGTTCAGCCCTACAAAGAGAGAACAAGGTGACTTGTATAATCTGGTAAATTCAAAACAAATATACTGTGAAATACCTAAAGGTAGTCTCTTACAATCACACCTGAGCCATTCATTTGTAATTTCATCATTTTCCTGTTGTTGTTCATTCACTCATGATCTCATAATCATTGCTTTTAATTCACTTGACTATTGATACTCTAGTCTTGATCATTTAGAATACAGTCTCCATTGTGTTTATTAAACTACAGTGTCAAACTTAGCCCGGGCCAACTTCAATCAACTGTTGTTTAAACTGTTCCCTGATGAGTTTACAGGCAGACAGAATATCGCAGCCTTGTTGGTGTTAAACTCTGTCTCAACAACAGAGTGAAGTAAAACTAACCTCAACCAGCCCCAATTTGGACTTGGAAGACTTCTTCAACCTTTCACCAAACAAACTGCCAGTAGAGTAGCATAGAATTGCTCTATTCATGTGCATATGATTTAACACTAGAATTTACACCATATTCTTGTTGCACTCTAAATCATACTTCAATCTTATTGCACTGTAATTATGATAATTTTAAGAAGTCTGTACTTTTTTTTTTATATTTCAACCTTTCATTGTTTAAGCATGTTTTTATTTTCCTTTGGATGCCCAGTTTATTTACGTAAAGCATGCTGAATTCTGAATGAAACACACCATGCAAATGAACAAATAAACTTGCCTTGCCTCATGCACAGCAGGTCTGTTATTATTCACTATTATTATATAGCAAACATAAAGTAAAGGCAGAAAAATGGTCTGACTTAATCAAAATCCTTGGTTTCTCTTTGACATATATTCTTGAGTCCATATTTTTAATCAGATGTATCCACGATGCTGAAAAAAATCTGCATTGTTTCAACCTGTATGTATGGTGTAAGTTTGAAAGTTTTCTAAACCACACAAAATTTGGATTGGTATGGAAGAGGTCTTATCAGAAACAATCAGGTACTCACTGGCAATATAAACTCACAGTTTCACAACAGTACGTTTCTGCATGTATATTTGTGAATAAATGTATTGTAATTGAATCATGAACACTGGATATAGTAAGATTTTAGAGGACATTTAGTGACAATGGCATGTAACAAATTATTTTTATCAAGATTTTTCTAGAGACTGCAGTTTTACTGCAGAGACTTTCAGGGGGTCCAAAGAATCCTACGGGACCTGCTCTTATTTTCCCACCCTGGTTACAACCATTGAGTTATTCACACATCGTGTATGCATGAAACTCACGTGGGTGTATCCTCTGGAGCTGGATGTGTTTCTCCAGCTTGGTTCTGAGACCATGCTGGCACCCATGTTTACCCATTGTTCCATCATCCACCAATAGGAAGTGAGAGTGAAACCTGTTTAGACCATCCCGTTTGCTCAGAGGGTTCCCCAGCGGCTGGTAGGGCCTAAACACCTGAACAAAGTCACATCAAGAACTGAGTTGAAACACTGAAGCACAGAGATGTTTAAACACGAAACACTAAAGTGGAATAATCTCATTTAACAATAAACAAGACTTTACTACACACATCTCTGCCTATGAGATCCGTGTTGTTGTCAGTCACTCCCCATGGTGTGATCCCAACAGTGCTTCTCTTCCTGAGGTCATGGCCCCCAAATTTTTTCATAGCCTCACCTACATACTTAGACACACCTAGAGAAGATGGAAAGAGCTGCTTCAAAAACATACAAACAAACAAACAGATTATATGACATTCATTTCTAATACATACCAGTATTAATTCCATCAGTGAGAATCCATGCTCCTGTGCTGAGAGCAGCAGTCATCAGCCCTTTGCTAAAGGCCTGATTGACTTTAGGGGGCAGAATAAAGTTGTCTGAGCCCCCCTGGACAGTCAGTAGAAGTTTGGGTCTCTCCATCTGCCACTCCCTCAGCATCAGCTGGAGAATAACCTCTGGCTTTGAGTCCACAGCCAAACGCACATACTGCAGAAGCAATAATGGTTAACACTCACATATTGCTGTTACTAACAATTTGTCACTGGTTTGTTGCCATTAACAAAAACTGAGACTAAACCTATGAGAGAACAAGTTTTCATCTTCATCAAATACTAAATAAAAACAATAATGAAAAATGCATGATGATCTCAAAACAAACTAGAATAGCGGATAAAGTCAGCTTTGTTTACATTTTCTTCCAGTATTAATAGTCCATGGTTCATTGTACAAGAATAAAAAGCCTTTCAACAATATAGAACCTCTAAAGTGGTTTTGTAACTCATATTTGATGTCATGCATGCTTTCAACCAACTTTTGTGAGCTTCATAGTGGCTTAAAAACTCAAACAAATACTAAAACTGATTAAGAAAAAACAACACCCAAAAACCAGGCCAAAGAAAAAATAAAACTACTGGTGCACTGAAAAACATTAAAGTGAAGTAAAAAAAAAAAAAAAAAAAAAAAAAAAAACAGATAAAAAGATAAAAATAAACAGTAATGAAAATTTGTTTGAGTAGAAACTATGACCTTCTGTCTTTGGAATAATGCCTGTTTAAGAAAATTATTAAAACCTAATTCACATCTATTTTGGTTTCAGGAGTAGCTGAATTACTTTTAGAATAATCCTGTATAGATAAAAAAGGATATTAGATATCTAAATTTGATATTTGGAATTTTTTTGTTAAGCATTTGAAATAAACATGTTGTCACTATACTCACAGACCTTGGCCCGACACACACGTGTGGCAGTGTCTTCGAAGTCTACAGTTCCATAGGCGTTGGTGGGACTGGCTATGGTGTGACGCTCCACAGACCAGTCCTCATCCAAGTCCTGACCGGGACCAGGATGGAAGGATATGGGGGGAGCAGAATACTGCCAGGAGTGCTCCGACATCAGGCGGCCACAGCAGCATCTGGTCGAACAAAGGATGTGTGAGTGAATAGGAGGGTAAGCAGAGGTCATATTGCATGTACTTTTGATTGATCTTGTCTTGTCAAAATGACTGTGAGAAACAGATGCAGACGGAAAGACAAATACATTTACACATATACCGACAGTCGGTATATGTGTAAAGGGTATAAAGATCTAAATCTAAATGTGGTATTTCCTCTGTGCTTTGGGTGATAGAGCAACAAGAGACAACCACCAAATATAAACCCTAGGCTGCAGCGAACACAAACATCTAAACGTGGCAGTAAATAAGTTAATGAGTTATTGAACCTCACCCACCACAAAACCAATCCAGATGCATGGAAAGAAAGAAAGAAAGAAAGAAAGAAAGAAAGAAAGAAAGAAAGACAGAAAGAAAGAAGAAAGAAAGAAAGAAAGAAAGAAAGAAAGAAAGAAAGAAAGAAAGACAGAAAGAAAGAAAGAAAGAAAGAAAGAAAGAAAGAAAGAAAGAAAGAAAGAAAGAAAGAAAGAAAGATTCACTATAATAGGTGGAGACATGGGGGCATGTAGTGGGATTAGAAGATAATGTAAAGACAACTCAGAAATTATACCTGATCAAGTTCTGGCATACTTGACACACTGGAATACATCTGTAAGAAAAAAGAAATGCCACATTACCAGAGAATGCACATGGTGGTTATTCCTGGAAGGAAAGGCTGCATGCCAAACATTTCTGCTCCCGGAAAAACGTTGTTTTCATGCACGGTTGTGAATATGGCACTATGCTGCAAAGTAAAGGAGCTTTCAGTTCTATTGAGAATCATTCAATCTGATACTTAAAATATTTTTTGGCAGCTCATCAATGCAATCAGTTTCCAGTTTACCTGTGATGGTCCCGAGAGGAAGAGATAAACTTTACACACTCTCTCTTGAAGAATGTTTCCTCAATCCAAGACTTTCGTGACTGGAATACAACAAGAAAATGTTTACTTACAGTTGGAAAGAAACCATCAAGCAGCTAAGCACTACATTGTGTAATTCAATGTCAAAATGATCCTCCAGCAAAAAAAGGAAAAAAAAACTTCCTAGAAAAAGTAATCAGTGACCTTCTCAGTAAAGCTCATGGCAGTGTCTGGATGAAGCATTCATGCTGGACTCATGGAAAACTGCAGGTCCCTCCCTGCAGGTCTCTCTAAACCTGAAGTACACTCACAAACTCTGGCTGGACGTCAGACATTACAGCCAACCTGTAATTTAACTTCACAGTCGCCTTTTTGTTCACTCTCCCTGTTCTTTCATTACTCCTGCTGCTTTTTCCTGTCACATTTAACAATAGCTACACCAAGTGGAGCAATGTTGATAGGAAACATACAAACATCCCCTTCCTGAGGCACAGGGTCTGGAGATGATGCCACTCCCTCTTCCTTGTAGCAGACTATGTCAAAGCTAAACAGAGCTGTGTAGTACAACCAGAAACAATGTAGCTCACAGCATTTCTACAAGAAATGCAATTATTTTGATTGGCTTGAGCTGCAGCAGCTGTTTTAGTATTCACTCAACAATGTAACAATACCATTAGTAGAGTTGTATAAAGATTCCTAGCCAGCTTGTACAATAACAGCATTTACATCATTAGGGTAACGGAGTTAGGGCTGAGAGGGTCAAAATTGTTCAAATCAGAATTAAATTTTTCTCAACATTTATCACACTAAAGGTCATGACATTACCCTTTTCAAGTCAAAAGGCTGACTTTTGGTACTGAGTGAAACTTAAAGAAACAAGACAGTAATTTGTAGTTTTAAATGACTTTTTTTCAAAATTAAAATATGCAGGATTTTCCCTGTCATTAATAATTATAACACTTAGCCAAAGTGTAGCAACTAGGTATTCTTCCACAACACCTAAGCCAAATTAAAAAGAAAAATAATACATTTCTCAACCACATTTTTCTGTCCTACAGTATGGTTACATTTAATCCCTTCACTACTACACAGTTATTTTGTCATTGTTAAAATTTAACATTACCTCAACAGTGACAATTTTTGTTTCCCTTTTGTTCCTACCAATGCAAAAGTAATGTGAAAAGCTAAAATATGTGTTAGTTTCACTGCGCTAATTACCAGATTGAAGGATCTAACCTATTGGTATCTGTTTACTTAAATTCAGGTGGTGACATTTGTTTTATTAAATATAAGCTTTAAGCTAAAATTATCTTACAAGGTCAGGGCGTCACAACAATCCATGTAAGTTTTCCACAAACTTAGGAAAGATGCTAAAAGCCAAACACCACCTATGAAACCCAAAACAAAAACCTATTTAACAAATAATTAAAATCAAACTATAAATTATTATGTATTATTATAGATTAATTTACTTAGGAATACATGCAGTGATTAAAATGAACCACATTACTACCAGATAGCCTATAACAAGATCAAACATTTCAGAGATTTACTGAACTGAAACAAACTATACTGTAGTATGAGTACTCTTTATGTAAATGATAAGAGTGCTTGCTCCACCACTGATGGTAATATCTCCCATGACATTAAATTTTAAGAGCCTGTTTTTTCACCTATTGTTTTCTTATTAATCTTGATATAAAAGCTTCTCCCACAACAAGAAACTTTAAATACTTAACCTCCTGAGACCCAGGAAAGTGAAAGTTTTATCTTTATTACATTAAACAATTGTCTTGATTGGAAACTGCATAATCCAACAGTTTTTCAGACACATTTTAAAATTATTTTATTTATTTATTTATTAAGGGAATGTCCTTTGCAATGGACAGCATTTTTTAAGTAAAACTGTCAAAATTTTGTCCCCTACAGAGGACAAAAAATGCATTGCTGGGTCTCAGGAGGTTAAGGATAATGTTTTTCATTTACAAATAATAATAATAATAATAATAATAATAATAATAATAATAATAATAATAATAATAATATATTGTCAAATAACGCTAGATGAATGTTTCATACATACAACACAGACCTATCAATTTATTTTATGCTAATGCTAATGCTAATGTAAACTCATTTATTTTTTGGGTCCCCGTGGCTAGTGCCGTTAATATAAATAAAAGAGAAAAACAGAGCATGACATAAAATATTTTGTTACATTAATTAAATTCAGTGTGTATTATTAACAATGTTAAGGTAAACAAAAACAGTGGCTAAGGTTAGAAAAGGCAACAAGTTAAGTGTTTTATCACTACTAATTTGCATACGTTGAGGTTAAATGCGCTCGATTCTTTCTAAGCTAGCAGCTAACATAAAAGTACTATTACACAGTGTAACTTACCATGACTGGATGAGAAAATCTGTAACAAAACGAGCATGTTTACAGGGATCCCAGTTGAAATCCCACCACTTAATCATCTTCATTAGTCCTTAGACTCTATGGCCTTTTATCAGCAGTGGGTCCAAAGGGCGAGGAGAGCCTTCAAACGGACACCTCTGACGGTTCATGAACTCCTCCTCCAAACACAAGCAGGACTGTGAGGGTGAGGGGATCTTTAGGGACCTGCAAACCTCAAACTGCCTTATGTTTAACAACATTTAATGCTCCATCAGTGTTACTGATAATGGTTAATGCATACTTACACATATGGAGCTCCATACACACAGGGCTACTTCACACAGGTGACATTTATTTATATGTTCCTGAATTAACTGGAATCAAGCAAATACATACTTACCTGGAAAAAACACAACCAATCCCAGTGAAACCCAGTGGAATAGGATCAAGTAGATGATGGATGGTCATAAGTCATCAAACAAAGCTGCTTGCATTTTTGCAGTGGGAGAGGCATAATAAAGGAAAAACCACATAAAACACCAATGCAGGTGACAATGTTCCT
The DNA here is from genome assembly GCF_902148855.1 of Sphaeramia orbicularis. Taxonomy (NCBI): domain Eukaryota; kingdom Metazoa; phylum Chordata; class Actinopteri; order Kurtiformes; family Apogonidae; genus Sphaeramia; species Sphaeramia orbicularis. Next base: position 32,554,265 of record NC_043965.1, read on the forward strand.
CAACCAAATATTGATTTTTGAAGTTTTTCCTCTTTTAAAACACAAGTATTGTGCTTTTAAAAAATGAACATTCACTTATTTGGATTGTTTATTTTACCAAAATGCTCTAAATTAAAACATACCAGTACTTGATAGTAGGTACAACATGTATGGTGGAAACCTGTTGTTTTTTGTCCCAGAGCTGCATGCATTACATTTTTGCAAACAGAATACTTTTTCTCTAAAAATATCAATGTTTTTGGTAGTTGGGTGACATATACAAGCTGGGTTTAAAAAAATTCAATAAAATAAAAAGATCAGAAAGACAGCAGAGGTATAAGGTGAATATTCCAGAAAACTGCTGACTTTTTAGAACTGTCTGCTTTTTATTAGATTATTCCTGTTGATTAAGTCATCAAGATCTTTTTCATGTTCAATTTAATTAAGTGTATTTGTCCAACATCAAAACCCAGGTTTACTATAGCTTAACATCAGCTATTCTATTGGCATATAAATTAATGCCTGATACACATTTGGGTTAATGATTAATTAATGATCTGCTAAGTGTTAACTCATATAAACTCATACTGTCTTGATCACATTCTTAATTGAGAGCAGCAGGAAGTACACAGATACTCTCTGCATTAATACATTAAAACACAATGATTTATTTAGTTGCACATTACCAGTATCTCACTCTCCTGCATGTTTAGTCTACAGGTTAAAGTATATTTTTCCCTCTCTTGTTTGAACCCGTGTGTAATCCGTTATTGACATTTATTAAGTCAGTGTGGCCATTGGTCCCATTCTCCCTTCATTAACTTTGTATTTTGTAGCATTAGATCACAAACATTAGATATTTATCGTTTTAACATCACAACCCTTAGTCTTTTGCAGTCATTTTCCCACCAGTGGGCACTGCTCTCAACAAATAAAAAATCCAGCAGTTAAATGCAAAAAAATTGCTCCCTACGGATTTTTAAATTTTGTACTGATGTCCAGCAATGCAGATTTATTCATTAAGACATTTATTACTTTGAATTTTTGGTTCAACAATTAACCAATTACAAAAAGAGTTTATTATTTCAGACAGGCATAGTGTAATTTCAGTGTCAGTTTTTGTAAGATATTTTGTTTTGCGAGAGGTGGAAATGATATTAGGTGATTAAACAGCTATCAGCATTTTCTGACAACTCAAACTATCATTATTATATCTGTCTTTAAAAACCCAATACTGGTCAATTCAATAATGCAAATATTAAAAAGTTACAAAAGAGATTAGTTCTATAAGCAGCACAAAAAACTGCTTTACTGAAAATATGAACAAAATAAAGCTCTTTTCAGAACATAGAGAACTTACTGTACAGAGCAACTATACAGCAAGTTACACACAAAAGTTTGTCATAGCACACACCTCTGGCAGCATTCAGTAGTTACATTACATTGTGCATGGTAAAGTACAGATGAAAACGTAAACATCAGGTGCCTGAAACAATCTTTAAACAAAGCTGCTTTCAATACAGGAAATATTTAAACTAGAAAAGTGATAAAACATCAACAATGAACAACTATACCTGCTTTGAGGTTAACAAACTGCCACCAAATTTTTGGTCATCATATCATTACATTGTTGCAGTGCAGAGCATACACAGAGCTATGGTAATGATATCAAATAAATCTACCACGGCAATTGCTGGATAATAAGAGACCCTTAGCAGTGCACATGTGAGTTTATGTGCTCGAAAATCCACACAGCTTCATCACGTTATTGAAAAAGTCATGATAGAGTATTAACAAACATGATGCACGTTTCCTCAGGTTTCCATGTCATCAGAAGAAGAAAGTTTGAGCTTTGACTTGTCTTTTGGTGGGGAATGGTCTTCTAGCAGTGACAGGTCAAGTTCGGGCAAAGGCATCCTCCAGTACTGAAAAGAGTTGAAGATGCTGTCTTCAGTGTCCGTGGTTTCTACCTCTGCCTGAAAGTAAAGACAAAGGGAAAATATTTGGAGTAAGGGTTGACATTATGGTATGAAACAGAAGCCTGATTTTTTTTTTTTTCCAGTATCATGGGCAATGCAAACATTGACTTTTTTCTCTCAGCGAGAAGTTCATACAAGATACGATTTGCAATACTTCTTTTAACAACAGATATTGTAAGTGCAATTGGCAACAATAAGAAAATGCAAAACTTGCCAGGGAGAGTGTGGCAAGTGCTGGAAATTATGTAGTAAAAAAAGTATATATAAATTAACTGTAAGTAAATTAAAGCTCTTCTAGTTGGCAATGCCCGGAGAAACATTCACAACAGAAGTATGACACAGAGGTTGCATTTATATTATTAATTGGACAAGAAAGGTTTCCAGTGGAAGAACACATCTCAGCAATGTGGTTTTGACATTTTTCACTATTTTCCAAAAGCAAAAATTCAATCACATTTGTTATTAGCCATTAGTAAGTTAGAGCTTAGGAAAGTGTGCAAAGAAATTCAAGTTGTAACATTTTAGAGTGGGTGACAAAATGAACATTAAGAAATAAAATTTGGCAAAATACAAATGTACAAGTATAATGAAATGCAAATATATAGTCCATATTGCAGTGTATAATTTAAAAATGCTTTACATGTCAAGTCCTTGAGGGAAATAAATTTAAAAGAGAGAAAAGTAAATAAAATCAGTCAAATAACCTAATATAGCGTGTACGGGGAAACACACTTATTTTTAAGAATTTCACTTGTTTTTTGTTAACGTGTTTAAAACATCTAAGTGTCCTGTACTGGAATCTTTACAAAGTGAAACTAATGACATCTAGTGGATACTCCGTGCCATTACATAGGCTTACTTCATTTGATAAATGCGCAGTGTATTATTTGGCCACTTTTATTTTATTACAATTCACTTACTTTATCGTTAGTTTTGGGTTTAACCGTATCTGAGGCCGCGGAATCCGTACGAAATCGTTTCTGGCTGTTTGTGAGCATGGCAGAGCTATGACGGTGTTGGAACTTTCCAGAATTCTGAACTGTTGACGCACGTTCCGTAGACTTCTTCAACACATCGCTCTGGCCAGTGTTGCGGGTAAGTGCTGCTTGTGTTGTCTGCTGCTGCTCTGCTTCCTCAAAGTAGTACGGCCTTTTTCTGCAGCGGCTGCCCAACAAAGCTAGCAGGGACGGTGGGCTCACATCCCCGGCAGAAGCCATGCTCTCCAGCTGCATGTCAACACTGCAAAGGGAACGAAAATGTCTTTTGGAGGGTAAGTCCGGAAGTAAAATGTCCTCCGAACGTCTCTTTGCCATGAAGATAGGTTGTTTTGGTTCACATTTACGCCTCAGTAAACTAATAACGGCCACCTGTGCGGTTCTACGTGAGCATCATGGTTAACCCTCAGCGGCAAAACAGTGAACTCCGGGAGTGAAGTTATCGCGATAATTAAGCGGACCAATCAGAGTAAAGGATTTATGTCTGGCCCCGCCCTCTGGTTTTCACTCTTCCTGTGGCGGGACATCAGCACATGAAGTGTTCACCCTCACTCTGGAACCTCTGAAAAAATGTATCAGTGGAACAGCCACTTGGAATAATGTTGTTATTCTAGATGCAGAAGTGTCATAAAAGCTACTTGTGTCACCTTTTTTTCAGGACTCCTACCTTTCAAGATCTGCTTTACTGTGTGTTTTAGGTGTCAAAACAGGGCACAATAACAGGAAAAAAAAAAACAATTAAATTTTTTCAGGTTTATGAATGAAGGCACTCAGAATGTGCATCAGTGATGGATTTAGGACAGGGGTGTCCAATCCTGGTCCTCGAGGGCTGGTATCCTGCATGTTTTGGATGTATCCCTCCTCCAACACACCTGATTGAAATGATAAGCCTATCATCAGGCTCTGCAGAAGCCTGATAATGACTGTCAGGTGGGTTGGAAAAGGGGAATATCTAAAACATGCAGGATACCAGCCCTCGAGGACCAGGATTGGACATTCCTGATTTAGGATGTTCAGCATAAACTGTGAATTGTAACACCCTGAACAACAAGTATTTTGGTCCAGCAGTTTTTGTTTTGGGTCTCTGTCTTTCTCAATCAGTCCAGCTGTTTTTTTGGGGGGGGGTTTGGCTCCTGGTTGAACTCCAAATAGCAGCTCCTCTACAGCTGTAAACAGAGGCCTCTATTGCACTGCTGACACTTCTGATAAGATTCATCCCGAAGAATTCTTGTAAAATGTAATAAATATAACACTTGTGTCTAGAATGGCAATACAGGCAATGCTGCTTTAAGGTGCAGGAGACTTTCGTGAGCAATTTTTCATCAAATCTGTAAACAACCATAAACAAAACATGTGTTTACAAACAGAGCCAGTAGGGAACTCAGGCATCTTCGGAATTTTGTCGCGATGTGCACTGTGGGAAAGGGAGGCTCAAAAATTCTGAAGATGCCCGAGTTCCCTTCCGGCTCTGACCGTAAACACACGTTTTGTTTATGGTGGATGGCACTTCGAAATTGTTCACTGTAATGAAAGAGATTCAGGTGAGTAATCACAGAAAGACTTACAGATTCGTGGTACTTAGGCTATGACTGAGGTTTTACAGATCTGATGAAAAATTGTTCACGAAAGTCTGCCGCACCTTTAAGTAAACAATAAATTAATACATAATAATGATAAAAAGTTTGGAGTTGTCATTATTGATTGATTACTATGCCATTATTTTACTGGTTTGACCTACTCAAGATAGTTGGGCTGTACATGGCTCTTGAACTAAAATGAGTTTGACACCCTTGATTGTTAATATTTCAGTGTAAGTTTTAGATTTTTAACAAATTCATCCCACGCGCCAGATTGGACCCTTTGGAAGCCCTTTTGGCCTACAGGCCATATGTTTGACTGCCAAGATCTCTGAGTAATCATGTTATAAATGGCAGAAAAAACATTAAAATACTTTAGCTAATAAAACATAAAAGCAAAACTATATAACTGTTTAATTTAATAGGTATTAGCGGCAATAAATTTCAGAATGGTAATATGTTGGTGTGAAAATTCAATGTAAAATTTAAAACAGTAAATGTCTGGAAAGTTTTAAAATGTTTTACTTTATTCCAAAGTGTAATAAGAAGTAATTTACAATTTTAAAACAACTTTTCCTGAAAAGCAGATTAGTTTTGATTACATTCTCAGCAGTTGCTAATGATGAATGCAAATATGGTTATTGGCACCATGGTAGAAAAAATAAATAGATTCAATACGTAAATGTACACAAAGCACTTTCAGGCAGTGACAGTTACTGCAGACAACGACTGCAAGACTTAGAAGAAATCTTGATGTTTTGTAATTGACATGGTTAGAAGATCAATGACAGTCATGAGTAGACTCCTCTTAAACCCAGTGATTGATGGACTCTTATTCACTGCATAATCTGTAAATTTCATGCACACACATCATTTTACTTTTTCTGAGAGTATATAACTTCAGCTGATGATATTTTCAGATTTGTGAAAGTAAAATTTACAGTTGTAGCCAGGATCAGATCCTTTGCATGCTTCCAACTGAGAAAGACATGTCATGAATTACTAAAACAGATATGTGACAAAATTACTTCCACTGATTTGTTTTCCTTCTTTGTCCATGTTCTTGTCTTTTCAGTCTTTCATTCTTCTGGCATAATTGTCCAATGTGCTCCTTTAAGTTTATTTTGTCATCACAGGATTTTCTGTCACGTCGGGCTGGCTGTATCATCTCGCCGTGGTGACTTAGCAGCAGGTGGCAAACTCTGTTGTTGGTTGTCTTGCTGAACATTCATATAAACCCCTGTGGGTTTCCGTGCCACAAAGAAGACACAGTCGTAAACATATCGCAACATAGAGCGGTCATTCTCTGTGTATGTGGTTGGTACCGACTCTCTTTCCACCTGCAGGAAAAACAGGAATACCAAAGGTTTAACCACAGGAGCCTTTCTCGGGACAAATGTGAAGTTATGCATATGATTTAAAGTCCTGGATTTACCTCTATATGGAAGCCATATTTAACCATCGCTGACCTGATGTCTTCATAACTAAGTTCAACTGAAAGCTCATTGGCCAGATTCTCAAAGTGGTACAGCAGTGGACCTGATAAAAACATTGAATATTAAAATGTGTAGTTGAACATTCTCCAACAACCTGCATTTAACAGTCACATAGCTACAGTTTTTAACAAGTAAAACAGCTAGGGAAATCTCATGCTATGTCCAAACTAATACAGACATTTTTATAAAACAAGATTAAAACAGATATTTTTCCACCTTTTTTTTTGTTAATTGTCCACACTACAACACAAAAAACAGACCACAAAATAGCAAAAAAACTCAAAGTACACCATTGTTTCTGATGGACTTTAAATTGCAAACACTGACAATTTTGCATGTAACAATTGCAGAAGTCATGAAGTTCAGCAGCGACAAGTTAAGTTAGAAACCTCAGTAACGTTAAAGTGTTGGTTCATGTGGTCAAAGTGTAGTATACGCAATCCAGTGTTTTTAAAAATCTTCACTATGAAAGGCATTTTTAAAAATCTATATTTTTGTAACCTAAAATAGCATCCACATGTGGATGAGAGGCCTAAACATAAAATGGAAATGGAAAATATCCACAAAGAAGTACACACTGCCTGGCCAAAAAAAAAGTCGCCACCAAAAAAAAGGTCACACACACTGATATTTCATTGGACCACTTTTAGCTTTGATTACAGCATACATTCTCTGTGGCATTGTTTCGATAAGCTCCTGCAGTGTCACAAGATTTATTTCCATCCAGTGTTGCATTCATTTTTCACCAAGATCTTGTACTGATGATGGGAGAGTCTGACCGCTGCGCAAAGCCTTCTTCAGCCCATCCCAAAGATTCTCAGGTTCAGGTCTGGACTCCAATTCATGTGTGAAAAGGATGTCTTATGCTCCCTCAATCACTCTTTCACAATTTGAGCCTGATGAATCCTGGCACGGTCATCTTGGGATATGCCTGTGCCATCAGGGAAGACAAAATCCATTGATGGAATAACCTGGTCATTCCGTATATTCAGGTAGTCAGCTGACCTCATTCTTTGGACACATAATGTTGAACCTAGACCTGACCAACTGCAGCAACCCCAGATCATAGAACTGCTCCCACAGGCTTGAACAGTAAGCACTAGGCATGATGGGTGCATCACTTCATCTGCCTCTCTTACCCTGATGCACCCATCACTCTGGAACAGGGTCAGTCTGGACTCATCAGACCACATGACCATCTTCCATTGGTCCAGAGTCCAATCTTTATGCTCCCTAGAAAACTGAAGCCATTTTTTCCGGTTAGCCTCACTGATTGGTGGTTTTCTTAAGTTTACACAGCTGTTCAGTCCCAATCCCTTGAGTTCCCTTTGTGTTGTGTGTGTGGAAATGCTCTTACTTTCACTATTAAACATAGCCATGAGTTCTACTGTTGATTTTCTTCAATTTGATTTCATTATACATTTAAGTGATCGCCAATCACGATCAATCAGGATTTTTTCTGACCACATTTCTTCCTCGAAGACGATGGTTCCTCACTATCCTTCCAGTTTTTAATAATGCATTGGTTAGTTCTTAACACAATTTTGCAAATTTCTGCAATCTCCTTAGATGCTTTCTCTGCTTGATGCATGCCAATTATTTTACCCTTCTTAAACAGACTAACATCTTTTCCACAACCATGGGATGCATCTTTCGACTTGGTTGTTTAAGAAATGAGAATCTGCACATTGCATCAGTTGGGGTTAAATAACTTGTTACCAACTGAAAGACAATCGCTCATGCAGTAATTATCCAGTAGGAGGCTCGTACCTATTTGCTTAGTTAAATCCAGGTGGTGAGTTTATTTTTGGCCTGGCAGTGTATATTATATCTAACACTTTTACAGTAATAAACAGTACAGTAGGTGTGTGGTTTACTTTAAGTGAAGCAAGAATGATCAAATAAATTATGTGCAACTTTGTTACTTATTTCATTAGAAAACTGACTCACCCAAGTTGATCCACACTCCACCAGGCTTCAGAATTTTCCAGATGGTCTCCACATACTCTAACACATTATGAGCTGTGTCAATGAAGAAGCAGGTAGCCACACAGTCCCAGGTGTCTAACAGAAGCAGACAGTGTGAGCTCTCTGGCTAATCATCACCAACAAATCATTGGTCATGTTTAGGGTATTGAGATTAAAAAGGATGGTTTACGAGTAGGAACGGCTCAACCTTCATCTTAATTATCCACGCACCTCTGCATTTCAGTTTAAAGTTCAGTTAAAACTGTTTCCTATGACTAACATAATCTGACCTGAATCACTGTAGACCTCAAGGAAGTCCCCTGCTACCATGGAGAAGTCTGAACTCAGTGGCAGGCTCTGAGGGTCCACATCAGGGAATCTGATTGGTCTTGTCTGGTCAGATGATTTCTTGTTGTTACTAAACTGGTGGATCCAGGGGTACAGGGTCAGAGAGTTCACCTTTTCACACCTGAATGGAGTATTTCAAATTTATGAGTGTCCATGGATTAAAGTTTTAACCATAGAATATGTGGTGAGAGTTGTGCTAGTTATGTTTTGAATTTCAGGCACATACATGTACATGTTTGTCACTGAGCGCTAGAATTAAAACATGGGCTGTGTCACATGAAAAAAAGTCTCGATCCCCAATATAGTTCAGTATAAGTAATTTCATATCCAGATAATTATACAGATCACAAAACAGCACATTATCTGTAAATTTAATGAATACTTAGCTTATATAATGTTAGCACATAGATAGGCCTATTATATTACACAGAATTAAGTAACATGGTACTTACAAATACTGTATGTGGTTTAGAATATGTGTAAAGAGGTCATACTGATCAAATATTTTCCACTACTGACAGGGTTTTTTCTGGCATTTTGACAGATTAAAGCACTGAGGGCAATCTAGCCTAACTTAAAATAATTTACAGGCCACACGGTGATTAACAGCCTATGTCTTCTGTCCAAGTGCAGTCATTGTGTTGAAGACCTACGAACTGGATGTCAGTGTTCAGAACAAAATGAGCACAGTCAAGAGAAGTCATGTGTCTGAGGCAAAGACACACCTTCAACAACCTCAAGACAAACAGCTAATTGTGTACAGTCGTTCCATGAAACTGCAGTATTCATATTTGCCTGTTTAGATACAATGGCTGCAGTGTTTTAGTGTCTCCTCTGTCTCTGTAGAATAAAATATCATTCACCTGCCTCAGGTGATGTTGAAAAGTGATGCAAAATCAGTGGCTCTGTTTACCTTCGCTTTCCATGCCCTTACACATGCATAATGTATAAATGCATTCTGTATGTTAGGCTAAGTATTTTTCTATTGATAATGCTATTTTTACAAATTCATTGCTATCAAACATGACTCATTGACATGAAAAATTTAATTCTAAAATTATGGGTAAAAATACAGAACGGAGTTTTTACAACTCTGTCCATAAAAATGTTGAATGGTGATAAAGTCTCATGCACCCTCTGACTATAGTGCTACCAAATAAATATCTGGTAAAAAAAACAAGTCAAAAAACGTAACCTGGACATTGCTATAAAACACCTAATCACATCTATATGCTTTGAGGAAAAGCATAGATGATGTCATCCAAATGTCACAAAATACTACTATAAAGAGTGTATTTTACATTGAGTTGTGTAACTTACATTTGTCTTGGTTACATTAAAATACAATGAATGATTGAGTCATAAATGTGAAACATTTTTTTCTATTGTCAGTAAATACTGTTACATTGCACAGCTCTTTTTTAAATGCTGAATTAACTGCCACTATTACCTTCATCTGTGTAAGACCCATGAAAGGCTGCCTGTTGTAAAGCAGCTTAACTAACAGGAGAGTTGGTGGAGGTGTATGTAGTACCTGTTGAGAACAAAGTTTGAAGAGAAGAGCATAAAGAAGCTCCATTCGTTGCCCTGGCACATGTAACCCAGCCGAGCGATTTCCCAGGCCAGACGTCCAAGCCCGGCCCCCGGGACAAGCACGCTCACCTTAGACACATCACTGACATAATAAAATGCACAGAATACACATATCACATAGAAAACAGGCCATAAGTCAGAAGAACAGAATCAATAAAACCTGCTTTGTGTCAGTCAGTATCTCTACATGTGTGGGACCGTGTGAGCAGTGAGAATAATTTTCCTACTATTTGTCACTTGGGAAGAGTCTCTGGATCTCTTGAATGATGGGTTGATAGCAGGTGTCCCTCTCCGCCTGGCCTGCTTCACTCCAGTCTCTTACAAACTGTTTTATGGTGGACTTTAGCTTGTCCATGTCAAATGTAGAGGGTGTACGTGTCTTCCTCGGATCCTCCTAATGAAAGAATAAATGAAGTAAACACCAATTATATGACTGTTGCAGTTATGTGTTCTTTTCATTTAATTATGCTACAGTAGTAGAAGCCTAACAATGGATTATTTGTACGTATACAATGTCTCTAGAAGGTTGTCAGACACCTTCAGTTTTTCCAGTTTGCAACACCGAATACTTATTTAAAAAAAACACTGGAGCATTTTAATTTAAAAGTCAAAAATTAATGTTCAGTCCAAGTGAAGTTAAAACAGAATTTTTTACTCTTTAGATTCTGTCCAATATGTGGCTGCATTGATGATTAGGAGTTGACCTGAGGTAAGTACAGCTGATTGGAAAATGATTTGGATAATGCCTGTATAAAATCTGGCAGTTGATATGTATATTCTGATAAAAATTGATGCCATGACGTCAATGGACCTTCCTGAGGAGCTCAAGAGGATTCCATTGATGTACGAAGTTGTATAAGGCTACAGAAATACTTCTGCTATAATAAATGATTGAATGCTCAAATGGAAAGGTGCTGCAATGAGATGATGTCATTAAAGGAGCACCAGAGAGTCAAATCTGAGGAAAATTATTTTGACAGGCCTAAGCATCCAACAGTACCAAAATTCCTCAGCCTATTTCATCAGGATTTTATCTGCCAGGACATAAGATGATAAGTGTAATGTGACTTCAGTCTTACCCTATTTCCATATTCAATGTTCTCGAACATGTGGAGGCTGTTCTGGATGATAGCCTGTAACACGTCTTGGTTGTGGTCGGCACACTGACTGATGCAAGTCAAGTTGGATAAAACACCAGGCAGCATATTTTGATGGTGCTGTGGCAGGCTACGGAACTGACGCTCAGCACGTTTGACCTGCTCCTGCACATGGACCCTGGGGAAGATAAGAAGCTCAGAACAATCCAAACCACTGCATGAATCTCCAAAACATTGCACTGTTGGGTCCAGGAGGTTTCAGACTGGCATATAGTGTTAGTTAGTCTCAGTTTTGCTCTTAGATAGACTTATATTAAGCCTAAAAAGATAGTAACCCTACCCTTAGTCTAATTCAAAACTAATTTTGAGTAAAGTGGCATCAAATGAAAAAACAAAAAACACTACTTATCATTTGTAGTTTACCTGTGATTTAAGAAACAGTAGAAAGAGAAATTATAAGATAAGTCATGCCACATTGTCATTAATGTTTTACCACTCCACGTAAATGATCTTGTAATCCGTAAAACATTTCATTTTCCGATGAAGTAAACTATGGATTAGTTTTTTAGTTAGCAAAGAAAATAAACAAATTGAAGAACAAAAAGTATATTTAGTTATTTATCTGAAGGCAATTAAATACATCTGAGCTTTGAGCAAGGTGTATATTCTTTACTACCAAACCTTTATTGTTGTAAAATAAACAAATTGCTCCTTATTTTATTAATTTAATTGGTTTCAAATTGTGAGTGGTGTAGGGAAAAAAATGCTCCATGTATGGAGTCCAGTGTCATCCTAAAACAGTTGCTAATAGTAGATACATCATTTCCACATGAATCCTCTTAATCACTTTGGATTTACCATGAAAAGCCTCAATTATCTGAATTATTAAGTGTCTCAGGAGGACTAATCCCTTGCAAAGCTATCTTTTCTTTGCTATTGTTTGCTAACAGTAAAATTAATTCACACACACAAACTGTCGTTGCCTGACTTTGTGCTTTATTCATGTATAGTTTATTATACCTGTAATATCTAAAAGCATCGATTATTCTCCAAAAGTGCTGCCTTTCCAGTCTGGCCTCTTCCTCTTCGCTGTACTTTATTCTTTCTTTGCAAAAATAAGATCCATCTTCGTGTTTGTTTGCTGTGTTTTCAGCCATGTCTGAAGCGCACTTCTTCTTCGTCTGCTTCTTCTTCTTTGTTATGGACAGTCACTGAAGGCTCACTACCGCCACCAGCCGGTACGGAGAATACACTGCAAATGAGGACTGTAGGTGAACTGCAGGTGAACAGTGAAACAGTTCAGTTTAAAACAGTGGATCTGATCAGATCTGTGTCACACCACTTGCTATATCCTCCTGTTGCTGAAAAAAAAAATTACGAAAATTCAGTGAGAACAAAGCTTCATCTTGCTTAAAATAAGCACTAAATTGACAAAATAAACCAAAACTAATGCAATAAGCAACAAAATGAACAAAAAAGTAGAATAGGAAACAAAACTGTATAAATTCACCTGTAAAAGTACAGAAAACAAAAATCAGAATCAACAAAATTAAGAGAAATGAATAAAATAACATATTTTTTAATGAACAGAAAAAACAACAGCTGTGCAAAATAAGCAATATAATAAATATAAATTAACAAAATAAGAAACCAAAGGAAATAGCTAAAGTAATTTCTTTTGATATGCCAGTGTTTAAAATATGTTTTACTCAAAATTTTCTAAAATTGCAGAAAAAAATGATAAATATATTTGGATCTAAACCTGGCTGTAATCTGCTTGAATATGAATATTCTCCTGAAAATCCAAATGAGGGACATTATATCAATATGTGGGACGTGCAAAGGAGAGAAATTCCAACACAAAGTGGGACACCTGGCCATATTTTAAGAAAATCAGTGGTTTCTTCAAATGTATACCATATGCAGCTTGATGCACAACACTGCTGCCTCAGGAAGATGTCAAGTATATCTTTTGATTATAATACAGTCTTAAAACATCATTAATGTCGAGTCACTATACTGTTAATAGCTTTCATTTTGACTCGATCAAACACATGTTAATGTGTTTTGCTTGTCTGTTGAATGAGAACACTGGGTTGTACTGTTTTATGTGAGCTATAGGGACTAAAGATGGAAATTAACCTGAGCAATAATCTTGCATATTGACATACATGGTGTTTATTAGTATGCACTGCTCCTCTGGAAAAACAAAACAAAACAAAACAAAAAAAAACTTCAAACTTCCTTATATGAACAATATATGAACAATACATTGAGGCCTTCAGATGGAATTGGATATACAGCCAATAAAACCTCCAAAAAAGGCTGTTTCACCCTATAAAGAATGACATGTTTTTTTTGTCTTGGACTGCATAATATAATATATAAGCTATTAACACTGACTACATTGCAGTGTTTTTCATTTGATCATGAAATTCATACATACTGCGGTGGAAAAAAAGTTTTCAGACATCCCATGCCATTTTCAAAACCCACATGCTCCCTTCTGCACATTCTGCTCCATCGAGGTAAAAAGCGTGTTTCAGCAAGATAATGACACACATCCAAGGCATGACATGTTGAAACTGCCAAGAAATTAGTTTGGATATTTTTTCTTGTTATCTATCTATCTATCTATCTATCTATCTATCTATCTATCTATCTATCTATCTATCTATCTATCTATCTATCTATCTATCTATCTATCTATCTATCTATCTATCTATCTATCTATCTATCTATCTATCTATCTATCTATCTATCTATCTATCTATCTATCTATCTATCTATCTAAATATAATCATTTGCATATTTTTGTATCTATCAGATGAAGCCATACCTATTTAAACACAAAAAAGATTTTTCCACAAATATTTCAAGCTAATATTTATGGCTGTGTAAAATATTACAAGTACTGTATACATAAACTAGCTTTGAACTGTATTCATTAGACTTTTTTGGCATCAATGCCAATTTTTAAAATATATTCATGTGACTTCTTAAAGTAATCATCTGCTTGGATGGTCCCTGTTTTAGTCTTTTTTTTGACAAACAGCTAACACAATGATTTCATACACACAGAAGTAAATGCCTTAAAGATCACAGAACAAACTTTATTCTGTTTTATTTAGTATTTAAACACATTGTGTTTTCTCCATCAGATGGTTGGGTTGATTATCTTGCCCATGAACAGGATGTCTTCTGTGTTGCGTTCAGTGATGAGAACCATAAAAGGACGATTGAACTTCAAGACAGGAATGTGGCGGAAGGACATAAGTGTGATTTGGACACCTGTGGCAGCTGCAGCAGTGGCTCCAACCTCGTCAACATCCAGGGCAGCTTGATGTACGATCTGAGGAAAAATGGAGTGTGAGTGAGATGAAGGGTTGATGGAAGTAAGAAGGAGAGTAAAAAGTTTGTTGTTACCTCTGAAACAACCAATTTCTGTCCTTCTGAAATTCCACTCAGATCTGCCTTATCACCAAACATGTCTGTCATCCCCATTTGACTCAACACATCTTTCAGGGAGTAGGAAGTCTTGATGGAAAACTTTGGAATGAAAATATCATATCTCCTATTAAAGGCAAAATGTGGGTTGTGTCAGTTTCAAACTCACATAACATGCAGAATATTTCATGACAAAAACAGAAATATTTCAACTGTCGTCTAACCTGGATTTCATCCACTTAAGCCATTTGGTGACATGACCTGGACAAATGACGCTCTCCAGTGTGGCCATGTCATCAGGCAACATTAGCAGCATGGAGTATGAGTTGCTGAAAGGGAGGTGGAGCACTGATGTGTTAATCGCTTGATCATAATACACATCAAAAGTGTCCTCCATATTCATCATCTGAACTGGAACCTGGAAAATGAACATTATACCACACACACACACACAAAAAAAACATTAAGAGTAAGAAGAATGCATGATAGAATTCTGAATATTGCTCTGTATTCTAAGTTGCCTATTGTTGCTTCTTAGTATGTTGTTATTACAATGATATTAAACCTCAAATTGTGGCCTTTATTTTCTTCCTTTTTCTGGGATAATGTTTCTGTTTAAAATCACAGTTTGTACAAGCACTGACAGCAATGTATGTATTTATCCTTAAATATATTTAATTTTTTCCTTTATTTTTTTCATTTGACAAAATTCCTTGTTTGGTGTAACAAACAAGTCGTCTAGTTGTCATACACCAAACAAGAACAAAGTTCTGCCCATATGATGTGTCAAGAACCAGCAGCAAGATCTCTCAAGTCAGGGCTGAGAGAAAGCATGGTGTCATTCTTTGTGGTTCTCGTAGAGTATGTACAGGCCTTAAATGTCGATCACCACACTCACAAGGGCATATACAGCTGATGCATTCCTTCATTCTAATTTATCATTTAGTCCCATTTGGTGGTTATCTCATTTGCGTTTTTAATCAACTAGTTAAATGTTGGGTTCGAACTTAGCCAGGTGCTTTCCAGTGTTAAAGAATGTGAAAAACAGTTTCAGACACATTTGATAGAACTCCTCCAAAAGGGTTTTGATCTTGGACCATGCCCTACTGTCCCACCAATGTTTGTGAAAACTGATGCAGTAGGTTTTACGCAATCCTGCTGAGGAATGGACGCATGGATAGACAAAGGGGAGGCATTACATAAGGTACTTGGTGGTAGATAATAAAATGCACCACTGACCTGAGTGTTCTCATCAACTGTGAACATGTCCTCCTTGGTGAGCTGAGGGTCAAACGGTGTTGCCCATTTCCCTGTTTCACAGAGGAAGGAAAAATTAACCACAACAGATATTGATATTTTTAAATAAAGTACATCAGAGTTGTGGAAATGACCTGAAAATGAAGAGGAACTGATAAAACATTTACCTTTGTAGTAGATGTAACTGAGGAGATACATGATTGTGCTTTCATCCAGGCTGTCAACCATCTTGTCTATCTTACCGTGGGTCTTCTCCTCCACATACTTATTGATGGTGTTTGCACTTTCTGTGCTCTGGGTGAAGTCGACAGTGAACCCATCTGCAAAGTAGGACTGCTTCAGGACGTCCAGGAACTCAGGCTGAGTCTTGAATTTGTTATCCACAAACACAGCGGTGCCTTGACTGGCATCTTCTTGGGATCCATTGTTGTTCAGAAGTGAATGAAAGGCCTGATCTACATCAGTCTGGGTCAGTAGAGAGCTGTTGAAACCCAGACCACTGAAAAGCTGCTCATGGGTTTCACCTCGCGCTCCGACGGACAGGGCAGCCAAGGCTACAGACACACTTGCAGGTGAGAAGAAGATATTCTTGCCTTGTGAATCAGCATGATTTGCTAAGTTTGTGTACAGACGGAAGGTAAAGTCTTTGTTTGCTGATTTCACCAGTGAGACAGTGTTGGTGCTGCTGTCGACTGCGGTGTCTTGGTCTGTCTGATCTGAACTACCATGACCTTCATGGTGATGGCCTCTTCCCACACAGACCAATGCAGATAAGATCCAAAGAGCCCCTACAGCACGCAACATGGTGAACTACAAACATAGAAATGAAAAAGATGACATTTGTTAGTTTTTTTGTACTGTGTGTAAAGTATAATTGCATAATGAAAGCATGGTTAAACTATAAATGACACTTTTTATATATTTATCTAGATAAGTGGTTCCAATCTTCTTGATGCCTAATTTATTTTATTTTTTTCCTTTTCTTTCACCCACAGGACCAAATTTTACAAACATACGTTCTGTCAGGCTATAATGTCTACATTTTACTTACTCTTCCACCATCATGTAAATAATGATAAATGTACTTGTCCGTTCACAAAACGATAATGTTAATAATCATGTCTAACAAGTAATGTTAGTGACCTAGCAACACACTGATAACAGCAAACAGACACATGAAACAAACTAGAAAAGCACTCGGAGAGCGCAGACCTCCGCCAAGGCTGATCAGTGGCCCCCCCCGTGGGCCCCCCCACGCCAAGGAGGTTATGTTTTTGCCAGGGTTTGTTTGTTTGTTTGTTTGTCTGTCTGTCTGCCTGTCTGTCTGTTTGTCTGTCCGTTAGTGTGCAACATAACTCAAAAGTTATGGACAGATTTTGATGAAATTTTCTGGTCTGCCCCCCCCCCCCCCCGTGGGCCCCCCCACCCCCGATCACCACCAAAATTTAATAATTTCTTCCTTATCCCATTTCCAACAAACCCTGAAAATTTCATCCAAATCTGTCCATAACTTTTTGAGTTATGTTGCACACTGAAGGACAGACAAACAGACAGACAGACAGACAAACAAACAAACCCTGGCAAAAACATAACCTCCTTGGCGGAGGTAATAATTAAAATAAATTTCCATAATCAAACACATGACTGGACAATGTGCTTGCTGTCAAAACACTATATATTTTATATTATTTACATCTTGTGCATTTTCATTTTGTTACATAATGTTGTTCTTGTTTCAGCTATTAGGTCATTTTCATCTTTTTATGTCTTTCCCATTGTCATTTTTATCTTAAATGCTGTTTTTCATCCTTATGTCAGATGCTTCTCCTCTGCATTCAATAAGGCTTTTGTCAACATTTAGAAATTTGTCAAGACAATCACTCTACTATTTTGATTTGGAAAATGAATTCATAAATTCAAACATTGTTATTTTTCTATATATTTTCCTTTATAACAGCCCCCTCCTCCATTTGGGTCAGTTTGTTAAAGCAGATCATTCATCCAGTGAGAAAATGTGTCTCAAACGCAAAATTTCTTAACACTAATTTCCCTTTTTTTTTTTTTTTTTAATCAGAAAAAAAACAACATATGATCATATCTAAGAGCATCCGATTACACTATTTAAAAGAACTTAATTTAACAGCCAGTGGTAATGAAAACTAACAAAGAAAAAGTTATGTATAAAATGTATTGATCTGATGCACCATGTTGTTTAAAGATTTCCCATTTTCAGTCTCTGCATATTATAGAGAAAACTGCATTAAAATAAATAATGTGAGATAATACTTTGGATGACTTACCTGCTCCTGGTTGTATTTTATGTCTCATCAACCACAGACACTGAAGCTCAGACAGAACAGAGGGTAGATGTCTCTTGTTATAAACAGATCAAATCAGCTGAACTTTGGCTTTGTTTATTCTGACTAAGCCTCTTATTTGCATGACCACTATATTTGTTCAGTGTAATGGTTATAGTCCAACCAGAAGCCTTTTCAGGCTTCATCTAAACTAAGATCACACTAAGGTAGATGCACATGTTGAAGAACAAAAAAGGCAGAGTGATAAGCTTAGCAAAAGTGTGATCCTTGTTAAGTCTGTGTTAAGTTTTTTCAGCAAATTGCTTACTATCAGCTTCCTCTTTCACTTGTGTGATCTTATCCCTAATTTGTTGTTGTGGACTGACTACAAGACTACATCATCTAAAAGTAAACCTCCTAAACAGGCCTGCTTTAATCATAATGTTTTTTCAGCCAATCCAAACCAATTTATACAGATCATTTATATTAAAAACTAAGAGAATTTTAAATGAATTCCACTCAGAAAAATGTAATTCTTGAATTTATCACAAATATTTATCACATTTGGAAACACCTGGAAATCACCACATGCACCTGTGAACTATGGAAAATTATAATCTGAAAAGTAACTGAAACTGTCAGTTAAATATAAATATGTTAAAAGTGCATAAGTGCAAAAGTATAATGGAGCTGAAGTAAGAGGTTGCATGAAATGACTACTGAAGTGAAGCACCTTAAATATGTACTTACATGCAATAAAAGACTTTACTTCATTCACCCTGACCGAGGATGTCAGAACAAAATACCACATCTTGTTGGAATTTTTTTTTTTTTTCAACACAACAGACTATGAGGGAAACTGCTGTCATTAGTGATCAGACAGCAATAGCTCTAGGTTCTACTGTCAGAGGAGAACAGGACAAATAAATAGGTACAAGAAAGTGTATTCTTTAAAATATACCAATCATAAGGGTTTTTTTTTTTTTTTTTGATAAAAATAATGATTGCTTACTTGCATAGTCTTCTGTCTCAGGAAGACCACAGATATATCTCCTGACTCTTATTGACTACAGGGTTTTCTTTACCATCATAAGGCTTAGGTGCTCTACTTCAGTCAGTGTAGACACTATTTAAGTGAAGTTACTGTAAAACCCAAGTGAAGCATCAAAAGTGACTGCTGCTGAATTGAATTCTTAGAGTTAGCTCCCAGTGGACATTTGTGTTTAAGCTCCTTGTTTTTCATACATTATTGCCATTCCAAATGTTATATTATCACCCAACTTGAACAGACATGAAAATTACAGTAATAAGTGTCTATGATTAAAATTTCTCATTGAAAAAAATATTTTCGTGTGAGAGGATGTAAAAATCCCTTAGCTGTGGGTCTAAGTCCTCTATATAAACTCGGCAACAATGTAATAAATGATGTTATTCTCAGTTTATTGTCAAAATAACATATATATATATATATATATATATATATATATATATATATATATATATATATATATATATATGTGTGTGTTTTTATGATATCAAAATCATGTAACCCCCTAACCACGACCACAGCACCTAAACCATGCAAATACCAATGAAAAAAAAACTTAGTTATGAAATGTATTCATTAACTTCAGTCAGTACAGTTAAGAACTGTGATGAACTGCTGACATGTCCAGCACTGTAACAGATTTCCTGTAGAACAGTGGTTCCCAACCTTTTTTGGCACTTCGTGACCTCAAATTTCTGGCAACCCCAGACATTCAAAATGGAGACTTTTTTTTTTTTGGGCTAAAATGTACTCGTTTTTGACCATGTAATAGTTTGCTATACTATTTTGCAAGTAAATGATAATTTTAGACATTGTTTAGGTTATATAATGTATATTATTATGGACAGAGGCAGAAAAGACAGGTTGAGATTACTGCACAAAGTGAGAATTTTATTTTCCTTGGTCATTAACTGTTAATTCATCTTCTTTGGTGAACTGAGGGTCAAATCGTGATGCCTACTTTCCTGTTTCACACAAGGAAAAGAAGCTCTTCCAAGAAGCTTATCCATGAAGAAGGGCTCATGGATAAGAAGGACAAGACCCTCAGACCCTGCATCGACTACCGGGGTTTGAATGACATCACTGTGAAGAATCACTACCCTCTTCCCCTCATATCCTCAGCATTCGAACTGTTACAAGGTGCCACTATTTTCACCAAGCTGGATCACCCTAATGCTTATCACCTGGTACAGATCATGGAAGGAGATGAGTGGAAGACAGCTTTCAACACCCCTACTGGGCCCTATGAATAGCTGGTGATGCTGTTCGGACTGACCAACACCCCCGCAGTGTTTCAGGCACTGATGAATGACGTCGTTTGGGAAATGTTGAATAAGTTTGTGTTTTATCAAGATGACATTTTGATTTTTTTTTTTTCCTCAATCTGAGCAGGAACATGTGCATCATGTCCAGTCTGTGTTGCAGCACCTTCTCGATAATTCTCTGTTCATGAAGGCAGAAAAATGTGAGTTTCATGCCACCTCCATCTCCTTTTTGGGATGCTTCGTTGGACAGAACCGTATGGAGATGGATCCTGTGAAAGTCTCCACAGTGACCTCCTGGCCCCTTCCTGACAACCGTATGCAGCTGCAAAGATTCCTGGAGTTCGCCAACTTCTACTGGAGGTCTATCCATGGGTATAGCATGGTGGCAGTCCCTCTGCCAGTCTGCAGAGGCCTTCATCCGTCATTATCGTCAGACATGGTCCCAGGCCAGATCCACGCTCTTACAAGCTGCAGATCAATATTCATCAGCCACCAATCGCCATCGCTCTCAGACCCTTATGTATCATGTGGGGCAAAAGGTATGGCTGTCCACCCGTGATCTACCTCTCAGGGTTGAGTCCTAGAAGTTGGCTCTGAAGTTCATTGGCCCCTTCATCAATGAGAAGATTGTTAACCCGGTGGCCATCAGGGGGAAGCTTCCCCATTCCATGCACATCCACCCCACCTTCCACGTTTCCAAGGTGAAACTGGTTCAGGAAAGTACCCTGATGCCAGCCTCTCGGCCTCCACTGTAACGGACAGAGTACAAAGCCTGAACCCAAATGCAAGACCAATACGCAGATGAAAAGTTGAGTGTTTATTAAACACAATCACAGGAGAAAAAACACAGCACAGAATTATTAACACGTCTGTGAAGGCGTGTGATTCAGGACTCGACGTCCGGGCTGTGAGTGGGGACAGCGGGCGGTCAGCACGGCCGAGCCGGAGAAATCCCGACAGCAACCCGACTAGGGCAAAACAGAGGATAGTCAAAAAACAGGCCAGGTCATACACAGGAGAGCAAATCAGGTGGCAACGGGACATGAGGAGAAGGCTTACTCACGGTCAAAGTCCAGGCGAGGGTCAAAACACAGGTAAAACGTTGGAGGCTGAGGTAATCAGGGGAAAGGCAGAATCGGAAGTCGGATGAACGAACCAGGTCAGAACCAGACGAGCAGGCAGATGAGGAACAGGCAGAATCTGTGGTCGGAAGACAAAAACGGGTCACAATGGGCAGACAGACTGACAGGATCCAAAAACGCTGGTGAGTAAGCACAACGAGTGTAGCAAACAAACAGGGGGAGACACAGGGTTTCAATACACAAGAGGGCGGGAAGACAATTAGACACAGGTGGAACACATCAGGGTGGAGTCAGGTAATCAGGAGCAGGTGGAAACAATCAAGGAAGGGAAGTAAAAACACCAGACATGACACATGAGGGAAACTTAACAAAATAAAACAGGAAATGACAGACCACATAAAAGACCGACAAGACAGACAAATCCAGACACCGTCAGGGAGCCGACATGACATCCACCTCCCCCATGGATCATTGATGGCGCCCTGGCCTTCACAGTTCACCACTTGCTGCCCTCTCGGTGCCATCAGAGGGGCCCTCAGTACTTGGTGGACTGGGAGGGGTACGGTCCTGAGGAGAGGTTGTGGGTTCCAGCCTGTCAGATCCTGGATGCTCAGCTCATCCAGGATTTTCACCATCAAATCCTGATCAGCCATCTAACACCCGTTGTCACACTCTGGACAATGGTGTGGCCTCTCCACCTTCCCACACACCTGATTCTCCAGTTGAGGAGTCTTCGTCGGAGGAGGAGGTGCCCAGACCTGAAGAGGAGGGGCTCTCTGAAGAGTATAGAGGGTATGCATGTGACATCACCGCTAGCGGAAGTCACCGTGGTTCCGTCCACTGACTGGCAGAAAGAGGGAGATGAGTAGCGGCTTTGGCTAGAATACAGCAAAAACTTTAGGACAATCTAAAAAATGGGGAAGAGCTGTTGTGCCATTGATCGCACAAATAGGTTTAAAAAGCACTCGGAGCTATCACTTTAGCGGCTACCTAAAGCCAAAGACAGAAGAAGCAGATGGATCGCTGCAATTCGTAGAAATAACTGGAATCCAGGCAACGAAACCTGGATTTGCGTCAGGTAACGTTAATTTATGCTGTATTCTTGCGTAAAATCATACCTTAAATTACATATCGTTTTGGCTAATGTTACTTCTTAGTAAAGCTCTTAATGTTAGCATCTGTCATTTAGTTCTATATTTGATAACTGAAACGTTTTTATCTTCAGTTGTGTGATTATGAACCTTGTGCTCTACATGATTTGTAAACTAGCTTAAACTGAGGCTAACCTAGTTTTCCAAATAAGGGGGTACTCTTGCACAAAGCTGTTGTAGCTGTGTTGTATCAAGTATTTGTAGTTAACTCTACTTAAATATCCAAAGTGCCAGTAGATCATCCACTCATTTGGGTCAATACTAAGGCTTCAGCTCCAGTAAATCAGTAGTGAACTGTGAGCACTACTGCTGGGCCTTTACCTTGGCAATCACCGCCAGGAAATACGTCTGCACTGACATAAAACCTCAAAAACAATAGTATGTTGAATTGAAAGCACTCACCAGCTGTAATCTTCCTCTAATTAACGATGACGAGGATGTCAACAACTCTTTGTCTTTTGTATGCTTTCAGCCTTTGCATTGGGTATTTTCCCGATGTTGAAATCAGGTTCATATAAATGTCAGGATACGTGATTTCCGACCACATATCAATATTCGTAGACCACTTGTTGTTTGGTAGTTGTATGGATCCATGTCGAGTCCAGTTGTCTTTAATGTCATGTTATATTCCACATTTTTCCCGGTCTTGCTGTAGTTACTGCTATGCTCCGCTATGTTGAGCCGGTTTGTTTTTGCCACTCGGTCTGACTTAGAGGGGCGTGGCCCAGGGGGAAGTGACGTATGTGCATTCCCTCTATTAAACCTCCTCCAGACCCCCTCCACCCTCCCGTTCCTGGTCTAATTGTTTTGGGGATGTCACAGGACGTCCCTTGAGGGGGGGTTCTGCTGCTCTTTTTCTCTCTCTGGCCCTTTAACTCAGGCACACCTCCTCATCAGCTGATTCCACTCACCTGTGAGTGCAGCTGTGGCTCATCAGGTGGGGCGTATATTCACCTCTCTGTCTTCTGTTCATTGCCAGATTGTTCTTCTGCTTCGTGTGAGACTATCCAGCGTTATACTCCTGCCTGTTTCTCTGTTTCTGAACTTGACTGTACCTGCCTGCTTGTTTGTCTAACCATGTCTACCTGCCTCCTGGTAACCTACCTGCCCTTTGTCCTGACCACGTCTGCCTCCCAGTTACCTACCTGCCTTCCGTCCCTGACTACATCTGCTGTCTTCGCTCCTGGTTTCATCTGGCCTTCATGGTTTTGACCCCTCCTCCATCCCCGACTCAGCTGTTGCATGCTCCTTGTCGGCTATTCATCTGCTGTGGCTGAACTCCTGAACACGGCGTTATTCCGTGTTTGCCTTCATACCGGTGAGCTGCCAGGCCTCAGTGCTGATAAGGCTATTGGAGACATACAACTGTTTGAACTCTTTATCCTTGTAGTATTTCCTGGGTTTCCTGGACTCAATAAAGACTGCTCTAAATTAAGTATCCTGTCTTTATGTGAGCTTTACTCTGCACTGTAAAACTAGTAGTGTTTTACTATTACAAATGCTGTTTCTGGATTCATATTAGATGTTTAAGGCTGAGCTTATTTGAACTTTTCATAAAAAGTCCAATTTTCATGACCTCAGTTAATCAAACCAATTTCTACAGATTAAAATGAAGGAGAATTTTAAACTAATCCCACAGAAGAAAACATCATTCCTCAATTTATCACAAACATTCATCACATTTGGAAATAAGTGGTTATTTGCACCCAAGAGCTATGAAAAATTATAATCTGGTCATCTGATCTGTGGAGTTCTTTGGCTTCATTTTCCATTTTTAACTTATCCATATCAATGGGATTATTTTTGTCTTAGAACCTACCTGTGCTTTGTTTAGTTCCTTTTTTAACAAATGCCAAAAGATTAGTATTTTTAAACAATGTTACTCATATCGGAAATATTCCAAAAAAATTAAGTATTTGTAGTTTTTTTTTCACAAGAAAGTATGGATTTTATTCAGTTTTATGTAGTATTTTATAGTTTAACACATTGTGTTTTCTCCATCAGATGGTTGGGTTGGTTATCTTGCCCATAAACAGGATGTCTGTTGTGTTGCGTTCAATGATGAGGACCATAAAAGGACGGTTGAACTTCCAGACAAGGATCGAGGGAGGGTGGCTCCGAGCTTCCACTACAACACCTGTGGCTGCTGCAGCGCTGCCTCCAACCTCATCAATATCCAGAGAAGCTTGATGCACAACCTTAAGAAAATGAAGTAAAAATTTGACAGAGGGTTCATGGAAGAAAAACATAAATATGTGTTCTCTAATATTTTGTCGTTACCTCTGAAACAACCAAATTCTGTTCTTCTGAAATCCCACTCAGATCTGCCTGGTCACTAAACATGTCTGTCATCCCCATTTGACTCAACATATCCTTCAGGGAGTAGGAAGTCTTGATGGAAAACTTTGGAATAAAGATATTGATTTCCCTGTGAAGGGAAAAATGTGGTTTGTGTCACTTTAAAAATCATCAGTGAGTAAAAAATATTTTTGCTGATCTGTCAATCAAAGGCTCTTAATATTGTTATCATGTGTTTCCTGACAGAAAATTAAAAACTTCAAAATAACAAGATGTTTAGATTGTTTCCTTCTCCATATATTTTCAAAAATTGCATAACAAAAATGAGTAACAGTTAATTTTGTCTCACCTGGAAAACCTCTCACTGAGCCATTTGTGGACATGACTTGGGCTAATGACTCTCTCCAGTGTGGCCATGTCATTGGGCAACAACAACAACATGGAATAGGAGTTGGTGAAATGAAGGTGGAGGACTTTGGTGCTGATTTCTCGATCATAGCTGATATCAAACCCACCCTCCTTATTCATCATCTGCACTGAAACCTGGAAAATGTATGAAGAATTTACAATAGAATAAGGCATACTGAACCATACCAAAGAGAATCAGTGTTGTAACTTCCATCTTTTCCAAAATGAATTCATCAGTGACCTTGGTGTTCTCATTAACTGTGAATTCATCTTCCCTGGTGAGCTGAGGGTCAAACCGTGATGCCCACTTTCCTGTTTCACACAAGGAAAAAAACCTCAAGAAATTATTAATATTTTACTTTGAAGTTAAGTTTATCAGACTTATAGGGGTTCCTTAATCATAATGATAGAATCATTAAATATTTACCTTTGTAGTAGATGTAGCTGAGGAGAAACATGACTGTGTTTTCATCCAGGCTGTCAACCAACTTGTTTATCTTACCGCGGGTCTTCTCCTTCACATACTTATTGATGGTGTTTGCACTTTCTGTGCTCTGGGTGAAGTCGACAGTGAACCCATCTGCAAAGTAGGACTGCTTCAGGACGTCCAGGAACTCAGGCTGAGTCTTGAATTGGTCATCCACAAACACAGCGGTGCCTTGACTGGCATCTTCTTGGGATCCATTGTTGTTCAGAAGTGAATGAAAGGCCTGATCTACATCAGTCTGGGTCAGTAGAGAGCTGTTGAAACCCAGACCACTGAAAAGCTGCTCATGGGTTTCACCTCGTGCTCCGACGGACAGAGCAGCCAAGGCTACAGACACACTTGCAGGTGAGAAGAAGATATTCTTGCCTTGTGAATCAGCATGATTTGCTAAGTTTGTGTACAGACGGAGGGCAAAGTCTTTGTTTGCTGATTTCACCAGTGAGACAGTGTTGGTGCTGCTGGGAACTGTGGTGTCTTGGTCTGTCTGATCTGAACTACCATGACCTTCATGGTGATGGCCTCTTCCCACACAGACCAATGCAGATAAGATCCAAAGAGCCCCTACAGCACGCAGCATAGTGAACTACAAACACAGAAGTTCAATCAAAACTGCAGAAGTAAAAGACAGAGAAACAAAAGACCACTATTATTCATTTTTTGGAGTGTTTAGTATGATAAATACTCATGTAGAGTAACCAAAATTTTTTTTAGATTTCTTACACTATGACGATGTCTTTAAACAATAAGTAACACTTTTTTATTTCTCTGCTGCATAAAACTGTGTTCCCAAAAGTCACACATGTAATATTACACTCATTTCAGTTCTTACTTTGATTAATTACAGACATAAAGTACAGTAAGATCATATATATTAACATGTTAAAGACTGAAATGATTTGTGTGAGATAATCTTTGAATAACTTACTTACTCTTGGCTGGAGTTTATATGTCATCAACCGCAGACACTGATGAACACACAGAACAGAGGGACATGTCCCACATGTTAAATGGAGTCAGCAAAGTGACCTTTGGTTTTGTTTATTCTGATTAAACCTGTTGTTTGCACCACTACCATGTTTATCTGAGTGATAATTACAATATGGACTTACTGACCTATATGACGGTTTTGGATTAACTTTACACATATGGCACACTTAATTTATGTTCAAAGGTGAGCTTGTTTCAAGTTTTTTTATATATATATACTGTAAGGTTACTCTGTAGTAAATGCATCGTGTCATTATCTGTCTGTCATTTCCTCCTGTCTCATGGGAACCACACTCACATGGAATACCTGGATGTTGTTCTTGTTTGCTAGTTTAAACCAAGGATGCACTGGCTGGTGACTCATGTAGACATAGAGCGCAAATTTCCCAAGATGCACTTCATGCTACTCTCGAATGCAACAGTGGCTTCTGTGATAACTTAATTTAGAAATGTTTTATTGACTAGATGACCGTAATGAGATGGTGAGATACAAAGCCACCTGCCCCCTATCTCTGGCTGTCAAGTGGCCCCTGACTCTTTGGAGCAGAACAGCAGTCCCCTGCCCTCCGGCTTTCAGATGGGCCCTGAACATCTGGGTGGGAGCGGCAGTCCCCTTCCCTCCACCTCCGGCTCTCAGATTGTCCTTGACCTGTGGTACTCCCTTGCCCTCCGCCTCTGGCTCTGTAGCAGCCCCAGATCATTCAAGGCCAGAGCAGCAGGCCTTGGCCCTCTGGCTCTCAGATGGCCCCTGACCGTTTGGGCCAGAGCAGCATCCACCTACCCTCCACCTCCAGCACTCCAGTGGCCCTTGACTGTCCAGGCCAGAGTAGCAGCCGGCTGCCCTTCTGTCTGCAGCTCTCAGGTGGCCCCTGACCATCCCCAATGGACCCTTGGCCCCCTCCCCTGCGGCCGTCGGCAGGGCAACCTGGAAACGATCTATGGTCGGCTGAGGGTCTGTCGTTGGCTAGAGCAGAGATGTCCACACTTGCCCTCTGCCTGTGCATTGAGGAGACGTTGGGGTGTCCAGTTATTTTTCTCTTCATTCTGTTGCTACTCATTGTGTTGAACATGTTTTTCTCCCTAACTTGGTATTGTCTAGATTTTTCTTGTGTTTTTTGTGTTTTTCTCGTGTCAACTGTCCTAAAGCTGAATGTGAATTTGTCATGTAGAGTTTGTTTAATAATGACACACAAATTTGATGATGTTTTCGTCAGATGGTTTATTTGACGTGTTGTAGAGCCTCACGTCCTCTGCAGTCAAATTAAAGCTGTCAGACAGGAGCTCTGAGTGCCACGGTGCTCGGTAGTGTAGCAGGTTCATCCTTGGCTCTCCCACCACCACCTGCCATTGGCAGGTTGAGGGTTTGAGACTTGTGAGTGCTAAGAGCGGATGGTGAGGGAGGGGCAGAGGGGGCCTTGACCCCTTCCATCCTCCACACATCTGTCAGGGAGGGGTTATGGAGTAGGAGATGATTTAAGCCTGGTGTTTTACAGAAATGACTGTGATGTCAGACTTAAATACACTGAATACAAACCACTGCGCCTCATTGATCACATGCTAATTTACAGGCCACTCCTTGTGTCACTTACAGTAGCTCACTTAATTTACTAATATAGAATACCTTAGCAATGTATAAACTTTGGATGTTAAAGGAATTCTTCAACATGCTCATTACACACAATAAAATCAAGCAAAAAGAGCTGTGTGGCCTCATACTACAAATTATAGTGAACGATAAAAATAATCAAAACTTCAAGGGTCAACAGCTATACCAAGAGTCGCATTTTCAGTTATAAAGCTTTAATGTTTGATTTTAACATGCTCATATTTCACTTTGCAGAAGTGAA
This sequence comes from Sphaeramia orbicularis, assembly GCF_902148855.1. Taxonomy (NCBI): domain Eukaryota; kingdom Metazoa; phylum Chordata; class Actinopteri; order Kurtiformes; family Apogonidae; genus Sphaeramia; species Sphaeramia orbicularis. The sequence goes on from NC_043965.1 coordinate 32,582,871, forward strand.
CAAATACTGAATACAGAAAGGCATTAAACACAGACCATTCTTGATAATAAAGTCAAAATGAACACTGGTTGTAAGGTTATAAATCATCTAACCACCTATTGACTATCTGTTGGTAATTCTTTGACTGTGTCAATATGTGTATGACATCTAACTACCACACGTAATTTATTGGAAAATGTTCAGAAAACGACTAAAAAATTCAGCACTCAGCATAAAGTATACCAAGCAATGTAAATGTAGACAAAATAGATGCAAATTGTCCTAAAACTAATGTAAGATAAACCTTTCTGAGAACATAATGTAGCTAATGTTATTTATTTAGTTGTTTCTATTTCTATTTGAATTTTGTCATATTTTGGGGCAATGATATTGAATATAATTATTGTTGAGTAATTGCAATTGAGCAATTTTTTTTTCCATTTCTTCTAGTTATCTAATCTGATCATGTACCAATGCTGTTGTAACATTTGATGTGTTCCCATGGAATTCACAATAATCTTGTGTTGAAAAAACAAGGGGAAACTGTTGTGGCATTTATGCAATGTCACTACAAATGTCACAGTATTTATTTTCATCCATGGTTGCATTAAGTTTTTGCCAAGATCTTGTATTGATGATGGGAGTCAGACCCATGTACTGTAAAGTCTTCGTCACATCCCAGACATTCTCAGTGGGGTTCAGGTCTGGACTCAAATACCTCATACTTCTTGAACCACATCTCGCCTGGTGAGTCCTTGCGTTGTCATCATATGTCATTATGGAAGAAAAAATTGCACTGATGTTCAAACCTGGTCGTTCAGTATATTCAGGTTCATCTGACCTCATTTTATGGACGCATAACGTTACTGAACCTAGACCCGACCAACTGAAGAAAAGCCAGATCATAACACTGCCCTCCATAGACTTGTACTATAAGCACCAGGCATGATGGGAAATCTGCCTCTCTTCTCACCCTGATGCTTCTATCACTCTGGAATAGGGTCAATCTGGACTCATCAGACCACATGACCTTTTTCCACTGAAACACAGCCGACCTTATACTCTACTAAAGTGAGGACAAATGTGAAGTCTAGATGTATTTCAGTTGTGGGTGTGAAATTATGGAATGGACTTCATGATGAATTTAAGTTGTTCACTTCTTTGACAAAGTTTAAAAAATGCCTTAAGTATGAAATCATTCAGGAATATTAAGCTTAGATGGCAGATGTGTTTTTGTTGATTTTTTCTTTTTTTGTTATAATGAGAATGCTCGATGCTGTACACATTTAATTTAATGTAAGCAGTGTATCAGGTGAAAAGGATTTGGCAAAAAAATAAGCTTTTGCTTCTGGCCTATTCCTTTTTTGGTTTTTATGTTTATTATAGTTATTGTACTGAGTGCAATGATTAATGTACAAACCAAAATAAACAATTCATTCATTCTCTACAAACTGATAGTTGTTTAAGAAATAAGAGGCCACTCACTGCATCAAGCTGGGTTAAAGAACTAGATGCAGCAAAAACATATTAACCCCTACAGTGATTTAATGGAAGGCTCTTGTGTATTTGCTTAGTCACTTTTTTTTTGGCTTGATCATGTATAATACATTAAAGACCACTTTTTATTTTTCAGTGTTCCCTTTGGATATTACATTTGAGCATCCTGTGATGCTCCAGGTCAGGGGTGTCATACATACGGCCTGCAGGCCTAATACAATGAGATGTTAACAGTCAAAGGTGTCAAACTCATAGTACAGGGGCCATGTACAGCTCAATTCAATCTCAAGTGGGCCAGACCAGTAAAATACTATCATAATAACCTGTAAATAATAACTACAATTTTTTTTGTCTTTGTTTTAGTGTTACAAAAAAGTAAAATTACATGAAAAGGTTTATGTTGATAAACTATCCTTTCATAAATAATGTGAATAACCTAAACAAATATGAACAACGTGAAATGTATGAAGAGAATTAATATCAATTTTAACAATATTATACCCGATACTAAATGTTTTATGCCTTTAGAGATGTGTAAATAATGAGTTAAGACATAATAGTGTTAAAATTGAACTTCTTCATAAATTTCAGGTTGTTCATGTTATTCATATTTTTTTTAAAGTATAGTTTGTAGATGTAAATATTTTCATAATGTAATTTAAACTTTTCTTCACCCTAAACCACAGAGAAACTTTCGGAGTTGACATCATTTATAGGTTATTATGTTATCATTTCACTGAATATCATATTAGGTTGTTATGTGACCTCTGAACACCCTTGCTCTAGGTGTGTATGAGGGGTGAGACAGCAGGATGTTCTAAGGACAGATAATGGAAACGTATAGAGCAGATTGTTGTCAACAGTCCAACAGAATGTCCTTCATTTGCATATGAATGAGTCATGTCTGGATAGAGTTCCTATTGGTGTACATGTATCTGATGATGGTTGAACTATGGAATGTTATATAACTGTGCCAACCATAAAAGCTCCAGTTTTATGATTTTTATTTGACATTCTTGATTCCTCCATTTTGTACCATATAATAATTAGTATACTTTACCTCCATTTTTCTTTCTTTCTAAGACAAAGCAGCAGCAGCAGCAGCAGCAGCAGCATATAACTCTTACATAGTATCCTTTGTACTGTTGGGCAAGGCTCACTTATGTGTGCCAAAGAGCTGTCCGTCTAGTTTAATAAGCTGTCTGAGAAAACCTCGATTAGGGATAATGCCTCTGTTTTCCTTTACAGCACAAATAGCCTCCACAAGCGTGAGGTGCTGCTTCAGCATCAGGTAAGCCAGGACCAGTGTGGCAGAGCGGCTCACTCCCACATGGCAATGCACCAGGACTGTGCCTGAAAGTCACAAAGAGACTGATTGGAGGTGCAGAAAATATAGCAAGCCTTACATTATGACACAGAGAAATTTCTAATTTTTCCAATATTACAGAGATAAACCCCCACCTCCTCTGCTGAGAGCACTGTGAATGAAGTCTGCCGCAGGCTGGAAGTTGACACTCATGTCAAAATCACAGCAGTCACGAGCATCTATTCCCATATAAGAGATCATCATGTCCACATATATATCTGGCTTTCCCCTGTGTTTACTGTGAGCTGCATTTAGAATGTGAGTGATTTGATGCACGGATAAATCAGCACGATTCTCTGCACTGTGCCTGAAAAACACAACACACTTTGACTGTTTACAAAGATAACAGTAAAAGGCTGCAGGCAATTCATGCATCATGTAAGAAGACTGGGCTGAAATTTAGAAGACACTATCAAACATTTGTCAGAAACCTGAGAAGTGCTTTTATGTCTAGCCCTCACATAGCCAAGCTGTAGTTTACGCAAGTCCATGATATGCAATGCAACTCAGAGGATCTAAAGTTACCAATCCTTCACTTAATCTGATTTATGGTTTCTCTGACATACAAGCAGAGTGAATCCACTTGGACAATATTTGTAAATAGGTTTGTAGGGTTAAACCATTTCCTGTCACAGAGGAACAATAATTGCAAAATAGTGTACAAATGCAGACTAGATTTTCACATCAAATTCTGCGTGTTACTTACTGGTCGCCAATATAGAGCCTTGGCCACACTTCATCTGCATGGCTGATGATCGCTTTGCCTGTATACAGGAGCCTTTCCAACTCAAACACTGCTAAACCAGGTGAACTCAGGTCAATTTCCACTCTCCGATGAGGAGGTTTATCATTCCAAGATGCAGGAAGTTTGGATGTGTATGACATCACCTTTTCTTATCAGCTTCAGGCACAGTAGTTTTAGCTTTAACAAAGTTTAAAATTAATTTAAAGTCCTTAAAAAAGATAATGCTGTTTAGACTGACTGCTTTACCAAAAATGTTACCAAAAAGAAAGGAATAAGTTAAAGGTACTCAAGTAAACAGCTTGGAGCCCTTGCTTTCAGCAGAGCAAAATGAATGGCACAGGTGATCTTGTGTCAGGCTTCTTTGCTAAACCACTGGGTGTGTGAGTACTCACACCATTTGACCCTCGAATCAAATCTCACCCTCTGCCTCACAGGTTCTACAGCCTGTGTTATGCTTTTGCATTAAAATAGCTATCTATTTAAAGATCTGAATGCTAGCTAGCACATGGAGAGAGTGTGAACCAATGAAACACTTTCCACTCGACAAAAATAAAAACATTCCTTGGAAGCAATACCTTTTTCTTGGATCAGCCTCAGTATACAAAGAAAAACACATACTTGTATGTATACAATTAACTCATTTATATGGTGTTTTTTTTAAACATTACATTTTTATATATCAATGATATGCAAAATAAATAGTAAAAATAACACCTGAGCACAAGTTAAAAAATATACTGAACTTTTAATGATTTCTCTGTTTTATCTTTTTCAATATGTATCAGGCAGATTCCCCAACTTGTGTTGGAAACATGCATTACATCTGAAACTGTACAGTTGTGCTGTTTTTAAACAGAAACTGAATAGCACAAGAAAGAGAACACATATGACAGATGATTATTTTCCATGCAAAGGTTGTGATCTTATTTTTTATTATTTTTCATAATCATATAAAACTATCCCCAGAAATATGGCACTCTTCATGATTTTACACATCAAGAAAGATTGAAAGGTAGACTTGGTTTACACAAGCCTAAAGACTTGGATTGTGGTGCAACCTGGGTTTAATACAACAAGGATATGAGCACTTTGGGAAACAGAAAAGCCTGTGACCAAAGCCTCCCTCACAGAGAAACTAGAAAATACTGAATGTTAATCATCTTTTTTTTCATATAAACCAGACTGTTGATTATAAGTGTTCATACAAGGAGGAGATAAATGAACATTTCAAAAGCTTCAAAAATGTTCTGTAATAACAGTAGTTCACGGCATTCTTTGGAGGTATGATCCAGTCTAGATCTGCACTGCCATATAGAAAAACGGGGACAGCTATCTTTAGGGAGTCTTCACTAATCAACAGCGCTCTAGGCCCAATTATGAGCTTGCAGATGTCATGGCCATATTTGGTTCGTCTCTGACATTATTTTAGAGTCCATGCAGGGCTGGGAGCACGAGTGAAAAGGAAAGCATTACACCTACTTATGAGAAGGTACTGTCAATGGGCAGCTACATGTATTGTCTCATCAGCTGTCAATAACTGGAGAACAGGAAGTGATATAATTAACAATCTCATGCAAACAGATGTAAAAATGTAGCATTAGACGGCTTAGGAAGTGCATGTTATAAGATGTAAGGTCAGAAAAAAACTGACCCACAATCCTGAGGGGACAGTATGATATTTTGAATCTGTATCACAGGTCTAGGGACCACCGACAGCTGCAACATGACATTAAATAAACTCCTCTTCCAGTGACTCTGCCCTACATTATGCTGACAAAGGCATGGCATAAAGGATAAGCTGAGCAAAAGTGTCAGGTTGTGTAGCCAGCACAGTCACTCACTGAGGCTGAGTCAGTTATAATGGCATTAGATGTGCACACCGTCAGTTTGCACATCTAATACCATCTCATCACTTAGTGTATTACCCTTTAATTATTGATTCAGTTCCAGCAGTTTCTCCCACAAAGTCTAGGGTGGTTAACATTTACTTCAGCCATTTATATCCACTGTGATAGGCGAAGATGAAGGATAACACAGCTCTGAGGAACAGTCTAAACCCTCATTTTCCCATGGAAGATTTAAAAGAAGGAAACAGCTAAGCTTAATGACCCACGCTCAGTTATTAAGTTCGGTTCAGAATGCCTTCCTCTCCAGCTGGTCCAGAATGGCCTGGATCCTCTGTACGGCCTCTTTTCGAGCTTGCCGCACAATCTCCTGTCCCTGAGTCTCCACAGAGTCCAGCTCTAGCAGCTCTTTGGTCAGCAGTTCCTCCAGACACCGGTAACTTTTGTCTGTTTTTTTGCCAACAAACTCATCAACATCCTCCTGAAGCAGCAGCACTCGGGCCATGACCTGTTGGACCTTGGCAAGGCTGGGGTTGTCACTCAGGGCCTGGGGTCCAGCTTGGCCAGGAGCTGGAGCTTGGCCTGGGATTGAGGGCGGGGGCTCACCTTGTGAAGGATTTGGCTCACCTCTACTCGATTTGTTGTACATTTGAGGAGGTGAACTTATTTCAGCAGGTTTGCTGTTGGGTGGATTTGGAGATGGGGTTGGTCTGGGTTTAGGTCCCGGTTGTGGTGGTCGTTGGTGTTGTTGGTCCTGGAGAAAAATACAAGATTGGAAACCATGGGTTTATGACATTTAATAAACCTGTACAGTGCATGAAACAAACCAAATGTTTATAAAGCACGCTCATATCCTCAGTGGTTTGTGCAAGTACTATAATAGACAAGTTATTTTTAATAGTAAAAATTTCTCCATTTCACTGGCACCCATTTTGTGCCACTGAAATGGAGGTGGACAGAACTGCTAAGAGGAAGCTGCCAGTGGTCTGGAGCCAAGAGCAGATTTTAGTTTTCTCTGAACTTTGTCTATCATCAGGTAGGATGTAATCTGTCTGTGATGTCTCCAAAGTACTTAAAAAAAAAAAAAAAAAAAAAAAAAAAAAAAAAAAATATATATATATATATATATATATATATTTATGTATGTATGTATGTATGTATGTATGTATGTATTCATTTATTTACTTATTTATTATTGCATTGGGAATTACTATAATCATCATCCATGTTCCTTAAAACGCAAGCCAAAACATTCTGTTTTAAACATACAGCACAGTCAGGAAAATGTTGTTCAGTGTATCTAGATCTGATAAGCATCATAACACTTCAAATCATCAAATTTAACCTAAATTGAGCACCATCTCTGAGATTACACAACCGTTTATGTCAGGCTCTTTATCCTCAACTGGATTCAAAACAACAGGAATGTAGTGAATAATGAAATATACTTCTCCAGGGTTCCAGATATTTACCTTGGGCTGGTACGGTGGTGGAGCACCAGTTCCAGTACCTGGCCATGCCGGGGGGTGTGGTGGACGGACAGGATTCCCATAATGGTTTTGTGGAGGCTGCTGACCCGGCTGCCACTGCTGCTGTGAAGATCCATATGGACCAGAGTGCGCCCAAGCCTCGGGCTGGGGGCTGGGATGAAGGGACTGGCCAGTGGGGTAGGGGGGGTTTGGGGGCATTGCATGACCACCTTCACCATAATGAGGGTAAGACCCAGGAGGATATCCAGGACCCTAGGAACAGAGACAAGGAGAACATATGTAGTGCCAGTTCATATCTTATTAACCTGTAAAACTCTGGGCCATTTGTTTCTAGTGGGAATCATTTCAATGTAACAAAAAACAATGATTAGTTGAGAGCAGAAGCTTCACTCATATAAAACCAAGTAAAGATCACAAAACAGCAAAGCTAAGACAAATTCATAGCTATCTCTTCATGATGTAACCTTTATTTTTGCTCTTCTTTCTCTCATTTTATTAATTAATAATTTTAGAGAAATAATAAATGTACTGTTGGATCTGCTTAGTGTTAGCTTAGCACTGCAAAGTTTGTCTCATTGGTCTGTTGCTCTATTAAATTATTCATGACATATGCTGGTTTCAGACTGTTTGCTTGGTGAAGATAGTTGTCCACCCAAGTGCTTGTTGTTTGTGTTGTGTTCTGTATTCCAGCAATTGGTTTTGTTGAGTTTTTAGCTGATGTTCTTTGGTTACGTGGATGTATAGCATGTGTATATTGTGTTGCTGGGTTTAAGAGGCTATGCGTGTAGAACTTGCCCTGGTCCTAAAGCCACGATTTGTTGTAGCATATGTTTAAGCGATTTGCAGTTGCTCCATTGAACAGATAACCAACATATTTCACTGTCCCAAGGACCTGAGTTATTAATGATGATATAACTGATAAAACCAACGCAGTACGCATATGAATAACCTCACCCCTTGGCAGTGTGGCCCTGGATAGTGATGATGTTGGTGCTGGGAGTGTGGCTGCCCAGAGGGCCCACTGCTCTGTTCTGCTGGACAGCCCTGGTTTGGATAAGGACCAGGCGCTGGTCTCTGAGGGTCAGCACAGTAGAAAGGGTTGGACGGGTGAAAACCACTTGTTGAATACTGACTCTGAGGGGGGTTGTAGACACCATGACCACTAGGATATCCTCCAGGCATTACCTACAAGTAGAAAGAAAAACACACTTAGCGAATGAGCTTACAGCAGACAGAAAGGGAGACTGTAATCAAGAGTACATAGAAAATGTATGGCAAAGGTGAAAGCACTTAGAAGATTTAAAGACCGGATTTGCTCCTACACTTTCAGATTTGAAGAGCCATACCTGTGGATTGTACTGTGGCTGAACTTCTGATCCAGAGGGATAGGTGTTTGCATAATGCCCAGTGGAATGAGACTGAGGATACCAGTAGTGTGAGGGGTAGCCTGGATACTGAGGAGCGTCCTGTAAAAGACACGAAAGAAATTATGAAATAGATAGTTATTTAAATACACTTGCTACAATGCCAGGGTGTCTACAAGTGTTAGACACTAAACAACCTTATGGGCAATTTAATGTAATTAAAGATTTTTCCACAATTACTTTGACACCAATTTTAGAAGGTATAACATTTTTCTCATTAAAGCACTGTAAGAAAATATCAACGCAAGCATGTAACGACAAGGTAATTGTAGAAATGTTAAGGTTCTCATTTTAACACACCACCTGTGAAGATCAGTATACCCCAACTGAAAAAGAGATCACACGTGCGTATGTAAAAAGTAAAAATAAGTTAAGCCTGGCCACTTATATAACAATTGACCTTTCATGTTATTGGCCTAGTACTTTTGTCAAATGCTTAAAAACCATCACACTTCTATACTTATCAGGCAGCAGCAAGGAGACTCTGGAAGTGCTGTCTGTTGTCTCAATATTTTTGTATATGAAAAAAAAAAAAGATTAGCTTTAACCCCAATTCTGTAATTTATGTGTTTTCATCCTAATTGTTTCCAGAGAGCTAGAAAATTTCCATGACAGTAGTTCTGTGCAGAGGTATCTTTATGTAGTAATATAGTTCTTGGAGAGAGTTAGACAAATCTGCATGATGCCAAAAGATAAGTGCAAATAAGTAAAAAAGTGTAACTACTAAACAGACAGGATAGGGCTCTGAGGTGGGTTTAAAAATTTCTAACAATAGACGTGAGATTTCCAAATAAGAAAACTTTAACAAATTAACAGATGGATACCTAATTAAAAGTATGTAGCAATTAAAACCTTTCAGATGCAAATTTACGACCAAATATTAAAAAATTAGAGAAATGTAAGGACCTGCAAACAACATGAATACACTGAGGTTAGCTTTAAGTAACACAAAGAGACGCTGTAAAGTCCTTGCTTTCAACATCACTGCCTGCCCCTGAAGTACAATAACTGAATGAGTTGTGACACTGACTCATTCATTGTTTGCTGGACCAGTTATGCCTGAAGCAGAAAATTACAGTGTAGGCTAACCTAAGCCGACCGGAAACAAGCTACGTAGACTATTTAGTAAAAAAAAAAAACAAAAAAAAAAACTTTGTTATAAAACACGTCTGCTTTGCCACAACTGTAATACAATTACCAGTGGTGTCACGGCTAAACAAACGTGACAAACTCGACACAGATGAACTAGTAGGGTAGTGGTAACTATTACATAATGTCAGCTAGCTCCGTTAGCCGTCCAGCTAGCATAAGCACAGCTCTGCGCATGCTAGCGAGGAAATAACATGTATTCGCACGAATTCAGGTTTCTTTAAAAGATTTTCACAAACAGAAAGACAACGCACAGGCTCTGGAGATTTGTCTGAGCTATCTCCAGTCACTTACCATTGTGTTATTCCAGCTGGCTTTAGTATTTTCCGAGTTGCAAGTCGAGGGCCAGTCAGATTTGAGATTGGACTGGATTTGATGATGATGCATCGGCTATACGCGGTCCCCGGCTGCTGTCTTTTCATCTGCCATCGCAATAAACAAACCTTTAACTAATCTAACACTGATTATCTGAGCTAGCGGTCGGTCCTGAATGCTAACAACACTGTTGCTGTTTTTGCAAAGAAGTAGAGATCGCTTGACTGGACTCAGGAAATAATTGAATGACACGGAGTTCGCGCAATCCTGCCCTGTCTCTTTAATAAGAGGTGTGAGTAGATGACAGAGGTCTCACTCTGATCAAATTTTCTGGCCTCGCCAACGTCATTGAGTAGTGCTAAGTTGTTTCTTTTCGTCAGGATAAAACCAGAAAAGAAAGCAATATAATGACTACATACAGTATGAATTCATGTTGAAAGAACGAGAATGGGTCTTGGACAATGGAATTCCAACAAAAGCGAAACTGTCACACTATTCCACTGCTATTGTGAGCGGTTCTTTTTTGTTTACGATCTTTGGTAACGTATATACGTCAGTGATAGCGTTGAACCAATTGGAGAAACTTTATAGAAATACTGTATTTTCTCGGTTATTTATCAGACCACGGTATAAAAATTACACAGGACCATTTATTAGTTTTTTTAAAGATGTACCCTTCATAAATTAGATCCTAAAATAAATTGATCGATAAAAAATATTCAAGAGTGCAGCGCGTAAAGGGTTAAACGTCTACAGGAAGTTTATCCCGGGCGTGTATAAAGACGCTTCCTGTGCTGCTCTTGAAAGAAACATATTTGAAACATTCATGGCTTGATGTTATATAAAGATACTCAAAGCAACTACACATTAACCCAAGATGAACTACGTACCGGGGACGGCGAGCCTCATTGACGACATTGACAGTAAGTGAAAGGAGGATCGAGTTGTGGAAGGGCTGATTTTATTAGTCAGTGGAGCATCGTGTTTAAGTCACAGTGGATCATTTCAGCCGTCTAATATTGTTATTTAACAAGCTTGTGTTGTTTGCATTCTGCAGAGAAGCACTTGGTCTTGCTCCGAGATGGCAGAACATTGATCGGTTTCCTCAGAAGCATTGATCAGTTTGGTAATCGATTTATATGTTGCTTCACTTTACTCACAGGGTTCAACATCTAGAACTAGCATTTTGGTTAACTTAATACTCACATAATCTCTACTATCTGTTGATTCAATTCTCTGAAAAGTGCTATTCCTCCTAAACGACACTGTATCTTCCTAATTTGTGTCTTATTCTGCAGCCAATTTAGTTTTTCACCAGACAGTGGAGCGCATCCACGTGGGAAAGAAATTTGGAGACATCCCCAGAGGAATATTCATTGTGAGAGGAGAAAATGTGGTCCTGCTTGGAGAAATAGTAAGTGGACGTCTTCTTGCTTTATTTGTTTATCTCCATCAATGTGGTCTGACACAGATCTAGTTGGTGTCACCAACTAGTTTAATAACACACTGATGGACAATATTGATTGACTGATTGATTGATTGACTGATGTATTTATTTCGAACATGAATGTCAAACAGAAGAAAATAAATAAACAAAACACTTACACATAAGACATATAATACATATTCGAAAAGGAGTGAGAAGAAGTACAACTTATAAACTCCCACCCCTTCTCCTTATATAATTAATAACAATAATAACCTTCCTCCTCTAATCATATCTATACACTATGCCATAATTTGACTGATACTTACTAGTAAATAATTAGGTTTCTGGCTTTATATTATTATGAACAAATATAATATGATTTAAATAAACACATAATACAATAACACATATACAGGGTGGGGAAGCAAAATTTACAATATTTTGAGGCAGGGATTGAAAGACAGTGTATGACCAGTTAGTTTATTGAAAGTCATGAGTATTTATTTGCCACAAGAAAATTTACATAATAGAAAATGTTTTTATTCTATGTGTCCTCCTTCTTTCTCAATAACTGCCTTCACACGCTTCCTGAAACTTGCGCAAGTGTTCCTCAAATATTCGGGTGACAACTTCTCCCATTCTTCTTTAATAGTATCTTCCAGACTTTCTCGTAACAGTTTTGCTCATAGTCATTCTCTTCTTTACATTATAAACAGTCTTTATGGACACTCCAACTATTTTTGAAATCTCCTTTGGTGTGACGAGTGCATTCAGCAAATCACACACTCTTTGATGTTTGCTTTCCTGATTACTCATATGGGCAAAAGTTTCTGAAAAGGTATGGATAATAGTGTTAGGTATGATTATGACATCAATATATGTTTGGTTTCAAAACAATTGACGTAGTGCCTGCTGAGAAAAAACAACTAAATGTTCATTGTAAATTTTGCTTCCCCACCCTGTATGTCAATACATATTCATACACAGATCTATACACACATATACACCTACATATATACACACACACATACACACCTATACATACAATACTATATAATAATATACTATATAATTATATAAGCTTTCACTTCTTCAATAAGGCAATAAAAATTATTTGGTTAGATTACCTTGTGACATTATCTGACAAATGAGGACCTTTATTACCATGTTAAATGTAGTCACACCAACTGATGAAAAGGAGGAAAACACAGGTCACATGTCACAGTTAATGTTTTAATAACACTGTTAATGAACTTACACTGGGAAAAACTGAGCCATTATGGACTAAAAATGTCAAGAAGCCCCACTGTTTCATCTCTTTCCTTGAATATCTCCCTCTATGCACTTTATTAGTGTAAATTGCTTGTAAAGACTTTTGTTTTTGTTCTATGGCATTATTGGTACATAGTGTCAGAGCTAAACCTCCACCATGTTGGACTGGTAGTTGTTGTCAAAAAAAAAAACACGTCTTGAACCTCTTTTCCTTTATATTGTTGGATAGTATTGTGATTAATTCATCCATTCATCAAGAACTGGGCCTAAGATATGCTAATGCTTGGACTGTAGTTTCATGCAACAGAAAAACAACTGCTACACACATGCACAGGGTTTTCTTCACTCTGGGGCTGGGCCATGTGTCGAATACAGTGGGTTTAGTGTTTACTTCCAATCACAGACATAAATAGATTTAATTATTTTTTTTGGGATCAATACATGTGCAGATATGATATTTACAGAAAACAAAGCATTATGGGATATTGGTCATTTTCTTTTGAGTCTGAGTACTAAATATGTTACTTTAGTACAATTTAATTTCTGTAGTTCATGTAAATCAACATGCTTTGTATTATTCATATCTCTTGTATTACAATATATACTATATGTTATTTTTCTTCATACTGCCCAACCATAACATTTGAAACATCACCACTCAGATCTTGTACATAGGAAGCTAATGTGTCATAAATGCTGAATATTAATTAGGTTGGAAAAATTACATGACAAATCCAGCAAGAAATGTCTCAGTGTCCAACCTGGTGGAATTGGGTCAGGGTTTTTCCTGGATGAGAATGAATCAAGGTGGTATCATCCTTAATTAGTTTTTTCTTCAATGTTTATTAATGACAGTTGTCATATTAAAAAAAAAAAGGTAATACTTCAACAAATCAGCAGCATCCAGTAATATAAGATAAGGTTTCTGTGGTAAGATTCACTGAATATCTTACTTGCCTCTTTGGGCAAAAAGTGGGAAAAAAGTAAAATTACGTTAAAATAATTTTTACGTCTACAAAGTTTCATTATAAATGTGAATAACATGAACAACCTGAAATGTCTTAAGAAATGTAAGTGCAATTTTAATAATATTATTATTATTTAACTGTTTATTATTTATACATTTAAATTACAGCTTACATATCACCATGGATCTACAAATACACAAAACATTTAGGAACAGGCAAAATATTAGTAAAATTGCACTGACTTCTCTTAAGACATTTTAGGTTGTTCATATTTGTTCAGATTATTCACATTTTTTGTGAAAGAATAGTTTCTAAATGTAAACATTTTCATGTAATTTCACTTTTTATACTAAAACAAAGAGTAAAATTTGGAATTGTCATTATTTGTAGGTAATTATAGTATTTTACTGGTCTGATCTACTTTAGATCAAAATGGGCTGAAAGTGGAACCTGAACTAAAATGACTTTGACATTCTTGATTGTTAATATCTTAAGTATAATTTTTGCATTTCACACATTCATCCCATGGACTGGATTGGACCGCTTGCCGGGCCGGTTTTGGCCCGTGGGCCGTATGTTTGACACCTGTGGCGTATAGTGTATAAATGTGGGAAAAGATCGCTGTGGTACCTTTCATTAAAGCTTGACAGCCATTTTCTACACTTATAAAGTATGATTTCTAAAATACTGTCTACATAAAGTCTCTTTGTAATTTAACTTTTATTTTAACTTTAATTTTTTTTACAAAAGCAAATCAATAGACAAACCTGTGGAAATTACCACAAAATGAAAAGTAGATATTGAAGTTTTTTCGCCTCATAATACACCTCTATATGGGCACCATTAGTTCCACAAAGCACATCAAGATGCTACTGGATTTCTTGCCATATTTTCTGTAGCATATCCTCATCAATGGTGGCAATGGCATCGGTGATCTTTTACTTCAGGTCATTGATGTCCCGTATCTTTGTTGGATACACGATATCTTTAACATAAACCCATAGACAGAAATCCAGGGCAGTGATATCTAGTGAACGAGGTGTCCAGGGAATAGGGTCATCCCTTCCAATCCCCTGATCTGGAAATATTTGATTTAGGAACCCACCAACATGTAGTCCCCAATGTGGTGAGTTATTCGCAGAATCTGCGTGTCTGATTTTGTTTCAATAAACCATGATACACATTACACCTTTTCTTGAGGAGTAGCTATTTTTTAGGGGTTTATTTAACAAAACCTATTTCATCAACAGGGTACCTGAAATGCGCAAATGCAATGTGATTCAAAACTTTGGTAACCACTGAGTACATAGAATGAATCTGATTAACATATCTCATTGATTGCTTTTGTAATAAGTTTTTTAAATTGTAAAGAGGCTTTGTGGAGACCCTGTATACTGACATTACATCCACATACTGTTGGAATTGCAGATACAAGTGAGTGCAAAGCATTTAAGACAATTCAGGGATTTCTCAAGAGCTGGGGGTGACCTAAAATTTGACAGCATTAAAAGTCATGTTGTTTTTGTCTCTGCAGGATGTGGATAAGCCTTGCGACACTGTCCTGCAGCAGGTCTCCATCGAAGAGATTCTGGAGGAACAACGGCTGCAGCAGCAAGCCAAACAGGAGACGGAGAAAGTCAAAATGCAGGTCCTGAAAGACAGAGGCCTTTCCATACCCAAAGCTGATAACTTAGATGAATACTAACACCACCTTGATTCCATTACTGATTTGCTATTGGACTGAAAGTTTTTTTTTTAATGTTAATCACGAGAGAGCATGATCATATGTTTTTTTTTTTTGTTTTTTTTTTGGTACAAGGCAACATGGAGCCTTTATACTGTATCAGTTTAATTTCAGCTATTTGGAGAAAAAATGTGTCTGTGCTCTCAGGTTTACAGATCATGTTGGGAAAAAATGAAACCTATGTGTCGACGATCACTATGTTGTCAACTTAGCATTTATGTTACAGCAGCACTTTGGATTCTCTGGACTCTGGAATATATCGAGTCTTTATAATTTGGAGACATGTAGGCCTGTTCTTGACAAAAATGACTGGCTATTCTCCATTAAATGTTTAGTTTTTCATTAAGAAAGGCCTGCCTTTATAAATTTGTCATGTCTGATCTGTTTTGTTTATAGTTGTACCACTGAATTAATGCATTGCAAATATGTTAAAAGCTTAAATATTTGGGTAGATGTTGGTCTAGAGAAGAGTGTTTTCCACAGTGAAACATGCAGGCAATGTTATATTGAAGGTAAGCTCTTCATTTGTTATCAAATCTAAAAGGGCCTAATTCATTTTGTGCATATGACATATCGGTGCATCAGGCAAACTAATATCCTGTTTATGAAGATAAAGCACAACCAGATAATAGATCCTAAATGCCTTCATCAGTAAATAACCTTGTTAATCACTGGAACAGAGACAGGAGGTAAAGTAAACAGCCCATCAGAGACAGATTGAGAAAGCTTTGAAGCAGCCTTTACGTCGCCTGCAGCAGTGTGCAGGACTTACTGCCTAGCATGAATTCTGAGCAAATGACCATTAAAGAAAACAGCCTGAAATGGAAAGCACTCAGAGAACAAACCTCTGTCAATGCAGATACATTTCCTACAACAATCACGTTGGCCTAAAAGAGACAAGATAATTCATTATTTTGCATTCTGGAGGATATCGATCAAAAGATACTTAATTTAAAATATAAAAGAAGTTTGTGCACAAAATAATCTAATCGGATGCTGTGACTTTCAACCTTTCATGGCCAAACTTTTTGCGCCACTAGATCTTAACAGTATACATGCATGTGGTAAATTGCAACTGAGAAAAATCTGCTGAATTTTGACAGATATGATATTGACAAATCTGACCCTGAATAGTCTGTAGTCACTATCATCAGGACCTCACAAAAAGGAGGAAGATTTAGCCAAAATAATGGACAACAGACATGAACGGATGCAAAAACATAACCAAAATGGACCTGATGCATGTCAGAAACTTTATGATCTATTCTTAAAATATCTCTAAGCTGCATTTAGTCATGGTTTATTATTTGAAATCATCATAGAAAGTAAAGGATTTGTGTGATTCTACAAATGCAACAGTCATTCTTACTATGTGATGAGATTATTATTTCTAATCATTTGGAAAATCCCTTTCTTCATTTATCTATGAGTAGCACCATAGACAACTATTTATTGCACTGAAAAACTCACCTACTCACACATGCAAATAGGAATTTTTAAGTTCAATTATGGGATTGCCAAGCTTACTGACCTACTACTAGAAAATATCCATAAAAATGCGTAGGTGTCTTTTTTATTATAATAAAATCCTCACAAACATAACAAACTAGAAAGAATATACAGTATTTTGCTGCTTCCATGAAACTGTGGTATCATGTAGGATTTGCACCACAAGGGGGCGACTCTAATGTTCCTAACTGATATTCTTGTTGGAAGTATTCGTTAATTTTAACCTTAGTTCTATTCTCACAAAGGGGAAAAGCTTTAATCAGGGGAAGGCAAAGACTGATGACTTTACAGCAAGGATGCAAGCAGATATCCATATTTTTAGTGTAAAAAAAGATGTGTTGAATCAGATACTCAGTAGTGAACATGTACTGATGCCTTCATTGGGTGGGCTGTGGGGGATCTGTGATAAAGCCTAACAATAAAGCAGGCTTGGGTCGAGGAAATGCAAGTCGTGGAAGGTCTGTGCACATCAACACAGTGTGAGGTGAGGTTTAATAACAGAAATGAATGGAAACATTTGCTCACATGGTGGGACTTTAGACTGAGAATACCCTGTGTCGGTATTTTTTTAATGAAGAGCATCCTTCAACTTGTAGTTTCTGGGACCTACCAGAATAAAATCCTAGTAACAGTTGCATGCTTTTATTCTGGTGGCCTGGCTTCTCCTCTGTCCGAGTTGTTTCTGTCTCTGGCTTGACGGAGCCGTGACAGAAGCCCAGCCCATTTTGATTACGCACCAACAGGGGAGGGGGGCGCGCTGATGTCCTCTCTGGTGCACTCAGCCAACCCCCGCTGTTGTAATGTAAAGCTGGTACCAACCTGGTGTACGACTGTCCAGAACACGTAAAAAAGGACCCGGTTTGCATACATCGGTGTATCCATCTTGAGTATTTTCTGCGTCGGTGAGGTTCCGGTGCCAAATTACGCATGGAATGGTTTTGGGGGGATTGGAGTAGAAATGCAGCGCCGCACTTCCAGCCCACAACAAGAACCATGCCCAGCTTACATTGCAAGCAAATCTATGACATCCTGTTTTATCCCTTACGACTTTGATATGAGTGAAATTTGCTCGGATACCGACGAGGAATAAAGAAAACCCACCATACAAGCTCAAGGACGCTGTTTTCGCTGCAGACGCTTGTGTACCGAAAACCTCTGCATTTAGGATTTTTTTGATGGAGCTGGAGAACATAGTAGCCAACACTGTACTGCTGAAAGCGAGAGAGGGTAAGTTGACACATTAAAGAGCCAAGTGCAAACAGTAAGTAAGCCTCATTTTTGCGCGCAATACGCAGAGAAGGTGGGAATAATCGTATTGATGACGGCGGTGCCACTGGTCTTATTACAGCAGGTAAATCCTCCAGATGCAACCCAAAAGAAATCTTATGCAATGGCACAGGCAACACCGACATGTTTCATTTGGGAATGTGTTCACCAGATGTCAATTTTAACCTGAGATCAAGACCGTGGATGATTTTATGTCCATGGTTTTTGACAGCTTCTATGCGTTTTCCCACATATGTAAAGGGAGGAGGGGGCATCTGCCTCCCACATCCGCTTTCGCTGTCTGTGCAAATGAATGCGCTCTTTCGCAACATTATACATGCTGAGGCACACATTGAAGCAGGGAATATCTCCTTTCTAGAGGGAATAAATGAGTGTGGGCTGGCTGGCATTTCAACGGTGATCTGATGACGTGACTGGTGTAGAAATCCACAGGGATTGCACAGAGACTGGTTTATCAGAGTGTGAAGGCCAGATCATGTATGCTGTTTGATCATGTAGTTGGAGATATAATGGTATTTATTGTTATTAATGCCTGGTTCTGGGGAAAGCAGGGTCGTTCTGAGGGCAGATGGAAGGCCTGAAGGTAAACATTATGCAGTCTGACTCCATGATTGTTTCTAATGAATGGGAACTTGTCACTGGTAAGGCATGGGCATTAAACATGCACTTTAGTTCCAGTTTTAAGAGGGGAAATTAATTCTCATATCTTCCCTTTTGACATATGATGATTCCCAATGACTAAATATAGATGTGAAGTGTAACTGGCACCCAGTTGAATTCCCCTCTGGGTACCTGGGCCTGATTGTTGGAAACTAAGGGGTTAAAGATAAGCACTCAAGCATCATGCCGAGTATATTTCAGAAAATAAAGATATGATCATTTAAAATCAATACTAAATTCCAAGCGAGTCAGTTTGTGGTCTGTCAACGTGCACACACTCCTATACAGAAGTTTTCTAGCAGAATGTGGTTTCATGTGGCAACAGCTTCTGTGGACGGTGACGCAGGAGAAAACTGCCTCTGAGCTCTTTTCATTTATCGCAAAGTAATAATAGGAAAAAAGGGCAGTCTGCAGAGAAGGCCGAGAAAGTTGCATGGGACTTGAAGGAATAATCAAGTAAAACAAGGATCTGACATGTTGTCAAAATCCATCTGAAAGATGCATCTGCCTGTGGGTCAGACTGGACATGTATTTTATAGGAGCAGACTACACAACTAGGGCGAGTGAATTAAACTTCATGAATTAATAAGAGTGGTTAATGAGCCATGACAGATCTCGCTTGTCCCAGCTGCTTCATTGGTGCTCATCCAGTCTCTGCCCTGACTGTGTGTGGGAGAGAGAAGGCCTTTTACAATTTCACATAAAAGGATGAGATGCTTCTTTGACTTAATAGCTAAAGCACTTTATCAGCTGCTATAGAAATGGCTTTTTCCCCCAAAATGCAGCCATGTGAGAGCAGATAAACAGTTCATATTGGCTGCACTGTTCATTCAAACATGTCACAGGTTGTTACCAGTGTGTTATTGGTTGTGTTTGTCTGAATCATTAGTGGTTTTATCTTACGGGGCTCAGTGCCAAAGGCTGTGCTGATGGTAGTTACTCTCCTACTGCTCAGTATTGTGAATCAAGAGTACAGTATAGTTTACACAGAGGCTCATTTTAGGTCGCATACCAGGAACAGTGAGAGAATGTGAATTGAGCGAATAAAGAGTGTTTATTCCTGTTTGTTTATGGGAGAGTGTCTTGAGCCAGGGCTTGAAAAGAGAGGCATGCATCCTCTATTCTAAAGCTCCCAGGGACATACAACAGGAAGGCCCAGTTTACACTCCAATCTTTGCCTGTTTATGCCGCCGTCCTTGCACTTCTCAAATCAGTAAAACAGTGTGAGTGGCAGCGAAGCATAGAAATAAAAAAGCTATTGATATCCTCGGGCCAGGAGCAGAAAACAGGGTCTGTGCCAACTTTGTGTCGCTCTTTGGCTTTTCTGAGTCAGTGCTGAGTGATCTGACAGCGCTGCTCTCGATTTTTAGAGCCAAGTTCACAAGAATGCTCATTATTACAACCTTCAGATGGGTGAGTCCTGCTTGTGGATCAGGACCAGCTGGGACATGTTTAAAACGTTTAGGTAAAGCAGGACTTGAGATCAATATGCTATTTCATGTTAATCACAGAGCAGAAAATATAACATGTTTAGATTTCCACTGGCTTGCAAAGCAGCTCCGACCATATTGAACCATCTCATTAAGTAGTCTTGACCGCTCTCTTACATAAAGCCAAATGGTATTATACACACATCAGATAGACGCAGCCCATAAGCGATTTAATCAAATTGATAGTTACATAACAAACTGAGTGGGCTACTGCCATCCGAGCTCCATCTTCCTGTGGAGCTGCTCTGTGGAAGATACTTCATGGATGATGAGTATGATGTGAAATGAAACACCCCGATCTCTACAGTGGTCATCTGAGTATCATCTGACAGCTACTGTTAACCATGTCAGAGTGGCAGGAAATGCTGATGTGCTGATATGAGGAGCTAAAGTCAGCTGAAGTAAATCAGGGGTCACAGCAGATCTGATAGAGTTCTACTAAATTATCAGTCTCATATGATTGATACGGTGTTCAACAGGGAGATCAGTTTGTGCCTTTTCAGTGTTGTCTGGGAAACGTATAGACAGAGAGAGCCCATTTAATACCATGGTATAGAACACATTTATGTGTATGTTAGCACATGAGAGGCAGGAGGCTGAATTCATTTGTTTGAGTGAAACGTCAGTGCAGTAGACCCCAAGCTTATTATATGTCTGTGCCTCTGCCTCTGCCTGCCTCCCCATTCACAACTCTTTCTGGCAGCCGTCGTAGATTCCAAACCAGGCGAGCGGACATCATCTGCTGTCGAACTGAATGAGAGTAAGGGGGAAAAACTTCACTGCTGCATCCAGATGCTTTTCTTGAATTGCTGTAACAGAGCTGGGGTATTTAGTTTGGACTCATAGACTGAATTCCACTTGGCTGCCTGCTGGCTTTTTCATCCATGCTGTCGCGTCTTGGCTGTTGCGCAAGTAAAAACCAAGTTAAAATCATTAGTAAAACCACTTAATACCACAGCAGTCATTGTTACTGAATGTCTTAATGGTGTGGAGGTAAAATGACCAGGGGGATTTACTCAGATGAAAAAAACGCCAGTTTATTTCCAGGTAACTAAGGTGAAACATGATGATGGGAACATGTCAGTGGTTCTTACCCTTTATTTTAGTCTCAGCATTTCCTCAAACAAAACATTGTATCATTCAAGAGGCCACCAGCCAGACATGTTTTAGAAGGCTTTTTGTTCTTTACAGTGATTCCTTTGTTTGTTTTTAGCCTAAAGATGAAACCAGTGGATTCATATACTGTTTGGTCAACATGTTATAGTTCTTATCTATAGTTAAATGAGATTTATAGCACAATTGCAACAATCAGATTTTAATCATTTGTAGTTTGGTCCAACTAGCACTGGTCCAGATTAAGGTGACATTTGATACATGTAGGATTTGTTTCCATTTTAAAATCCCTACATGATTAGTTCCTAAATATGATGGTATCTACTCAATTGGGATCATTCAAAGTGCAATAGGATTGTCATAGGATTTGGAATGAGATTGCAGCAAGCCCTGATTGGATTTTGCTGTCCTTGCACTACAAGAAGCCACACATGATACAAGATAAGATGCAATATCAGGCATGAGGTATTTGTCTGTGCAAGTGATTTGTGTGGGCTCCGAACATTTGTGGCGACCTCCAGCCTCTTCTGCAGTAGGCAGGACTCGGCGTTGCTTCATCATGTGATGCTACAAGTCTCAGCAAGCAGGGAGAGCTTGTGCTGTCAGCATGGGTAAATGGACTCCCATGCAAATAAGCCAAGTATCTCAACTGTCAAACACCCAACACAAGTCTCTCTGTGCCAGTAAAAATGATACACAGTGGATTCTTTTGCGTCTTTTCATCACACATAAACTTTCTCCCTCACTTCCACTCTACAACATGAGTGCTTCTCCCTCAGGACCCCTCTGAAAGGACAGAGCCATGACATAATGCTGTAGACTTTTATTGGGAAGACAACTGGAGAGCATTAATGGAGGGGAGAGTAAAATATACAAGAGCGCCTGTCATTTCCGGATACTACTGATGGGGAAAGAAAAGAAAATCTCAAAGGAAGGTCAACACAGTTTTATGTTGTTTGGATACTAGCCTTACACATCTTATATTTATCACTATACTCAAAGGGGATTCACGTTCATTATTAAAACTCAAGTTATTAACAGTTTCACTTCTTTGCATGCAGTCTTCAGCTAAGGCATAACATTCAGTGGTGTTTAGGTTGGTGGTACTACTATAAATTTAACAACCAGTGACAAAGACACATTTTCAGCCTACAAGATAGATATAATTATGTTAGCACAGGCATTTGCACATACATTTGCATAGGAAAGTGTACTGTAGAGTTAAAGGCTCTAGTAAAAGCCCTTCATTGCTTTCTACATCAGTTTTAAAATCCTGGTGCTGACCTTCAGAGCCTTGCATGTTCAGGCTCCCTCCTATATTAGAGACTTGTTATGTCCCTATACCCCCTCTCCGAGGCTGAGGTCATTGGATCAGAACCTACTTGCGGTCCCTCGTACTTGTTTCAGGACCCGAGGAGATCGTTCTTTCCAGGCTGTTGCGCCCAGGCTCTGGAATGATCTTCCACTTTTTTTACGTTCACTGGACTCTGTAGATGCTTTTAAGAGTAAACTTAAAACCCACTTGTTTCTCCAAGCGTTCTAACAACAGTAGATTAGGGCTTGTTAAATGACCATCAAGTTTATTTTAATTTATACCTTTTTGTGATTGTAATTGTATCTGTGTTTTCCATTTGAATTTTATTATTCTTTGTGAAGCACTTTGTGACTTCTCTTGAAAGGTGCTATATAAATAAACTTTGCTTGCTTGCTGAAGTGTTTTAGATCACATGTTTTATGACGATAACAGTTCAGGCTTTTGTGGTTCTTATCAGTGTCAGTAACTGTATGCAATATACTGTAATATTTTCATCATAGTTTTAGTTTCTTTCCTGTGTTAAAAGTAAAAGTCAGATATTGGTGTCAAGTCACTCAGATTTAAAGAGCAAGTGGTCCTTCTCTAGACTCGCCGCCATCTTCTACCAACAGATCTACATGGTCGAAGACTGTAAGCCAAAGAAAAAGTAGAGATACCCCTTTCTCCTTCCACAACATACCACAAGGCTCTCTGTGTTTTGAGTAGGAGTGTGACTCATTTTTTCTTGAGTGGAAAAATTCAGCTCTCTGACTCTTACTATCTCTATTGTTATTGCTGCCTCTACCCACACATATAGTATACGTAACTCAGCTGGATGCAACAAGTTCATGCCTGTTCTCTGGGGGTTGTCGAGAGGAATTCTGGGAAATAAAGGAGATAATTATCTAAAATAGAAGTAGAAAAGGCGGGTTGAGGGGAAAATTGAAACAGAAAAAAAATTTGATTTTGACAGCTCTTCACAAAAGTGCTCTCGGAATGCAATGAGCAGCCAACCGATTATTTCCAATGATATCTGACAGGTGTTTTTTCATATTTCAGACATAAAGGTGATTACTTATGCAGCATTTTTCTGTGTCTAGGTACCGTAATGTGCTTCCTGTGCTCAGCATTGCTGCCATATCTATTCAACGGAACATCCAGTGAATATTTAATGTGTATTTATCAAAATAATCGATGCACTGTCTTTTAAAAGTTCTTCCCTAATGCTTTATATTGTACTGTTTGAGGAACCTGAATTCTAGATAACACATTTTATTTTATCACTGCATCTATGTTAAAGTGTGCAGATATGCACATACCATGACCAACACTAGAGATGTCTTTCAGCTGAGTGTCAAATAAAATAAAATATACTGTAGTTCTATGATAGTAATATGGATTGTCTGTGGTAAATACTGTAATTAGTACTGGTAAATAAATCAGTGTTATGTAACTAGTACTCATGTGTAAGTAATCTGATAGTAATGTGGGGAAGATTTTGTAGACAGAAGTAGGCAGCTGAATCAAGAAGTGTATTTTTTAAACTAATTTAGTTACTGAAAAAATACTCAATATGGAAGCCAATAATCATAATATCAGTCAGTCCCTTATTTTAACCATGTTTACTCTTTAAGAGAAAGGAATGCAGTATTCATCTATGGTCCCCTGTTAGACGCTGTAACAGAAAACCCCTTAAGCGGTTTATGACATTGCATATATAGCAAATAGGAAAAAAGGAAAGAAAATCTAAATCGTTGGTCAAAGAAGGGAAATGGGATCTGCTCCTTCTCTAACTTCTAGAAACTGGGAAAACGATACAACAAAATTGTCCCAGAGAAAGACCATAATGCCCCCGAAAATCACATACCTGAGGTAAAATCTGCGACATCTG
Source organism: Sphaeramia orbicularis (assembly GCF_902148855.1). NCBI lineage: Eukaryota > Metazoa > Chordata > Actinopteri > Kurtiformes > Apogonidae > Sphaeramia > Sphaeramia orbicularis. The sequence goes on from NC_043965.1 coordinate 32,607,337, forward strand.
CTTTCTCTCCGGCACCTCAGCCCAGTTAGTGCCAGACAACTCTGCAGTATTTTTTTTTAACTTTTTTTTTCCTTCGAGGGATGTTGCCATAACAGAGACAAAAGGACATGGAATGTCAACACAGGAGTATGACGGGGAACAAACATTTTAATGTGTGTGTGTTTTAAGGAACACAGGAAGTGGAGAGCACCTAGAAAGGAAAGAGTCAGCCTGAGAAGGGCAATATAATCATTTTAACCTTATTTCCGCTATGGGTTTGGTGCTGTATTGTTTGCGTATGGAGCCACACACACACACACACACACACACACACACACACACATACACACTCATGTTTAATAATATCTATACACATTACAAGTTACATTACTTATTTTCATTGAAAGCACTTCTGTGAATGTTTGCTGACTTGTGATGTAACTGAAGGAATAAAATCATCCCTCAGAAGTTTTGGATGACATTGTCATAATGCTCAGCCTATCAAAACATTTATGGAGGTGAACAAACACAGTGACACTGTGTCAAAGCGGAGGAGCGTCCTATTATGGTTAGCTTCATGTGGACTATGGTCTGTCCTTCTGGCCTTTATGGATGAGCAAATAGCATGTAATACCCAGTGTGCCTTGTGCTTTGATCGGTCATTCTGGAGGGGGGGTTGTTATATAATTTCAGTTTATTAGATGTGTGAGCTGGGAGGTGAATGTTTTTTCCCCCTTCACATTCCATATTTCGCATATATTTATAGAACAGGAAACTTGTGGCACCTGACTCTTCCCGACTCTACAGGAAATATACCCTGCCTTCAGCTGCTTTTGTGAGATTTCGGCCCTCGCATGCAAGACCTCACACTCTGCATATCTCCCTGCTTGTGACTGTTCCCTCACTTACAGTTCCTCCGGTGACAACTGTCACAGCTCACCGGCTTTGAGGTCATGTACCGGTTTGACCACCTCAGTTTGTATTAACACCTTGCCCCTGCCCTTGGGTTGGGTGCTATTTATAGCAGTAATGTTTACAAGAACATAAAGACTGAAAAATAGATACTGTGGTGTCTTCATTCTTTAAGCGTTGTGCTGTAGCTGTGGGCAACATGTTACACACTGAATTTATGTCTAAGTGTGTTTTATTGGAGAAGCATGGAGGCGTCACGCTACACTGTGAAGGTTACATTCAGATGTTATTGTCAACCCGTTCGGTGTGTTGGGACACAGCTGTACACTAGCACTGATACTGATCTCTTTTTATTGTCTATGACTGATTTTGAGTTTATGACCCCTCATTAAGTGGTTTAACATGTGAACCCACAGCAGCAAAAAGAATAGTGCAGTGTTGCCAGGTAAAGCTGAACGTCACAGATGTTTGCTTTGAGCGCGTTAGCAGATGTTACAGCCGGATCATCCCATTATTATGGCGGTAATGAGGAATACGTGGAGAGAGCTCCTCGTTCAGGATGGTAATGAGGCTGCTGGACAGAGGGACCGGCATGACATCATGGTGGAACAGGGCAACAAAGAGCGTCTTCCTGCTATAGTCCTCTCCTTTGCTCAGGTTTGGGCAGCCTTTTCCACAGCTTCCTGTGGCACACAGACACAAACAGTAACACACACACTCCCTACATTTATACTAAATGTGGGGAATAACCCTGAATTGTCTCATGATCAGTTACAGGTAACAGCACTTAAAATGTACAATAGAGTTGACTCGACAAAACCTGAACCCTTTAAACTTAACAAAGATGGGAAGTTATTGGTTGAACTGAATACTTGCAAACTCCTCTGCTCGGAACATCCGTATTTGTCCTAAATTGTGTCCTAAATTCATCCTAAATTGTGACAGCAGATTTGTGCATAAATGTTTCTTGATGAGGTATGTATGGCTCAATTTGTGCACATGTTAAATAATTTATAAATTATACCAAAGAAATGCAAGTAGAATTACCAGTCTTTCCCTTTTCCCTCCAGAAATCAGAAACAATATACTAGACTCACTGGTAGAAATACAATTAGGTAGTTGTGGATTTCAGTGGCCAGATTGCAGCACAGCTTGATTATGCCCCATATTAAAAGATGAAATTATCAATTTTCTTGTTTTATTGCATATGCTAAAATATAGTAATTTATTATCAGTAAAGCAAAAGAGACACAAGAGTACTTAGCGTATTCTTATTTTAAATAATGAAACGGCAAATGCATTGTTCAGAAACCTGCAGTACAGATGTGTGCATTCATTTTTTGTTCACTGGCCTGTGAAGTAATCAGCAGTCAATCAGCTGATGTAAGTAAGCACAGGATAGCATTTAATTGGCCTGACTGAGTAGCTACCCGATTAACTGGTGTATCACTAAATGCAATTTCCATGACAATATGAACCTTCAGTTCTATCAAAAACATGCCACTTGAAAGTCTTTTTACATGCAAATTCATTTGGTGACTCAAATAAATCACCTGTAGGCTGTGACTCTGTGGTCGGATGCATTAGGCAGCACTGGTCTTGTGTTAAGGTTTTTGTACACAGTTACATATACTGTCTCCCATAAATTGGGAATAATTTTATTTCCAGACACATTCTTTTTATTCCTATTTATACACATCAGTAATCATCTTTGTCCAAATGCAATGCTTACATACTGATTTCTGGTTACACTTTATCTATCAACAATAAATCACATTGTCATGATCGTTTCACGAGATGGGGTAAAAATATTTTATTTCAACTTTATGGGCAACGGTTATTTATTAACCTCTACAGCTCTTCGTATACTGTATATTTGGCAACTTACACATTCACACATCACTTGGTGTATAGCTTACAAAAAGTGCAATCTGCAAAGGTGTGAAGTATATTCAGGAAGTTCTCCTTCCAGCTTTATTTTGCCACTGATATCTATTATTATGGGTTCTTGATGTGTCTTGAAATAATGCAAAACATTTGCTCTAAAGAATCATTGTGCAGGGCTCAAGGAAGCAGGATGTTTTGGAGACAGCGTCAGTGCCAATGCAAAGTTTCTGTATTTGCTTGATAACCTACTTATTGTGTTATTTACACAGGAGACAGGCCCTTAGCAGCTGCACTAATGCAGATTTGAACACTTGGATGCTGTAAGAGCAGGTAGAAAGAGAATAAAGGTGATTGTATCATGGTCGCAGATACTGGTGTTGGTTTTCTTTACTATGTTAGTTATTCACCATCTACAACGGTGTGACTCAACAACAGGGCAGACATTTAACAAATCAGACAAAGGAGATGATGTGAGAATAAACTACAGTTGGGTGATCAGTAAGCAATCAGTTGAACGAGGATGAAAATTTTAGTCAGTGCAGGGGAGAGATGAGTGTGAAGAGTCACAGAAACCTGAAATCTCTCACTTTTTTTTCTTTTCTTTTTTTTTTACTGTGTAGGTGTACAAAATCACACACATTCACACCGCCCTCTTTTCCCACTGCTCTCACATCACATTTTACTGCAGATGTTGTTACATGTAGATGCCAGAAGCACAGTGTGAGATTCAAGATTCAGGATGTGGTTTTGAGTGGTTGTCCACATCAGATCTGAGTGCACGTGTGGAGTGACAGTGCAACCGGAGGTGTTTTAAGTCTCTCAGATCATATGTGTGTATGTTTGTGTGCTGCAAACTGGTTAAAGGCATGGATTCTTTTGTGTGTCAACACTTTACAAATATAACCTCATAGCCAGACAGGGACGTTTGTGAATGTGTGGATGGATGGGGCCTGCAGGACCGCCCGAGTCGGTTAAATTGAGCACGAGGACATCACTAGAGAGAGGTCACAGTAGAACGCTGTGTGCACTTGCAAGCGCATACACTTAGATGTTTGGGATGCCGGTAACCCCCTGGTGTCGCGCCAGACGGATGTCGTTCCCTCTCTGACCTTTTTTTTGCTTTACTTCACAGGCCTTGATGATGTCAGAGCTGCTAAGCAGAAACATAAATAAAGGGCGGCGACCACACTGCCCACATGGAACAAATTAGACTGACAAGTTCCTGTATGTAGCGTACCCACAGCACAGTGCATATTTCTGCTTATGTGTAAGTGACAGACCATGAGAGAGTGAGAGCTGTTTAATACAGGAGGAAATAAATGGTGTAGTATGGACAGGAGGGTTTACAGAAGACATTTATGAGCGTATTCAGTCTATTAAATAACCCAGTTTTATTAAACAAGAGTGAAAGTTGGTTATCTGGACAATAAACTTGTAAGTACAGATTTCTTCCTGCCTCTTCATACCGTGACTTGAAATCTCAGTGCTTCCTGTTAGCTGATATTTACTATATTTTATAAACTTCCCCCCCATGACCTAGTTAGTGAATGTTGCCAGAACGTTTCCTCTTTAATGAGTAGACATACACCAGTCACCAACAAAGCAACACACTCCTGATCACACACATTTAGCTGAAAAAAGTTAAGCTAAGTGTAAAGACTCTAAGACCAGGCGGGAAATAGCAGGTTATAAACGCATGGATGAGTCTGTTATATGTCGATGAATTATTAATGCTTAAAAATGTGTGGGTCAGTTTTTGAATCTGGCTACCTTGCACTTAAAAAGTAATCAAGTAATAGTTACAAGAACTCTTAAATTCAATCAGATGTGTAATCCTTACATCATAATCTGTTCATCCAGTTCTCTCACAGTTGAGAGGTCACAACAGCCTTGACCTTTGGACAAGGTCTTCGCAGTCAGTCGTTTCAGTTTATACTTGAATCAAAGTGAAGGTTTGTGCCAAATTTAAAGACACACAGTCAAGCTGTTGCAGAAATATTGCATATTAAATGTAATGGAGGCCAGCATACAGACAGATGAACCGTCTTACTGAGCGGTGTAAATTATTTTGTTACAGACAGGAACATTCATATGTTGTTGTCATAGTAGTTGCATATGTTGTCAGGCTGTGTGAATGTTGGTATTTTTTCAGAAGTTCCCACACTTTTATTTCATTTTTACAGGTAAAAAAAGATTGAAAAGTCAGCACAGTGAAAAATATATTTCTTCAATATTGTGAAAAATGATGGCAGGTGTTTCTTTATTTTGGTGGAAGGATAGACGTAGCCTATACACTTGTTGCCCATAAAGGTGAAATAAGATATTCTTACCTCTTCTCATAATGATCATGACAATATAATTTATTCTTGATAGATCAAATGTTACCGGGATCCAGTATGTAATCATTTCACCTGGTCAAATTTGATTAAATGTGTCTGAAAACGACGTTATTCCAACTTTATTGGCAACAGTGTATAGGTCAGCTCCTATGGCTATGATATATTGACTTCACTTTCTGTATTTAGGTTTGTTTGTATATTTATCCTTTTGGTCAAAGAGGAGAGAGCTGCAGAAGGAAGGTGTTTATTGTCAGATTTTGGCGGGTTTTTTTGCCTCCCCTGATTTTAGCTCCTTCAACTTTACTCACAGCCAACAACAATGTTATTTCTACTTTTTGTTCTTATATGTGCCTGTAGTGGAAGTATTTTACCTCTTATTGAAGTTAAAGGAAGTAAAATATTCCATCTTACCTGCACAAAGAGGCTTTAAATCCATACTACTTCACTTTCTGCGCACTCAAGCCATAAAAGGTGCAGGAAATCAAGTGACTGTATATAAGGATGTTGTGTTAACATGCCCTTAAGCTGTAAACTTGTGACCTTATGTAACCCTAAAGTGTAGAGCAGCAGAGGCCGTGAAGCAGCAGATGAGGTGAGTCATTGGCTGGCGGTGGCTTAGTTGCGATGCTGTCAAGGTGATGATGACAGAAAATCCTCAACAGAGTCTGAAAAGAAAAAGACGTACAGGGCGACAGGAAACAGAAAAAGGGGAGGAACGGTGAGACAGGAGCTACAAAAAGCAGGAAGAAGGAGACGGGGATGGACTAAATGAAAAATAAATAGGTTCAGAGAGCAGTGGGAAAGAAACAAAACAGGACACACAAAGAAAAAGGAGGAACTACATTATTTGTGGTTGTCTCAGCATTGTGTAGAAGTTGAATGCATGGGTGGAGGACCAGTGTTTGGTACAATTATTTGACACAGCGTTGACCCTTCACAGGAAATCTGTGCCGTTTGGTGGATGCTTTTAACCACAAGTATGTTATAGTAACATAAGTGCGTGAATTTTTAGCTCTGTGACCTTCTTTAACTCTGCATCAAGTGATAGTTCTTGGCAGATGTCATGTTTTTATTAATAGAGCTTAGAATATTGGAGCAGACAGCTACACAGCGCAGTGTGCTGACGTTTTATTGTGCAGCACATTACATATTAACTGTTTTCAGAGAACAACTGGTGTTTAAATAAGGAAGTGTGCTTGTATACGCCGTGTTTGGTCTACAACAATGTTGATGAGGAGCAGGTGCTGGGAGTTAATGATCCTCTTAGGGGATATTTTGACTTGAGGTATTAATAAATTCATACTTGTGTGTCTGTGGTATATGACTTCCAGTGTGTGTCTGTCAACTGAGATGACGTTGGTTCTTAAGTTTTGTTTTGTTTTTTTTCCATTTATGTGTCAAGTCAATTTTATATCTAACAAAGGGCTGAAGTGGAAATTAAGACTACCATTTTATATAATAGCATATACAACATAATGGTTTGTATGTTTCAGTACTGTGCAAACATTTTAGGAGATTAGATTAGATTAGATTAGATTAGATTAGATTAGATTAGAAATAACTTTATTGATCCTTTGGGCAGAGCCCTCAGGAAATTAAGGTTCCAATAGCAGCACAACACCGAGCATACACACAAGACACACCACAAGAAAAAAGTAATAAAAAAGTAATACAATTATATAACTATAAAAACACAATTGCACATTGGAAAGTTCTAACAGAAACAAGTGACAAAGTAGTAATAGTAGTAATAATAATAATAATAATAATAATAAGTAGCTTATTATGTTACAATATAATATTATAGTATGTATGCATGTGTGTGTGTTGAACACACAACATATTAATTGCAGTACATGACAAAATAAATTAGTAATGTGGTATGGGGTATTTCTTAATTGAAGTAAAGAGACTTTATTTATTTCAGACTCAGTTCTCTGAAGTAATTTCTGGTGGGTTGTTTGTTTTAATGTATTTTATTATGAATATAGTAATTTATTTTACTTTCATTTTGCAAATAATGCACTTTGAAACCCCTAGCAATTGCTGCTTTTTGTCATTTGTTGACATTAGACATATTTCAGTGAAAGAAAGTTTTGTTATGATATCATAGTTAATTCATTTATGAATAAAATGTTATGCATTCACACTTGATTAAAATTGTGAATAGTCCATAACACTTGCTGACCATATTGCCAGCACTATTCTCTATTTATATTCAGTGTTACACATGATTATAATTAATCTTATTTTTTTTTCTACACATGACTCAACGACAGAACATCTTTCTTTATTTAAACTATAGGTTGCATATGTGAAATTTGAACAACAGCAACAGTACACATTATCAGTGCTTGCAAAGGTGTCAATGTGCAGTAATTGTTGACAAGGTAAAATACAAAAAAGTGCCACTGCTCAGCAGTGACTGGAAAATTTTACATGTATTTACATACAGGAGAAAATAAGATGCATTAATAATATTTACTGTGTCAGAAATGTCTCTCTTTTTAAAGATCAATAAGTTAGATTTGGTGTTAAGTTAGATAAGTTAGATTTGACAGATGGAAACCAGTCTTTGGCTAAAATCTGGAGTGTTCATTAATGCTCACTGTCCCATTCAAATATGTAAATTGAAATTGAAATTTAGATTTTTAAATTGAGTAATCTATTATTACTATCTGAATATTTGGACACACCTTTATATTCAGTGTTTTTTTCTTTGTATTAAATACTGTATACATGTTTTTGTTACTTTCAACATTGTAGATTAATATAAAGACATGAAACTGACATGAGACTATGAAAGACCACACGTCCAAAGTATCTACCCCATAAATCTGATTGAAAGAAATACAAAGAGTGTGCACAACTGCTATTCAGAAGAATTTATTCTCTTAACATATTCTGGTTTATGTAACACTTACTAAATAATTTCATATGTGTTCCTTCATAGTTCTGTATAGTTCAACATTCAACTACAATGAAGAAAATAATAAGAATGAGGAAAAACCATAGAATGAGAAACTTTTGACTGGTACTATACACGAAGTCTCATTGCACATGTTTGTTTGAGTCCAGATATACAGCATAATGCACCAGTTTAAGTTTTCACGGTTGTGGTATGATTGTAAAATCCTTGAACATAAGCCTAAAGTAACTGTGTCATATTAGAACAAAGGCGACACTGCTGCGTCTTGTGTGAATTCACAGAGCAGAGGAGGAGATGATGAGGCAGTAACGGAGGAGGATTGATGGGAAAACTGCTGAAGCTTTCACTCAGAGGCTAAGGCATGACGTAGTGCCTCATACATTCCTGGGTTATTACTTAAAGATGTCTGGTTGTCATTGCTTCTCAGTTTTGCCTCTCAGTGGGCGAGCTTCGCACACGGAGGGCGGTTAAAGGAAATCCCTGTCACATCATTAGACTTGGCTTCAGATATCAAGAGAGAAATAAAACTCTGAGACGAACACGATGCAGGGTGGCAAAAACTGAACCGACTGGAAAACTGTGAGGGGAATGTGTTAGTAATCATAGAGTGAAAGTGTAAAGGGCAGAGGTCATGTTTACAAGACTGAGGTGAAGACAGAGGAGATGCGCCATTTAAGACGTGATCAGTTCGCTTAATGAACAGCAGCTCTGTGACGTTCATGGTAGCCTTACGTCGCTGCAGGAAGCTGATGCATGATTATTCAGAGAGGTGGAATCCAGTCTGGCAAAGTCCCGGGTTCTGATGGGAACTGAGCTGGACAGAATAGACTTTGTGTCTGCGCAGACACACATTTATAATCTACACTAGTTTAGCACATACTGCTCCACTTTGAGAAACGCTACTGAGGGAGGGAGAACATCAGTAGAGTGAGGAGAGATTTAGGGAGGAAGTGAGACATAATCTATTAATTATATATACACACACTGAGACTATGATTTCATCCAAGGGGGAGCCCGCACACACCCCCCCCCTTTCTCTTTTTCCCCATCCTTCTGAATATCAGTCTGTTATTTGCTCCTCTCTCTAACTTAAGTTTGTTTGTTTATGGATAATGTTGTATTGATAAATAGGCTGTAATTATTGAAGAAAATTGTTGAATTGTTGAGTGTTTATATGACTATACTGGCATGATGATATTGTTGTGTATAATTAAATTGCTGCATTATGTATTAGTTGTGGTTGAATGGTAAAATTAGGAAAAATGTCTTGTTTGATTGTTGTATTCAGTTAGTGATAAAGGTGTAAACGCACTTGAGGAGTAGGATTAAATAAGTTTATACTTCTTCCTACTCCTTTTCGACCATGCAAAATTCAGACTTGCAGATAGATTTTGTTCGTTTAAATGTTATTTTGTTTTTGTCTTAATTTGCTTTGTTTTGTTTTATTTTGTTTCTTTGCGTGTTCGACATAAATAAGTAAATAAGACTTTTTTTTCCTCCTTGTGTTGCAGGTGGAGGAGGAAAGCGGAAAGGAAGGAGCAAAAAATGGAAGGAGATTCTTCGCTTCCCACATATAAGCCAGTGCACTGAGTTGGGCAACAACATTGGTGTGTGTTTGCGCTTTTTTTTGTGTGTTCACAGATGTGTTTAGTTGAGTTACAATGTGTGTGTGTTTTCTTTCTTTCTGCAGAGAGGGACTATGTCAGCATCTGTGAGAAACAACCTATTGGACGGCTTCTGTTCCGTCTTTACTGTGAGACCAGACCTAAACTACAACGATGCATCCAGCTACTGGACGCAATGGTACACACATGATATTATGATATTATACACTACAAACAAAAAGTTAAGGATATTTCTTTTTTTGTCATTTTTGTGGTCATTTTTACCATTTGTAAATAAAACTATGTCTGGTCATTAAAAAAATGTGTTTCAATTCAATTCACACACAAAAAAGTAAAAAGCGTTGTGCAAGAACAACAACAACTGAAAAAAAACATAGCCCAGAAATTAAAAATATCCTTAACTTTTTGTTTGTAGTGTAGTTTTTAGACTTGCAATAGTTTTTATCAGCTTTCTGTTTTTTTGTTTTTGTTTTTGTTTCACTTTAGTTCTAATCAGTTTTACAAGTGCACAAGTAGTTTTAGAATGAAGAAGTGACAAGTTTTAGTTTAGTTTTTGTTTGGTAATAGTGTTAGTAGTTTAGGTATTATCCAGAAAATCTAATCAGAATAGGTAATTTTTTAATGTTGCACATACTCCAAGAACAACAGAAACTGAAATATGCAAATGTATATATAACAGATGTAAAATAGAAACATAATAATTCAGAAAAAGAAGATTGCTAAAACATATACAGACCGAATAAATACACTAAGTAACTTTAAAAGGAACAATGAAATTCATGAAGGTTTTACTTTTAATTCATGGACTATATTTCCAGTTATAGTTATTATTCTTATTGCACACATTCTGGGAGACATATGCACAAGGTTCTGAATGGTGGAATGATGAACACCAAAGTGATGCACAACATCCAGCATCCCAACTGCCTGATCTGGGTTGGCTGCACTCAAGCTTGGCATTTTTGCTACTGACATTTTCCCCATTTTACTTCAGGGTTTTTATAGGGAGGGTCACATGTGTGCAAAGCATACACCTTTTTGGTTAACAGTTTAGCCCATGCCAGTATTTCACTCCCCTACTCAGTTTCACTTTCACAAATTGGTCTGTGGTTTATCAGTCAGGCAGGACAACAGTATACTGTGTCTGAGAAGTTGTTTTTAAATGTGCGTTTTTAAAATTGCTTAGTATATATACTAGTTTAGAAATATATAGTTTAAATTCTACAGATTTCAGTATTATTATTATTATTATTATTATTATTATTATTATTATTATTGTCTGAGAAGCTGTTTTTAAATGTGCGTTTTTAAAGTTGCTTAGTATATACACTAATTTAGAAATATATAATTTCAGTTCTACAGATTTCAGTATTATTATTATTAGTATTATTATTGTTATTATTTGTGTCTGAGAAGCTGTTTTTAAATGTGCGTTTTTAAAGTTGCTTAGTATATACACTAATTTAGAAATATATAGTTTCAGTTCTACAGATTTCAGTATTATTTCACAATAATAAATGCACAATGAAAGAATGTATAATATAAATCCTACATTGTGCAAAACCATTTTACTTTTGGATACCATGAACCTTTTACACTTGGGGAAAATGAAAACGGAGTTCATTTTAGCTGCAATTGTATTTCATTTTAGTTTTTCTTATTCATTACTCACTATTAATCTTACGTTTCATTAACCATAATAACCTTGGCACACACATATAGAGGGGAAAAGGGCTTTTTTGTGCCACTGTATCGTCATGACTCTCTTTTTTTTTTTTCTCATCAGCAGTTGCCATTCAAGTGCCTTTGAGCAAAACATTTAACCCCTTAATCCTCCTTTTAAGCTTCTAGGTATGTATATGTGAATAAGAGCAGGGGAGAAGACTCTGATGGCCGGATGAAAGCACTTTTAATAAATACACCCATCCACCTTTGCAGTGCACTCACTTTGATTACAGCATAGCCTGAAAGTCCATCGGTGCTGGGTCATGCAGCGCCGAGGAGACAATTAAACTGAGTAGTGATTATTCAACCAGCCAGATCCCCCAACTGCCCCCACCCCCCCAATCTCTTTCTTTCTCCGTCTAGACGCATACCTCCCACATGACACATTTAAGTTTTATCTATGCCCAGAATATCTTTGCGGGCATGTGACAGGACAGAAAGGGCAGCATTGTTTCCCACAACACCCCTTCCAATCTCGACATCCCCCACATTACCAACCCTCCCCCTCTTTTAACCACTCGCCCTAAAAGTGACCGTCGTCCTCTGTGCAGGGGAAAAACCACTTACACACACTCATCCCAAACACATGTTGCGGCTAATTCTGCAATCCACACGAGGCTGCAGTCAGCGCTGAGAATTACACTCACCGTTTTGCCGACAACAAACCAGACCTGAGGGTAATCACAGCCAGGCGGGTGTTTGTGTTTCAAGTGATTAAATAACATGGAAGTCCAGTGCAGTCATGAAAATTGTGTTATTATATAATCCATTCACTGTATTTTCCAGAAAGTGGATTAACAAAAGTGTGAGGCTCAATCCTGTGACGTTGGATAGATTTTTGAAACAGTTTTTGTTCCTTTTGAAAACCAAGGAGCCGTGAGAAAGCACGAACACGACACTGAGAGGGAGTGTGTGCGTGTGTTTCGGTGTGTGTGGTAGAGGAAGGAATGTGCTCGGGGGTTCCAGTGGTTCCTCTTACATCACGAGAAGGTGTGTGTGAGTACAATTGTATGTGTGTGTTGGATCCCCTTCACTTCCAAAAGGCTAAAGAGGCGTCTTCTTTTCCCTTTGGCTGACCCTCCCACCAGCAAAGGGTGGGAGTCAGACAGTTCATTTACTCGGTGTGTGTGGGACTCTATATGTGTGTGTGTAATTTCTGTTGAGATGCTAATAACAAAGCCTCAGTTAATCAACACTTGGCAGAAATCACACCTCATTCTTTGTCCCTCTCTGTATGTCTTTCATCCACGCTCTTTATATATGTTCATTTGTGTAACTTTAGACATTTAGTGCTGAGATTCTTTATGTTGAAGGCTTTGTTTTGAAGTGTCAGTGATGCCGAGTCTTTTTTAAGCCTGTTTTTCCTTTAAGCTCCGGGCTTATGTGTGTATGCACTGTATATATATATGTGAGTGTGTGTGTGTGTGTGTTTTGTAGTGGAAAGCCGATGACGCTAGTGTGACACACTGTGACACTCCAGGACCTCAAGGAATCCCGCCGTGTTTACTGTGTGGTTGCCAGGCAACACAGGACCATGTTGGAAAAAAGCCACTAACAGAAAGAGCCGGGCCAGCATGCAGCTCGGGCGCCATGTTGCCCCCCCCTCTTTCAGAACTTAAAAGTGCCAGCTATGAAATACATCAGAGTGCTTTTCATGTCATTGACTCTGTGAGATGTCCAGTGTGTTATGGCCAAACCTGTTTGTGTCAGAGGCTACGTATGTTTGAACACGGAGCCAAGAGCAGCAGCATATGTTTATATGAAGCTGACAGTGATACATAGAGATGCACAGAGTGAGCGGTGTGTGTCCATGAAGCAGTCTGTTCAACAACAAAAACCCATTCAACAAACTGGGTGTTATTGTCTTTAACCCTTAGAGACCGAGAACAATTTTAGTGATACCTAACTTTTACTAGATTTTTCTCAAATATTTCTGTAGTGTCTTTTGGTTGATTTTAAGTCACAATTTTACTTTGCTTGGTCTGAGAATTAATGAAGTTTTTAGAAAAATTGTGGTGCCTTGAATTGAATTGAATAATTTTTTTCTTGGCATTTAACTTTCCCTAAGTAATTTATCACAGTTTGTTATAATATACTGTGCATCTTGCATTTTGCCGTGCGAAACAGGTATTTTCGTACATTTAATTTATCGTGTAGATCAGAGTAAATTCAAAGGTTATTAGCTGAAAAACGCTGAAAAAAGCAAACTATTCAGCAGAATATATCATTAATTGAACTTAAAATCAAGTGTCTCCCACTACTGCCATTGGTCAGACTACTAGAAACTAAACTAAAAGTGGGTTTTCCTGGTGAATCAGTGTTGGAAAAGATGACAGAGTTTCCATGTTCAGTAGAACTTCTGAATGACCAAATGGGTCATATCTGACCGTGATGAAAAGCTGAGAAACCAAATTTTACGTGAGTTGTTTACATATATTCATCGGATTATTTGTTCAAAACCCATAAAACATTTTCAATCAGTAGATGCTTTTTGTCACCAGCAGATGTTTAGGTCTTAAGGAGAGTTAATGTGTTACCTGTTCATATTTTGTTTGAACATACAGTAGGTGTTTTAGACCTCTAAATGAAGTGTAAACATCTAATCTTCCCCAAGCAAGTTACAGCCATTTATTGACTCAAATGAAGAAATTATGATGAATTAATTCTGCACAATTCAGGGCACAAACACATTCCCTATAGAGTGTCTAAATGTCCAGATAATACCTATGGAAAACCACTGAAAAACTGAGAAACTGTACTTAACCTAATGTTGTTTTTTTAAAGCTGGGATTAGTAATTAAAAAGTTATTGAAAGTTTTAGCCACAAATGATCTAGGTTTTTGAGGGTTAACCTCCTGAGACCCAGGAAAATACAAGTTTTGGCTTTTTTTTAAATTAAATAATTGCCTATATCAGATTAGAAACATCATGATGCAACAGTTTTCTCAGATGCATTTTAAAAACAAAAATTATGGACTGTCCTTTGTTGTGGACAGTTTTTTTTTTTTTTTCTGTATAAAGCTGTGAAACTCTTGGCCACAAACATGGACAGAAAACCCGCTGCTGGGTCTAAGGAGGTTAAGCAGGAAGATAACATGACAGATGTTTGTTAAGACCAGATCCTAAGTGATTACCGGAATATTAATTGCGTTTTGCACATCCTACTATAATGGACGTTCTGTGTCAGACGCGTGTCTGGATGTTTGTCCTGATGTTGCAGCACGGGAGGGCGTACGGGTGCAGTGCCACTGTTGCACCACGGGAGGGCGCTATTGTACAATGGCACCATGGGTACAACGCCACTAGTATACATAACAAAACAATAACAATGAAGTTTGAACAGGACAAGCCTTCCTTAAAAAAATAGTCATGTAAAAAGTTGCAGGACTAAAAATTAATACAACAGTTAAAGGAAATTACAGCTTGCAAACTAAGAGACAGCAAAATCTATGAGATAATAACATTTTTTACTGATTAAAGTCTTCTTCAAATGTTTATTTTTTAAAATAAGGACAATGTAGATGTAAGAATTACAGTATCTTTGAATAACTGTCAATGTTTGAAGTAAACTTGAAGAAATTTTGAAGGTCACAAGTTAGGTGAATGTATTTATACATGAAAACAGAGATAAAAACAAGAAAGCACTCGGAGAGTGCAGACCTCTGCCAAGGCAGATCAGTGCCCCCCCCCGATCACCACCAAAATGTAATAATTTCTTCCTTGTGCCAGTATAAACATTTCCTGAAAATTTCATGAAAATCCATCCATAACTTTTTGAGTTATCTTGCTAACAAACAAACACGCACACAAACACACAAAGCAAAGTAATCACAATACCTCCTGGCGGAGGTAACTAGAGAAGCACTTGGAGAGCGCAGACCTCCACCAAGGCAGATCAGTGCCCCCCCCCCCCCCCAGCAATCAGCACCAAAATTTAATAATTTCTTCCTTGTGCCAGTATCAACATTTCCTGAAATTTTCATCCAAATCTGTCAATAACTTTTTGAGTTATCTTGCACACGGACAGACAGACAGACAGACAAACCAACGCCGGCAAAAACATAACCTCCTTGGTGGAGGTAATAAAAGATGTGAAACACTCGGAGTGCAGTTCAACATTACTTGAATTGACAAATAACATCACTCTTTATGTCTTAGAGCTGATTTTCCACTTCTAAACGTATTGAACAGTAATCTAGATAGTAGTTTTCAAACATGAACACTACAGATACTACTACAAGTACATATGTCGGTTTTAAAGCACAAGATGAAGGCATTAAACTACTTTAATTGGTGATATTAGTGATACTGGTTTGACTGTTGTTGTTTTTTTACTTTTGTTTTTTTACTTTTTTTTCCCCCCTGTTTTTTTTATATTGGAAATTAAAAAAAAAAAGTTAACATAAAAATACCTGCATCTAACATCATGATACGGCATTATTTTCTCACGTAGGAAGACTATGAGGTGACACCTGATGAAAAAAGGAAAAGCAGGGGGGACCAGATCATCAAGACGTTTCTTGCTAAACAAGTAAGTTCATCTGAGTCTTTTACATATATTTAACAGCTTTTTTTGTATATAGTGAGTTGCATGAGCAAGTTTATTTGGGCTTTACTGTACTGTTAATAATAATTAAAGCCTTCCTAACACTCATAGGGTGTAATAATTCACATGAAATGTACAAAATGTATGCACAATGTCAATGAGTGGATGTGCAATATATTATTAGTAATAAACAGTATTTTTGTGTGTGCACGTATGTCACTGTGTGTGTTTACATGTGTCGGTGTAGTCGCCTCAGCGTGTAGACATAGCAGAGGTCTTTGCAGATCAGTGCAGAGAAAACCTGGAGCTCAGTCCATGTAAGGAGATCTTCAGCAACTGCCGCAAGTGAGTCTTTATTCACTCTCACCTGGTGTATTTGCATGCCTTGTCTCTAGTTTTTCCCTCATGTTTTCTAGAAACTTCAGATTGATTTATGTTCTGTGTAAGTGTGTGCTGAGTGATGCAGCCTTGTTGTATGTTGAACCAGGGCCGTCCACGACTACCTGAGTGGTGCTCCTTTTTCCGACTACCAGAACAGCATGTACTTCGACCGTTTCCTGCAGTGGAAGATGCTGGAAAGGTAAGTCAAAAGCAACAAAGACTGATGACACAGAGTAAGCATTAACCACAAATGTAATCATGTAATCATAAATAGGATTTTTAGTATAATTATCAACTGCAGGAATAGACGGAGGAACTATGATGTCACCCACTCGAAGTCAGTCATTCACCTGTTGCTAAGCTCCACCCCCCTTAGTTACTGTTGCTACCTCTGGCAAGCTTTGGCACTCTGCATATGAAACTACACTTTGACATTTTTTAACTGAAAAAAAAAAAAAAAAAGTTGAACAATTTTTAAAAGCACAAAAAATTTAATTTAGACTAGAATTAAGAATACAATTGTTGACAAAATCAGATTTTAATGATGCTCATCAGTTTCTAAGTCACTGTACTTTTATTTTTATTACAGTGGTAATGTGCTTGTCAGGCTAGGTTTTATTGCTGATTTCTTTTGTGGTTGCTTTTTGGTAATAAAATCAACCTAGAATCAACTAAATGCACTCTTTTAATAAACTATATAACATTTTTCATCTTCTGTAAGTGAAGACTTGTCTCACAATACACAAAAAAAAGTCAGTCCCTCAAAGCAAAAATTGCAAAATACCTAAACTAAATCTAAGCTGACAACAAAAAACAGACTGTAAATAAAAGCTAATGAACTTTTCCAAACTATAATAAGTGTTGAATGTAATTAAACTTGAACACTTGTCAGGTTAAAAAAAAAAAACAGCAAAATGAAATTTGATCACTACAGACAGGAAAGCATTCTATGCAGAGGGTATATCAGAGGCAGTCAAAAGTAAACAGCAGGCTTTCAGAGCTTCCTTGATTGCATCCGTGTCTGGAAAGTGAAATAGCGTACAAAAGGCCCCACCCTTTGTACAGGAAACAGACTCAGGATGGTATTGAGTTCTGCAGATAATATCTCTGTCCTAATCAATACCATATGAGTGTCTATTAATGGATTTTGCTGTGTCTGTGTTCTGTCAGGCAACCAATCACTAAAGACACGTTCAGACAGTACCGAGTGCTCGGGAAGGGGGGGTTCGGAGAGGTAAGTTTATGACAACAAGTACGAATGATGCTCATAAGTTTTTAACTCACTGTACTTTTGTTTACAGTGATATCATACATGTTTTTGTTGTTTGTTTCTCAGGTGTGCGCCTGTCAGGTTAGAGCGACAGGGAAGATGTACGCCTGCAAAAAACTGGAGAAGAAGAGGATCAAGAAGAGGAAAGGAGAATCGATGGCTCTCAATGAGAAGCAGATTCTAGAGAAAGTCAACAGTAGATTTGTTGTGAGTAAATATAAAACAAGTGTTCAGAGAACGCAAACCTCCGCCAAGCACCCCAAACAGTGTGCATGTGTGGATCGACTATTTCTTTTTATATTAAACAGTTTCAAGGTTGTTCCATACAGCAGAAAAAGTTGAAGCCTGGTACTAGTCATGTGTATGTCAAATTATATTAAATTCCAATCAATAGTTGTTGAGTTATAATGAAAAATGTGTCGTCAATGGGATTTTCAATGTTAAACTGAAATGTCCACAGAGTCCACATTCCACAGTGGATGTGGACAATTTTGTGCCAGATACAAGATATTGTTATAAGCTACGGATGAATCAAATTGGAGGAGTCATTTTGAAATTTTTTATGAATTTTCGAAAATTGCTCAGTGATGAGAGATTGGAAAATTGTAGATTTTGTGACCTTGCTATGACCTTGAACTTTGGCCTACTTGGCCCAAAATGTGATGTGTTCGTCCCAGGGCTTAGGCCTATCTGTGGGTACAATTTGGTAAAGATGGTTGTAATAGTTTTCTTGTAAAGTTGCTAACAAACAAACAAACAAACAAACACACAAAAGCAAAGTGATCACAATACCTCCTGGTGGAGGTAATGAAAGTAAACACTGAGGGCTCCATCCTGCCTGGATTTGCCTTCATCCAAATGTTGTTTTCCACTAGGTGAGCTTAGCGTATGCCTACGAGACCAAAGACGCTCTGTGTCTGGTGCTGACGATTATGAACGGTGGAGACCTGAAGTTTCATATCTACAACATGGGAACGCCTGGCTTTGAGAAGGACAGGGTCCAGTTTTATGCTGCTCAGATCTGCTGTGGCCTCGAGCATCTGCACAGGGAATCCATCGTCTACAGGTAGAGATGTAAATGTTCATCAGGGCAGTATGAACAAAAATGTAACAAGTGGTCCCAGGCACAACAAACCCCGCCCCTCGCACATATTTTGCCCATTATAAGTAAATGGGAAGATTTTAAAAAATCATAAAAAATTTTGAACTTTGATATTCTGCTCCCAAAATGTAATGAGATCCATTCTGGGTCACTGGCAATCTATACAGTCAGTTTAGTATGAATTCAACCAATAGTTTTGCTGCTATAGACATGTGAAATTTCGCCAATTATTAAGTAAATGAGGAAAAAAAAGATTTTAAAAATTCATAAAGAATTTTAAATTTGACCTACTTTTCCCAACATATAAGGAGATCTATTCTGGATCACTGGCAATGTATAAACCAAATTTGATCTGAATTCAACCAATAGTCTTGCTGCTAGAGTGTTAACAAACAAACAAACAAGATGAACCAAAAACAATAGCCCTTGCCTCCCCTTGGGGGGACAAGGGGTAATAATGGTGTTTCTTAGGATTCTGGTAATTTTACAGCATGGCCTCTTATTTTTTTTTTTTTATTAACTTTTTTGCACTTGTGGTTTATTCTACTTCCAGGAATGCATAGAATTAGAAATTATTATTTTAATTGACTGTTAATATGTTGATTATTTTGTCGCTTCATTGATTGTTTGGTCTGTAAAATGTCAGACATTGGTGAAAAATGTCGACCAATGTTGCTCTAAAACCCAAGACGATGTTTTCAAATATCTTCGTTAGCCCACAACCTAAAACTGTTCAGTTTACTGTCATAGAGGAATGAATAAACCAGTAAATATTTGCATTTAAGAAACTGTAATCAACAAATTTAGACTTTTTTCATTAAACAATTGCTCAGCGTGACCATCAATTATCCAAATAGTTGTTGACTAAAGCTGCCTGCAGGAGATGAAATTAGGTTTAAAAACACCAAATCATCTTAACAACTAACTCTTGCAGCTCTGCGTTGAATATAAAAACAGTTTAGTAAATTATATTTAGAATGAAGACTCTGACTATAGTAGAATTTGCTTAAATAATGCAGTGTATAAACGTAAAAGTATAAGTATTCACAGAGTGTAAATAACTGTCATTGTGAAAAGTTCTTTTGGAAAAGCAAAAAGTTCAAAAGACAAAATATACAGCTTTTACATTTATGTTACAAAACAAATCTTGACTCCTGAGTGACGTTGTGTGCTTAAATAGATGGACTGTGGTTCATAATGTCCCAAAAGAGAAAGTTATTATGTTATAACAGCTAGTAGTAATAGTACGCACAGTTAGCAGCGTCTCCTCTAAATTCATTCTACAAAATAGCACCCTGCAGCTCTTTACAGCATAATGATGATGATAATATCATATAATTAATATATCATGTAATTTGAAGCCTGTTGAATTGTTGCAGCAGTTATTTTTACTGTTTTGTTCTTTTCCTACTTTACAGGAAGTTAAAACATGTATACCAGTTTATCCAGAATATTGCACAGCACTTGTTTTTAGTTAAAGCTGCGGTAGACTCAAATCAGGGGAAAAAAACATTACAATAGACAATAGTCACTTTGTAAGAAAGATAACACATTTTTCTGCATTTGGATCTCTTCATATAAACAACATTTTAGGTGGCTAAAATTGATATTTTAACAAACTAAAACTTCTTCCAAAGTGACGATTTTTAGAGATTAGAAAATTATGGCTCATTATGGTAATTATCACACCCCAGTTTGCACGTGCCTGTGGCTCTGGGTAATGAACATGCACCTGAAACTACAGGTCATAGTTGTATATGTTTTTGTTAGCTGGGAAACAGATAACTATTCCGGTGCTGTGACAAAAACTAGTTCAAAAATCCAAACCAAAACTGTTAAATTAACTTAATGGTAAGTCTGTAACTTAAGTTGCTGCTCAACTTTATGACTCTACTAGGGTATTGTGCTATTATTTTACTGGTCTGACCCACTTGAGGTTAAATTGGCCTGTATGCGACCCTTGAAATAAAATGAGCCACATTGCAACCTTTGATGGGCCGGTTTTGGCCCATGGGCCATGTGTTTGACACCCCTGTTCTACAGCATTGAGTCACCTATAAAACCCATGTAGTTTGACAAATGACAGTGGTTGTAGACGATTGTTTTTATGTTCACTATATGTAAAAGATAAAAATGTAAAAGCCACTTTTTCTTCATTTTTCTCTGTTTTTAATAACTTGAATATACACTGAGCTTTTATGAACATCTACATGAGTAAATTAATTATAGGAAAATATCTGATTTTCACTGAAAAATTCAAAATGCAGAGGATAATATTACAATAAATGGTGAAAAATGTTGCCCTACAATAGTTCTGAGTCTCTAAGGGTTAGAGAAATTGCCACCTGATTCCTTAATACAATAACAATCCAAAGTTTTGTTCCTGATGAATGTTTTTCCTGATCATAACCCATTGATGTTCTGTGTTATCCGCAGAGATTTGAAACCAGAGAACATCCTATTAGATGACAATGGTGAGTTATGAAGCTGTGTTGAACTCATATTTCTGGTTATTGCATTGGACAGACTGCAGTTCACAGTCCACTACTTTTCCACCCAGTTCTTATTTAGAGTAGCATGTCGGTCTGATTTGCTGACCACTGCTGTTTTGTAGGACATATTCGTATTTCTGACCTGGGGCTGGCCATCAAAGTGCCTGAAGGAGAACTCATCAGAGGCAGGGTGGGGACAGTTGGCTACATGGGTAAGAGACAATATTGTCAACATTTTCAGTTGACCAGAGCATTAACCAGCTCTTAACCGTAATGACCTGTTTCCTCTCTCTTTCTCTTTCTCCAGCCCCGGAGGTGATAAACAATGAAAAGTACGGAATGAGTCCTGATTGGTGGGGCCTGGGCTGCCTCGTTTACGAAATGACGGCCGGACGATCCCCATTCCGTGCGCGCAAAGAAAGGGTGAAACGGGAGGAAGTGGAGAGGAGGGTGCAGGAGGAAGAGGAGGAGTACAATGACAAGTTTACAGAGGACACAAAGGCCATCTGTAGAATGGTGAGTGTGGATGGAAGGATGTTTGTTTGGAGAAATGGACAAACGATGAATAATTAAACGGTTGGTGTCTGCTTCTGTACTTGTCCAGCTGCTGACCAAAGACCCTAAGCAGAGGCTGGGGTGCCAGGCGGATGGGGCAGCAGGCGTCAAGGCCCACTCATTCTTCAAAAATATCAACTTCAAGAGGCTGGAGGCCGGGATAGTGGAGCCTCCATTTGTGCCTGATGTGAGTAGTTAATAGCAGGAACACACATACCTGAATAAATCAGTCCTACTTTTTAAAACTTGACGTACTGAGTAAGTACTTCTCTTTATGAAAGCGACATTTCTGCACCAACTACTAACATTATGTCATGTTTTTAAAGACTGGTAGAGCATTGAAAACAGATAGCTGATTAATTGCCTGATATCACTTTCCAACTCCTCAAAAAATGTTAAATTGACTATTATTAACATTAACTGTCTCCTTTGCCTTTATACGAAACTGGATAACTACTAATCAGAACA
Source organism: Sphaeramia orbicularis (assembly GCF_902148855.1). NCBI lineage: Eukaryota > Metazoa > Chordata > Actinopteri > Kurtiformes > Apogonidae > Sphaeramia > Sphaeramia orbicularis. The sequence continues at coordinate 32,629,547 of NC_043965.1, forward strand.
TCTGAGTCAATTTGTGTCATTTAACATTAAACTCAGTGTAACTGATCATTATATCTGGAAATGGACATCTAGAAAACGGCAAAAATGTGTAGGTGGAAGCATTTTTTAGGCTATTATTAGCTATTACTTTCCCTAAAATGTCAAGTCTAACATGTTCGAGTTCTGAGAAATATGTAATTTTTTTAGGCCATGTGTCATGTGGTTTCCTGTTAATGGCACCATAATAACACGAATTAAACATGTGACTATTTCATTAGAATAAACTAAAATAACATGAATATACAGGGTGGGGAAGCAAAATTTACAATATTTTGAGGCAGGGATTGAAAGACAGTGTATGACCAATTATTTTATTGAAAGTCATGAGAATTTCTTTGCCACAAGAAAATTTACATAATAGAAAATGTTTTTATTCTATGTGTCCTCCTTCTTTCTCAATAACTGCCTTCACACGCTTCCTGAAACTTGCGCAAGTGTTCCTCAAATATTCGGGTGACAACTTCTCCCATTCTTCTTTAATAGTATCTTCCAGACTTTCTCGTAATAGTTTTGCTCATAGTCATTCTCTTCTTTACATTATAAACAGTCTTTGTGGACACTCCAACTATTTTTGAAATCTCCTTTGGTGTGACGAGTGCATTCAGCAAATCACACACTCTTTGACGTTTGCTTTCCTGATTACTCATATGGGCAAAAGTTTCTGAAAAGGTATGGATAATAGTGCTAGGTATGATTATGAAATCAGTATATGTTTGGTTTCAAAACATTTGACGTAGTGCCTGCTGAGAAAAAACAACTAAATGTTCATTGTAAATTTTGCTTCCCCACCCTGTATGTAAAGAAAAAAAGCTCCTGTGCAAAGATTTTTATTTCAGCCGTAATGTTTTAAGCAACATCACTCTTCTTCAAGATCCCTTGGTGTTAGATCATGTGATCAGTCATCTCACAGAGACAATGGTTTTAAGAGAAAAAAGAAGACAGAGCAATAATTATATTACACACAACATTATGGCTGGAGTAAATGTTTGCACAGGAGCTACACTAGTGAGCAGACTTTTTTTTTCTTGTTGTACTTGTTTTATTGTTGTCTGGGATCCTGTAAGAATACTTACCTCCAGGGATGTGTGTGTTTTGACGCTTTACTCTATAACATGAATATATGTCATAAAGTGTGAATAAAACTATAATACATTACCTCATCTTTAAACATGTTTTCTGCCTGAATGATGTCCAATAGATTTCCATTCATAGAAATAACTCCCATCATCCCACGCTACTTCGACACATCCGTCAAATCATTTCTTTTGTTACAGTTTTGATTGAGAGACCCAGTGGAAAGACTGTGCATTGAGTCTTTTTGCAATTTACAACTGATCCACTATATTGATAAGATAAGAAGAAGAAGTTAGTGTGTGTGTTTATTCAGACATTTCAAGCATTATGCATTTGTGCAGGATACAATGTTTAAAACCCGAAGAATGTGAAAAGGAATAGGCTGAAACCTAAGCTTATTATGCCTACCCTCTTAATCATATCACCAAACAAAATGAGATAAAATAGCTACCAGTGCCTTTTGCTTAGTAACAATAGAAACAACAAAAACAATTCAATTCAATAGTTTGAATAGTGGAAAAATTAACACATTCACATTCTTCATAAATTTTCATGACATTATAGCATAAATAGCATTGTACAGTCTTTTAACTCAGGATTTAACGTGTTTCAAACATTTACTCCAACAACAGAAAGACTAAATTGCTTCTTATTTGTCTGACAAGGTTTTTTGAACACATTACCTCCTCTGAAATTATGAACACTTTCCTGCATTTTAAACGAACAGACTACTGATTATTTTTTTTGTATTTTGAACATAAATTGTGCTTTTTTAAAGTGGACTAAGTCACTAAACTTAAAGCTTTTAACTTGATAAAAATCTGATGTGTGTGTGTGTTTCCTACACTTTATTGATCATTGGTATTGGCCTTTTCTCTGAATTACGGTAATTGGATTTGTGTTAGTTTTGTAAGTATCCCCCCTCACCTCGACGCAGTATGTCATATAGGGCAGAACTAGAGAGCTACACAGCAGATATAAGGTAGATGGGTTCAAGAATTCTTTGACTTTGTAAATAATTCCTCATGAATTTGATATTTTAACATTAATGTGGTTTATATGTGTCTTCTAACTTAACTTCTTGTGTATAGTTATTCCAAGGAATTGGATTTCATTTACCCTTTCAATCTCTGTATTAGTTACACTTAGATTTCTGTCCACATTAACAGCACGATTTGTAAAAAAATTCGAAATTTGTTTTTATCGAAATTTAATTTATTTTAATCAAACCATGCTTTTAGTGCTTTTAATTCATTTTCCATTTGATCCATTAATGTTTCTAAATTATTACCAACACCAATAATATTTATGTAGTCTACAAATAATATAAAATGGTAAAAGGGTATGCTAATAATTAAATTAGTTCAGAGGGATTTTCATGCACAGTGAATAGGACTCTATTTTTGTTCAAATTTCTTTTCAAGATAAACATGTCTCGTTTTTCTTCTCTGTCAATGCAGCCTCGGGCAGTGTACTGTAAGGACGTTTTGGACATAGAGCAGTTCTCCACAGTTAAGGGAGTAAATTTGGACCAAACTGACAATGACTTCTACTCCAAATTTGCTACAGGCAGTGTTTCCATCCCATGGCAGAATGAGGTAAGTGTGTGGACTTCGTATGACATTTTTGAATGCCCATTGCAGTTTGTTGAAATGCTGGAAGAACTCACTAAATATGGTTCACTGAATCTCCTCTCCTCATTTCTCCTCACTTTTACTTTTCGTTTTCATTTTTACATACTACTTTAAAGTTCATGTTTTATTTTTAGAGGTGGAATTAGCAAGGATACATACTCTCATACTCTAGACTTAAGTAGTGTGTTCACATATCTGAAAATCTACTTGAGTATATTATATATGTATTTTTTTCCATTATAAGGAAGCAAACGTAATGTGTTAAGTTGTGTAAATGTGAGATGGAGGTGGGGTTTAGTAAGTTTTCTTCTTCCTACTCCTTTTTGAGCAGTACATATTGAATTAATTTTATTACTAGTGTACATGGCAATTGCTGTTTTGCCTTGATCACCTTTATTTATTAATGTATTTTCTCAGATATTAGTTCCTTGTACGCAAAAAATGTTTAATTTTTTGTTCTGCTCAAAACAAATAAATGAATGAACGAAATGAATGAATATATTTTTAATACAATTTTGTGAGAACAGTCTTTCTTTTTGCACTTGCTAAACTCATTTGCGTTGTTCCTGTAACAGTGACAATAAAGATCTATTCTATTCTATTCTATTCTATTCTATTCTATTCTATTCTATTCTATTCTATTCTATTCTATTCTATTCTATTGTGTCTTCTAAAAGAAAAAAAAAAATCAACCTAAATGGAGAAGACAATGTTCCATTCTCCTGTGGTGTATTTAAAGACATTGCTCTAATTTAACAAAAATGGTGGCACAAAGTTATTATTTATTTCTTTATTTATTTGAAGATAAAATGGTTTGGTAGTCCTCAAAATATATTAGGACATGAGATTCAGTTGTGCTTTGAACACAAAAAGCTGGTGTAAATGTTCTTCAGAGGGTGACTTATTACTTTTATACTTGAAGTATGTCTCAGAGTACTTTTATACTTTTAATGTGAGTAAAGAAATTGAATCATTATCTAAACTCCTACTTGAGTATCTTGAGTACTTATCTATTTCTTTGCCTCTGTAAAGCATTTGTAATCATTGGGTCTGAGTGGTGCTATATAAATACATGTGCCTTCCCTCTCATCTTTTTTAGATGATAGAGACTGAGTGTTTCAGAGATTTGAATGTGTTTGGACCTCAAGGAACACGACCTCCTGATCTGGACTGGAATCAACCACCAGAGCCTCCCAGACGCAGCCTCCTGGACCGAATCTTCAGGAGGCATGTCAGTGAGCTCATAAATGTATAAACTCACACATACCGTTAAACCCATACAAACTAACTCATACAGGTCTGTCTCTTCATTTCTAGCACCCAGAGGTGTCTATTTCCCACAGCCGAGTGCAGTCTTCCAGTGTAAACTCTGTGGACTCCATGTCCAACTCTGCCCCCTAGTGGCACGGCAACAGTGTGGGCATCACACACACACACACAAAGGGAAGGAGCTCCGGGGGCTTCCCTGTTGCTGACGGGTTCACAGCTGGGCCTGAGCAGCAGCCGGAGACTGCCTGTAAAGCCTAATGGTCATCCCAGGGGGGGAGGGGGGTGACCAGGCCCTTAGACCCCGGGCATTTGTTGTGGGATGGTCATTGTTGCAGAGACGTTTGAAAATATTTGGACAAACTTTACTTACCCTCAGGATTGTTGGACTATAGAACAGAGCCACTGACGAAACAGAAAAGGATAGAAACAAGCTAATATTCAGGGGATCCACTGTATAATAAAGACCACCACAGGGAATAGAAGATGGGGTCTTGGTGAATTTTTCTTTTTATTTCCAGAAAAAAGAGTTTTTCTTTTTCTCTCATTGCCAGTCCTTTAACTTTCTGGCCTGTATCTGTACCAGTATCTTTCCACCTATCTATCCCGAACGTCCCCTCCGAGTGTCACCATCTGTACAACTGTTTTACTATAACTTATTCTTTGGATTTCCACCTCCCATACCTCAGATCACTCCTAAACATTCAGAACACATCACCTCAGCAACCTCAACACATAATGTACATTGCCTTGCATACACTCAGGCCAAAGATTATGGTTTAGTTTTGTGATACTGTTGTCATGTTGATTTATTAGTTTTTGAAGGTTTTTAGCGTCATTGAGAACCACCACGGGTCAGACCATGGGAATCCTGACCTGTTTTGTACACATTCTCTAAATATGAGCCTGCAGACATATCATATTGCTTAAAGCACACATACAGTACATACATACACGATCAGACAGACGTTAACGCACACACTGACAGAATTGTGAGAATTGTGTTGTGTTTTCATTGCATGGACAAGTGTAAGTATGGACAGCTGTATCCCTTTTGCTTCTGCATACCTCATTCCACTGATGTTAGCATTGTATACCGTACAACACAGACGTCTCCCTCGGTTTACCGTGTCACTTTATATTTGACATTACGTGAAGTTTGGAATTAATATGCTGTACAGAAATCTATTCTTTTCTTTCTGAACTTTCTGCACAGTCAGTCCCCATGGAGTGGAGAGGAACACATGCACTCAGCCTGACTTACAAGTTGCACAATTTAAAACAATGTCTTGCTGTTTATTCACCAAATGGAAATGTTTTTACAGTGGAAATGTTTTACCTCTGATCATTAAGGCACATTGTTGTATTGATATTGTCACAAGCCGCTTGTTTTCTACAGTTTCTTTAAAGCTTTGAAAACTAAAGTGTTCTTGCTCTCCCTATGCCTTCTCCATTTACGAAAGGTTGCTGCATTGCCATTGTTGTCAGGTTTTTTATATTTCGCGCTTTTACATCTGCTCTTTTTAATGTTTAATCTTCAAAATGCCTCACCGATCTAAAGGGTCTTCCTCTTGTTCAGCGTCCATCGAAGACACAGGGTATACAACAGCTGCATGAAAGGTTTATCAAAGCTGAATAATGTTTTTTTTGTTGTTGTTTTTATTGTTTTTTTTCCCAACTGGTCCATTCTTGGTAGAGGAGGAGAGGAAGACACCAGAGGAACCTGCACCACGCAAAGTGGCCTTCTGGCAGCAGCACAGCCAACTAAACAGGAGGAAGAGCTCAGCCTCTTCCTCGGCTTATTTTAAGAATGTGGTTTTTTTCTTATTTAAAGTATTGATAACTGGTCCATGCAGTAATTTAATCACTCTTACCAATCTCATGCAAGCCTGTTTTTTTTTTTTTTCTTCTTTTCTTCTCTCTCTGTGTACTTGATATATATTTTAAAAAATCTGAATCAGACTGAAGTGCCTCCTTGTTAGCATGATCTCGAAGACAATGCCCACAGACATCAGCACTTTGTTTATTCTCTGACTGTCATGCTCTGTTTGTTTCGCTGGGAAACACATCAACACAGACACACAAGACTCACAGTTTGTTAGTAGTAAAGGGAAGTGGTAGAGAGGATGATGGGAGGAGGAAGTAGATGAGGGAATTTGGTTTTCCTTCTTAATGTGATGTACAGAAAAGTGCTGAGTGCATGTGAAAGCCAAATCCACTGTGTCCTTCAAGTCCCAATAAACTCTGTGCTATAGTTTCAATACTCAGCAGTATCTTTGTATCTTTATTTCTGACTATGTGAGCACAAGCCATGTTCATACACAAATACAGTACTGTGCAAAAGTCTTAGGCCACCATGAGCTTTGTTGTTTTTGCAGGGATGAAACGACCATACATATTTATTTCCATTCTCTCTTCAGATACAAGAAAATACAGAAAATATGTGCACATTCTCAAAAGATGCATACAATTTAGAAAAAGCCGCACAAACAAAAAAAAATCATCTGATGTACGGAATAAACCCTGGTATAAAAAAATCAGAAAATAAATGCAATAAATCACATATTGTCTGAACAAAAGGGTTAAAGATATGTTAAGTGCAAAGGGAGGTCACAAGATAAAAAAGAAACAGAAATGCAGATATGTGGTCGTTATAATGTCACTTTTGGACAGTCTTATACTTTTACATAAGTTGATTTAATTAAAAATGATGGGGTATTTCCAATTCCACATGAGTACACACAGCATCCAAATAAGAAATGAAGCTCCTACATATATTACAAATATATTTTTTGTCACAATTGGTGTAAATCTGACCGAACAGAAAGCTGTAGACTTCATAACTTTTTCTGATAGCACTACAAATGTACAAACATCACTGTTTTTGTGCTACAAGTGTACAAGGGAGAAGGTAATTCAGCAGCTATATGAGTAGTAAGACTTGAGAAAATACTTAATACAAAATGTAACTGAAGATACTGAATGAATTGAAGTTCAATATTGACCATAAATCTGTATACCATTCTGTATATTTGACCATTTTACTTTTCCTCAGCAGCAGCAGCATATCTATAAGTTTGATATAGTTTAACCTTTACTGGGGTAAATTCATGTCATAGATGATTACCCAAATGTACTATTATAAAATCAAACAGGAACCATTTGTTGTTATGGGTCATACAGTAAGATTGTCTTATGATCAATTACAAGTGTGCTGCAATTAAATAAAAACTGACTGTGTATAATATTATGGCTATGTAAATGATTGTCTAATACGGGTATATTTTCTGTCCTTTACGAAAAATCCATAAAATTTGTATCCAAAAAAAAAGCTCAAGAAAACACCTACTATCTACAATGTCAGAAATCTGTTTTTGTAAGACTTTGTTCATATCAGTAGAGACCTATATATAATTGCTTGTATGTTATTAGATTAAGAGCATTGTGTTTATAACTGCAATTTATATGCAGATCAGGTTACATTTTAAGGGTAATTTATGTAGAAAACTATGAAATTTTAAGGGATTCATATATTTTTTCATTCATTCATTCATTCATTCATCTTCTGAACCCACTTTATCGTCATTAGGGTTGTGGGGGTTGCTGGAGCCTGTCCCAGCAACCTATGGGTGAAGCCGGGGTACACCCTGGACGAGTCATATACTTTTTCTTGCAACTGTGTATTCATGTATGCATATTCATGAAACCTCTAACCAGCAGTTACAGGTGAAGCCACTGGTATGCACAATAATACAACAAATGGTCAGACAAACCACACAAACATGTAAATATTTTCTTCAATTTCAGTCTTATTTGAGGCTAATTTCACTGGGCATCATGTAAAAACACTGGTGATGGTTAAACAAAATAATAAACTGAGACATTTCTGTGTAAGGAGAGTTACTTATACTGTGACAGAGGACATTTTCATGGACTATGGGGAAAATTTAAACTGTTTTAGGTATGTAATGACTAATGACAGACATGGAAGAAGTCTGACACACATTAACTAAATCTGCTACGACTATAATTCACATAGTATTTTGTGAGGAACTAATTGTGTGTATGTTTTATTTTATATAAGTTTGTGCACTTTAAAAAGTCATCAGGCTGTTTTTCAAAGTCTTCTCTTCAACATGTTCCTTTTTATCCTTTGAGTAATGAACGCTGTCCCGGGACTGAGGCTCATTAAAACATAATGCTGCTCTTGTGAAGTACAGAGCCATCTGAAACAGGCATATGACCCACTTCAGCTCCTGATTCATTGTCTCAGAAAAGAGAGCTTTATGGTGCTAGAGACTTGGGTGTTCTGTTCACTTTGGCTGAGTAATGGGTCAGATAGGCCTAGGCCTTTGCGTTCTCATTATAAATGAGAGAACTCACCCTGCAGAAGGCCAGAGGGAATGATGGATAATTTTGCCATCCAGCCCAAGGGACACAAGGTTGCAGGTTAAGGCGACTTCAGTCCCCCTTTGGGATTTTTTCATCTGTTCCTGTTTTTTCTGCGCTCATTCCTGTCCACTAATCAGATGTCCTGCTGCTCCCCTGACAGGTTTCCATTTCTGTGGTCATGTGCACTGTTGACTCTCTGTGAATACTTGACACATAGCTCGCTGAAGCAATGTTGCTCTTAGATAGTTTGGATTTTGTTTGGACGGCGTAAGCAAGGTTGTCAAAACATGTGAGCTGCTTGACTAAACATGTTATTAGGAGATCTTGGTGTGTCATTTGACGATTAAGCAAGCCTTTGGAAAAAACTTCCAGAGTGTGATTCAGTCTCACTAACAGAAGCAGAACCGTAAGATGATGTTAGGACATTAGTAATATGAAATGTGATGTGTTTGACAAGTCTGACCACAATGGAAACAATTACAGAGCTGCTTTTTACTAATACTACACTCTCACTGGATTCTGTCGAAGTCTTATTTATAAAGAGTAGATTGGCAGAACATAATGTACGATTATTAAAAGGAAGTTACTTTAGATTTCCATTTCACATTGTTTTAAACTAATGTCCTAACCACTAGAAAATCGGCAGTACTTTGAGAAAATCTATTCATATTCATTACAGCATTTTCCCTGTGTTTGTGGGAGATTTAGATGCATGGATGTAGGTTTCATTTCAGACCATTATTATTATTATTATTATTATTATTATTATTATTTTTTTTTTTTAATCATTTCTGACTGGAAAAGTTTGAAACAGCTGAGACAGAAAATAAATCCACTGAGGACCAACCAGCTGCAGAGGGTCTTGCAGGGTGGCATGGGATAATCAGATCAACAAAAGCTCCACAAAAGTCTTTTTGAACTATTTATTGTTATGTGACGCCCTGTATCAACACACTACTCAGAGTTCAAACAAAACAAATATCTGCAGTTCTTAAAAAGTCAAAGTTTTAATAGCAAAATGAAAATACTCCACTATTATTATGATTCTGTTCAGAAGAAAAACACAAAAATTGTCCCAAAACATGTTGGTGAGCACCACTGAGAAACGTGTCGACAAAATGGTGGTTTGCTTATTTAAGTTGAGTCTTAAGAGCCCAGGTAAGGGTCCTCATTTAGATCGACCCCAGGGACCAACTACAGGCACTGGGTCTGGAAAAGGTCATGATGTTGTCTACTCTAATTTTACATTAATCTGATTTACAGGGGTACTGTACCCTGTAATGGTAGGAAAAACGTTCCATGATTAACTTTTAATGTTTCTAAATGTGGTTTAATGAAGCAGAGGCTGCATGTGACAGAAATTAAACTTAATTAATTGTTCACTGACCCACAAAACATCCATGAAAAAAGAACATCTTACCCCTACCTGCCTGTTCAGAAACCATATACATGGTAATACAACTGATGTAATGTTACAACTTACTAGTGATATTTTCTGTATTATCTTCATTCACTTCTGACCACATTAAAATCCACATTCATTGTCACATTCATAACTATGGGTTTGGGGTCAGATAAACTTCCTCTTAATCGGCATCTGGTGTCCTACAGGTCGCACTTAAGCTTTAAAGTATATTCTCTTTCTGCAAAGGGAATAGTGTCTTAAAATAACTGAAATATCCATCTGCAGCATTTTAAGTCATTTTACATTTCTAGCTTTTGTTTTGTGAAATCTTTATCTCCAAACATACGATACAGAATATGATGCACTATAATATATTCACAATTCCTCTCTGAGATGAAGTCTTTCTCTAAGATCATACTTAAATCCAGTGCCTTGATACATTTTCCACTGTTTTGTCTGGAATATATGATAAAAAGGGCTTTACAGAACAGAGATTATTGTCGCCACCAATCAGTGATGCAGACATAATACATATTTTTTCTGGTGTTTTCTGGAAACACGTTAAAAGCATCATTTAGGAATATTCACGGTGTACTAATGTAATAAAACTTCATATTATGTGTCCAGAAACATTAGGGGTCATTTCTACATTTATGCTCCTCACTCATATGTAATATAAAAGGTTGCAAAAAAAAAAAAAAAAAAACTTACTTGGTATTTTTTAACCTCAAATTCCAGTTTGTGTTTAGGCTGTAATGGACCGTGAAGAGGTGGATGAGTCACTGTGGATCTCTCCCACTGACCTCTCATCGCTGAAGAGAGGCTGTTCTCTTCTGTGTCACACACTGCTGTGGAAATGCTTGTGTATGTGTGCTTGAGTAATGCAGTGGGCCCGAGCACTGGACGTTATCTGACACGCTGTTTGTTAGAGTCGGAGACATGCTCATCGTGTCGACAAAGCAGCCTTGGCGAGGTGAACAGTGAGGTGATGTGTGTGTTTATCTACGCGGTGATAGCACACACGGCCTTGTGGGCTGTACTCTTATATATACAGACATGCTCAAACGTCTGCAGACACAAATCCAACGCCTCTCTACAGCACTGTCAGAGCTCTTGTTCACTTCTCTCAAGAAGATTTATAACTGCCAGATTTGGAATCTGTGATCAATTTGATTTTATAGTTCTCTTAAAGCTGCCACAGAATCTCAAATAAGAAAATGCTGCCTGCAACCTTTAAGCTGTGTGCTGGCATCTCCTACCGGCATATGAGGAACATGACAGGTGAGTGATTTACAGTCTCATGTTCAGCTCTATCTCCTTGGCCTATTTAACAGCTCAGCTTTTAGTCCTAACTGAAGCCCTGGATGACATGATCTATCACTGAATAAAACTAATGCAGAATAAAATGAATTGTATTTAGCTATGTTTAATGTCTGATGTCTTGATTTTACCTCTAAGGTTTGAGAAAGAACGCTTTAGTGGCCATTCACCATGAGCTGAACCGACTGGCTGGTCCAGGCCCCAGTAACTGGATCAGCCAAGTCAGACGACGAAGTTCCCTTCTCAGTGAGTTTTACAAATTAACCTCCATCAGCAAAATACCACATTGATATCATCTTTAATTCCTGACTGATTTGTGTCAAGGTTCTCGGATTGAAGAAGAAGAGGGCCCCAGCGAGGAGGAGCTGTCTTATGTGAGGCAAGGTGAGGATGCACTGCAGAAGGCCATCAGCATCCTCAGCGACCAGGACGGATGGACCGTTGAAACTGTAGCTGTGAGTATAGAGACACAGAGCAACAACACATTCATTCAGGTGTTATGTGGGATTATCAAAAATGTATTGTGTCAAATTTGAGAGAAAATGCATAAATACTTCTAGTGCTTGCCTCCACTCTTTCTCAGGCAAATGGAGACAAAGTCCTGAGTAAGGTGCTGCCTGATATTGGAAAAGTATTCAAGTTAGAAGTGATGTTGGAGCAGCATCCCGACAGTCTTTATAATGAGCTGGTGGGAAATATGGAGCAAATGGGGGAATGGAACCCAAATGTCAAAGAGGTCAAGGTGAGACAGGCAGTGCCAGGTGTCACATGAATGAAACAATGATTTTATTGGAATATGTTTTTATTTTTAAGTTAAATACTGTAGCATTCATGTATGTTGTAAAAAATAAAAAATAAAAATCCCCAGATCCTTCAAAAGATTGGCCAGGACACTATGGTTACCCATGAGGTTTCTGCAGAGACACCTGGTAATGTGGTGGGACCGAGAGACTTTGTTAGTGTTCGCTGTGCCAAACGCAGAGGATCCACCTGCTTTCTGGCTGGAATGTCCACTCAGCACCCCAAGATGCCCGAACAGCGAGGGGTGATCAGGTGAGTCGGGATTAGACTTGATATAAAACATGCATATAGTCATGTGAGTAGTTATAATGTATAGATTAAGAATGGACGAGTTGTGAGATTCTGGGATGATTCCAATACGGATGTTAAAGATTTGAAAGAATTTGGACAATTGGTACTAGTGCTAATAACGTTTTGTTTGTTTTTTATGCATACCAACTTTTGTATGAGGAGAACGAAGTCTAAATGTCTATCATACACATTTTTAACCCATAAAGACCCAAACAGCCACCGGCAACAAAAACCATCTTCTGATCTAAAATGTTTAATAATTGTTGATCCACTAATCCTATCAATACATGTACATAATTGGTATAAAAAATGCAGTTTATCATCTTTTCATGGTCATCAGATATGACCAATTTGGACATTCAGAGGTTCTGTAGTTACAGTAGAAACACCGTCATCTTCTACAACATTGATTCACCAGTAAAACCCATGGAGTTTGACGAATGACAGAAGTTGTAGATGCTTGTTTTTATGTTCAGTCATTGATATCTTTGCTGAAAAAGTCACTTTTCCTTCAGTTTTTTCTGTTGTAAAATAATAACCTTTGAATTTACTCTAGGTTTTCATGAACATCTACATGATTGGTAAATTAAATATAGAGAAAAATACCTAATTGACACTGAAAAATGCTAAATACAGAGGATAATATTGTAATAAATGGTGATAAATCACTTAAGAAAGATTAAATAGAGAGAAAAATTAATATGGGAATAGACACAAAAGTAGCCCTGGGTCTTCATGGGTTAAACAACCTTTAACAGAATGCAACAGATTTTTGTGCTTAGGACAACGAAAGCCAGCAACACCAGTACTGACAATTACCTGTGTTTGTATTATGTGTATAGGTGCATCACCACAAAGAATGAATGTGCTAAATACAGTTCATTTTGATGTTATTACTTTTCCCCAGGGCGGAGAATGGGCCTACCTGTATAGTTTTGAAACCCAGTGCTGATGATTCAAACAAGACCAAGTTCACTTGGTTACTAAGTATAGATCTAAAGGTATGTTCTGCACAGTAAATGCACACATTTAAAATCCATTCAATTCAAGACAGAAAGTGTACTGCAAAATGTACCATCTGAGCACCACGGTGCCTAATCTAACAGTATCTCTCCTTGTGTAATACAGGGCTGGATCCCAAAGACGATCATAAATAAAGTGCTCTCTCAGACGCAGGTGGACTTTGCCAACCACCTCAGGCAAAGGATGGCTGGTAATGTTTCTATGGAGATGGCTCACGCCTGCTGACACAAGATGCCTCTCGAGCTTTGGCACAGTGCATTCAACAGAGGTAGAAGAGCAACCCCTGTTCAGTCTAAAATAAAGTTGAGCCAGAACAAGCAGCAAAACGACATGTAATAAAAAAGCACATCGTTTCCTTGTATTGAAACCTCTAATGCTGTTCCTCCCTCTGCTGTAAAACTGCACTTTTACTTCAGTGTTTTATTTATTGATATTGCACAGTTACATTGCATTACAGTGACTGCCAAGTGAATAAATGATTCAACAATGTCATTTATGGTTTTATGCTTTTATTATGCTGTCAGAAAGGCAGTGTGGAGAATGTTCACACTGACCCTGATGCATGAGGTAAAGATTAACATAATCCACACATGCCATATATTTAGTCAAAGATACACTGAGTAGGAAATTTCAACTCCAGAGAAAAATGTCTTCCTGTTCCTTGATGGGCTTTCAGTCTGACAGTTTGCCAGAGTGAGCAGGTGTTTGGCAGTTCACTTGTGTGAGGAGTCCAGCAGTGAACAAAACGGTGTGAGCCAGCAGCACATTCCCTCAGATCAAGTATGGGTGGATTTCATACCAAACAGGAAATCTGTCCTCTATTATTGCCAGTTGCATAACATTTTTCCTGTTTGGCATGAATATTATTGGTCCAAAATGTTTTGTAACGGCACACTTTCTTGGATGCAGCATTGGCTGAAGGAGCCAGGATTATCTAAGTCGAACACTTGAGATCTCACTTTTTGTCGCACATGATTAAGATAGCTGAGAGATATTGCGCAGAATTATTTCAGGATTATATAAATACAGTTGAGGCCCAAGGGAAGTTCTTTAGCTGAATAGGAAGTGCACTGACTGCAGCCTGTGAAATAAGGTAGCTGTTCTTCACATGTAAAACTCTTTCAGGCCCAATACAAATGTCCCGTGTAGTTGAATCTGACTCCAGTGTTCTCAAAAAACACAAACTCCAGCAAAACAGTTCAAAGCAGTTGGGATTTTTTATAATGTAAAACAAACACTTTTTCCTTGACTCAAAGTCCGTAGGGTAATAACTGACATCTGCTTGAAATCTCTGAAATCTGAAGGCAAGCAGATGTGACGGACTCATAGCCACTTGCAGATCTTATTCTGGCATAGGAAATGGAAAATTATCCTCTGAAGATAAGTTGTGTAATAAAACCAGGAAGACAAAACAAACTATCTGGCGGTCATATCATATCCCTGGCACCGAGGGCAGCTTTAATTTAATCTTTTTTTTTTTTTCCAACCAATATCCATCTGTGTGTTCTTGACTGAAATTCAACTCCATACTTGGGCTTTTTTCTGTGTCAAGGAGACATGTAGGCAAATTCTTGTGCTCTGTACAGAATATCATCACTAGAATGGAAGAATAAAAGGAATTTTTTATATACACTAGTCAATATTTGCTAGGGATCAGGACTATAACTTTGCTATATTCGGGGGTGTAATTCTGGAAACTTGACAGTTTATTTTCCCAGTGGAGTACAGCCTGCGGATGCGGCTGGTGGCCACACACACTATTGACATCACATCGTATGTGTTTCAGAACATTCTGAGTGGTTTCAGTGAAAACAAAATTGGAAGAGTAATTGTTGTGAACTCTAATTTCTGGGGTTGTATCACCCTTTTGCCTGAAAGTGCAATAAAAATGTATGTTTTTTTACCTTTTGGTCCATTTTTCTTTACATGACTAGCCAAAGTACACACATAATATATGAAGTCACCCAAAATATTATACAACATCAATTATTGTGCAAATATAAAACTGATCCCTAGCAAATGTTGACTAGTATATATATTTCTATTAACCCTCAGAGACCTAAACAGCTGCCAGTGACCAAAAACATCTGGTGATCCAAAATGTTTAAGGATTTTTAATGACTAATTATATCAGCACATTTTATAATTCAGGTAAAATGCAGTTTCTTGGATTTCACTGGTGTCAGATGTATTTTTAATTATTTTGGACATTCAGAGTCTTTGTATTGAACATGGAATTGCCATTATCTTCATCAATAAAACCCATGTTGTTTGACAAATGGCAAATGGTTGTGGCCACTTGTTTTATGTTCAGTTAATGATAGATTTTAGTGAAAAAGTCACTTTTTTCCATTTTCTGTTATGTGCATAACAACCTTTATTGACTCATAATAATAACAACAACAATGAATTAAATTTATAATGCCCTTTGAATTTTTCAAATCTAAAAGTGCAACAAAAAAATAAAAACAGGAATCCACAAGAAACCACAAGAATTAGCTCTATTATTGAGTTACTCTGAAAAATGTGAAATGCACAGGATAATAGTTTAATAACAGGTGACAATGGACTAGATTTAACAAAGAAAAACAAAATAATTTGGACGTCACAACAAAAACAGTAATAGGTCTTTATGGGTTAAAATGGTGCAAACCTTGAGTCTCCCAAAATATGAGGCAATGTGCATGTGTGTGTGACCAATTTAATTATTTTTTTTATTATCTTATTTAAAGGTCCAGTGACCATATATTGATTTTCTGGAATCAGTGAGACAGCAGATAAGCATATAACAGAAAAGCAACAAAGCTACTTTCTTTTTACTTTTTGCATTCCTTAGTTTGCAAGTTCCATGTCTGATTAAGGATGAGTAACCAGTACAGTTTCCATGATAACCAACCAAGTACAATAAGAAATTGCAATATGACTTTTTCACCAATTTGTGCCAGTTTTGTTAGATAGATAGATAGATAGATAGATAGATAGATAGATAGATAGATAGATAGATAGATAGATAGATAGATAGATAGATAGATAGATTGATTGATTGATTGATTGATTGATTGGCTGACTTATTGATTGATTGATTGATTGATTGACTTATTGATTGATTGATTGATTGATTGATTGATTGATTGATTGATTGATTGATTGATTGATTGATTGGCTGACTGATTGATTGATCACATAAAATCTGCAATCACAACACAATCACAATAATACAGTAGGGACTATACTGTAAATTAATTAAATGAATAAGAACACATCTGTGCAGTCTATTGACTCATGGGACAGAATACGGGTTTTATTATAGAAATCTGTGGGGTAAAATGTTAAGAATGGGTTTAAATCTGCAGAAAATAAAGTCAGCAGAGAATACTGCCCTGGAAAAGTGAAGCGAAGCTGAACTGAGAGAGAGAAAGAGACAGTGAGAGCAATGACGTAATGGATGAACAGAGAGTCCGGCAGGAAACGACAATCCCCAGGATGCACTTGAAATTACCGTGGACACAGGACGGGGGAAGGGAAACTGAGATTGGAGGGAGAAACAATCAGAAACTAAGGTACTTTTGGAAAGATCTTTTAAATTTAACCCATTCGAATAGAGCAGAGCACGTAGTATTTTGCAGCGTTTTTAATTTACCCTAAACACAAAGGAAGCTTTATCCGTAATCTGCTGTCGGATTTGATAACATACTCCATCCCCGTTACAGTTCAATAGCGCTACAGCTAGCCCGTTAGTTAGCCTGACAGCTGGCTTTTCGAGCGTTAGCTAGGTCTTAACCACTTAACTGCGCTTCATATTCGTGTCACAAACCATCTTACTGTTTAGCAAGATTTGTGGCCGGCTAGTATGCAGTAAATGTAAATGTTGCATCCTCAGTTTGAGATAAAGCTGTAGCTGCGTCTTTGTGTGGTGCTAGCTGACATACTGCTAGCATGTTGGTTGAGATAACGTTGGCTAACTGACGGTATCTGTCAAAGCGGCAATGTTACAGTCTGCAACTGTCATCTGGTAAAATGCACCACTGCTCTGCCTTATTCTGCACTATTACACTTTGCAGCTTGTTTAGCAGAGCTTTTGGCACTCTTATCAGTAATTTAATGGGGCATTTTATCCCAGTAGAAGTGCATATACATGTGGATAAGGACGACATTAGATTAGAGACATCCTATGTGTTTGAGCTGCAGTAGTAGAGGAATTACTTGGGCAAAAGTAGTAGTAACCATTTAATAAAAATGCTTATTTACTTTGTAGGAGATGTCCTGCATTAAAAACTTTCCAGGACAAAAGCATTGGTGTCAAAATATACTTGAAATACCAAAAGTATAGGTGCAGAATAGCCTTTTTCAGAAAAAAATGTATCCTACTACATTATTATTATTATTATTGAGTACTGGAAAGTACCATGGTTTAATTTTTGTGTATGCCAATAGATAATCTATAATAAGTCATAGTTATTGGTTAAGTGCTTTATTTTTTTTTTGAGAATATGAATCTGCTAAGTGACGTGTAGTAGGTAAAAAGTACAATATTTGCATCTGATATGATGGAATAGAAGTGTAAAGTAGCACAAAATGGGGGTGGGGGGACGGGGGGATGGACACAAGGAAAGCACAAGTATGCAAAATCTGTACTTAGGTGCAGTGCATGGGTAAAGGGACATAGCTACTTTTAGACCACTGCTTATGTAGAAGTATTGAGAGGCTTTGGAGAAAAGGTGCTTAAAGATACTAAGACAAAACTACTTTTTGCAGAAAAGTGTATCAGTGTGTAATATACAGTTTTACATTATTTAGGATTTTTAGTTCAGTTTTAAGAATGTGTTAACCGTTGGTAAGTTTGTTAATTAAAAAATAAATCAGATGCTGAATAACTGTGAGTAATATTTATCAGTATTTTAAAAATTACTACATTGCACTGAATTAAGTAAAACTATAGTGGAGAATAAGTATGGCATGGCATGATATGATATTGAATATTCCCACTTTGTCTTTAATAACTTTAGTCATTGTCTTGTTCTAGTTTTTAGATACTGTGAACATATGACAGTTGTTCTCCAGGACTGGCTGCACATCAGTGACCCAAATCTCACTGGACACTTGCATTTCCTACTTTGAACGAGGGCTGATATTTCACGTGAGGCTGAGGACATAACATTGCAACTGTACTAGTAGCACTAGGTGCACTTTGGATTTGTGCTGAGTGCCAAAGTAATGAAGTGTCTCGATCGGGGAGAGCCCAGCCCTGAAAAGCAATGTCATTATCCAGCTTCTGTGCACTTCTGATGGGGCTGAGGAGTGAACCAACTGGCCAAGCAGATCTCTGGAGGCGAGGAAGGAGGGAGGTTTCCAGGAAAGTCATGTATTGATGGAGAACCATTTCCTCCAGTCACTTCTTGTGGACTGATACCTGCACATTCCTCTCAGCCCAGACAGTCAAGGTTAGACTCGGAGAAGTTAACAAACCCAGGCTGCCAGCAGAATCCACACAGTCTTTACTGTCCCACAACATGGATGTCTATACTCAGTGACAGCTTTTGTGCAATCAAACAGGTGACTGTGGACACTGGGCTGTCATTGTATGTAAGGAAACACATGAGAAGAGCATAGATACAAATGTGCACTACAGAAACCATGGTGGTCCTTTCATCAGCTCCTCAGCCCATCTCAGTCCATGATTTCAGAAGCCTTTAGAGGCCCGCATCAGGAACACGCTTGGGAGCCAACACACTCGTATGCAATGGAAGAAGACGCTGATGTCACATCCCACACAGAGGTAAAGTTGTTTCACATTTTGATTTAAGGTGTTTAGCTAGTTAACCTCATTTAAGTGTTTGGGTTTACAGCAGATTAAGACAATTAAATCCAAAAGCAACATGTGTAGTGTTGGGCAACAAAATAAAACAAGTACTATTTTTACAACCATTGCCACGTTATTGTCACTGTTGGGGGGGGGGGGGGGGGGGGGTTCTGCACTGCCCTGTTGTTTAATGTTGCCAGTTAAGTGCTCATTTTTCTAAGCAGTTCTGTCGTGTGTTTAACTCAAGGCTTAAGGTCAACAGTTCTCCCTCTGCTTTAGCAGTAATCTCTGGACTGGTTTGCTTGGTTTGTTGCCATGGTGGCAGCTGACAAAGCATTTCCTTTATCCCCAGTTTTGTTTTCTAGTCGTAACATTACCTCTTGCTCCCTGGACTCTATCCTTGAGTGTGGCTTCTTAACAGTAGATTATGTACACCCCCTGCCTCACTGAATGCAACATGGCCGGGACAGTTCTCTTCTAAGGAGGAAACCTTAATTTAGTTAAGAAGGAGCCATATTAAAAAAAGGTGTACATATAAAGAGTGCCGGTATTGAGGTTGCACCGGGGGCTGATGTGATGGGGAGGGTGTAAGAGGTTTTGATCCGATGTGTGCGGAACAAAGTCTTGTAAGTTATTCAGGCTGTCACCTCAGGAATACAGCTTTTATTCTGTTTTGTGGTAAAGTAGTCAGTAGCAGTCAAAGGAATATGCTGAGTCTATATAAACTATAACATAAAGAATAAATACATTTGATATAAACTGATTTCTTCTTTGGTATTTTTGCCGTATAAGGGTAAGTAATGATTGACTGTTCATGACAGTTCATGTCCTACAGCGTCCATTGATCATGTGACCAGACCAATTTGATACCGTGGCTAGTTAAGGTGCAACATTTCTCATGTCTGAACTGGAACAGGCCAAGTGAACCATAACTGCACAAATGCTATTACACTTTTATTATATTGTTGTATACTTGATGTTATTTATGTGTTGGTATTACATTTCAGGGAAGCTCATACTACAAAATATTAGCGCCTAATGGTGCATGTAGTAATAAGAACGAACTGTGTTTGAGGATCTGCTCTGTTTCCCTCCTACTAGGGTCTGAATTGTTTATCTCGTGAATGCAAACCATTAGAAGATATCACCAATGGACACTCCAACCATAAGCCTGTGAGTGCTCCCAAAACCATCTCTTCTACAGTATGAGACATTTTTCTTTCTTGTTTTTGTTTTTTTGTCTTCTACTACTAGCCTTTTTCTAATACTTGCATGTTCCATTTTGCTCAGGTTATGAATGGATTGATAGTTGGTCATAATGTCAAAGACCACACCAATGGCAGCGCACCACTCAGATCTCTGCCAGTAAGAAAATTTCATTTTAGTATTAATCAATACAGTCTTCTTTGCATACAAAATAACTCTGTGTTTGTTTGCTGTCCAGATATCAGCACTGAAGCAGAATGGGCTTCTGCAGACCTTGGCAGCCGGAGGGGAACAGCCGAAACCTGCAGGTAACAGACTGTCACACAATTTCCCTGTGTCATATCTTCTTCTCACTGGGATTTATAAGTGTATCTTGGATACCAGGGTGCATTTACACATGAAGCTCCCTCGGGGGTGAAGGTTGCCTGCTTAGAGAAAGCATAGTGCCTCAGGAGTATCATGATGATGCAGGTATATCGACAAGATAGATTCATGACTGTGAGTGGAGTTAGTGAGTTTTAATCAAAACACTATAGCTGTGTTCACAACCCCAAGTGCCCAGTTTGGATTAATTGCTCAGGCCTTATAGTTTTTTTTTTTTTTTTTTAAGCTGTTCCCATTATTTTACGTATTTTTAAAAATTAGGTTTGTTGCTTGAGTAAAGTTATAATGACCACACAAATGCATTTGCAGTTTCTGTATTAAGACACAATCTGGATATATGGGAAGTATGTACAGTAGTAAAAACCAGCTTTTATTACTCATAGAGCTAATATTTAATGTGACCTTCCTTTGGACTTGTCATGTCTTTAACCCTTTAGTTCAGATAATATGAGATTTATTGCATTCATTTTCTCCACTTGTCAGATGTTTCTGTTGGGCCACTTCTTGTCATGAGGATAGGGGTCACACTAAATAGCAACGTTAACTTTTAGAACCTATTTACTTCAGTTTTTCTGTGTCTTTTAAGGCTGTGGACGTATTCCCTATATTCCCTTATAACCCCTTCAGCCTTCCCACAGTGGCTGCTAAAAAGCGCACAAATTGGCCTCGTTAAAGCCAGTGATTTGGGAAAATAACTCTGGTCTGCTCTCAAACATAACAGGTGACAGTAATACGCCTTAGTACTGGATGCCACACGTTATAAAATGGTACCAATGGAAACAGGGGGTCTGCTCTGAGCTACTGTTGAAACATGGCATTGCAACAAGGCCCCCTTCTTTCTCTGTAGAACATAAAAGGCTCAGTCTATGGGGATGACACAAGAATTTTTATTTTTGATTAAATTCCCCCAAGTCTTAGACACTGGATCTTTGTGACCCAGTCCCATTGTGAACTGGTCACACTAACAAACTGTCCTTAATGCACAAAAAAAAACCCTAACACAAAGCACATTGTTTGATTGAAATAGAGCCCCTCAAATCAGTGTTCCCACAAGGTTCCTGCAGTCATATTTACAGTTTTAAAGGGTTATTTGCAGTTCAAGCCAGGAAATTAGTGAGTACATGGTAATGAGGATAAAGAGGAAAAGAGCTGTTTTTTAAGTGTTGATGTAGAGTGATGTCAAAGTAGCATGAATTCTGATGTGGATGTTCAGACTAAGATTAGGTCAGAAAAAAAATCATATCTCTATCTGATTTAGGATTGTGGCCCAAATCTGAATCGAAAATATATGCTATTAATGTTATTTATGTATTTGATTGTTTGTTTGTTTGTTTATTTTGAATTGGCATTAAAACCAAACAACAAAAGGATTATATAAAAGAAAGTCCAACATTTGAAAAGGAGCAGGATGAAGTTTAATTTATCATCTCCCGCCCTCTTACCCCATCCGTCAGCCTACCCTAAATTCCTGTCAGATCCCATAAGTAACTTAAAAATCCTACACATATCAGACTAAATTGTGACTTTGCACAAAACACAAAATTGCTGTCCATATCAAGGATAGACTGTCCATTTTGCAGCAGCATTTCACATTCAAGTAAACGTTGTCCTTTTCGTAGCAGTAATGGTGCACATATCAAAAACAAAAATAAACTCTGTCCTTTTCATAACAATAATACACATATCAAAAACAAAAGTAAACTATCTGTTCCATAACAATAATGCACGAAAAAATAAACTGCCCATTTCTTAGCAGTAATATACTCATTAAAAATAATCTGTGTCCAATTTATAACAATACTGATATAAAAAACTAAAATATACTATGTCCATTCCATGACAATAATACCCATATAAAAAAACAGACCAAAATAAACTTTATTCATTTCATAACATTTCATGCTGTCTTTGAAAATGGATCTGAATCACACATACAGGAAAAAACTTCACATTTGGGCTACTGTTGCCTAAATGTCTAAATGTAGCCTATGGCTCCTTAGCTAAGTGGATGCTCAACACCCTGTGAGAGCTTCAGGCAATACTTATGTCTGAGTTAGAAATGCAGCTGAGTCAATTACTTTGTTTTGTTATCTTGCCTTTGTGCTTCTCTCTACAGATGAAAATGAAGAGTTGGAAAAGGCCAGACAGGAGTGGGAAGCCCTGGAGAGTGTTCAACCAGGTCAGATGCATCTCTCAGCTCCACCTGTCTGATGATTACTGTGCATCTGAATAAATTTTCTAAAATTTTTCAGGCTGAAAAATGACATCTTTTTTTTTAAATAATATCCTTCAGCACTCACTGAAGATTCCAACCCGACCCCACTCATCTCTTTTAACGAAGCCCTGCAGTACTTCCAGACCACAGACCTCGGGGACCTGCTGGTAAGGAACTCTGCATAACAGACATTTTTAAATAAATGCTGGTGTTTAAATAATGCAGAGATTTTAACTAATGACAGAAAACACAGTCTGCTGTATAAAATAAAGGCTGTAGAAGAAAGAGGAAGTGCACTGTAATGACCCACATACTAAAATGAGGGTAATGTCTATGTCCTCAGTCTGTGAGTTTCTCTTCTTCATAGTAAGTTGTAATCAGTTCTACTTTACTGTTATTTGCATTGTTGTGTTGTTTAAATACAGAAGTACCAATGAAGCAAAAACCTTCATGTTAGAAAGGGAACTGATCTAATCATTTTATTGTGAAGCTGAGAAAGTCAAGTTTACGTTAACAGCATGCAGCAACAGCAAAAAGTAGAGGACAGACAAGGTGAGGCTTCACACTAACTAAAGGTAAACTGTACATCATAAAGCCTTTTAATTATAGCTTGTTGCATAGCCTTTCTTACTTGAAAACTCATACAGTATAGTATTTTTTTATTGCAAGAAAAAGGTGATAATTATAGGTGACAAATACCAAATGTTAATTACAAATCTAGTTAGATGACTAGGAGGGTAGAGAGGGAACATTTAAAAAAAAAAAAGGGAAAATAACAGCAGAATTTACAGTACATTACTGATAAGAGACTTCTCAGTTATCTTTTTAATACATACCACACATTACAAACTGTACCCACAGCGAATGAAATAATAAACTGCAAATATAACTTATTCATGCCTTGGCTAAGCAAAAAAACCCAAAAAACTTTCAATACATTGTTGATACAGTTTAGTAATTCTTTCAAAGCAGTATTTGTATTTTCATCGCTGTAGAAGAACATCCAGCCAACCATACGTAGGACAGGTCTGGCCGCTATCACACACTTCCTCTTTGGACCCCCACGACTGCACAGGGAACTCCTGGAGGAACGGGACCTGGTCTTTGCCATCGCACAGTGTGAGTGTCTGTTTGTGTAATCATCCCACCAGCTGGTAAGCCCATGTGTGTTTCCAATAAACCTTGTGTGTGTTTGTGTGTTGTGTAGGCTCAGTGGACAACAACCAAACAGTTCACATGCGCGTCCTTCAGACCATTTATAAGAGGCTCATTGGCAGCAGGCTGGACTGTCCTCGGTATGGGGAGCACTGGGAGAGCATTGGCTTTCAGGGTAGGACACCTTTACACTTCTCTTTTTTGTTATAAATACAGATGTTTGACCAGTGAAGCAGAAGAATTTTTTGATTATCTTTTTTTAATTTCATATCATACATAGGAAATGTATGGTAAACCTTAAAGCACTTCTCACCAGTGATGAGGTGTTGTACCTGCTGCTCTAAAGAAATGAATAAAAAATAAAAACTGCACTGAAATTTTGGTGAACAATAATGTCGTAATCTCTGGAAAAAAAAAAATGTAATGGAGATAAACTTTTTATATATATATATATATATATGTAGAGAGAGATACAATCATATACTCAATTATACACACAACAAATAGAACACACTTACTCATATTTGCTTTTTTCTACTTTTACAATGAAATGAAAATTTAAAAAAATCTATAAAAAGATGACTCAAAAACACTTTTCAGCTCTAGTTGGAAGCAAAATAAATACACTGAAGCACAGTGTTTTGTAGTCTGTGTCAGATTTCACATATACACCAAGTCCATATGACAGCAGTACCTCTTTATTTCAGGTATTTTATTTACCCTCCTCTCTGTCATCTTCAGAAAGATGTTGCAATAACGGTTGTGATTTGCAACATTAAATTAAGCATTAGAGCACAGTATTAAATAATAGATTAGATGTTTTTGTCTTGTTATATGGTACATGTATATTGTGATTTTGCACAGCACTGTTCACAGTCCATTCACACCAGATAGAAATACACTGACCTCATGTGTTGATGAATTCTCTGGTTTTATTTTTGGACCCTGCAGGTACAGACCCAGCCACTGACCTACGTGGCACTGGTTTCTTGGGTCTGATGCATAGTCTGTACTTTGTGATGGACCCAGAAACTCTACCATTGGCCAGAGACATCTACAAGCTCTCACAACACCCTACACAGGTATCAAAAAGTCATATTAACATACTAGTCTGTAAGCACTGGCTATTTGTTAACACACTTTAGAGTCAGCAAATGTGCCTATGGTGCATTTTTTTTTTTTTTTACAGATGAATTCATGTTTCTGGTTTTTAAAGACTCTTTGTCAACTTGGTTAGTCCCTTAGCAAGACACTAAAACTCCTGCCAGTCCAGACCTCCTGCTGTTAAACTGATCCTGACCTCTGACCTCCCCACAGAGAGAACTAGACCAAAAAAACAGAATTTTCCCTTTGGGTTCATTAAAGTCTGAGTGTGATTCAGGATTTGCTCTCGCAGCCTTTGTAAATATTCCATGTGGACCAAAGTTTCCTTGTTTATTTTCTCTGGTATAGAACTTTCCATTCAGTGTGATGTCAATCAACATGACCCGCATTGCTCTGCAAGTGCTCAGAGAGGAAGCCTTGTCCAAGTGAGTCCTCACAGGTTTTTTTTTTTTAATGTTGTTTTTTGTAAATACAAATCGCACTGTATCTTTTCCTGCTATACACTCCAATCGGTCTTTAATGTTGCCAGGGAGTGCAACCGTCGCCAGCAGGTGGTTGGGGTATTGAATGAGTTCTACGTTGCCACGTATCTGCATTTGTACCAGCTATGGAAGACCCAGCAGAAGACCATTGCTGACTCTGGATTTGTACTCAAAGGTAAATACAGTGGATTATTAAATAGATAACTAGTATTCTTGAAAACTAACTTAATGATTGTCTTAGTTTTAGCAACATTTTTAAAGGCCCTTGGTATAAATTTTGCAACTCAATGAGCAGATTTAAAGTCCCTTAAAGAGAGTAAAAAAATAAAGTAAAGAAAACTCATTTAGTCAACCAGTCCGCTGCTACACAGATACACACTAGCTGTGGAATGGATTGTCTGATTATTCTTGTGTCGCAAAACCTCCACTCTGTCTTCACACTATGTTAGTGCAGTGCCAGTTCCAGAGATTTGTCGGACACAATTCAATATCTTTCCAGATACTGGGGGGGGGGGAACTGTCGAAGTTGTCTTAAGTAGTCTTTAAATATATCATAGTCATCTTAGGCAGCACTAAGTACAGGACACAGTGACAGCGCCTTTACAGAACAGTATCATGGGGTGTGTTCTTGTTGGAAATGTGCATGTGGAGAAGCAAGTTGTGTGAACATGACAAAACTAATGAAACACGACCTTGTCAACTCTCTTTGAAAATTGTCACCTAATGGTGTATGCACATTGTGATCTAGATTACCTCAATGTCAGTCAGTGAAATAATTTATAATTTTAAAGTGCAGAGGTTCCAATATATTGTCGGTTTCCTGATAAAACCTGCTATGTGACTTTTGGCAAATTTTACAGGAGAAACAAAAAACTGTTTATGTAATGGGAAACTGTGAAATATGACAAAAAATATCTGTTCCTTTAATGTTGGTACTTATGATGGCTTGTAAACAACTTTCACAGGAGACTGAAATTTGAAGCTATAATAGGGGAGATAGCAGGTTTTTATTCCCAACCAAAAGTGTCACTTAGCAGGTTTTATCAGGAAGCCGATGATATATAAATAATTATGCAGTGGTATTATGCATATATCAATGGACGCGTCATCTAGCAAATTTTCAACTCTCCATTGAACATAATTGGGCAACACTGCTTTGAAACTATGCTTTTCCATTTGCAGATAGATCTGTCATCCTTATGTTTTATCTAATTGCGAATGCATTAGCCTGGCTCTCTTACCCAGTTCACAAATGTGTTTAATCAGGCTAATCCTTAAACAGGAGTCACAGTTGTAAACATTGAAAAAACATGGTAATGCAGATTGTCATCACTGTGGGAGTCCCAAAGTTGCTATGCTTTCTACCCCTTCAGAAGTGGAGCTGTTTGCCAAAAAGAACCCCAAGCAGATGCTGCGCCGACTAGAGGTCTTCCTGAAAGAGAGGCGGGCAGGTGGCATCCCCCGTGGGACATCACCAGACCCTCAGGCCCAACAGCCCTCGCCCACCCTGGGGGAACGAGCGGCCAGAACCGGCACGGGACATGGAAGCAAGGGAAAGGAGATGCACTTCACAGGAGTGTGTGATCTACCGCCAGACATGGAGGGAGAGGCCAGGCTCATCTAAGCTAGTGTCTAAATGTGTGTGTGTGTGTGTGTGTGTGTGTGTGTGTGTGTGTGTGTGTGTGTGTGTGAGAGAGAGAGAGTATGAGTATGTGGGCAGTGCTGTTGTCTGTTAGTGTATGTGTGAGTTGCTTCCTCTTATGCACCTAGAAGAAGAACTCCACCAGACCCTGATCTAGGACCTGCTATCTGAACCTTTTCAAACACTTCCACTCCTTACGTTGATGCTGGGGTGCTGCACTTTGATCAGATTAAGATTGGGGTCTTTCAGAGTTATGTTTGTGTCTTTCAGTTTTGTTGTTTTCGTAAACAGAAAATTAGAACAGTCAAATATTAAAAGCTGTTGCAGGTCAGAAACACAAGATGTCACAAAACAAAAAAGTGAATGCTTGCACTTTTCTGTGGATTTAGTAGCCAAATCAATAGCTGCCAAATTCTTGTGGTTAAAGTCTACCTGCCTAGAAGTCCAAAACGTACACGTGTCCCTAGTATCTGTCAGCCAGGGTTTGTTAGCATTACAAGAGGAGAGAAGAGCATGGCGTGGCTTTTTTTGAAAGGCTTGTTGTTTGCTCTCGCTCCAAGCCAAGGAGAACAACGCATGCCAGTAGCCCATCATGCAAACGGGGAGAAGCATTGTCAGGCATATTGTAAAACTGTCTGTAAACTTTATGACGATA
Source organism: Sphaeramia orbicularis (assembly GCF_902148855.1). Taxonomy (NCBI): domain Eukaryota; kingdom Metazoa; phylum Chordata; class Actinopteri; order Kurtiformes; family Apogonidae; genus Sphaeramia; species Sphaeramia orbicularis. Next base: position 32,657,435 of record NC_043965.1, read on the forward strand.
AGAGTAAAATGTAACCGTTTCAAGCCGTGCTATAGAGCAACACCAGCAGGTTTTCTCTCAGCATGAGTGGGAAGTGGCAGATAGAAAACCTGGAGTTTGCAGAATCTCTGAGGAGCAGAAATATTCACTCTGATCTAAGTAGACACTGTTCTAAAATATCTAGTCAGTAGGCTTTGAATGCAGCTTGCTTTTAAGTCTGTTCACTTTGCATTCTCAATTAGAGCATGAATGAACGAAGTATGTCATGTGAAAGATGTACATGATGGACCCTTAGTTCAGTTGAGTTGGACGTATCGCCAGCTGTTGGTGCATACGTGGTGTGTGCTGTCTATTGCCAGGGTCTGATAAACTAGGTCCACAGCTCCCACTTATTGTGGGAAAATATATTTTAAATAACTTTTAAAAATAAATATTTTAGTCCTTTCTGAAGGGATAACTGTCATAACCCTTGTTATGCATAAAGCACTTCAGAACTTTGTTATTCAACTGATGGCTGAGTGACCATGAGAAGGACTGTTGAGTTGTACAGAAGAACATCTGGAAATCTTCTGATGTGTGAATTTTTCTTGGTGTATGGTGGTTTTAGCCACGGAGATACTTCATAACAGAATCTGTGTGCTTGACTTGGTCCCAGCTAACATCGAAGGTCTGGTATGAGCTTTCTCTACATTCCGTTATAAAGCATGTGATTGTAATTTTTTTTGACTAGTTAAAAACTTTATTCCAGTGTGTGCAGACTTGCGTATGTTTGTGTGCGTATGTTGAACTGAATGAGCTGATATTGATGAAGGGTGCCTCTCCTAGGAGATGTATGGTACAGTATGCAATCCCAGCTCTTACTCAATGATAATCAAAACGATAGTGCTGTGTGACGATAGAAATCGTTCCTAACTTCAGGGTTTGTGTGCTTGTGCAAGCGAGTGTGTTTGTATGATTATGTGTGTGTGTTTGTTTGACAGGAACTGACTACAGATGGGGTGCTTTCCTCTGCACACAAAAAGCCAGCTTTACTAAGTACTTGATCCATCAAGCTGCAAAGACGGTACTTAAGTCATGTAACAATGGTACATAACATTTCTGAGGACAAGATTTATCAAAACAAACACATCCTTTTAGTTTGCGTTTTCTTTTAGAACCCAGATGTTGGTTCTGGAGACACCTGGTTTCAGCAGCTCTGTGGCCTCGAATGGTTGAACTCCTCAGCAAAGCTGGTTCCTGTTTTGTGCTAATGTGAAACCGTCTCCCATCGTTGTAGTCTCAATCTGTAGCATGTTCAGGTAGCACTAGTACTGTAGCATCTTATAGCCTCCTCCTCTTCGTAAAGCTTGTTGATGTCATGTCTCAGTTACAGTCTGTAGTGTCAATGAGTGCGCAAACTGTTACTACTATAGCACATTCATTTCATACTTGCATTAAGCCTCCTTCAGTAGACTCATGTTTAGGTGGCGCAGATGTTGAACATTTGTTTTGGAGAAATGTGAGATAAATTAGCTCAACCTTGTCTTCTGAGAAGGTGACAGGAAAAACGGTGCCTACATCCAGTGGAGCCATGTAGGTTAGAGTGCTGGTTGGTCCTCACTTCCTTTTTCCTTTTTATTTGAGCCACCGTGCCACAGTAGACTTCCTCCATTCACCATAAACACACTCGATGTGACCCCAAACACACAGGCCTAAGAAATGCATACCTGGAAATATACAAGCATGTAAATTTTCAATGTCAACATTTGATAATTGTTCCGATAATCTCCATTCTCCACCGTACAATTTCACAAATGAGCTGATGTAGGTTTGCCAATTGTTTGCAAGTGTTTTGACTGATCAGGAAAATTTGCACTGTTGTAGATATTTGATAGTATGTGTGATGTATGCAAGAGGAAACAGGCCATCTTCAATAGCCATAATGTTCATTATCACCCACCTCATGAAATTTTGGTCGGGTGAAGTCAGATCCCCTTTCCTTCACTCTTTAAGAAAACAAAAAAAAAAAAAAAAAAAAGATTAAAAAAAATCACCACAGATATGGTCTCACATTTAGTTTTATTAAATTTTAAACTGAGGAGCAGTACAGTGTATGTAAATCAGGAAGTCTGTATATAGAGAAATAATGATTGTAACTGTATGATTGTCTGTAGGGCATTATACTGAAACACATCGCTTACCTCAAGACTTGAGACAAATCTCTCCTTTCTCTCCTGACATTTGTTTGAGACGACCTCTGGCCTCTGGGTCAGACTCTATCTTTTTATTTTTCCTTGCACCTTGGCCTTCTCTCATATCAATTGGACATGTTATATAATGTATATTAAACACCTGAAGCACTACGTAATAGCAAACTAACACAAAAGCTGGTCAATGTTATGTGTATACTATTTAAAGACACATTTATAGACACTATATAGGCCCACATGCTCTTATGCACATCTGCAGGTAAAACGTCCTTTTTAAAAACGATCTATAATTGGCTCATGTTTACTATGTTGAACTAAGCTGGGTTTTTTTGTGGCTTCAGTGATAGTACAGTATACTTTTGCTGTGTCTTAAGTGTTTGATGTCAGGAAAACACTCAGAAACGATCCGATCTCCACAGCTACAGTCACAAACAAACTGTTCAATATATGATTGTAAAGATATAGGCTTGATTAGCTGTCATAATACTGTGTATGCTTTGACCTTGGTATATATTCAGTATCCAAACAAGGCCTGATTTATCCTCTCATATTACCAAAAGTTATATTTTCAGCAGTTGTACTAGATCATATTCTTATGCGTTGTTCATTGTTTGAATCTCCTCAGTTGTGAAACCAGAACCAAGGGGAAAAACGGGTTCTTGCAGGATGTCAGATGCTCTGAGAGGTGTGGTCTGCTTCCTACAGCAGCTCGGCAAAATACAATCACTTCTCAATATCCTGCGCTTTATATGAAGATGTTTTACTGTTGCCGTCGTCGTCATGTCCCTCAGAGCATTTTATGACTGTACCTTGATTGTAGAAGCCCTATTTTATACTGAGAGTTATTTCAGAATACAGTATGTGCTGTTGTACATTAAATGTATTGTATGGAGAAAGCTAAATAAATGCAGTTTAAAATAAAGTGTCTCTGTAAAATCACTGAATCCTTTGTATATGAATGTGTGTGTTTGTGTGTGTATGATTTCATTTGTAAATAACTACTGGCTCTTATGATCATTATCAATCATTAATTTGAGTGGGGGCTATAGGTTTAAAAAAAAAAAAGTTCATTACAAAAAAATTATAATATATAACATTTGAAAGGAAATTAGCACAAATCCTTGAGTCTCGAATGGGAACATTACTCTTCAATCTGCTTTACAGTAAATTTATGTATTTGCGGAGATGATTGAAAAAAACAAAACAAACATCGGTATGCTTTTTTGAGGATTGAAGAACATAAATATGTAGATGCAAAGTTGAATCGGTGCTCACAGAACACAAAATTGGTGTTTGTTTTCTGTTCTAGTACATATTAAATGTTTACACACTATATGTAGACTTGTATAACCTTGTTCTACATTCTTTATTGCATTTAGTACAATAATGTTATTTATAGACCACTTTTATGCATCTATGCCAAAAGTTCCTCACAGAGTTAGCAAAATCAAACAAAAGTCATAAAATCATTAGGGTAAACATTAAAAGATGGTGTAGATAACCCAGGAGAAAACAGATAAAAGGCAGTTCTTGGAAACTTAAACTCTAGTATTACGAGGAAATGCTGATAAAAATATGTTTCAAGAATATCTTTGAAAGAACATGTCTCAGCTGATCTGACATAAATAGAGCCTTAGGGTCCTCATTGGTCTTAAAAGTCATCAGAAAAATCCTAAAACATAGAGGGAACCAGTGCAAAGAGGCTGGGAAAACAAGATGTGAAGATCATGTCTCTTAGATCTCGTTGAAATCCTGGCAGATGAATTCTACAGTTTGGATTGATTGTACTTCAGTGTTTTCTATTAACAGGAAAGAATACAAAACCGGTGGGTGTTACTCAGTGTAAATGTTAAGAATTCACTGCCATGTAGCTTAACCCATAAAGACCCAAACATCCACTGGTGACCAAAATCATTCACTACTACAAAATGTCAAATACTTGTTCATCCACTAATCCTACCAATACATGTAAATAACTGGTGTAAAATGCAGTTTGTCATCTTTTCATTTTCATCAGATATGACCCATTTGGATGTTCAGAGGCTCCATAGTGAATGTAGAAACATCTTTATCTTCTCCAACATTGATTCACCAGTAAAACCCGTGGAGTTGGATCAATGACAGTAGTTGAAGACACTTATTTTATATTCAGTTTGCCAAAAAAAATAATCTTTTTTTTTTCAATTTTCTGTGTTTTGGATATGATAACCCTCAACTTTAATCTGAGCTTTAATGAACATCGACATAATAAATACATTAAATATAGGAAATTTCACTTTGAATGCTAAATACAGAGTATGATATTAGAGTAAATGGTGATTAATCACTTAAGAAAGGTTTAAAAACAGAAAAGTTCATTTGGGAACTGACACAAAAATAGCACTGGGTTTTTATGGGTTAACAAAGAAAACTAAACTGTTTTTTTTTTTTTTTTGTCTTGTCTAAAATCTTCTGTCTAGTTTATTGTGGGAAACCAGCAAACAGCAAAACCATACAGAAAATGTAGCTTTTTCATATCTATGCTGTGTTTTCAATAGACTACATTTTCTAACTATTCTCAGTGTGATCATGTATAACTTGTTCTAGACTGTAGCTTAGACTTAAATGTCATTTGGTCTGTAATGTAGCTTTTAGTTCAGCCACTAGAGTGCACACTTGATCACATCCACAACCGAAGTGATCAAACAGAACAGACACAACACTGACTACAGATGCTTATATGTCGGTTTTCAAGGAAGTGCTGTTCATGCAATTATGTGTTGTATTTCTGCATAGTAATTTCATGTACAATCATCCGGACTCAGAAAAGTAGAGGATATAGTTACAGTACATATTGTGTTTCTCAATGTTTGTTTATTTTGTAAAAGTTGTTGTCTAAGTGTTTTCAGTTCACTCCTGTTATAGTGGAGCCTAATCTTATTTATCCTCCTTTCAGGCTGTTTGGTTTCACTTGAACCTCATAAATCAGAGCATCACTCATCAGGGTGGAGCTGTACTTTTGGCCGGCCGTTCCATTCTGTGTAAACTCTCACAGTCTCTCTTCAAGGCCTTTTTACTCCTGTGCTTCATCTTTCATTTGAGAAAAATTACTCAGACAGTGTTGAACCACGGTTATCATAAATTTTTCTTAGGCTGCTTCCATTTTGTTTCCATGAGTCCCCTCCAGAACAATGTTGAAATATCTGCCGCCGATCGGAGACATTCTGGTCCAGGGTCAATGAAGTTGGGATGCCTCCAAAGGAATCTTGGTGCCGCGTTCTTACATCTGTGCTTAATCAGACTCATGGCTCCAGTCCCACCATGCCAGATGACTGGGCTGTGGTGGACCTGCTGAATCACAGCACACGCAGGATGGAAAAATGCTCAAGACGACCTTTTATCATCCTAATCCCAGTTGAAATCACAGCTCCATAAGCTATTTTTCATATCTGCTAATATTTTGTTATGCTCTCTGAGATAGTTGTGTAATATTCTTTCTGTCAAAGTGGGGAGGAAAGGAAAAACACAACACAACTTCACTTTAACATCATCGTAACACATAAAGGGTTAATATTCCACGGAGCAGACATCAGTTATATGTCAGGTATCCTGCTTAAGTGTTTAGGCATGTGTGTCCCCAGACATAATGAACAGAAAGGAGTAGGATAGGGTTTTGTAAATCTGTTTCCATTTGTACCTAGTGAGCCTGCTGGAATACAGTATTTTTCTCTCACTCTTACTCAAGTGCCTTCCCTCCCCCAACTCTCCTTCTCTCTTTTTCTCTCTCTGATGTCATTGTTTCCTGCCTAGTAGATGCTGACGCCGGTCTCAAGGCTGTGTGCACAGACGCAACGCTGAATGCATACTGCTCTGCATGTGCTGACCTAAAGGAATTACAGACGAAAATAAAAGTGATGTCATATTGAGGAAAGTCTGCAAGGTGTCCTGGTCTTTATCATCGGTGCTGGATTCCTGGCTGAATTTGAACATTACATATGCAGTATTAAGTTTATAGACTCCCCCAAATGTGATAAGACTGTCAAACTATATGAAGAACTTTTTACAGAGAACTGATGTTAAAGAATCCCTTTGTATTTGTTTGTTTTTGTTTGTATGTTAAGACTATTGTAAGTTATTGTGGCCTTGTATGAAGGTAGATTTGTTTCTTTATTGCTTTAAAGAAAAAATGTATTTTCAATCAAAAAAAAATATTTTCAGTCAAAAAATAGCTCACTTCAATCAAAAAAACTCTTTTCAATCAAAGAAAAAGTCTTCAAATGGAGTTTTTTGGATCTCAAATATTTTTTTTTTTTTGCATTCTTTTTTCTTTGATTGAAAAGGGATTTTTTTGATTGAAGTTTTTTTTTTTGAATGAAAATATTTTTTTAAATGCAAATATTTTTTTGGGTTACAGCAATAAAGAAACAAATCTACCTTCATAGCCTTGTCGATTGTATGTTTGCTCTTTGTTAACTGTATTCTTTGAAATAAAGTAAAAAAGAAAAAAAATCATCAGTGCTGCATTTAGCCTTAAACAATGCCACTGTAAACAGTTAAGATGTTCAAGTTACTTCAAGACCTCTAATACTCATGCCTTTAGTATCATTTGTTATCTTTTTCTGATACTAAAACCAATGTGTTTAATATTTCTGCATGGAAATAAACGCCTTTGATGGCTCATTCATTGTCAAGAGTACAGTTTCTCTGCATGTCTGTGTCTAAAAAGGGTGTAAAAGCATTCATTGAGCAAGGAAAATTATCTTTTGTTTATAATTACTGCATCACATTAGCACATTAAAACAAGGCTTTTGACACAAGAAAGAATGCGTCATATTTTTGCAATGAAAACCTAATTCATTGTTGCGCCACAGCCTGTTACGCTAGCTTTTTTTTGTTCATAACAGAATAAGTCATTATTTTTAATGTAAGACGGTAAAAGCAACAGTATTTGCCTCTAAGATGTTGTGAAATCAAAGTTATGAAAAGTTCAAGTGTCTTAAGTCAAGTAAATGCCCTGTAGCTTAGGTGTGATACAAATATTTTATCCTTCTTTTATGCTAAAACATGTTTCTCATCAGGAATTGGCTGTCGTTTTACTTTGTGTGAAATTCATGTCTTTGAATAAGTAACAGAGGTGATTTGAGCTCTGTTTTTTATTAGTGAAAGCACTACATGTACTGATTTCAGTCTGTATTGTGAAACAGACTGTTGTGAAAAAAAGAAAAAGGAATTTGCAGTGAATTCCCTGCTGTTTGTGTGTGTGAGTTGGTGTCCTTGCCAAACACAAGGCCTTTACTTGACCTTACTGTAGTCTGTATTATCTGCAACATTCTTTGCAGCCACTGTCATATCCCCCATAGATATGTCTGCATGTTGCAATGCAGTCTTCTTGAAAATCGACCTGCAATTACTTCATTTTTTGAAACAATCCAGTCTTATAATCTCATCTGTCTTTAGCAGGTGTGTGTGTTTGGGTATTTCAACGTCTGAAAACCGTACATGTCAGTGTAAACTTTTCTTCAGTAAAAATGCATCTTTTCATCTTTCTATGCAGCTTCAGTCAGCCATGAAGAATTTCTAAAGGGCAGGTGATGATGGAATTTTATTTGCTCATGTTCTTGTATGCAGAACATATGCACAACATTTTAGATGTGTATTTCAGATTTACTGTATATTATTATAATGATGTTGCGATATATGATTAGATTTTAACATGTAATAAACCATGATTTTGCTTGAAAATGCTGCACTTTCTGTCTATTAACAACTGAAGCTCAAGACAGACAACTGTGGATGAATAAAGGAGGACAAACAAATACACCTGGACTGGACTGGCAGCAAAATATACTGTATGCAGCTTTTGAAGGGCATGACAGGCACTGCAAACAGTGAAGTGAGGAATAGTAGGATGGGGGAACGGCAAAGAAAACGCCAAATCAAGATTATAATTCTGTCATCTGTTCAAACAATTCTCCCAGCCTGTATGAGCTCCTGCACAGCCCCCTTGCCTACCATAACTTATTCTCCAGAAAGGAGAAAGTAAGCTTCTCAACACCCTGAGGAAAGAATGACAGAACACCACAGAGATGAGATGGAAAGCAAAGATCGACCAACCAAAACAAGTCCTGGACTGAAGAAGAATTTATGTTCTGTTGCCTGCCTGTTTTCATTTTCATTGAATTCCACTCTCCTGTGATTAGTGGTGTTTGGTTTTGTTAACACAAACACAATCCCTTCCCTTGCCCCTTTATCCCTCCTTCCTTCTGCTCCTCCTGTGGAATTCAGTGTCTTAGGAGTCACTCCTATCCTGCTGTTCTACTCTGTGGTGAGTCTGCAGGGTGAAAGATCTCCACCGAGGAATTCAACAGGCTCTGCAGACAAAAATGTCCCGACACCGGCTTCTTTCTTTGACCAGGAGGTCTGCAGTGTGAGGCCTTCATCAGCACTCCCTCACCCTCCTCCTCCTCCTCCTCCCCCCTGGTTCCTGTCTGAGCTCTGCACCTGTTCTGACTCGTCAACCAGGTGAAGGAGATCCTCTGTCCTTACATTGTTTTTTCAGCTGACCATAGCTGGAGGGCAATTAGGAGCCCAGTCTTTTCATTTGACTAGATTGCTGCTTTGCTCTGTATCTCCCACTCTGTCTTTCTTACCCACCTCCATTCCCTCCCCGTCTATCCCTACCCCCCTCCCACTCCATCTCCGTCTAGCCCAGTCTGAGCTGGGTTGACACTGTGGCTACGGTTAAGTGTGGAGCTGCACAAGTTTCCCTGCAGGAGTAAAAGTGCAGATCACATGGGAAGGACACAGGAAGCGCAAGAGTGACATATAAGCCTTCAAGAGGATAAAAGACAGAGTTGAAATTGGATTGAGCACTGGAAGGCTGAAATACAGGAGTAAGAAAAAAACTCAAACCAAACCAAAGGATTCTGCAGTTGGAAGAGTAGCAGGTATGAAAAGCCAGACTGTGGTTGTGTCTGTGGCTCTGCTGCTGGCCTTGTGTTGCCTGCTGATCCCCAGAGGAGGGGAGAGTGCTGGGGGGATAGTTTCTCTCCGGCAGTCTGAAGAGGAGGCACAGGCTGGGGTTCAACTACGAGATGAGTCCCTGGATGACCCAGAAAGTGAGCAAGATCACCCACTGGGGAGCATCCACAAGGTGAAGAGAGACACAGGAGAGGCTGCCCAGGCGGGTGAGTGGACCCAGACATCCTGTTATAATAAGTAATGAGTGACCAAATAAAGACAGCACAGTATTTACTAATGGTCTGCACCCATCCAAGCCCAGGTGCTCACCTGTCCACTACTGTTAGACATACTAAGTTATTTGGCTCACAGCAGACGAGACAAAACACTGAATGGAGCATCTTGCAGACACATTTTTATTGCTCTGACCTTTTCCGCTGTCTGTGCTGCTGCTGCCCTGCATGATTAACGCTGACTCCGGTGTCCATTTACCATGGAAGAGTGGATTTGAAGACACATTAGGGAAAATGCTCTTTTCTGGAGTTTTAACTAAGCTTCACATGTAATACACATCAGTGAGTCCAGGTCTTTAATGAGTCCTACTGATGGGTTTCTGCTGTAGTGGTATGATGCTGCAGAGGTGATAGTGACATATTTATTAGTTTTTAAGTCATTAAAAACTGAATTGTGGTTGATGGAGCACAACTAATGGAAAGAGAGAGGAGCGTTTTCCATTAAAAGAGCAAGCACTTCAGAAGGAAATACTAATGGACCCAAGCAACCACTAAATGCATGTGGCTGTCTGGATTTTCCCTGGCAGCAGTGCATTTTGAGATTGGAGCAAAGAAATAATTACGTAACAAATAAAAAGTACAAAAAATTTAGTTTGTCTTGCTGATAGGGATTTTTGCATAGAAAACAACTACATGTATGCTGTTATCAGTTAGCAATTTATATGTTGTGGTGTTATTTGGCTGATCATTTGGTTTAACCCAGGAGGACCCAGTGTTACTTTTCTGGCAATTCCCAAATGAATTTTTTTCTATATTTTACCTTCCTTAAATGATTTAGCACCATTTATTGTAATTTACTGTATCATATGTATTTTGTGTTTTTTCAGTGCAAATTAGATATTTTCCTACAGTAGATTTAATTTACTGATCATGTAACGTTCATAAAAGCTCAGAGTAAAGTTAAGGGTTATTACATCAAAAACAGAGAAAAGTGAAGAAAAACGGACTTTTTCAGCAAATATATCATTAGCTGAACATAAACCAAGTGTCTCCATCCACTGTCATTGATCCAACTCCATGGGTTTTACTGGTGAATCAATGTTGTAGAAGATGATGGTGTTTCCACGTTCAGTACAGAGCCTCTGAACGTCCAAATGGGTCATATCTGATGACCATGAAAAGATGACAAACTGCATTTTACACCGATTATTTACATGGATGGATAGGATTAATGGATCAACAGTGATTAAACAGTTTGCATCAGTAGAAGGTTTTTGGTAGGCGGTGGATGTTTGGGTCTTTATGGGTTAAGAAAAGCTGAAAAAATATGTCTTATGTATCAATATTCAGTCTAATAATAGCTCTGTTTCACCAGTTTGGTTTAAGCCTAATCTTAGACTTAAGAGATAATCCTCCTTTGATTTTAGATAGAGTTTTGGGCTATGCTTCTGGCTTTAGGAGTAATAAGACTTGATCTGATATGGACCAAAACTGAAGTGAGAAAAATACCTTTTCTTTCTTGTTTTCCTCAGTCTCCTCAGGTGTTCCAGGCAGAGTGAGGAGAGCACCAGAAGAAGGTAAGAAGAAGAAGAAAGACAAGAAAAAGAATAAAGAGCCCAAGGACCCCAGTGCCACCAAAAAGCCCAAAGGTGAAAAGAAGAAGAAGAAAGACAAGACGACAACAACCCTTCCACCCACCACAACAGGTGAGGACAGGACAGAGCAGTGAACTGACATGAAGCCTCTTGGACATGAGTGAATGTTGTTGATCTTGTGTTTGTCTGATTCCTGTAGCGATTCCAACAGAGCCGCCCACAGAGCCGTACACAGACTATCCCTATCCCGATGTCGGTGAGTGACACTTATATGAAGGACTGGAGTGTAGAGTTTTAAAGAGGAACACAACAAAACTGTCTCTAAGTGAGTTTAGTTTCAATAGGCAGAAAAAGAAACAACTTTTTTTTCAACACTTTTCTTTGGCAAACATTGACTTTACTACGAGAATACAACAAAGAACAACATAGGCCTGGGACAGAGAAATATTTTTCCTGCTTCCTTATTATCAGTGTATGAAACTGAAGTTTTGTATTGTTTGATCCTGACCTTTTCTTTAAACCAAAAACCAAAGAACACCTTTCTCCAAAATGAAGTAAACAGGGTGTGCATGGACAATAATAAAAATCAGACTGATTACTCCAGACTTCTTCAATATATCAGCGCAAGCAAAATAAATGCCTGCATTTCTCTGTGTTCCCCACAATTTACTTTGTCTTTCCTTTTATTTTTTTTTTAGTAAACCAGTATCTCTAAGGTCATAGCCAAACGCTATCTCCTATAAATCTGGATTAAAAAGACTTGGAAGAATGTTGTGTTCAGAGTTTAAACCACAATGATGTCAAATAATTTGTGCACTTCAGAACAAGACCAAATGTTTTAGTCTAGAAACTTAAGCCCAATGTCAGCCTTTCCAACTGTTCTTTTTTCAGATGATTACTGGAAACCGGAAGATGACTACTGGGATGCTGATCCCACTCCATCCCAGCCTCAGCCTGAGACCTTGAGTACAGATCCTCCTTATGACTACTGGAAGCCAGAGGAAGGAGACACAGCTGGTCCTGTGACAGACACGTATGATGACTACTGGAAACCAGAGGAGACAGATCCAGTAAAACCAGTAACTGATGGCTATGATGACTACTGGAAACCAGAGGAGACAGGTCCAGTACAACCAGTGACTGATGCATATGACAGCTTTTGGAAACCAGGGGAGGAAGACCCATACGCTCCTGTGACTGACAACTATGACACCTGGACGGAGCCAGTGGCCACGCCCCCTGCCCCTGAGGTTGATGGGAGGGCTGGTACAGATGACAGCGATTACTGGGATGCCACATGTATGTCTGGGTCTCTGTTTTTCCCCCCTGCTTTGTTGGGATTTGAGTGATATTCGTAGAGTGAGAGTTTTGAGTAACATCAAAAGATCAGATGAGACTATAATGAACATTGTGGTGAAATAATTGGAGCAACAAAAAGAAAAGAAAAACAGAGAACAAGATTGAGTGGGAGTTGGAAACAATGTTTGGCCAAAAGGAGGTTTTGATGTTGATTTTGGTACAGATAGCTGTTTGGTATCATGTTCATGCAACTAGAATTTAGTGAGTATGTTTTATGATGGGAAACAGCAACAGTAAGTAACAATGGAAATGTAATCCCTGCAAATATATCACAGTTTATTGCAGTGGTTTCTCATTTTCACATAGTTTTCTAACCGTTATAAAACCAGATCTGCAGTCTTCGTGCAAAAAAATATATGATTGTTGATATCTACCTGATTTGAGCAGTGACTGAACTACTTTTTCCATAGAATCAGATGCTGGAAAGAATGTGTCGTGTGGCTCTGTGACACTCTGGACTTGACTAACACATTTCACTACTCCATGTTTCCAGTATACTACACCTCTTCTCTTCCAGCATTTCCACTGATTCACACATGCTGGCCCATCCTACATTTTCTGTTACATTCTTCTGTTTCTTCTCAGTCTGCGTGACACATACACATCCCTGTGTTTGACCTTTCAAATATTCTTATTGCCTACTGTATTTAATTTTTTTGTGCAGATGAAGTTCCAGATAACCTTCCATTCCCTGATGGTAAAGAGGTCAGCCCTGAAATAGAAGTAGAAACACTTCCAGGTAACTTCTGTCAATCAGACCTGTTTTAAGAAGAATTTAATTAAAATCCATCCAGTCGATCAATATGTCAAAACAACAATTAGACTTGTTAGAAATCTATCTAGACTCGATGCAGATAAAATGTCCATTCCATCTGTGCCTTAAGGCTGGGAGCAGATGACAGATCATGAGTAACTCAACACATGGGAATAACATTATAGTGAGTCTGTGAGTTAACCTGCCCTACTTTCCAGGGCAAACTGGAGTGGGTGGGTTTGCTTGGATCTGCATAGTCAACAAAAAGTTAAAAGGCCTGTCATCAGTTTGTAGCTCTGTTATGATTCTTGTAAATGTCAATTAAATATTTTACAACTTAATTACTCAGTGGGCGTTGCAGTAGCATTTACATTTATCCAGATAGAAAACATTTGTTGTGGTTTTAGCAAATCAAGGCTGCACTAACCTGTAAAACGTTTGCAGATTGATCTCATAAAATGTCACTTATAATGTAGCAGTGCTTATGACTGACTGAACCATTTATATGACTTCATGTTTGTTGTCTTATGCAGACGAACCCACAGCCACTCCTTCCTATGAGAGGAACTGGTACGATGACTACGACGAATATGGAATGAGTACGTGCACACGTGCTCACCACACATGCAAGCACAACATATTATTGTCCAAATGTTTTATATTAGACCCACTGGTTAGGCCAGTGGGTCTTCCTGCCATTAAGGCAAAAAGCAAGGAAAAAGGATGAACAACACTCAAATTAGAAACTTTCCAAATCCAAAAATTCTGTGGCCTTTCTACTGTTTATTATTTTTATGGCTCGCAAACACCCAGAAAGCCCTGCATGTGTTCTACTTTATGTAACTTTAACTTTCTTGGAGTGTTTATAGGTGTTGTATACAATCTAAACTGTGAAATGTATAGAAAAGGTGTACAATAAATGTACACAAATTACTCTTATCATCTTTATCATCCCTAATAAAACCCTTATAATTACCTTATTATGTTTAATCACCCTCCTCTTTGTTTCCACAGGAAGGAAAGAAGACGAGACAGACTTAAAATGGATGGAAAAAGAAAGAGAGAGAGCAGCGAAGGAAAGAGAGAGGGAAGAGAAGGGTAAGGCAACCCAGATGTGAACTTTTTCTTATGCAACACGGAACTCGTAACTCTGCACAGTCATGTCAGGCAGCGTACGATAGTGGAGTTGCCAAAGCAAAGAACTTGGCCTGTGACCTGAGTGCTAAAGTACTGACAGATAACACCATTAGGCTTTAATGTGTTCCCTCCCTTGGATCATTTCTGTTACATTTCATGTATCAGTAGGACACCGGTGCATATCTGTTCGCTCTAACTTGTACAATGAACAAAACAAAATGGACAAAAAAGTTCAATAATCTCTTGTGAGTTGGACTGAAGTTATTAGCGTGAGTGTTAAGGAATAGAAACAGCAGGGGTGAATTAAAAAGCAGAGGATGTGACTCAAGAAGAGAAATGTTGTAATGTTGTACTGAGAGTGAAGCCTTGGAGAACTCGCATCACAATCCACTATTTTTGGTTTGCCACGTGTCGGCTGTTTGTCCTAGGCCTCGCTAGTGGTTGAAACAAGTATGAAGCCAAAGATATATAACACTGTCAGGACTGGTGTCAAAAGGGCACTTCCTTTGTGCATGGTTCAGTGCTATCTGGGTTTAAGGTGAAAAACATTTCCATCTCTCTTTGTTCTCTTTGTGGAACTTGAGAGCAGATGTGTGTCAGCATTCACACACATCAGTATATGTTAGGAGGGCATGTCCAGTTGTCCATCATCTAAACATTCAAAGGGAGGTGATATGGATACAACATGTTTTACATTCCTGGTGTAAGATAGACTTCTGGCAGCCGTACTATCAGCAAAAAACTAAATAATGGTGACATGCTGCACGGTTCAGTGTGTTAGAATATGACTTATGAGGAGAACAGATGAGACTCAGCAGCTTCTTTACAGTAGACTCACAGTATAAGGTGAGCTGCATTTGATAGAGGATTTTAGGAAAAATCACATCTGGATTGTTTTCACTGTTCTCTGGTCGTTTGGATTCTCTCTGGATTTTTTTTGGCATATAAAATCTATGGAATAATGCTGAGTTCCTAGATCTTTTATGGGCAGGAAAAGAGAGGATATCCAGCCAATGCATCGCAATTCATTCTGCATCATGTCCTATTTCAGAGAGAGCGCAGAAACTGAAGGAGGCAGAGGAACGAGCCAGGCAAAGACCACGTGTCTTCAAAGAGCCAAAAAGTAAGACAACCCCCCTTCAAGAATGCAAAAGCCCAGTATTAGCTTATATGACTTGAACATCTGACTTTCTGTGCCTTTTTGTGATCACGTGGAAGAATGCCCTCCATTGGGGTTGGAGTCCCACAAAGTTGAACCAGACCAGCTGTCAGCGTCCTCTGCAGCTCAGTATCGTTATGCAGCTCAGAGGGCACGCCTCAACATGCAGGTACTCAATAATCAGTGCAGGGCTCCCTGATTTTAACACCATCTGCTGCAGCCATCACTTATATACTACCAAGCCTTGAAGTAAACACTAGCTGCCAGCCACATGTTGGAAAATAATTACTGTTATGGCTGAGTCTGTCACTTCCATTAGCTGCTTTGGTTGAACTTTTACAGCAGTTTCCCAGAATTTAAGCATCATTGTAGTAGCTAAGCAGTTGAATCAACTGATAACCCTCATTCTGTATTCTGCTGCTGTCTTTCATGGCGTCTTGTATATATTAAATTGCTTGTTAATGCATGTTTCAACACACAGTATAATTTTGTTACATTTGCACACATGCTGATATCTGAGCTCCTTTATGAAAGGACCCAGCTGTATCTGTTCTGGTCTCTGTGGTTCCCAGGGCTCAGACGATGAAGATAACATGAGAGGAGGTGCATGGTGTGCAAACGCAGAGGACAGGATCCACTGGTTTGAGATTGATGCACGCAGGGAAACAGAGTTCACAGGGGTTATAACACAGGGACGAGACTCACTGAATGAGTAAGATATAAAAAACACCAGAGAGATGAGTAAACCACATTCTGTATATCTCCCATTCCTGAATTTACCCTGTGGCTCACATCTTGTCTTATTTTAGGAGCGACTTTGTGACGTCCTACTACCTGGCTTTTAGTAATGACAGCAGAGAGTGGTCCACCATTCATGATGGATATGCTGACTGGGTGAGTTTACTTCAAAATGATGTGTAGAATTACACAGATACAGTATATCATACAGATAGTTTCACAAGGTCCAAATTTGACTCAGCTCCAGATTTAATTTGATTCCATTAGGGGTATGTCAGTTATAATATTTATTTTTCCTGGATTCAGTGAATCTTAAATTATATAAGGGTCCCTCTAACTTGGTGTGTTATTGAAAATATTAATGTTTACATTAAGAGCTAACTCTGAAGCAGATACATTGATGTGCAACACTACGTAAAAGGCCAACTACAGATGTCTCTGTTTCTGTAATAAGCTACAACCAGGATATAAAGGAAACAGATACTGAATTAAAAACAAATGTTTCAGAAAAAAACAACCTCTACAAACCAAAGTGTCAAATATTTAGTGTGATGTCCCTTTGCTAACATGTATTTAACTCTTTTGTTCATACAATATTACTGCATTACTGCATTAATCTTCAGCTGCTTTACACCAAATTTCATTCATACATGAAACCTGGAAACACATGTCAGATGTTTCTATAGTTTGATTTGCTTTTTGTCATAGGAACAGATGACACTAAATACTGACTTAAGACTGTAGATACCTTTTTGTGGTGATTTTGTGAGATTTATTAAAAAAAAAAAAAAAGTGGACATATTCCTTGTATTTTATTGATGTGTCTGAGGAAAATAAAATGAAAAAGAAATATGTATGATCATTACTACAGAAACAACAGTAATGATCATACTTTAGTGCAGAGCTGACATTCAGGATTAAAACTCAAGCTTGAAGGCATATGTTAAAATATCATCGTTTGGATTTAATCGATCCTGGATCATTCAGTTGAAGATCCATCTGAGTCCGAAGCCCAGCCCTGGAATTAAAGTGTCTTCTGTTCTGTTTTTTCCCCTTCTTTGTCCAGTTATTCTTTGGAAACAGTGATAAGGACACTCCAGTGATGAACCAGCTGGCAGAACCAGTGCTGGCTCGCTACATCCGGATCATCCCTCAAAGCTGGAATGGCTCGCTCTGTATGAGGCTGGAGGTCTTAGGCTGCCCCGTACTTGGTGAGCATCAGCCATATAGCCTACACACACACACACACACACACACACACACACACACACACACACACACACACATACACACACACACACACACACGCACACACACACACACACACACACACACACACACACACACACACACTAAAACACCCAGTATTGAGGCTTTTGTTCATTACTCCTTCACAGATGCAGCTGAAGTCCAATACAGACAAAATGAAGTGACCCCTGTGGATTACTTAGAGTTCAAACATCACAGCTACTCAGAAATGGTTTCAGTGAGTATGCCTGCTTAACTGTACTCTTCCTAATGTACTGCCTTCCACCGGAAATCCCCTGTTATTTTCCCAAAGATAAAATCTAATACTTTCCCAGGAACAAGTAAACATGACATAAAGTCTGATTTATTTCACTGTAAACCATGTAAGAGCCCCTGCCTATGGGTCTGTCCTATCTTCTCCATAAATTCAACCACCAGAGGGCAATCTAAAGTAAAAAAACAAGTGGTGCCAGGCACAACAAACCCCACCCCTCACACATATTGTAGCTTATTTTGGCATCAATCCAGCTGATGTCATCATATCAGTTGCCTCTATATATGTGCCAAGTTTGAAGTAAATTGAAACAAAATTGATGTTTTTGTAGACATGTGAAAGTTCGCCCATTAAGTAAATGAGAGGGAAAAAAAAGATTTAAAAATTTCCTAAAAAATGTAAACTTTGACCTACTTTTCCCAAAATGTAATCAGATGTATTCTGGGTCACTGGCAATCTATAAACCCAATTTGGTATGGATTCAACCAATAGTTTTGGTGTTACAGATGTGTTAAATATCACCCATTAAAAGTAAATGAGGAAAAAAAAAGATTTTAAAAATTCATTAAAAATTTGAACTTTGACATACTGTTCCCAAAATGTAATGTGATCTATTATGGATCACTGGCAATCTATCAACCAAATTTGATATGAATTCAATCAATACTTTTGCTGCTAGAGCGTTAACAAACAAACAAAGAAACAAACTAGAAGCACCTGGAGAGCGCAGACCTCCGCCAAGGCAGATCAGTGGGCCCCCGTGGCCCCCCCCACCCCCGATCACCACCAAAATTTAATCATTTGTTCCATCTGCCTGAAATTTTCATCCAAATCCGTCCATAACTTTTTGAGTTATCTTGCACACAGACAGACAGACAGACAAACCAACGCCAACAAAAACATAACCTTTTTGGTGGAGGTAACAAAGAAACAAATCGAACCAAAAACAATGCAATACCCTTCAGGGGACGGAGTAATAAAATGAAACCTCACATTTTACCAAGAAGCATCCATTTTTACTACTTAATAACTGTTGCTGGTCAGTGGCAAGGACAAACTAAAACAGAGGCATTACTTACTTATTCAAATGCTAATATAGACGCACAGTTTATCCGTTGTTTGCTCTAATCCTGCTCTTTGTGTCACATATTATATCATAGCTTATGAAGTCTGTGAATGACGAGTGTCCCAACATCACCCACATCTACAGCCTGGGCCGCAGCTCCAAGGGCTTGGACATCATGGCTATGATCATATCTGGAAATCCCACAGAACATGAAATAGGTGAGAAAGAGACAGTTACTGTATATTTACACCAGTATCTCTCTTATGTATTATGCTTTTATGCTACCTTTAATGCACTTATACTCCAATGCATTTCAGAGGTAAACGTACTTTTTTACTGCACACTACAGTAACAAAGCTTGTTACGTGCTATGCTTACGTGAATATGATCCAGTATTGTATGACTAATTAACCCAGAAGTATACACACACACACATAGGCTGCACATTAATGAGCTACAACAATAAAATGCTCTTAGTCACTTCAGTTCAAAACCTCAGACCAGGCCAGGAATCTGGGTGTTGTCATGGATTCAGACCTGAATTTTAAAAACCACATACAAACAATTACAAAGTCAGTTTACTATCACCTCAAGAATATTTCTAGGATTAAAGGACTGATGTCGCAGCAGGACCTTGAAAAACTTGTCCATGCATTTATCTTTAGTCCAGTTGACAACTGTAACAATATCTTCTCTGGTCTGCCTAAAAAGTCTATCAGATGACTGCAGCTGATCCAGAATGTTGCTGCTCCAGTCCTCATTAAGACCAAGAGAGTGGACCACATCAGTCCAGCTCTGAGGTCTCTACACTGGCTCCCTGTCTCTCAGAGAATAGACTTTAAAATTCTCTTGCTAGCATATAAAGCACTGAATGGTTTAGGCCCAAAATCCATCAGAGACCTTCTAGTCCAGTATGAACCATCCAGACCACTCAGGTCATCTGGTGCAGGTCTGCTCTGTGTTCCCAAAGTCAGAACTAAACATGGAGAATCAGCGTTCAGTTTCTATGCTCCATATATCTGGAACAAACTACCAGAAAATATCAGGTCTGCTGAGAGTCTGAGTTCTTTTAAGTCAAGGTTAAAGACTCACCTGTTCACTGCTGCCTTTGAATAAAAAGCTTTTTACTTTTTAAATTTTATATTCTCTTTCAAAACTCTGCACTGCAACTCCTACTTTAATATGTGTGTGTTTTTGTATTTTTGTATTTTATGTGTTGTTTTGTTACTTGCTGTTTTTAATCACCTTTTACATGTTTCTTTTATAATGTTTTAAATGTGTTTCTTTTTCCCTGTCGTTGTATTTCAATGTCCTGTGTGAAGCACCTTGAATTGCCTTGTTGCTGAAATGTGCTATACAAATAAACTTGCCTTGCCTTACATACAATGACAAAAACAGAAATATTCTAAAACACCTTTGATAGGAGGTGTCTTGTGCAGCTAGTGCTTTTACTTTTGATACTTTAAAGTATGTTTTGCTGATAATGTTTTCGTACTTGCATCAAAGTGACCTTTTGAATTAGAACTTTTACTTGTAATAGAATATCTCTAATAGAAAAATCTTTATCTTTATTTATCAGTATATTGTACATACATACAACACATACTGAAACTGACCCTCTGCATTTAACCCATCACTAGCTGAACATGTAGGAACACTCCACACACTGCAGATCAGAGCAGAGGGCTACCATGGCAGGCACCTGGGGGAGCAAATGGGGGTTAAGTGCCTTGCTCAAGGGCTAATCAGCCAATAATTTCTCTGCTAGTCTGGGGAATCAAACTAGTGACCCTTAGACCACAAGCTGATTCTCCAGTCATTTAGGCCATAGCTCCCCCAATGTGGTATTTCTAGTTTTGTTTAGGTAAAACATTTGAGCACTTTTTCCAGTTAAATTGCTGGTAGTTACTTTTAATATTCAGTCAGTAATTAGTTGTATTCCATGTTTTCAGTCAATACAAATGCAGAACCCGCTGTTGTTCTCAAACTGTCTGACACTCTGAGGTGGCAGTTAGTCAGAATATCAGCATGTGGACTGTTGGACCTCACTGGCACCACCATATGTCCTTTAAATCCCAATAAACATCAGGTGAAGTCAGCAGATTATGGGTAAGAGCCATCCTACTAAAGCCTCATACACCCGTCTCCATTCACAGGTGAGCCTGAAATGCGCTTCACGGCGGGTCTCCATGGAAACGAGGCAACAGGTCGGGAGCTGCTCCTGCTCCTGATGCAGTACCTGTGTAAAGAGTACAAAGACAGGAACCCCAGAGCCCAGCGGCTGGTGGAAGGAATACGTATTCACCTGGTGCCCTCACTCAACCCTGACGGACACGAAGAAGCTTTTGAAGTGGTCAGTGATCATTAAAAAAAATCCTGTTTATGCTTAACAAAGAGAAAACAGAAGAAACAAGGTATTTCCAGTGAATCATCGTGCACTTTGTTGGTGGTATGTTTGGCTTTTACGCAGGGATCAGAGCTCAGTGGATGGACCACAGGCCACTTCACAGAGGAGGGTTTCGACATCTTCCAGAACTTCCCAGATCTGAACAACATCCTGTGGGAGGCTGAAGATAAGGGCATGGTACCGAAACTCATGCCAAACCATCATGTGCCAATACCAGAGAACTTAGAGACCAACAACTCGGTAAGAACAAGGTCATAAAACCAGAAATCAGATGGTAAATGGTGTCTTTCAGGCAGGAAATATCTAAGAAAGTTGGTAAATGTAGTTACTGTAGTGCAGGGGTGTCAAACTCATTTTCTTCCGGGGGCCACATTCAACCCAATTTAATCTGAAGTGGGCCGGACCAGTACAATAATAGCATGATAGCCAATAAATAATGACAACTCCAAATTATTTTAGCGCAAAAAATAACATTCAGTTATACCAATATTTACATTTACAAACTATCCAAACAAAAAGGGTGTGAATAACCTGAAAAAAAATGAAATTTGTTAAGAAATGTGATTACAATTTTATCAATATTCTGCCTCGATTTATCATTTCTACATATGCGTTACAGATCAGATTTTACAAAGGCAAAAAACATTCAGTAACAGGCAGAATATTTTTTAAAATTGCACTTAATTTACTTGTGACATTTTAGATTATTCACATTTTATTGTTAAAGGATAGTTTGTTCATATAAACATTTTCATAATTTAATTTTTTTGCACTGAATCAAAGAGAAAAACTTGGTGTTGTCATTATTTATAGGTTATTATGATGTTATTTTTGAGTTTGATGCCTTATCTTGCGCCTTGCAAATTCATCCCACGGGCTGGATTGGAACCTTTGGCGGGCTGGTTATGGCCCCCGGGCCGCATGTTTGACACCTGTGCTGTAGTGGAACCTAAAATCCAAGATCATTTACAGAATTAGAACAACAATATACATATTGTAATATTTACGGTGGCCCAGAGGTGCAACAGGCCAAAAAATTATCCACTAGACGAAAAAAATTATCTACTACAAGAAAAAAAAAAAGAGAACAGCCTAAAAAAATTATCCACTAGATGAAAAAAATTATCTACTACAAGAAAAAAAAGAGAACAGCCCAAAAAAAATTATCCAGTATAAGAAAAAAAAAGAGAACAGCCTAAAAAAATTATCCACTAGATGAAAAAAATTATCTACTACAAGAAAAAAAAAAAGAGAACAGCCCAAAAAAATTATTCACTATAAGAAAAAAAAGAGAACAGCCTAAAAAAATTATCCACTAGATGAAAAAAATTATCTACCACAAGAAAAAAAAAAAAGAGAACAGCCTAAAAAAATTATCCACTAGATGAAAAAAATTATCTACTTCAAGAAAAAAAAGAGAACAGCCTAAAAAAAAATTATCCACTACATGAAAAAAATTATCTACTACAAGAAAAAAAAAGAGAACAGCCTAAAAAAATTATCCACTAGATGAAAAAAATTATCTACTACAAGAAAAAAAAGAGAACAGCCCAAAAAAAATTATCCACTGTAAGAAAAAAAAAGAGAACAGCCTAAAATAAATTATCCACTAGATGAAAAAAAAAAATCCCCTATAAGAAAAAAAAGAGACCAGCCAAAAAAATTATCCACTAAAAGAAAAAAAAAGAGAACAGGCAAAAAAATTATCTACTAGCCCAAAAAATTATTCACTATAAGAAAAAAAAAAAAAAGAACAGGTGAAAAAATTTATCTACTATGAGGAAAAAAAAGAGAGCAGCCCAAAAAAATATCCACTGTAAGAAAAAAAAAAAACATCATCCACCTTTTCAATTACGGGGGCGCTGTTTACCCGAAAGGTGTCTTGCTTTAAAATTAAGACCACCACAAAAAATAAAAGGATAGGCTGAAAACTTTTAAGGCTTTCGGCTAATGTGGCTAATGCTAAGGAAGTACCCCACCGGAAGTGGAGGTCGTGCGCTAAAAAATAAAGTTATTTTAAAATATAGATATTTCCATTAATATAGTTTGCAAAGCAGTTAAATGATTAAATACGGTTCCAGTGTCTGCCCAAGGTTAGGCATGGGCGTTAAATGGTTAAGGTTAGGGTTAGGGTATGGTTGGGGTTAGTTTTCAGTGGTAAATGGCCCTTGTGTGCACTGTGTGAAGGTTCGTTGCTAAGCTAATGCTAACGCGAAAAGTTGACGGCAACTTTATGTTATTTTATTTTGAGAGGAGGAGAAGAGGAGCTTCCTGTGGAGCTCCACTATCATGGCATTGCCCATTTGTTTGCAGGTAGACCTCTCCTCCTCAACTCCAACGGAGTGTCTTTACTAACACTAGATCAAGAAGGACATTTTGTGGAGATAAAGATGTGTGCCGTGGTACCGCAGTGCCTCGGCATCTGGCAACGAGCTGAACTGTGGTACCGAGCCATGGTACGCGGTGCCGTGCTGGGGTACCTGGCACCGAGCCGTGGTACCGCGGTACGTCGCGGCACCAGCCGAGGTGCCACGGCACCTCGCGGCATCAACCGTGGTGCCGCACCAGCCGAGGTGCCACGGTACCTCGCGGCACCAGCCGAGGTGCCACGGCACCAGGTGTCGGTGTCGCAATATGCACTCGCTGTCTCTCAACAAATGGGCGATACCATGATAGTGGAGCTCCACAGGAAGCTCCTCTTCTCCTCCTCTCAAAATAAAATAATTTTAGAACTTCTTGTAGCGAATATTCATAAAAATGATATTGAATGTCAGGCAGTTGAACAATTCAACACCGTAATCACACAATTGTTTACTCGCACTGGTAGTTCACAAAGTTGCCGTCAACTTTTCGCGTTAGCATTAGCTTAGCAACGAACCTTCACACAGTGCACACAAGGGCCATTTACCACTGAAAACTAACCCCAACCATACCCTAACCCTAACCTTAACCATTTAACGCCCATGCCTAACCTTGAGCAGACACTGGAACCGTATTTAATCATTTAACTGCTTTGCAAACTATATTAATGGAAATATCTATATTTTAAAATAACTTTATTTTTTAGCGCACGACCTCCACTTCCGGTGGGGTACTTCCTTAGCATTAGCCACATTAGCCGAAAGCCTTAAAATTTTTCAGCCTATCCTTTTATTTTTTGTGGTGGCCTTAATTTTAAAGCAGGGCACCTTTCGGGTAAACAGCGCCCCCGTAATTGAAAAGGTGGATGATGTTTTTTTTTTCTTATAGTGGATATTTTTTTGGGCTGCTCTCTTTTTTTTTCTCATAGTAGATAATTTTTTTCACCTGTTCTTTTTTTTTTTTTCTTATAGTGAATAATTTTTTGGGCTAGTAGATAATTTTTTTTGCCTGTTCTCTTTTTTTTTCTTTTAGTGGATAATTTTTTTGGCTGGTCTCTTTTCTTTCTTATAGGGGATTTTTTTTTCATCTAGTGGATAATTTTTTTTGGGCTGTTCTCTTTTTTTTCTTATAGTGGATAATTTTTTTTAGGCTGTTCTCTTTTTTTCTTGCAGTAGATAATTTTTTTTGTCTAGTGGATAATTTTTTTAGGCTGTTCTCTTTTTTTTTCTTGTAGTAGATAATTTTTTTCATCTAGTGGATAATTTTTTTAGGCTGTTCTCTTTTTTTTTCTTGTAGTAAATATTTTTTTTCGTCTAGTGGATAATTTTTTGGCCTGTTGCACCTCTGGGCCACCGTATAATATCACTTAATATAAATTGATTTTGTTTTATTTATTTTTTTAATTGCCACTCATTTGTTGTCTTATTTGGGTGAAATTATTTAGTTTTTTTTTTCCCACCTGCACATTATTGTATTTTTTATTTTGTTTTTTCTTGTGCAAATACAGTACATAAATAAGACAAGAACATTGAACATTAAGCTATAACTTAAAAATTGCAATAATATAAAAAACATCAAGACATAATAATTAAACAAGCTAAAACACACGTTAGCATTGATACTACATGTTTATATTATTATGTGCAGTCTGATGGTAAAGTCTTTTTCAAGACTGACACGGCAACAAAAAAACTGATATTACACAACAGAGTACACAAGAACACCATTTACACTTTGCTAAGAATACATGGCTTACCCTCCAATATATCTGTGATCCTTATCATTTTGTTGTGTTCCAGATTGCTGTGGAAACCAGGACCATAATCTCCTGGATGAAAAACTATCCATTTGTGCTGGGTGCGAATTTCCAGGGCGGGGAGAGAGTTGTGGCTTATCCTTATGACAGTTTACGTTTCAACAAGCCTGTCGAGAGCCAGAAAAACGTCCACAGCCGCAAGAAGAGACAGTAAACACACTTACTCTGTCTACCTTTATCATGTTCTGATAATGTTTATTATCTCCTAAAGCAAGGGTGTTAAACATATAGCCCAACAAACGGTCCAGTCAGGCCCACGCGATAAATACAAAAATACATACATAAAATACAAAAGTTACGCAGAAAACATTAATCCTATTATGTATGAATTTTTAATAAACTAGTGGTATTACTAATTGGATTTTTAAATACCTTATTTCTTTAGTATAATACACTACTATTCATTGTAGTGGATTCCATGCATCATCAGTTTAACATGTAATGGTGGCAATTTTTTAAGCATAAACATGTCCATAAAACATAATGAGCTACTTTAGGAAAACCATTTTCTAGTGAATGAAATAAAATGACAAAAACCACAAGGATTAAACTGTGAACGAAGTATTCCCTACATTGTAGGTAACATGTTCTGGATTCATTAAACAAAATATCAGAGTAAGATGAGACTTTATTTATCCCACAGTGGGGAAATTAAAGTGTCACAGAAGTATTTACAGTAAAGTGAGCGTAACAAATATTACAAAACCCACAACAATTAACAGTTGGAGTCATTACTGTAAATAATGTAGCTTTAATTGAAGATCGAATAACTGTCCACTATAGTAACAGTTAAGGGTGTCATTGAGTCTTGACAAATTGTTTTGTTCATAAAGTTTAATATATATATTCAGAGGTGTCAAGTAATGAAGTACAAATACTTCCTTACCTTACTTAAGTACAATTTTTGGTTATCTATACTTTACTGGAGTAATTATTTTTCAGCCAACAATTTATTTCTACTCCTTACATTTTCACGCAATTATCTGTACTTTCTACTCCTTACATTTTAAAAATAGCCTCGTTACTCCTATTTCATTTCGCCTTGTTGTCATTCCAGCTTGTCATCGTTCAAATAAAAAAAAACTTTCCAGATAAATTGCACCAGTCAGATAGAATGAATTTGACGGTAGTTGGATGAGAAGTATAAACATTTACCATTCCAACACCCCACTGGTTTGTACGTGATCCATCACATCTGACTTTTTGCACCATTCTAATACTTATATTCAACTAGTCATCCTATCTTCCAGTCCATGAAACACGTTAATGCTCAGTAGTGCACATATCTGGTTCTTTAATACATTTGTATTGTACTCAAATGCATTCATTTTCAATGGGCATATATGCAGCTGAAACAGGTAGTCTAGTGCATCCCAAATGTTTCAACACTGACATTTTAATAAAACATTATAGTCATTATGGTGTTTAGAAAACTGTTTTTGGGGAGGTGGGGTAGTGCACTATAGGCCCCTGTGGCACCACCTCAGCTTTTGTGCTAATGGCATTTTTCCCCTTACATTTACTTTTATACTTTAGGTAGTTTTGAAACCAGTACTTTTGCACTTTTACTTGAGTAAAAAACTTGAGTTGATACTTCGAATTCTACAGAAGTCTTTTTAAACCCTACTATCTATACTTCTACCTGAGGAATGAATGCGAATACTTTGGACACCTCTGTATATATTTCATTTCCAGATGCCTGTTACCAAATGTGTTGTGCATTTGTAGATCCACTGTGATCTGGAAGTTGTAATACACATGTGTAAATGATAAACTGAGGCATAATATTGTTAAAATTCATTAATTTTCCAGGTTGTTCATGTTCACATTTTGATAATGTAATTTTACTTTTTGAGCACTAAAACAGAAAAAGAGAAACATTTAGATTTGTCATTATTTATAGGTTATTATACTATTATTTTCACTGCTCCTGCCCATTTTAGACCAGATTAGGCTGTATGTGGCCCCTGAACTGAAATGATTGTTAAAGTCATCATTGTATTTTTTTGACACCCCTGTCCTAAACGCAGCCCCTTCCTTTGCACAGCCTTTCATGAAATGTCCATGATTATATTCACCTGTAGACTCTGCATCACCCTCACAGGTATGAAGAGGACAGGTATGAAGAAGGTTTCGATGTGACAGAGTGGGGAAGGGGCTACCATGAGGAGCCAGAGGAGGACTGGAGGGGGAGGGGATACGCAGAGCCAGAGGAGGAATGGCGGGGGCACGGCTACGATCATGGGTACGACCACGGATACGACCACGGCTACAGTCACGGTTACGAACACAGAGAGGAGGAGGACGACGACAGGAGGAGGGGGGCAGGGTATCAATACACCGAGCCTGAGGATGAGCCACGGGTGACTGCAGATGAGTCCCTGTTCAGATGGCTGGCCGTCTCCTACGCCTCCACACACCTGACCATGACACACAGCTACCACGGCTCCTGCCAGGGAGACAGCGCAGGAGCAGGTCACGGCATCGTCAACAGGGCCAAATGGAAACCCATCACAGGAAGTAAGTATTAAGCATGGATTATATAACCTTTACTCATGCGCTGTACAAAAGGAGTATTTTCAGTTTTTACAATTTTGTACTTCTATTCCACCACACCCAAGAGACAAATATTGTACTTTTTACTCCATTTTATTTGTCTAACAGCTTTTTCTTGTCCAGTAAAAAAACACTGAACTCAGGCTGTCAAACTCATTTCACAAAAAAAAAAGTGAATAACCTGAAAAACCTGAAATATCTTAAGAAAAATAAGTGCAATTCCAATAATATTACACCTCAGCTCACATGCCTCAACGTTTATACATCTGTTTTACAAATCACAGTGGATCTACAAAGGCACAAATCATTTAGTAACAGGTGTAATATTGTTAAAAATTTTGAAGTTTGCAAATAAAATGAGCTTGACACCCTTTACTGTTAATATCTTTTGTTTATTTTTTGCACTTTGTAAATGCATCCCACATGCTGACACCCCTAAATTAACTGAGTCGAGAGTTCTGCCACAACTTCACCTACTTCCAAGGTGCATGGAGAAGGAGAAAGTCAAGGACTCCTGGAGTATTTGTATAGAACATCTGCTGCTGAGTCCTTGACCTGTGTTGAAGTTAAATGTTTTGGATAAACAGGATGAATTAAATCTTCCTTTATGGATTGGGAAAACTCTCCTCATTCGGCTAAATAAACTCCTTATACGCCCTCTTGAATTGGATGGAAAATGCAGAATCACAAAGCTGAAAGCAGGGCTGTTTTCTTGAACTCATGCAAAGTACTTCTTTTTTTTTTTTTTGGATTCGTGGTTCTTAGAAAACAGTAATGGTACA
Source organism: Sphaeramia orbicularis (assembly GCF_902148855.1). Classification (NCBI taxonomy): domain Eukaryota; kingdom Metazoa; phylum Chordata; class Actinopteri; order Kurtiformes; family Apogonidae; genus Sphaeramia; species Sphaeramia orbicularis. Next base: position 32,686,027 of record NC_043965.1, read on the forward strand.
AACATCCTGTAGTTCTACCACACAGTACATAGAGTCAAAATGAGCTCAACATCAGCCTTGCATAGTTTTACTTATAGTTTCAAAAATAACTTGTAATGCATTATTTTGACAGTGTAGTATTTGTACATGCACATAAGTAAATGATCTGAGTACTTCCTACCCTGAACCTACTGAGGGCCAATAGGTTTGTGTGTTGACTGAATTAGTAAGTGTTTATAGCACACTCTGGTGGACAATTTGTGCAGTGCATGTTCTGAGGTTTGTGTATCTGTATCTCCAGGTATGAATGATTTCAGCTACCTGCACACTAACTGTTTTGAGTTGTCCGTCTTCCTGGGCTGCGATAAGTTCCCACATCAGAGTGATTTGTCGTACGAGTGGGAGAAGAACAAAGAGGCAATGCTCACCTTTATGGAACAGGTAGAAGTCATTTCACAGATTTGATCTTTTGTGTTATAATGTTTGTGGTCATTCAAAGATAATGTAATGAGGAGCTGAAAGATTGTCCCGCCATAGATGCAGGATAAATAACAAAAACAAAAAATACAGACTTTAATATATATTAGTGTTAGTCCAGAATATTATAATTGGTGATTTGCTACTTCGCCCTCATTATTTTGTTCTTTGGTTTAAAGTAGAGCTACATTATTGTTCTTGTTAGTGCATTTTGTATGTGTATTGTATCAAACTGTTCTGTAAAGTATCTAAATAGACAAACCACCTCAGCTGTATTGGGCCCAGAAAATAAATAAGCCATAATGATTATTTAATTGCAACATTATTATATGAAGTATTTCTATGAGCCCTGTCCTTCAAAGTAACTTCACTTCTTCATATAGTAACACTGAAATTACTACTCTGTACATTCCATATATATTTTATATCTGGAAGTACACCTTGGCAATAATGAATCCTTTCTCTGCAGCTCTTCTTGATTCTTGATTTGCCATTTTGAGCTGTATAAATACATTTGACCAGACTAGACTTCGAAGAAATACTGCTTTAACCCATAAAGACCCAAACAGCCACTGGCAAACAAAAGCATCTACTGATCTAAACTGTTTAATACCTGTTGATCCACTAATCCTATCAATACATATAAGTAATTGGTGTAAAACACAGTTTGTCATCTTTTCATGGTCATCAGATATGACCCATTTGGATGTTCAGAGGCTCCGTGGTGAACGTGGAAACACAGTCATTTTCTACAACATTGATTCACCAGTAAAACCCATGGAGTTGGATCAACGAAAGTGGATAGACACACTTGGTTTATGTTCAGTTAAAGATATATTTGCTGAAAAAGTAACTTTTTCTTCAGCTGTCTCTGTTCTGTCATAATAACCTTTGAATAAACTCTGAGTTTTCATGAACATCTCAATTAAATATAGTAAATTAAATAGAGGAAAATCCGTGGTTTACAGTGAAAAATGCCAAATACAGAGGATAATATTATAATAAATGGTGAAAATTCACTTAGAAAAGATTAAACATAGAGAACATTTCAATTGGGAACTGCCACAAAAGTAGCACTGGGTCTTTATGGGTTAAATATGCCAAAATGCATTTAGAACATGGAAAGTGAACATGGTAGTTAAATTATTTGTTTTTCTTCCCAAGGTGCATCGCGGCATCAGAGGTGTTGTCAAGGATCAGCAGGGGAACCCCATAGCAAACGCCACAATTTCTGTGGAGGGGATAAATCATGACGTCACCACAAGTCAGTAAATAACTCATAAAGCTGTTGAAGATTTTAATTTTTTTACGATTAAATTTTTTTTTACATAAAATCAAAATGTCCTCTCTTTGCTGTTGTAGGTCCAACAGGAGACTACTGGCGGTTACTGAACCCAGGAGAGTACCGTGTGACGGCACGAGCTGAGGGCTTCTCTCCTGTGACCAAGCTCTGTGTGGTGGGATACCAATCAGGAGCAACCGCCTGCAGCTTTAACCTGGCCAAGTCCAACTGGGACCGCATTAAACAGGTGAGACAACACTGGCCTGAAACAACACTCCACCCTCACTTTGGTCCCACATTGAGATATTAACCCATAAAGACCCAAACATCCATCACCAACCAAAACCACCTACTGATCTAAACTGTTTAATAGCCGTTGATCCACTAATCCTAATAATCCATGTAAATAATTGGTGCAAAATACAGTTTGTCTTTTCATGGTCATCAGATATGACCCATTTGGACATTCAGCGGCTCCGTAGTGAACCTGGAAATACTGTTATCTTCAACAACATTGATTCACCAGTAAAACCCATGGAGTTGGATCAATGACAGTGGATGGAAATGCCTGGTTCATGTTCAGTTAATGATATCTTTTACTAAAAAAAAGTAACTTTTTCTGCAGTTTTCTGTTTTTAATGATAACCCTCAACTTTAATCTGAGCATTTATGAACATCTACATGATCAGTAAATTAAATACAGGAAAATACCTGATTTATATTGATAAAGTGCAAAATACAGAAGCTAATATTATAATAAATGGAGATAAATTGCTTAAGAAAGGTTAAATACAGAGAAAATTTGGGAACTGACACAAAAGTAGCGCTGGGTCTTTATGGGTTAAAATATCTTCTGGAACTTGTCAAAAATCTAAAAATCAGGTTAAAAGAACCACAATTTTAACAGCCACATTCAATCAGTAATGTTTTCAGTTTTTTATCATCTCAAAAACATTTCCAGAATCAGAGGGATAATGTCTAAACCAGACTTGGAGAGACTCACCCATGCATTTATGTCTAGCAGGTCAGATTACTGTAACCACCTACTCACAGGGCTCTCAAAATAAGTTCTAAAACAGCTGCAGTATGTTCACAATACTGCTGCATGGGTCCTGACTATAACCTGGAAGTACAAACACATCACACCTGTTTCTCAGAGAAGACTTGAAAACAGCACTGCTTGTGTACAAGTCTCTTCGTGGTTTAGCACCACAGTATATCTGACATGCTGCTGCCATATGAACCATCCCGAACTCTGAGAGCTTCAGGAAAAGTCAGACTGCTGAACTGCTCCACCTCCAATACACTGCCCCCATGGACTGTCCACCATGCACCTAAACAGAATCATGATGCTGCAACGTCACAATGCACCTTTATTTCATTGTTATCGTTGCTCATGCTGCTGCTACATGCACCATCACTTTACACTATACTGTTGCTACATACTGTGAAATTCTGCACATATTAAGAAGTTATTTTATTATTTTCTATTTTGTTTTCACATTTCATGGTAGTTTTTATTCTACCCTATTTATCTTTTATATATTTAGAATTTATTCTTTTATCTTCTTTGCTACAAAACCAAGACCTGGGTAATTATATTTTGGTCTATCATGTACTTTTGATCGAATGACAATAAAACAGAGTCTGAAGTGTCCAGAGTCAGAAGTAAACAAGGAAAAGTACAGTTTTATGCAGCTAAAATCTGGAATAGTCAAGTCCCAACTCTGACAATGGTAGTCTAAGCTGAAAACATTTTTTTAGCTTTGAATATGCCAACTGAAATGGTTTTATCTGCACTTTTATTTTAATTCCTTAATATTCTGTTATATTTTACAGTTCTTAATCTTTGTTCTTGATCATGCATTTATAACTTGTCTTATTTTTATAAAGCACTTTGAAATACCATGTTTATGAATTGTGCTGTACAAATAAACTTGTCTTTCCCTCTCTGCAGATCATGGCCCTCCATGGCAACAAGCCTATCCGCCTGATCACTCAGGGCAACACCAGAGTGCAGTACGCCACAAGTGTTAACAGCAACAGGCGTGTAGTTGGAAGCAACAATGGGTATTCCACAAATTCACAGGTCAGCCCAGATCGGTTGAGGCGGCTCAGAATAGCTCGTCTCCGCCGCCTTCGCCAGCAAAAATTAATGAGGTTAAGATCGACGACAACATTACCCCCAACAACCACAATTCCCACAACTCCAGAGACCACAACTTCCTGGTTTGACTCATGGCCGATAGGGGAGGGTCAGTCCTCAACACCCGGTGGGTTCACAGACTCCATCCTAGATTATAACTATGAGTACAAGATTGATGACTATTAAATCTAACACGTGTCCTGTTCCTATAAGCACACTCTCCTACTTATAGTGCTAACCACAATGTTGATCAAGAGGAACTCACTTTGAATGAAATCCAAGCAATGAAATTCAGAGTCAGTTCTTTCAATGTAACTGTTCATTGTGTATAGAAAATGTATCTATTTCTTACACCTGTAAAAAAAAAAGTCCCTTTCCGTAAATGGACTTATTAATTAATAGTAAACTGGTCACATTGCATTGTTAGGGTCTGTTATTCAGTCTTTTTATGAATGCTTTTTGCTTCATAAAGAGATCTTTATTGTGGATGCACATTAAAATCATGACATGTTTTACTTCACAACAGTTGATTATTTTTTACACCATCTTCATTTGTGACAGATTTTTACAGTATGAACAGGAATCACTGAAGGTCTGATAAAAAGCATTTGTTCAAAGTTGGTAACAGGAGAGGAAATGGAGTTTTCTGTCATGATGTTTCCTCAGACACAGCTGAGGTAGAGTTATTTTTCAAATAAAGGCTTGTTAACAAACAGCATGTGTCTTTCCTTAAGCACCGTTGGGTTTTGTAATGAGACTACTGAGAAACCAGCTGTAAAACTGTGAAGACTACAAAAGACTCATTTTTGGCTCAGTGCTCAAGTGGTGTTAACGTATACGAGTAGTGTCCGATAACTGTCATCTTTTTGTGTGAGGATGTTAACCCTTAGTGACTGATGTTCATCTCGCTCTCTTCATCCTCTTCATTGGAGAAGGCAGAGAAGCTAACTGGCTCGCATTCAAGAGTGCGTAAATTGACGAGGCATGCTGTTTGAGTGCTGCTGAACTCTGGGATAGTTACCAAAAGGACTTCTTGTCCAGCTGGACCTGATAAAAAAAGAAGATAAATAAGATTAACACAATGTAGGAGGTGTTTTCAAACTGAAATGAGTCTAAGGATCACATACTTATTATTTCTGATCACTCACACCACTGCATCAAGAATCATTTACTCATAAGTGACAGGACTACATTGACTTTTTTTTGCCAACTTCTGTAAAAAGGAAGTCATATATATATTTATGGGTATTTTTGATACCAGTCCAGCTTTTCCTGATAAGGGGTTATAAATTTCAGTCTACAGTTGTGACCATTTTGGGCATCTTTCAAATTTCCACAATATCTATGTCCATAACATGTGGATTCTCTGCAGGTACTCCAGCTTCCCCCCACTCCCCAAAGACATGTCCCTTAATAGGTCAATTGGTCACTATAAAATTTCCCATAGGTGTGAATGTGACAGTGAAAGGCTGTTCATCTGTATATGTCAGTGATGAAAGAGTAACATGACCAAAGCGTACCCCACCATCGCCTGCTGGTAGCTGGGATGGACCCCAGCATTCCCACAGCCCTCCTGAGGATTAAGTGGTTTGTAAAATGAATGAATGAGTGCATGAACACAGCGCATACAGACCTTTAATGAGCTTGGAGTCAAAGCAGGGGGCGTTGCCACTGAAATAAACATGGGGACATTCTTCCAGGATAAAGGGATCTTTTTGATAAAATGGGTAGCAACCTGAGAGAAAAAATAAGTTTCAAGTAAGTAATAGAAATTAGTAATAAACCAGAAGATTTGTCTTTTCTGTTTAACATGTCTAACTAACCTAAAGTATCAGGTGCAGTAGGGGCCAGGTGTCTTAGCCGCAGTGTTTCTTCCAGTATTTCCAGGTGACTGTTCATGCTGCTGTACCTCTGAATGTCACTTACATTCTGGCCTGACGTGCCCAAGAACCTTCATCAAAATACACAAACACAGGACCATAGATATCTGCCGTCATTTGGACTCAACATCAAATGCATGAGAGTGAAGGGTGTGATGCGGCTCACCTCACTCCATCAATGTTAGCCTGGTATGGGTTGGAGGCCCGCTGCATTGTGGGATACACAGAGGACAGAGGGAACATGCAGCGGTGGAGGGGCTGCTGTGGGAGGGTGTAGTTGGTGGGGTCATACTGGCCAGGCATTACATCCACTGGAACAGAGGTCTGGAACAACAGAACTCAATGACCTTCTTATCACTATGACTTATTTTAGCTCATAATGAGGTTTCTCACACCTGCCTCGAGCCACTACAGACGTGGATTCTAACTCTGTTAAAGGTTTCTACTTACAATGGCCAAGACACTTTCTTTAATGACTTTTCTTAAATGAACGATTTAATATTTCCCCTACAAAACAGGACAACATAATTTGGGATATTACAGTTTCTCATAACTTGAGGTTCCTGCATTTAAACAACATCTTTAGGAATCATAAAATCATTAGAATTCAAAATCAGATAATAATAGATCTTATAATCAATTAATCATCCCTGACTGTTAACTGGCCAAGTGTTTCAAGACACATGGATATCGTTGAAAAAACGTAAACTGCCATCTCTCCCAACCTAAAATTTAAGTAAATATAAATGAAATTGTATGTACATGTACATACATATAATGCATAACTACTGACCACCAGCTGAAGCAGCAGCTCATCCAGCAGACGCATCGCCTCCACACTGCCAGCCTGAGTCTTCTTTGTAAGGTACTTTGGCTATACACAAAAAAGGGTAGAGCAGAACTTTCTATTAAACTGAGCTATTTCATGACTTTTATAAGTAAATTAAGGCTAAAGCAGTCCTAGTTACCTTTGTTGATGCATCCTTATCCTGGGTGCTTTGACTCAATAGGTTTCCAGCCAGTAAAACCCTGGAAATTGTAGCTGCCCCTCTCTGCTCCCCCTGGTCACCCAGCTGACCAGTTACCATATCAATCAACAACTGTAGCCCCAGCATGCTGTCGGCATGAGTACTGCCTAGACCAAGTCCTGAGGCCAGGAGCACAAACCTGCACATTGGATAACAGGATTAGAATTTATGGAAACTTAATGCTGGGTTTTCAACTATGTTAGTATGACAGTTTACTTGTCAGAGGCGAGTGTAGGTCTTGCAGTTTGCAGTGGAAGACTAGCTGTGCAAAAGTCCTCTACTGTGAATTTTCCATCATTCGTTTCAGCTCCATATATTGCAATAACACTACCTACAGACAGAGAGAGAAAAGCATACAATGACATGAGACACTGTTCATCCAGTGTTTACTATTAATTATATAGACTGTGGCTGCCAGCTTTATGTTACTGGAGTGTGACTGATGCTTTCACTTTCAGTCTCACACTGTTCAAACTATGCTCACACCAAAATACTAACAGTGGTGATACAGTGGTGGTTACATCAAGGAAACATTCCTCAACTGCCTAACAACATGACAACCAATCATGACAGAACATTCGTCTTCTAATCAAACCTTGCCCTCCAACTGGATAACTGGTGAGGCATGTTGAGAATCATAAAAATAATGAAAAGCACCAAACTATGAAAATTCATTACTAAAAAGTATTCAGCATAGACTTTTAAAATAGAAATTCATGACAAACATTCTGAATTTTGGTGAGTTGACATGAAAAAAGAGTACTGTCTTAAATCCTGCTGGTGAATAAATGGTGAATTATGAGCACAGTTCAGTTAACATGCATGTCATGCCAACTGCATCAAAATTTCAATCCAGTCAGTAACCCAGAGTTGGCAAACCTGGTTCCACCATAGTCGCTTAATGAACTAATAATATCATGGTGCTGAGCCTCATCTTGTAGTAATGTATGAAACTAACCACACAACATTCAACACACACGTCACAGTTGGGGTCATGTAACTGCTTTGACTGTGAGATTCACACAATGCATGAGTGTCAGACCCTGAACCATCAGTCTCTTAAACCACTAGTCACAGCTGCAATAGAGAAATCCACCCAACTCAATGAGACAAGCTTATTATCAATGCTGACATTTTCTCTACAGGTTGCCTGCTAACTGTTTTGTGGGTATTTTGTGTCACTGTTGAAAATTATTTTATGTGAATCACCCCAATGTTTTTTTTTTTTTTCTTAATTTAACATTTTTAATTTACATCTTTAAATGTACCAAACTCTCGATGGGAGACATACAAATTATGTTGTACACACATTGAACAATGCAGGACAATTGGAAAAAAAGAAAAAAGGAACTAGCAAGGCTACTTATTTACTAATTAAATATGTATGGCACTGAATCAGGGAGAAACGAAAATACACAAAAGTGCATGTTATTAAAGTAATAGATATTTAGGAACATCTTCACATAAGAGGATTAAATTTTTTGTTTGAGTCCTTTAAGAGTAACAAAGATGAAAACAAGGCTCTTAGCTCAATTTTCAACACACTAAGGGATGGATTTTTATTTTGCCATTTAATTTTATGAATGTGGTATTTACCCATAATAATTATTATGTTATAAGTTCTGAAGCACTCCTTTGGCAAATTATTATTGTCATACATTACTTACTTACTGCATTCAAGTGAGTTACTTTATAAATTTAAGTTTTCATCCAGTCTACTGTCTTTCCAAAAATTGGTTACAAATGAACAAGAGAAAACTAAGAGATCAATAGATTCCTCTTTCTGAGAGCAGAATCCACATGGCTCCACCTCAAAACCAAAACGTTTTATAAACATTGCTGCTGCTGGGTAATAATTTTGAATTGCATTTCTTTCACTTTGGGGGGTATAGGTCATTTCATAAATTTAATGTGTTTACTCATTAACCACCCTCACAATCACACCATGTTTACCTACTTTAAGAATATTTTAGAGATTAAGATTTAGAGATTTTTACAGTTTATAGATTTATTCACATTTAGCTCTCTTTGTTTTAATGTTGTGTCCTATGTACAACAAGCTGCTCCAAGCAAACTGCACCAGTTATATTAGTGAGGTTGTTTATTTTGTGTTGTATGACTGAGAAAGTCTTATGACTTAAGAGAAAAAATCCTAACCTGTGACACACTTGTCTCTGTCTATTTTGCCCTCTAGTTTGATTCTCTGGAGTTCATCTTCCAGGATCAGCTCATCATTCTCGCTGATGTATTTGACTCGTGCAGGCTGAGGCAGGAGATTGTGCTGGGAAACAACAAAAACCAACACAAGCTATAACACACTGAAAATACTAGCAACTGATTACATGTTATATGGAAAGTATATATTAAACTGGAGAATTTGGTGACTGCCAACCTCCTCGCTGATCTCCTTCAGGATTGATGGCTGCAACTCCATACGCTTGAACAAAGTTCCCACAATGCAACACTGTTCTCCTGTCTGAAGATCACACAGCTTCCTAATAAGTACATCTGATCCTGAAACAAACACAAATCAGTGATAAGTAAACAGAAAACATTTAAGTTGAGAGTAATGAAAGATGAGTATCCTGATCTCACCCCACTTGTGCTGAGCCCTCTCTGTTAATAAGGGCCTCATCTGCATGAGCCGTGCTGCATAAATATGAGCATACTGACGACTGAAGCTCCTTTCTCCAACTCCATAGCACTCAGAGCAGGGACTGTAAGCCGGAGATACCCTTTCAAACACCGCCACCTGGTCCTCAGATGCCGGGCGACAGAGCAGGGAAGAGCCTTCCTTCTGGGCGCTTAGCTCGGAAAACATGACTGCAGCGAAGAACAGGGGAGGGAACCAGAGACGTATCTTTTCTGTTTGCAAACTTCATAAGTAAAGAGTACGCATAAGTGGTTTCGTTTGCTAATTAGCGAAGCTAATGGTGCCAGAATAACTTCAATGACAGCTAGCTAGTAATCTACTGTTGTGCTGGAGGAGCTCTTCTAAAACAAAGTCTGCATTTAAACTAAAAAAGTAAACAATTAATAGACCTTACCTCTTTTAAGTAATCGTCTATTGTCACCTGAATAAAGCTGAGTATTATGTTAAACAGAAATAACGTCCGTGTTGCTCTTTTTCGTCGAGAAAACACACCAATTCCCGCGAAATCACTCGTCCTATTTTTTTCAATGACGTCACAAACTCTCGCGAGAAACTACATAGGGCAAGAAAATGCCTCATCGAATATATCGATATAACAAAAAACACTATGAAATATAATTTGTGAGATAAATTAGCAACTTGGGAGAAAATATTTACATAAATATCAAAACATTAAGGTTTTAAAGACTTTAAAAACTAAGTTGTCTCTACTGTCGCACAGGAAATACGTCACGGATTTTGAATACACCGTCGCATTTTATTCAAGTCACAATAGCATCGCGGCAGGACGGCAGGTCGCCATTTTCGAAGCTCTTTGTGAGCCACTGCCCCCAAACAGTTACTCCACCAGCCCGCCTTCTAGGGATTTGATTCGGCATTTTAAAATGCAGGGAAACAGAGGACCACAGCATAACCACGGCCCCAACCGCCAGGGTGGTTCCGGAGACCAGAAAAAGCCCGGTGGAACCAACACCAACGGGCAGCAGCCTGAGCCTAGTGAGACGACCAGCCTGAATGAGGCCTTAACCCTGGACCTGCAGAGCTTCAGGAAGCCGGGAGAGAAAACCTTCACTCAGCGCAGCAGGCTGTTTGTGGGAAACCTCCCAAACGGAGTTACCGAGGAAGATCTGGAGAAACTGTTCTCCAAGTACGGAAAGGCCAATGAGGTTTTTATCAACAAGGAGAGAGGCTTCGGCTTCATTCGGCTGGAGACCAGGATTATCGCGGAGATCGCCAGAGCCGAGCTGGATGATACTCCGTTCAGAGGCAGACCCATCCGGGTGAGGTTTGCAACCCACGGTGCAGCTCTATCAGTGAAGAATCTGCCAGAGTTTGCGTCAAATGAGCTGCTTGAAGAGGCTTTCGCCGTGTTTGGTCAGATAGAAAGAGCTGTAGTGATAGTGGACGACCGGGGGAGGCCCACTGGGAAAGGAATAGTGGAGTTCACCTCAAAGCCAGCTGCAAGGAAGGCTTTGGATAAGTGTAGTGATGGTGCCTATCTCCTCACAGCGTTCCCTCGACCTGTTACTGTTGAGCCCATGGAACAGTTTGATGAAGAGGAGGGACAATCAGAAAAACTTATGAACAAAAACCAGCAGTATCACAAAGAGCGTGAGCAGCCACCTCGCTTTGCTCAGCCGGGCTCCTTTGAGTATGAATATGCCATGCGCTGGAAAGCTCTGATGGAGATGGAGAAGCAGCAGTATGAAATGGTGGATCGAAACATGAAAGAGGCTCAGGAGAAACTGGAGGCAGAGATGGAGGCAGCCAGGCACGAGCACCAGGTGATGCTGATGCGACAGGATCTGCTGAGGCGTCAGGAGGAGCTGAGGAGGATGGAGGAGCTCCACAGTCAGGAGGTGCAAAAGAGGAAACAAGCAGAGCTTCGCCAGGAGGAGGAAAGGCGGAGGCGAGAGGAGGAGCTCAGGATGCGCAATGAGGAGATGATGAAGAGGCAGCAGGAGGGCTTCAGAGGCAACTTTTCTGAAAACAGGGAGCAAGACATGAGGATGCACATGGGGGGTCATGGGATGCCCATGAACAGAAACTCACTGGGCGGAAATTCAGGTCCTTCTGGAACTCCTGGCATGGCTTCAGAGAATGCCCTGCCAGGGCAGGGTAACAACATGCCCGGTGGGGGACAGGGGGGCTTCCCTAGAGGCCTCCCTGGGCCTGGGGACTATGTACCACCAAACAAGCAGCGCAGATTCTGAACCGTTTCCCTTTTCCCTTTTCATACTCACTGAATTTTAAAGTTCACATAGTGAGGATTACTGTTGAACTTTGAAATGTTGCATGTATTTTTCTTTTACTGTTTTTTTTATTTGTATTTTTGCATTATGTTTTAGTACTAAAATGTCAAAATCTAAGAAAGCCATGTGTTTTACTTTATTTGTCATAATAATGTGTTTTTCATAGGGATAGAAAATGTTCTTGTCCTGAACATGTTGACTTTTCTGGAATAAATTCATGATTCCCTAAGAAACTTGTTTCATTTTTAGTAAACACACACTTAGGAATTTTATGCTGGAAAAATAAACTACAGAGACATTTTTAGCTTGATTATTGTAAACTATATGGCACAACAGGGAAGACCTTTGATTCATGGTACTGAATCATTACAGTCTTCAACAGGTACTGCTTAAGTTATGGATTAATCTGAAAGACAATAAAGTGAAATATAATTATGTATCTAAATAATGTCACCAGTATAATGTCCCTCATCTCAACTGGAATGTGGTAAAGAGTAAACACTACTGCATATGAGTATAGCAAAACTTAAGTTTTCCATTATTTATAGCCAGTGTCATTATGATTTAGTTCAAGGGATCAAAGGTATTTACAGGCACAGCAATATTTGTAGTCTGTTTGCTTAGTGACATACACAATCACAGGTGTAATTGCCACAATCTATGTCTACACTCGGTAAACACACTTGTCTGTTTCCTGCTATGATGAAGCAAAATACTCAGTAAAGGCTTAATTCTCTTCTGGGAAGTTCAGTCATTAAGGTGTGACCCAGGCTCTATCCACTCAGCTGGTTTCCACAGTGGGTTCAAGTTTTTCACTAACTAAAATGAAGCAGAGTCTGAAAGTTGACAACCACAGTTTTCAGTGACCCTGAGATCAATGACACCTGCATGCCTACACAGTGACAGCAACTACAGCATACATGAACAGAGCATTGAGAAATGAAACACTTGCTCCTGTACTGTTAGAATTAGACAAAAGCAGTGGCAGCCTGTTGAAACAGTAAGTTACAGTTTTGATCCTTTTTAACATTTTGGAGATTTCTGTCATGTTTCCTGTTTTGGTACATACAGAAAAAACATTTCTCTTGAATCATCATTACATTAACTTGTTTATCTACTTAAAAAAAATACATGCGTTGTAAAATATTGCCTTTAAATAATTCAGAAGCTTTGATATTCGCTTGTTTAGTTCAGTAATCTCAGCTGTCTAAAGGTCTATTTTTATGTTATACATCTTCAGCGCAGTCTGGTGTTTGGGTTTCATGTAGAAACCTCTCATCTTTTGACCTGAAATGATGATGAAACCCAAATAGACCACGAAGAGAAAGTCTGGTTTGTAAACAAGTGCTGCAGAAAGTAGGTTTCTGAAGCAGTTTCAACTTGCATAACAGCTAAAGGCCTTTGTCTGTGCCACAATATGAGAGTGTGTATGGTAGGATTATTTCACAATCGTTAGTGTCACAGAGGACCAGCAGTTTCACATGTGTCAGTGTGTCTTATGGCAAGAGTTTTATTCAGTATAATTTTTATCCAAAAATGTAAAAAAAAAAAAAAAAAAATCAAGAAAAACAACTCAGAAAATCAGAAAATCTAATTCAGTAGCTTATTGTTAATCATGTCAAAAGAGCCATCTGCTGTATGTGTCACCATCACTAATGAATATGATAATAAATGCAGATATGGGAAGATGTGTTTAATCTCCATCTAGCTGTTTTATTTCCTCACAGACTGTTCCCAGCTGATAGTTAACCTGAGGAAACTACCCTTCACCTGTATCAGAGTCCAAATGTCAAGATAATCTTCTTGCTCCACAAGTCAGTACAATAAGCATTCCATAACTAACGACAGTCCACTGGGTCATAAAGAGTGGTGTGGTGCGTGTTATCTGGATGTGAAATCAGCGATTTGTTGGAACTATATTCTTCAATTAGAGACTCTTTTTAAGAAAAACTCCACTGGAGGGATTTTCTGTGTTTGGTGTTCCCATTTCAGTATCAATCCTGAAAGTTTGGCTTTCCAGAATCCATCTTGGAAGAACAATTTGCATTTTTGTGTAAATTTGCAGGTTTTCCATATATTCATTTTCTGAACTTGCTTTATCCTTACTAGGGTCATGGGGGTCACTGGAGCCTAACCCAGCTACTTATGGGCGAAGGCGGGCCACACCCTGTCGCCAGTTCATCGCAGCTTGGTTTTCCATATAGTTTGTCTAAAAATTCTATGCATTCATAAATGTAATATCTAAGTAAAAATGTGTTTAAAGTGCTTATTTCTAATCCAAATGTGCTAATTCTGTGTGTGGTGAATTGAAAGATTTCATTTTGAGGTTAACTCATAAAAGAAAATGCATAGTCACAAGAGTTTTGCTAAGCTCATGAAAAATACACATTTTAGAGACATAACACTCATACAGGGACCATTATACTCCACAGTGACTACTGTTAGATTTTTAGTACATTTTGCTCATAATACTCATACTTTTACTTAAGTAGTGTGTTGAATGCAGATCATTTACCTGTAGTGGGGTACCTACTTGTAAATTTTGACTTTGCTCATCATTTCACAATAGTTCAACAGTGAAAGAAAGAATCTAAACAAAAATAATAACAATATATACAAGACAGCATTTTATTTTAGTGTAAATTCTGCCTCTTTACAAAGTTGTTCATTATAAGCTATTACATTTTATTATAAATCCATCTTCATTATTTTAGTCATGCATATTTTTCACATTTGTGGGCACCTTATAAGTATCCATTTACATTTACATGCACACACTACTGATAATGTCCTCATATTGCTTAGAACTACTATAATTCAGGACATAATTCACTTTTTTTACAAGAGGGATTTATTGTGCAAAACATTCCACTCTACATTCTAAAACTCTTTATTATTATTACGAGCAGTCATAGTAAATGTTAAATTCAGGTAACTGAAAATGGAGCTTTGTGAAGCACGGTGTGACCAATTTGATCATTCTTAAAAAAGGAATTTAAATGCATGCATATAAAATATTATATGTATTTAAAACTACAACAATATAAGCAGGCTTTCTGTTTAATGCCTTTATCTGCTCATGTGCCCTTTGCATAATAAAGAATGTCATTTCTGGAATTTCATCCTGGAATTTCCCCTTGTGGGACTGATAAAGGCATATCTTCTGTGGAAGATGTGGATGTCCGCTTGGCATTTCCATAAAACCTTTGTGATTCCTTGTATAAACGGTACTGGCAGTCATAAAAAGTTGGTGCCGGAGCACTCTGTTTAAGTGAAAATAAAACAAAGTAAGAATGTAATACTTAAGATATGAATAAACACTTACATTCATTTGTACACAGAAGATAAAACAACAAAAATGATCATTTCATTGCTACATATGACACAGATATTGAACGCATACACTCATGCAAATATTGATTTGACTTTTTTACAGGTGAATATTCTGCATTAAACAGTTTTAAGTGTGTTGGTCAAGTTACAATATTCTGCGTGACTTATCAGCTTATGAAAGAACAAAGAACATCTGCATATCTGACCCATTTCTTCTTGTCTTTTTCACCATCTCTGTTTATCTCAATTTGAAATGTGTTTGGAACTTCGCCCTGATAGCTGCAGTCCCCTTGTTACATGACTGTGGGACCTTGGTTGTCTGTTTTATGCTGGCTTTGGCCTTGACAGACGATAAGAACTTTAATTAAAGTTAATCTTACATTTTGTAAGGGAATTGATCAGTCATGATGTCTTGGTGTGGACCATTCACATCTAACACATGAACAGCAATGCTATTTACATGGTTTAAAGTTCATTTTGAAACATAAAATATCATATACTGTATATATATATATATATATGCTTATTCATCTGTAACCTTGAAACAATAAAAATAAAATGCTGCCAGATGTTTACCTCACATCACTCCGTAAGTATCTAACAGTTTAATCAGTACCAATGCCCAAACTTAAGGTGTTTCAGTGATTGTATAGCCAAGATTAGACCAAATAGCTGCAGGTGAACAGGTGGGTGCGGCTATTATTATGGATTTTCCTGTAGTTTCTACTGACTATTTGTATCCCTCCAGCAACACTGTCATAATCTTTCCCATGTTAATTATCAGACAGATAAATTGATCATCCAGAGCAAGGATTGGTCAGCCCGTGCATCAGACCAGATAAGAAACCTCTGACATCACAGAAACTGTGACGTTGATTCAGGATGTTCCTCTAACTGTAACACTGTTGGTCAGAGAGATAGAGAATAGGAGAGAGGGGATAGAACACAACAGAGCACCTCTCACTCACCTCTTCTGTCTAATGTATCTTTTAATTGGGCACCAGTGCTTAATATACACTCCATTTTAGTCTGCCCGAGGACCCTGACTTTTTCTTGTTGTTGTTGTTGAACAATTCCCAGGAATAATGATCCGTTTGGCTGCCTTCATTATTTTCCTGTACTGTACGGTAAGTTTCTTTAAAAGGGATCCATTGTCTGACAATATACTGTTACACACTGCAATAGTCAAGCATTTATTCTTTTATAGTCACCCTCTAAAAACTGAAAATCGTTATTAGATCTTTTGTAATCTATGAAGAACAAGAGGGGAAACACCCTACATGTGATAAAATGTTAAAAAAATAAAATAAAATAATGTATTTGCTTGTGCATGATTGTTAAAGCATAAATGTCTGTTAGTAATTTTTTGTTTAACAGTATGAACAAAAACACTCATGACTTGTTAAAATTTTAGCTCATGTAGTTAATGCATAAAGGCAGTAGTAAGTATGAACACACAACTTTAATGTGGTTAAAGATAGTTTCAACAAGTCAGCTAAAAACTGCAAATATCCATAATATGGTAATTAATCATACTTGGAAACATAAGCTACAATAAGAAAGAAAGAAAGAAAGAAAGAAAGTGTAAATTATATATATGTGTGTATATATATATATATATATATACAGATATATGTTGGTGACTATCTTTCCATAAATTAATGTTATTATTCTTTATAGTCAAATCTTTAACATAAAGTACAATTTTAAATCAACAATTTTATGATCTTACCCATTTTTATTGTAATATGTTCACATCTGAATCACTGAATTTACTTTCATTTTGTCTGTAAGTATTCTGAAGTGAAAAAGAAATTATGTGCAAATAGTAAAAAAAAAAAAAAAAAAAAAAAAAAAAGGAGTCTTTTTTGCCTTTAATTTTTTTTTTGTTTACAAATATTAGAGGAACACGCTTGAATCATAATTCTATTTTTATGTGATAGTAACTCAGAAATCTAATGATAAATATCAATGTGAATGAATAAATACCTGGGTAATTTAAAATTTTGCGTGTTTTCTTATGTCACAAAAATGTTCTGTTGTAATTAATGTTGATCATGTCCAGCATATTAAACATGAACATAACTGGACACTTTTTGAAGTGGTTTTAAGCAGCTGAAATTACAGGAAGCAGAACTAAATCATGAAGATGCTACTGAGATATTAATGAGTCCTAAAAATAAATGAATTAAGAACATGATCAAGACCTAAAACCTAGCTGTGCTGCTTGTTGCACTAGAAACAAATGCATTTTAATGTAAATCAGTCATTTTTTCATGTTTCCTCCTTCATTCTATCACTCATGTTATTTCTTATTTTTCATTTCAATGCAGGGTCTGTCAGACGCACAGCATGAGCCAGGCCACTGCGTTTTCTATGAGGAGTGTGGTCTTAACCCGACCCTGAATGGGACCCTCATTACTCCTATTGTCCCCTGTCTCAACTACAGCCCAGCCAGACCCATACGAGGGGAGCACTACAGGAGACTCAAACAGGTCTGTGGATAGAGGATTAAAAGTTCAATCAGATTTATCGGCTTATCCTAATAAACCTTTGTAAAGCTTCTGTTTGTCTCTGAATTAAAAGGCAGCATTGTTCATGTTGCGGACCGGAAATTACTATTTACTTGTAACTGCAGTAAAAGATTCAAATACATGTAAATATAATCAGTCACATTTATAGAGACAAAAACATGCAATTAAGTTACCATTACAGATTTTAGCAGTTGATTTTATTCCCCTTACTATTTAATTCGAAGACTTTATTCATATTTATACATGAAAAATGCGTTACAAATGAAATTTATAATTATTAAAATCAACAATGAATAGAAATCGCAGCAAGGTTACTCACACTGGTAAAACTGAAACATGTACCAACGTGTGATCTTAGAGGGATTGAAATATTCACAAAGAAAACATTTAGAACAAATATTATGAGATCCTGTATGTCTGTCAGAGGAGTAGATCTCTGGAACAGCTACAGAGATGAGTTAAAACTAAGTACCTCCTTGTCTCACCTTAAAAAACATTTATAAATATGACTCTTAATAGATATGAATTTCAAGTCTGAAGTTTGTTTGCAACATTTAATATTTATTTTAGCCTTCAGATTGTTTTCCTTGTTGGTGTGTGAATATGTTATGTTTGTAAAATTTGAGGATGTGCTGTAAGATAATGTATAAAGGGTAGATAAAATAAGCATAACTCTTCAGCCTACTCTTTTTCTGTCTGACTGTACAAATTAACTATTTAATTAGTGAAGTTTCTATTATAAATTTTGGTGTCATGGAGTGATTTGTTGGATCTATGGACTGGATGGATCTGTGGCTTGTGTTTGTTCTTCAGACTGAAATAGAAAAAGACGAAAAAAAAAAAAAGAAGAATAAAGTTAATAATTGTGTTATTTTGACCAATTTGGGCCGTAACACTGAGTTGTAAGAAAAGAAATAGGTATTAATAATTTATAAATGATACATGAAATACATGAAAAGAAAACTGTTATTTAATGAAACCTGGGATATTACATGACAAAATACGTTCTATTTCAATGATAAATCAACGAACTACTGTTATTTACTGTTACTTCACATCCTGTTATTTATTATATGACTACATAAAGTTTATTGATTAAAAAAAATAGAAATAATGATTTGTAAAGATGGGATATTGAATAGTAAATATATTTTAAAGATACTGAAAAGAACTGATTTGAATCACACTCAAATCTTAATTCAAGTTATAATTAAAAACATGTGATAAATACTAGTCGACTTTAGTATATCTAAAAACTGATGCTCAATGCTCTTCCAAATATTTTTGGAATGACTGTATTTGCTTTTTTTTTTTTTTTTTTAGTTTTTCTTCATTTTAAAATTTTTGGTCTTTATTAATTTTTTCCCCTCAGTTTTCTTTGGAGTGACTGAGTGTTCTGCTGTTTGTGTTTTGTGTTATTTGTTAGGCATTTCAGACAAAGTTAGAGATAAACTCTTTAATTGTCATATGTTAAAGTAATATGTTTGAGATATGTTCTGGGGTTTACATACTGCCTGAATAAAATGCATGCTTTTGGGGAACTCTCAGTTTTATTGACCCATTTGTTGGGAATAGGGGTTGAACCAGTAACAGCATAATACCATATAAATAATGACAACTCCACATTTGTCTCTTTGTTTTAGTGCAAAAACATAAAATGTTTACATTTACAAAATACCCTTTCACAAAAATTGTGAGTAACCTGAACAAATATGAAACGGCACAACATTTCTTGAGAAAAATAAATGCAATTTTAGCAATATTATGCCTCAGCTTTTCATTTACCCTTCCTCTTGTGTTCGGGTCAGCACTGACCCATAAATCCATAAATGAACCACATAAAATTTGTTTATTGCATCAAGGCTTTTCGACTTTGTTAGGAACCTTTATTCCACCAAAATAATAATTGAAAAAATTGTTTTCACTAAATTATGAAATGCTTTTGTTGAAATTATGACCTTTGTGTTGTTAGGGTCGGTTTTGACCCAGTTATAAAAATAAGATTATAAAGCACTAATTAGAGCCCAAACTGAAATCATACATGCACTGTCAGCCAACACACTGACAGTCAGCTCCTCTCCCAATCATGTGAGCTTTGGGGATTCTCATTTTGTCTTGTTATCCAGTATACCTGCACAAAAACAAAACAAGCAAAGACCAGCACGTCCAGACGTGTGAGGTCAATTCAGTGTAGAGTTGGTGATTTGCAGAGTACACATCAAGGGCTATACTGACTGACTATACTGCTGAAAAATAGGCCCAAAGGCTCACACCAAAAATATTTCAACCAATATTGTCATGGATTAGTTTTTATTGTATTTTACAGCTGATTTAAGACATGGGTCAAAACCGACCCATTAACATAAGAGATGGTAACAGAAAGCTAACACAAGCAGAAGGTTACAAGTGCATTACAACGTAGAGATCACAGTGGATTTACAAAGGCACAAAACATTTAGTAACAGGCATCTGAAATGAAAAATCTAGTATTTAACTTAAGACTCAGTGACACCCTTGACTGTTGAATTTCTGCACGTTGCAAATTCATCCTGCGTGCCGGAATGAACCTTTGGAGGGCCAGGTTTGGCCCACAGGCCATATATTTGACATCCCTGGTTTAGATGACGATGATAATGATGAATATTATTATTACTGTTGTTATGAGACCTTTTATATTTTATACAATGTTGCCCATGAAGTTGGAATAATTATTTTTTTCAGACACATTCCTGTTTTTCTTCCTACTCATTCACTTCAGTAATCACCTTTGACAGGATGCAATGATTACAGACCCACTTACACTTTCACACTGTCACAGTCACTTCATGAGAAGTAGTTAAAGTAAAGTAAAAGTTTTGAATTCCAACTGTATGGGCAACAGTGTATTTGATGTTACCTCATTTCTTCACTAACCTCTCCTCTGTCACTGGTCCAGGTGTGTCCCATCCTGGACAGAGGGGAGGGCAACACATTTGCCTGCTGCTCCATCAACCAGCTGAACTCCCTGGAGAAGAGTTTAACCCTGTCTAAAGCTGTGCTGGTCCGCTGCCCTTCCTGTGCTGAAAACTTTGCCCATCTCCACTGCATCAACACCTGCAGCCCCAACCAGAGCCAGTCAGTGAAGGTCACAAAGATCATGAACGTTACCAATTCTCAGGGGAAGACCAGAGAGGCCGTGGTGGCCTACCAGTCCTTCCTCTCCACCACCTTTGCAGATGGATCCTTCCAGTCCTGTAAAAACGTCCGGATCCCCGCCACAGGAGGCTTCGCCATCTCCACCATGTGCGGGCGTTATGGTGCCAAGCTGTGCACCCCACAGCGCTGGTACGACTTCCAGGGAGACTCCAGTAACGGCCTGGCTCCCCTGGACATCGACTTCCAGTTAATACCTGAGGGGGTCACTGCCGGGCTCCCAGCCGGTGTGGTTCCCTACAACGGACGTGCTCTGAAATGCAACGAGACCACACCGACTGGGGGTCAGGTCTGCTCCTGCCAGGACTGCCAGGAGTCGTGCCCAGTTTTGCCAAACCCTCCCCTTCCACCTGGTCCCTTCAGACTCCTGGGTACAGATGGGTTCCTTGTGATCGCTATTGTCTTATTTTGTCTCCTGGTGTTTGCCTATCTCCTCTACCTGGTTGTGTCCTGCTGGGTTGCATCTAAAAAAAGGAAATATGAGGCACAAGGGAAGACCAAGGGAAAAGGCAAAGACCAGAACAGTAATGATGTGACTGAGCGGGTCATCCACCCATCAGAGGTCACATGCACAGACAAGAACAGCCTGGCTGCACATGCTCTCCTGAGCTCCATGTTTCAGTACTGGGGAACCTTGATGGCAACTTATCCTTTAACAGTAAGTTTACATGAAATATTTTTTGAACCACAACAGAACCAGTGCAGAACGGCTCATCATTGCAATTTACAGTCACCATGTATGGAGAAAAAGCCGCAGGAATTATCTAAACTCCTGAGACCCAGCAGAGTTTCACAGCTTTACTAAATAAAAATAGAAATTAAAAAAAATATATATGCTATCAGCTGCAAAGGAAAGGACCTTCCATAAAATAAATGTATCTGAAAAGGTTGCTTCATAATGCTGTTTCCAGTAAAAGTAATTATTGAATGTAAAAAGCCAAAACTTTAAATTTCCTTGGTCTCAGGAGGTTACGCATCAAAATAATTGAGAAGATTGCGTGTAATTTTATTTTAACATAATTTAATTAAGTGTATCCTTGCTTCTCTTGTTAATTTTGCTCTGATCAAGACATGGATATACATGGTCAATAAAATTCTTCAATTTCAATAACAAATTGTTGACAAAATGATAATAATATTCATAATAATTGAGAATAAAGCAGCAGGTCAGCTAGATGAAGAACACGGATCACTCCTATCTCTCTTAATTCTTCATATTTCTCTTCATCAAGGTGCTCCTGGTGTCGGCTGTAGTAGTATCAGCCTTTGCCACCGGCCTCATGAACATTGAACTCACCACAGACCCGGTGGAGCTCTGGTCTGCCCCCAACAGCCGAGCCCGCCAAGAGAAAGACTTCCATGACACACACTTTGACCCCTTCTTCAGGACCAACCAGTTGATCTTGACGGCACCAGACAGGAAAGGTCATGTGTACGACTCTTTGCTGTTTGGACCGCAGAACTTCAGCGGCCTTGTGTCAAAGGATCTGGTCATTGAGCTGCTGGAGCTTCAGAGTAGAATACGGGTAAAGACCACACACTTAGTTAACAATCTATTCTACACTGATTCAGTCTGGGACACTCTTACATCATCCAGTAATATTTATTTATTTACTTTTAACTTATTAACTGAAATATTTAACTTCTTAACTGACCAACTAAAAAAATGTATCGTGCCTTGTGTGTTTATAAGAATGTTTGTTGAATGTTGTATGTATGAATGTTTTTAGAGTATCTTTTATGGAGGTGCTCTCAAATTTCAATGTATGAAGAGCCAATGACAATAAAGTCTCTTAATCTTTTTCCGTTTTTTTAGGACATAGAGTTCTGGTCAGATGATCTGAACCGCACAGCAAGTCTAAAGGATGTGTGTTTTGCGCCGCTGAACCCATCCAACCCATCAGTGACGGACTGTGCAGTCAACAGTTTACCACAGTATTTCCAGAACAGCCTGGACAACATTAACGCTAAGGTGAACATGACAGAGCTGGGGGTGACTAAAGAGGTGGACTGGAGAGACCATCTAATCTACTGCGTCAAGTAAGCGCTCATCAAATGGATTCTCAAAGCAAACTGGACACAAATCCTCCATAACTGCATTGTAACACATTTCACATTTCATCTCAGCTCCCCCTTGTCCTTCAAAGACATCACTGACCTGGGCATGAGCTGCATGGCTGACTATGGGGCTCCAGTCTTCCCCTTCTTAGCAGTAGGAGGTTATCAAAGTGAGTGATGTCAAGCATAATTTATTACATAGTATTTACCTGTACAATCACTCGTTTCATCATTACATGTCTTGCTTTTGCAGATGATGACTACACTAATGCAGAGGCGTTCATCCTGACATTCTCCCTCAACAACTTTGCTCGAAGCAACCCAAAGTTCAAAGTGGCTTTACAGTGGGAGAAGGAGTTTTTAAAAATTGTCCAAGAATACCAGGCTAACCCGAAAAACAACTTCACCTTTGCATACATGGCAGAGGTAAACGGAAGATTTATTGTTATGTTCTCATTCACTTTCAGCGATAAAAAACCCCTAAAATCAGTATCCATGTATCCATGTTGATAAAGACGTACTGTTACAACACTCATCTTCTTCATATTTTAACTTCTTAACCCACTATCACTTCTCTGTCCTTTCCTCTGTCCACAGAGATCTCTAGAGGATGAAATTAACCGGACAACAGCAGAGGACATCCCCATCTTCATGATTAGCTATGCTGTCATTTTTGTCTACATCGCTGTTGCACTGGGAGAGTACTCGTCATGCAAACGCATCCTGGTAAGGCCGGAAAACCTGCCTCTATTATTGTGTATAACCTCAGTTCTAACAAGACTACAATAAAGGAGAGAACCGTTTTACTTGTGCCATAAATAGGATAAGCAGCAACCAAGAAAGTAAAATTGATAAAGCAGTACTTATCACATGGATGATAAGGAGAATCTGCAGATGTATGGTTTTGTCAGCTGTAGAGCTTATCTCGAAGCACGTATGTATGCAGTATATCAGCTGTTAAAAAAGACAGATCACTGAGTTCATCATCTATCTGGAATCTTATCTTTCTTTATCTTTCTTTCTGTCCTGCAGGTGGACTCCAAATTTCTGGTGGGTCTGGGTGGGATCCTGGTGGTGGGTTGTTCTGTCCTGGCCTCGATGGGCTTCTACTCCTGGATAGGAATCCCCTCCTCGCTAGTGATTCTGCAGGTCGTGCCCTTCCTGGTGCTTGCTGTTGGGGCTGACAACATCTTCATCTTTGTCCTAGAGTATCAGGTGAGCGGTCATTTGGCTGTCTCATACCTGAAATACATCACTGAGTTTTAAAAGCTGCATTTCATGTATTTAACTACTGTCTCTGTGCTCTGTCAGAGAGATGTACGGAAACCTGGAGAGAAGAGAGAGGAGCAGATCGGTCGTGTCCTCGGAAATGTAGCTCCCAGCATGCTCCTGTGCAGTCTATCAGAGTCTGTCTGCTTTTTTCTAGGTGAGTCTGAGACCAGGGGTGGCAAACATTTAAGTTCAGGGGCCACATACAACTAAATTTGATCTCAAACCACCCAGACCAGTAAAACACTTAGTCTGATTTGCTATTAATTGCAATTTTTTGTAATGCAAAACTTGTACTCATCTGTGTTTAGGTATTTTAAATGTATGATTTTAAAAATTGCATGTTTATAACCTTGTGTTACCTTTTATGGTGACAACTGAACATCTGTCCAGGGACTGCAGGTGAAAAAAGCCATTAGGCATTTACAGCAATGTGAATCAATGCACAATGTCCCTATTAAATAAACCAATAAATAAATAAAAACATGTATAACATGAACAACCATAAACAACCAGAAATTTCTGAAGAAAAATAAGTGCAAGTTTAAACATATTATGTCTCAGTTTATCATTTACACATGTGCGTTGCAACTTACAGATAACAGTGGATGGAAAGGCATAAAACATTTAATAACAGGCATAATACTGTTAAAAATGTGTCATTATGTATAGGTTATTATGATAATATTTTACTGATCTAGCCCACTTGATCTTATTGGGCTGTATGTGGCCCCTAAGTTTGACAACCACAATCCAAACAAATTATTACATTTCATTACTATATGGTGACTTTCCTAACAAATGTTCCTAACTGGTCAGTAAAGCTGAAAATTCCCCCAAAACATAAATCTAATCCAGGCAGTGTGCAAACTTAGGAACATATCTCAAACAAATCGCTGACTATTAAACGATTTATCTCTAAATTTGTCCAAACGTCCGACAAATAATACAAAATACAAATTGGAGTACACCCAGATGCCCCCCAAAAAAACTGAGGAAAAAAATTAATAATGACCGAAAATGGAAAAAAAAAAATACTAAAACTAACAAAATGCAAATACAATCAGTCCAGATGTTTGTGTAAGTGAATTGGCTGTAAGTTTGTAGATGTTAAACCACATAGTATAAAAGCTGACTACTATGCATGTTATTAACTGTATACTAATCTCTCATATTTATCTTTTAAGGGGCCTTGTCCACCATGCCAGCAGTCAAGTCCTTCGCCCTGTACGCTGCTCTGGCGGTGCTCATGGACTTCATCCTCCAGATGACAGCCTTTGTTGCCCTTCTTTCCTTGGATGCCCGTCGCCAGGACAACAACCGCTGTGAGCTGCTGTGTTGTGTGACAGTGTCGACACAGCGCCCCAACAAGCCAAATGAGGGTCTCCTGCTGCCCATCATGAGGAAATACTACGCCCCTGTCCTGCTGCACCGTTACACCAGATTCTTAGTGGTAAAGCTACTGGAGATGCTCAAGCTATAACTTTAAGTTCCATGCAAGAACATCAGTAAAATATAATTGAGGTGCAGGAAGATGAGCTCAAATTGTGACTGAATAAGAGCTAAATACATTCTGCTGTGTGCTGTTTGCAGATGATGGTGTTCATCTTCATGTTCTGTGGTTCCTTATTCTTCATGTTTAATGTGAAAGTGGGTCTGGATCAGGAGCTGGCTATGCCTAAGGTCAGTACATCTGTTCATTACATTTCATAAATAGAAAAACTGCTGCATGCTTCACTTTTTTTGTCATCTTACCAACCTTACTCTGTTGCTTTTGCAGGGCTCTTATATGCTGAAATACTTCGAATACCTGTATAAATATTTTGAGGTCGGAGTCCCTGTTTATTTTGTAACAAAAAAAGGCTTTGACTTCACCACTGTGGAGGGCATGAATGCAGTTTGCTCCAGTGTGGGCTGTGATCAGTTTTCACTCACCCAGAAGATCCAGTATGCCACTGACTACCCAGACCGGTGAGTCACTTTTCTTTTTATTATCTACATGTGAGAAACCTCTGTGCTTTCCAAGTTGTACACATGTGACCAGGTTTTAATAGCATGCTGCAGCTCAGTTTAACACTACTCTATCGACAGAGAGAGCTGACGCCTTTGTCCTTCACATCATCACTACATGACAGATCCTTGAACCTATCGATATCACAGTAGCAACCTCTAACATACAAGCACAATCACTACTTACCAGTCCAGCTAATCACATAAGTTAATGATAAACCCACATGGTTAGCGCTGAGCAGATAAAAGGGACCTTTAACAGAAATAGCTGCATCAACACTGAAATAATCACCTATGGTAAATTACCCCTAAATCTTCTGTTTTTGTATATAAAGAGAAACAAAAGCAGTGTTTAAACCTGGAAACAATTACTGGAATTCTGTGTGTTGTGAAATTTGTTTTCTGCTTCTTGCTTTGTGCAATTTGGGCTAGTCATCAGGGAGTTGCAATAAATAAGGATTTTGCTGATTCTAAGTCTTATTGCATTCCCCCAGAATGACAGTCTTCCTCTCGTCACAGTTCTCTTTATTGCACTTATTTTGACCTTGTATTTGTAGCAGATGCACAGAATGAAAATATCTCAAAGTGTAAAATTGGAAGCTTTAAAGTTTTTATATTTCATCAGATTTTTAGCCTGCATATTTATCAGTTGTTGGAACTCGAATAATTTCAAACATTATAGATAGATAGATAGATAGATAGATAGATAGATAGATAGATAGATAGATAGATAGATAGATAGATAGATAGATAGATAGATAGATAGATAGATAGATAGATAGAAACAAAAACAAAAAAAAGAAAGAAGTACAGCACAAGAGCAAACACTAAACACTATGCATAATAAATTAGAAGTATAAAAAGACCTGGGTAGAATCTGGATATTAACTGTAATGTGTTAAAATAGAACTGTAGCTAAAATAGAACTCTATAGAACAGTGTTGAAGGGTTGATATAATGAATTTTTACTGAAAAATTGGTCTAAATGATTCCCAAAGAAGTTCCAAAGAAATACAATCTATCTGACAACTGTGAACATTTCCGTAATTATACAATAAAACAGACCTTATCTCTCTCAGCTGTATTGCTTAAGGGCAAGTTGACTGTGGCAGAGATTATAATTGACAATACACTTTTATGTCCTGAAGATAAGAAGAATTATGGATTTGGCATCATCTGCTTAGTGAACAGCGGTAAAGTTTTTGTCATGAGGGGAAATTAACTCCCGGTATCATATCATATCATATCAGATAGTGTAAAATGTTCAGAAATGTCATCTTCACTCACAGTCATCCTAACAGGTTTCTTCTATGATCTGCAGATCCTACTTGGCTATCCCTGCTAACTCTTGGGTGGATGATTTCATTGACTGGCTGAACCCTGGATCCAGATGTTGTCGACAGTACACCTTTGGTCCGAATGCAGGAAAATTCTGTCCCGCAAGTGAACGTGAGAGAGAAGCCGCATTAACACATTTACAAGACTTTAAATATTCCAGATATGGACAAAGACACTCTAACTCCTTCTATTTTGTCCCTTTCAAAACAGCCACCTGGAAGTGTCTCTTCAAGTGTATGAGAAATCCTCCTGATGGCGTCCTGAGGCCAACCAAGGAACAATTCAACCGCTACCTCCCCAGCTTCTTGAGTAACAGACCTGACCTGCAGTGTCCCAAAGGGTGAGTCTCACCATCCACCATACAGATGCACACAAATATGTCACAAACAACAACATTCTTAGTGCTTATTGTCTATTTTAACAGAGGTCTTGGAGCCTACGATACAGCTGTAGTGATGGATGACAAGGGAGAAATTATAGGTAAGATATTTGTGGGATCATTCCAAATTAGAATTAGAATGTGTCAAATTCCACACAAACTGCACCTTAAAGCACAGCTGGAATGTATAAATACATAAAAACATGCACTTAAGTACCTACTTTACATAACAATTAATGCATTTAAAAGAACTGATAAAATGTAGTAGTCTACACAAATCAACGCATTTGAAAATATATGTTTAAGATTGTGAGTGAAACTTGCACTGATAAGAGTATGTGTGTGCACGTTTCAATTTGACTGATAAAATTACATTAGATAAAAACTTTTCTGCGACCAACGTAATTGTATTTTGGTACTACTGCAGTTATTATACAATTGAACACTGAAAATCTTTTCTTTACTTACATAATTGCATATGTATATTGTAGCTTACATGATATTCAATATAAAAATCTCATGATTTTAAAATATGCATCTTTCTGGGAGCTCACTCCTCTCAGTTCAAGTCAAAATATTGAATGTACATACAGATAAACCTGACACAGTTTCATGTTGCTGTTGAAAAGTGAAGACACTTTTCCAAACTGTCATGATCAGACACAGAGTCAGGTCCAGGTCATGTCTGATAGAATCTGATCACCTTTATGAAACACCTGTGATTCAAATAAATCAGATTGTCATGGTGTAGATTTTCTACAGCCTAAAAACAGAAGCTAAGAGGAGATGCAGAAGTCTCATGTCCACTTCAATTACAATATGCTGAAAGAAAATTATGGAATTTTTGCCCAGTGATGCTAAAAACCTATCAAACATTGCAGCTTTAACTGACAAAGTTGCCAGGAAAAGATTTTGAAGTTGTGAAAACACTGAAAAGCTTTTTTTGCACTTTAATCAGTCAAATAAAACTTCAACTGAATTCACAAATGACAGATTCTAGTTTTTCTTGCAGTTTATAAAATATTCTAACTTTTCTGGCATTTGCTCCTTAAATCATCATCATTTCCCTTTTTAAGTTAACGGGTGAAGTAACTCAGCTTGTCTCCCTGTTGCCTGCAGCCTCTCGGTTCATGGCGTACCACACACCTCTGACCAACTCTCAGGAGTTTACTGCAGCGCTGCTGAAGGCTAGAGAACTGGCAAACGACATCACCGAGGGCATGAGAAAAGTACCAGGAACCTCTCCTGACTTCGAGGTCTTTCCTTACACGTATGTTCCTTTATGTCATCTTCTCTCATTCAGAAAAGAACATGTTTTCTGTACAGCTCTGTAAATAGGCAGCTTCCTAAAGTCAAAGTAAAGTGAAAATATTCCACTACAAGTAAAGCTTTGCATTCAAAACCTTACGTTAGTGAAGGTATTTAAATATTATCAGTCAAAAGTACTTAAAACAGGAAAAGTAGAAGTAGTAGTTGTGCAGTTTAATGGTTCCTGTCACATACAGTCCAATATAATCTCAAGTGGGTCAGACCAGTAAAATACTATCATAATAACCTATAAATAATGACAATTCTATTTTTTTCCTTTTTGTTTTAGTGTTAAAAATATAATTACATGAAAATGTTCACATTTACAGACTATCCTTTCACAAAAAATGTTTATAACCTGAACATAAATAAATATTAGGGCTGTTATTAAATGTTCTGTGTATTTGTAGATCCACTGTGATCTGTAAATTGTATTGTACAAGTATAAATGATAAGATGAGGAATAATATTGTTAAAACTGCACAAAAGAAATGAGAAATTGTAGATGTAAACATTTTCATAATAATTTACATTTTTCACTCTAAAACATTGAAAAAAAAATTGTAGTTGACACTGTTTATAGGTTATTATGTTTTTATTTTACTGATCCAATTCTTTAGAGATCATACTGGGTCCCATATGGTCTCGTAGTTAAGATTCCTGGTTTCCATCTAGGTGGTCCAGGTTCAACTCCTGGTATGGGAAGGAAAACATTTCCTTTATATGCCCAAAGGATTAATACAATTCTATCTTAAATGAGTTTGATACCCCTGCTTTATGCAGTGTTTGGTGTAATCTGCAACAATGCATGAAAAATAACTGTAATCTGAACTAACTACAGCCATAAGACAGATGCAGAGGAGTAGAAGCACACTATTTCCCTCTGAGATGTCGTAATGTAGGGTTATTATGGTTCTACTGGGTCTGCCTCTGTTTTCTGACCCTGTCCCTCTTGCGTTCTTCTTCCAGGGTGACTAATGTATTTTATGAGCAGTACTTGACCATTGTGCCGGAGGGACTCTTCAACATTTCCCTGTGTCTGCTGCCCACCTTTGTCGTCTGCTGTCTGCTGCTGGGTCTAGACCTGCGCTCCGGCCTCCTCAACCTTATCACCATTATCATGATCGTCGTGGACACCGTTGGGGTTATGACACTCTGGGGAATAGATTACAACGCAGTAGCCCTTATCAACCTGGTCACGGTAAAAACACACCTGAGCTCATACTGGCGACATGTGACAAATACATGAATACGTGCATGAGTAAAACTATAAAGATAACTGTGATTGTTATAATATATTAAATATTAATATGCTACATGAAGCCTTCATAGTAACCTTCTCCATCTGTTTCCTTTTTACTATCATTTGTTTGAAAAGCAAATGTGATTGTGTTGTTGCAGGCAGTGGGTATATCTGTGGAGTTTGTGTCCCATATGACAAGATCCTTTGCACTAAGCACGAAACCCACGCATGTGGAAAGAGCAATGGAGGCCACGGCCAACATGGGCAGCGCGGTAAGTACAGCAGCAAACAGCATTAACACACATTTAAAGATAAAATAATGCATGTGGGGCAAAGATGTGTTTTTGCATACATATGTTTTTGTTTTAACTTTAAATCACAAAAATCACATATGCTGTTTCATCTTTTTGATAGTATTCAGGAAAAAATGTTAATGTATCAAAAGTCTCTTAGCAAATAATTCAACTTGCATAACCAGTATATTTGAGAAAAGCATGATGATATACACAAAATTAAATATATTTCAGCATAGAAACTCATTTTTAATGCTGCAAAATTTGTCCAAGATGATTTAGAAAACATAAATCCTGGTAGATATTGCATTTAATTATCAATATAACATTTACACAAACTCTTTTTGGATAAAATTCTTTTGTGTTTGCATCATTTGACATTTTTCAGTCTTGTGTTTTTGTATGAACCATCGTACATTGAAAAGTCTGGACTGTAGCCTGACTGGTGTGCCAGTTAAAAGTGACCCTATGTTGAGGTGGTGAAGAGTAGAAATAGATGTGGTTTCTGCACAAGAAATACAGAGTGTAAATCAACATGCATATGTGATAACTAAAAATCTTCTTTAAGGAGTATAGAAGCAATATACAGACAATATACAGACTGTTCAAATAAATATTTTAACAGGCAGAAATGAATAAATTTCAGCTAAAATCCAGATGATGAAAAGTTAAAAGGTACAACTCCAAGACGTAAATAGAATAATCAATAACAAATGAACATTAACTAAACAGAGGGATCAGAATCTTCCCTTCACCAGATCGACCCCTGTCCACTGGATCGTCAAATCTCTGCCCACATTTGGTCACATTAATGATTTAACAAACATGTGACAAAGCTGTTGTGTGATGTGTGTTTCCAGTCTTGGATTGCTCATGTTGCAACCCCTCACTCATCACTGATCCGTCTTGTGTGTTTTCTTTATATTCTGTAGGTGTTTGCTGGTGTTGCTATGACCAACCTCCCAGGCATCCTTGTGCTGGCGTTCGCCAAAGCACAGCTCATCCAAATTTTCTTCTTCCGGTTAAACCTGGTCATCACACTTTTAGGGATGGCTCATGGACTCATATTCCTTCCTGTGGTGCTCAGCTACTTCGGTAAGTGTTCAGTGTGTGGTTGTGTTCAGTAAGTATTCAGAATGTAGGACAGCATCCAAATGTTTGCCTTCAAACTGTGGGATGGTTGGTGACTTCACACATGTATTTTGGGCTTGACCTAAGATCTCAGATTTCTGGAAAGGGGTACAGAAGGAACTAAAGAAAATTCTGGGCAGTGAAATACTCTCTGAACCGACCCTGTACATACTGGGAATACTACCTGAGGACCTAACAGACAGAGATCATGGTTGTTCGCTGCGTGTTACTCTTAACAGCTAAGAAAACGATTACAACACAATGGTTGAAGTCACAGCCCCCCAGCATAATACAGTGGTGGGACATAAAAGTAAAGAGGTTGTATATCAGTGTTTTTCAACCTTTGGGTCAAGATCCCACATGGGATCGTCTGAAATTTCCAGTAATTGATAAAAATTTAAAAAGTAAACAACTTACTAATAAAAAATATATGATGAGTTGAGAAACAATCCCAATACATAAAAGACATGACAAACTGTGAAGCTGAAACTGAAGCACTGTGGTACTGTTTATCTTTCAAATGTTCATTGTGGTCGGTTTAAGACGCTGCAGCTTTTTCATAATTCATAGTTTGAATTATTGTTTTTTAAGTATTAATATTAATATATATCAATATTAATATTAGTTTTGTAAATCCAAGCTGGACTGACTGTACATATCCTGAAAAAGGAAAATAAAATTCTCACTTTGTGCAGTAATCTACACCTGGATTTTCTGCCTCCGTCCATAATAATATACATTATATAGACTAAATGTCATCTAAAATTAACATTTATTTGCAACATAGTATAGCAAACTATTACATGATCAAAAACAAATTAAATTTACCAAAAAAAAAAAGTCTCCGTTTTGAATGTCTGAGGTCACCAGAAATTTGTGATGTTAAAATGAGGTCATGAGGCAAAAAAGATTGGGAACCACTGTTGTATATTATGGAAAAATCACAGTGAAACTACAACTAAAAGTAGAACAATTTGAAACAAAATGGAAATTAATAATACAAGTGATAACAGACACACACACTATATATTTTTTTATGTACCTATTTGTTTATTTTTATATGTTTACTGTTTCTTGTGTTTTAACTATCTTAATGTGAATTTCATCTCTATATAAGTACTAGCCACATTTGTACACCTGCAAGTTTGCGTTACATGTGAAAAATAAATAAATAAATAATTTAAAAAAAGGTTTGCCTTCATGCTTTGTTTTTCTTCTCAGGTCCTGGTTTGAATAAGGCGGTTCTGCTGCAGCAACAGCAGGCCAAGGCAAAAGCCAAGCATGAGCTGGAGATGTCAAACCACAGGATGCAGGGGTATGAGAACCTGAGCTATGATGGCAACGAGACAAAACAACAGCCAAACTCTACAAAGCCTCCCACAGAAGCCAACAGACCCTCACAAGTTATTATAAACACACAGGATGGTAAAGAGGAGAGAATTGACCGTTTCTGAGCTGCAACAACTAATCAGACTGTTTTCAAAGCTCTGATGTCTAAATACCTCTGTAACCAAACTGCACAGGGACGGACAACGGACAGGGATCGGGGATATGTATGTGGCTTCATATGGAAATCATTAACTTAACTATGTACCTCAATCAGGAAAGGACAAGTGGCACTGAAGACCAAAACACACAGCTGTGCAATGTTTCTGAGCAACCGAAGAGTGGACTTTTGATGATTAGAGTCAACACTGTTATCTCAACACATAAAAAAACTAAATGGGTCTCTTCACATGCACTGCCAGATTCAGGCAGCTGTTTGTTTGGAATTATTTTACAAGACAGGAAATAGGTCTCAATGTAGTCTTTTTGTATTTTGTACTGAATGTTATAATTTTATATGCATATTCATATTAGCACTGTTTTAAGTAATTTAATGGAACATACACTCCAGCATTTCATATTGTAGTTTTTTTTTTTTCAATTGCAGTAATAATATTGCTGTAAAAAGTGCAATCAGTAAAGAAAACTATTGAATCTGTTTCATATTTGTTTCATATCAGTGTGTGAATGTCCTCAATGAAACATTGGGTATAATGATGTGGTGTACCTGCTTTTGCAGATATTCATGTTTCATGTGTTTCCTTGAGGTTTTTATTTATCTAATAAAATAATTAACTCGCCCTGACATGTAGTTTTTCCATCTGCCACGTGTAAACTTTTGGAATTCGCAACAAAAAGTCCTAGGTCTTCAAGAGTTGAAAGCTTTAGATTAAATTATTACTGTAATGTCAGACTGTGAGACCTTTGTGAATCATTTGTAACAAAATTAAGACAGTTTTGGACAAATTCCTTATTTAAGCACTGCATGTAAGTATAAAGTAGTATTTATGTGTAAATATCCTTTATGTAGAAATATGTTTGTTACAGTTAGTTTACATTTTTCCAACAGGTGAGGGCAAGTATAGAGTAAAAAGGCATTGAAGTTTAAAAGTTATGGGAACTTTTTGTGCAGAACTCACTTTGAGATAAAAAGAAATGAAAAGATGGATGGTAAAAGAAATTAGATAAAATATTGCAGCAGATTCAACATCTAAAATAAAACTGAATTCGGACAAGACTTTTCAACGCTCAGATTATTATAAAGGTAAAAATTCTAAAATACAGAGTAAACAATTACAATACAGGCACATTATGTTGGGTATTTCAATTTTTGTTTTTATTAACAATGCATCCCTTTAGGATTGTATGTTTCTTTAGGTCATCAATGCCCCCAAAACATACTGTACACATTATACAAGGGAAACCACGATTCAGGCAAAAAACAAAAAAAAAAAAAACAAAAAAAAAAAAAAGTTTTTTAAATTATAATACAGTCTTGAGGAAAAAATATAAATAACTTTTTTCTTCTCTGGTTGAGCTCACTCTATGGTACAGACATATAATAAATAGATCGGATCTGACATCACTCAGCTGATCTATGAATCATCTCTCTACGAGTCCGTTTTTTTTGTAGCAGCATTATAGCAAAAAAACAAGCCAATGGAAACAGCGATCCCCGTTTCCCTGGAAACCTTTTACAAACCCCTTTAGTCATTTCATCCCCCGTCTCAGCCAAAGACAGACAGTGATATTGCATCGTGAAAACAGATTCAGGGGCGACTATATTCCTATGGTGTGATGGCAGCGTGTAATGGCAACCTATTTTTAAAAAGTTTTACAAGCAGGAAACACGTTAAGGTGGCGTTAAAGGTTGGCCATGCTTGTTGCACATGCAGTGGGAGTGAAGCGTGGAGGTAAGAAGGCATAGTCGGGTAGCTGCTGGGCTTAATGTAGGCTGTGGAAATGTTTATGAGCAGAGTTTAACCCTGTAATGAGTTGCACAACAGAATGGAGATCACACCTCCTGAGATTTCCTTAAACAAGAAGCTTACTAATAATAATGCAATGGCTGAAGAAAAACATTAAAGGTCCTAAGCAAGGAAAGGATGGCAAAAACTAGCATTAGATTACATGCTATTCTCCTCATGTACTGAGTAAGGGTGGCATATTTAAACACTTACGAAAATATAAGACTAATGATGCTTGATTGTCTGAAGATACAAGAAATAGAAAAGTAATTGGCTGTCTGTGTTGACAAGAGGCTACAGGTTGTAGGAAGTGGCGAGGCAAGAGAAGCAAAGCACATATCTGGCTAGAACAGATCACAGGTTGGGGTGGGATTTGGACCAGAAAGGCTCCAGATAAGTTTAAAAACAGCACGACCCTCTGTAGTGTTTAGTGTCATTAGGATAAGAGGACGCAGGGTCCGAGGAATCACTGGGTAGACACAACAACATGCCTTAATCATTTCATTACAGAAAACACCACCTCTGGAAAGAGATAAAATGTTGCTAGTTTTTCATCATTTTTTTTTCTAAAACAGCGTGAGTCTTTGTCTTAATGATCCAGCTTGTTTGTCCTTAAACATATGTTGATGTATTATTGAGTGTTTGCTCAAGATTGCCAACCCATTCTAAAAACAGTATTTGGTTAAACTGCTCACCCTTTTTCCTGTAAAAAAAAAAACAAAAACAAAAAAGAAGTCTGACACAGCATTAGGCGTGTTGGGTTAAATTTTGTTTACAGATACTGACGTTCTTTGTCTCCAGCTTTAGTTTGCTAGAAGAAAGGCGAGTGATGACCACCTCCTCCTTTTTCTTGGCGGCGGTAACCTGTTAAGAGCGACAGAAACATGCCAAACACCTCCGAATCCTTTCTCTCTCATGCTCCATCAGTTTTGAGTTTATTCCATGTTCGTTGGGTGGCAAGACTGGGGTTGTGCAGCGAACACAAAGGGGAGGATGATCAGGATTCTGCAGGTGGGTCCACATCCTCTTCGACAGGTTTTGGTTGCTTTGTCAGGATTGCCTCTGCTTCCTCATACATCTGGAATAAAAGAGAGAAGGACAAGATTAATACATGTGAGAGTGAAATTAAAGGATGCAAATGATTTGATAAAAGGTAGAGAATCTCTTACTGGCATGAATTGCACATCCTGGAAGAGTTCTTGTATGAAACGTCTTGAGGTCAGGCGAAACATACAGTGGGATAAGAGGTGAGAAACCTCAGAGTACAGGCAGATGTCATCGAATGCATAGGGAAACTTCTCCTTTATCCTGAAGACAGAAGGAAAAAGTTAAAACCCCAGAGTTATACTTCTATAGTTGTATGTAGTGATTTCATTAATGGATGTTTTAGATAAAAGTGAAAGAGTTTTACGTCAGTAGTCCTGTTTCATGGCCTTTGGTTCCTACAGAGGAGCTGAGGTTGATGATGAGGCGAAGCACCTCCTTCCTCAGCAAAACTCTGGAGGCGGGGCCATCCTCTGATATTGTCTTGCCACCTGACAAAAAAAAAATAAATATAACACACACATAGATGAAACATTATTTAATACAAAATGGAACCATTAAGCAGTATTGTAGAAAGCATTCATAGCAAACACATCTGCAAAATAAAACTCATTATTATAAGCAGATGATTACAATAACTGAACATTTAATTTGTCATGTAGTGATAATAATAGGTCATCTGAACTACTGGTTGATCCA
The DNA here is from genome assembly GCF_902148855.1 of Sphaeramia orbicularis. Lineage (NCBI taxonomy): Eukaryota > Metazoa > Chordata > Actinopteri > Kurtiformes > Apogonidae > Sphaeramia > Sphaeramia orbicularis. The sequence goes on from NC_043965.1 coordinate 32,722,848, forward strand.
TAGATGTTGCTGTAACTCAGACATGGTCTTGTACCTCCAATTCAGAATTCCAGATGAGATTTTTCTTCCTAATTCAGCTGCTCATAATCATAGTTCAGTTATAGCAGAACATGGCATTAGCCTTTTTGTTCTCTTACAACCTCTCTGTGCAGTTTCTTAAACACTTCTCTTTCTTTTTAACTCACCAAAATTAGCCTACGTTAACTTTAAGATTGTCCTTTCTTGGTCTTAGAGTCAACTTTTCTTCTTTTTCCTTCATCGACGGATTGCTCAAGAGGACATAATGAAACCACTTGATAAAGGAGAAAATAATACCATTGTGTATGCAGCAACAGCTCCAGTATAGCAGGACTTAGATTACTGTATCAATTTATTATAAACTGTTATATTATTATTACAAGTCATTTCCGCTGTACAGAAACTCAAATTGCTGCAGTTTGTGGTTGCTTTTGGACTCACCGATGACAATGTCACTGGGGGTGGGCGTACTACAGATTGAGCCTTGAGAAACAGCGGCATCACTGCAGCCCGACACTCCAGAGAACTTGGACTGAGGCATCACCTCCAGACGATGGCCAGTTTGACCACTCCATGATGGGAACTCAACGTAATCTGTAAAGAGTAAACACTGAAATTATAATCTGATCTGAGTTCAGAGCGTGTCCATATGAGTGCCTGAATACATGTGCTCACCTGTGCGAGGATGCGTGCTGTTGATCTGCGGCTGGGTCTGGTATCCGAGGACGATGGACCCCACGCAGTAGAGGCAGTTCTCTTCTGTGTGATCCTGCAGTCCTGTCTCCTCCGAACCCACCATGTGGTTCTGGCAATCACCTCGACTTGCAATAAGCTCAGAGATACTGAACTGTGTCTTCAGTATCGGGACAGCTGGGCGGTCACCTGAACAGGAAACAGATATGTGAGTGCAAAGTGCAACTTTTGTGTCCATTATACACAGTAACTTTGCTTCAAATAAAAGCAAAAAAGCTGGAATTGCTAAATATGATGGAAAAATTACAGGTCATTACAAACATTATTAGATTCACAGTAAAACACTGCTGTGTGTAGAAAATCTCAGGTCATTGTCAATGATACAGAATGCCCACTAATCCTGGATTTAAAATAATACTTTTAGGACAAAGACACAGAACACATCTGCCAAGCAAATATACACTGGATATGAGGGATCATTTGTGCCAAACACATTCAATGGACTGAACAAGCAGCTGTAAATATCCCCACAGTGCAGGGCTGAGGATTTTACTGTATGTGGGTGATTTAATTGTATTTTCTCTAATGAATGAAACCAACTGTTATGATTTTATTATAAGAATAAACAGTTGGCAAAACAAGTTTGTCGTCTTTTTTCAAATAATTTTACCATCTCCATCTCCAAACAGAAAGCGCTTCCTCTCCTCAGACGGCGGGCTGATCCTCTGCTGAAAGTAGGCTGTGTCTCTGATCTGGAACATGTCGTTGATATCCATGGGCAGTGCAAGGCCAATGTAATCATCGTTGCACCCAAAGGTGGCGCTAGACACCATAGAGCGCACTGAGGAGCAGCGATGCAGGGTGCTTTGGTTGATGGGACTGAGTAATTCCTCTTTATCAAGAGAGGCAAAGCTCAGAGCTTTCAGAAACCTAGGGAGGGCAAGAGGAGAGGTATGTGAGAGGATCCGGGGGGAGAGACTGGGGCAGAAGAGGACCATGGGAAGTGAGTGGGAAAAAAAAAAAAAAAAAAAAAAGTTGAATAAAAACAGACAGAGACCTTGTGAGTAGAGAAAGTGGGACTTGGGAACACATTGGTCTCTAAAGCTCTACTTCCAGTCAAAAGCAGCTAAAGGTCACAAACTTGCGCCAAGAATCACACACATCTTAGGTCCAATGACTTACCGCAATGCAAATTACCACAGCTTTACAATACACAGACAGAAAAACATTTTATCTTAAATGTTTCTATATTATAAACAACAGACTTGACAGAGAACGTGAAAGCAGATTTTAATGCAGTGTTTAAAAGTGAGTTACTCTGCAATTAAGAAGATTTAAATCCACTGTAATCCTGAACAATCAGTGCAGTAAAATCTACTTTGTGTTGTCTAATCTAGCTTTGCATGTTTTATACCTCTGGGGTCTGGCTCTAAGAGGAGGGAAAAACCAGCAGCTGACCAACCTAACGGACACACTAAGGAACTACAGGAGTCAAAGCAAATGCATCACCACCGGAAGCACAGAGCTGGAACTGCCACTGAACTAGAAGCATCGTGGACATATTTGTCTGGGGAACATCAGTGCTAAAAGCTACAGCTCTCTTAAAAAGGACACTGGGTAGGTCCACCCACCACGGAACCAAAGTTCTGGACAGTCTGCGGTATGGAGATAAAACGCTGGGTTCTGGACAGGTATCCCTCCTGTCTGATACCCTGGCAGCAGAATGTGCACAAAACATACAAGTTTCATTGCTGAGCTACAAAACAAATCCAAACCCTACGTCATCAGTATTATTTCATCACCAGACCAAGACCGATATGTATCTGTCTTTCATTGATGGTAACACAATTTCAGCCGACAAATGGTCAACCCAATAAATATTAGTTAATGGGAGTTGGACAAAACTAAATATTCGTAGTACATGTTAAATATTTTTTTAAACAGTGATTTCTGTCTTTTTAGTTTAATTTTCATCTTCTGGATCAGTCTATTTTCCAGATCTTTGGTGATATAAAAATAACTGCCTTACTCCTTTGTCCCTACAGAAGCAATGTGGCAGCTCTTGTAACGGTGGACATTTCGGTTTTACTTCAGCAGCTAAAGGCACAATCACATTTATAGCCGGTCTATGCTGTGTCACATACTGTCCTGATGACTTACCTGCGAGGTGTGAGTCTAGAGTCCAGGCTGCCGGTCTTCATGGTGATGGTGTCGGTGAACAACACATCTTTGGCAGGTGAAGCCAGAGCCTCACTGTGAGACAAAGAAGGGTGTATCCTTTGCTGCTGCAGCCTTTTCAGCGTAGCGTAACCAAGTGCATCTCGAGGGCTGGTGTACATAAAGCTACAGTCAGCCAGGCTCTTGATTGTGGTAACGGAAGGGGACTTGAGAGACTGAGCTCGGCGGGGGAGTGTGTGCGACGAGCCGGGCGGTACCAATGAGACAGTGGAGGACTTAGACGTGGACATGTGGTTGGTCTGAGCCTGGGGGGTGAGGGAGGAGAGTGTTTTGACAGTCTTGGCTGATACCACTGTGTTAAGGCTCACACAGTCAGAGGAGTCTGGTTCAGGCTCGGGGTGTTCGGGGTTTCCAACCGTCTCTCTGGAGGGGCTGGAGCTCATGGAGCTAATGCCGCTGGTTGTGGTGTCCGTGTTAAAGCTCTGACTGCGGCTTTTAAACTGAGTACCTCCACCACCTCCTCCGCCCCCTCCCACATTGCCTCCACTAGAGGAGGAGCCACCATCACCTCCTGCAAGGCGTTCTCGACTGGTCTGCTCCCTCTCCCGGACAGGTTGATCTGTAGCCCCATGCCCTCCGAGACCACTGAGTCCGAGGCCTGAACCTCCGCCCCTGGCCAGCCTGCCATCCACGAGCTGCTCCTCAGAGCCTCCTCTGGTCCCAACAAATGACGTCTCCAGGCTGACAGTGGGACTCCTGGGCATTCCTCTGCCATTAAAGATAGGGGTGAAGACATCCCCCTGGTTCGGGCTGTAGACAGAGGGCTCTGTCACTGTTCTGTTTCTCCTCATACTCCCCGTCTTGAGTTCCGTAGGGGTCCGGGACCCTGAGGGTGTCTTGGGATCACTGGTGGAGCGCAGCTTCTTGCTTGGGAGGGACAATGAGTTGAGGAATCGGGTGCGAACAAAGCGTGAGGAAGCCAGGATTGTGAAGGGGCTGCGGTCCTTCACTGGTTTGGAGTGTGAATAGAAAGAAGGCTCGTCTGTTTGGTCCAAAATGTCACACTTGTCATCGTCCAGGATGTACATGTCTGTGAAACAAGAAAGGAATCAATAGGACAAGAAAAATTTAGAGAATAAAACATATTTAACATATTAACATTTCATTACTTGAGTTTCTTTAAGTAATGAAATAGAGATGACTGGATTTTAGACTTTTAACCCTACTAAAATTAGATTCAAAAATCTAAACCAATAGTAACTTTTTCCAACTTTCAACAGACACAGGCAAAAAAAAGTGCTTCATACTTGGTTGAGACTCGCTCTCGCTGTTGTGGCGGGAGCTGGTGGATTCAGAGTTCAGACTGAGTGTGCTCGGTACTGAGGAAAGTTCAGAGGTCAGCTGTGTGTCAACCTCTTCTGGAGTGACAGGCCACAGCGTCCTGCGACTGTGTCTGACTGCATCCCAACCATACTGCTTCAGCACCTCACAGCCCTGCCTGGTCTTGGAGATGACACCCAGCACATATACACATGTCCTATGGACAAAAAAGGACAATAACATACAACTGTGTTAATAGTAGTAGTTTGTATTTGGTATGTTAAAATTCTCTCATGTTCTCTTTTTCAGAGAATAATTTCTGGGTCATTTTGGTGATGATCTATTGCTAAATGCAAACTTTAGGCTATAAACAAACTTCACCAGAGCTGTATGACTTCAACATCAACACAGCTAGGTTTCCAACTTGTAATTTGATTTCTTGCATTTCCCTCTTCTATAAAAAGATTTCCACTTAGTGTGACCTGATCTAGGTGGTGAAAAGAATAGTTTGCAAGTGTGCAGAAAAGTTTGTAAATATGACCTAGAGAGTAGGTCTCGTGACCAATATTTAATGTCTCAGACCACCACTGTAGCCTTGTTTATCCATGTGTTAGCAACAACATTTTTTTATGAAACATACATGCATCAACAAACAGAAGTAGGGTATTTACTTGGCTTTTTATGCACTAGAATAAAACACAAACATCTCTTGTCTTGCTTGTATTAATCCCACACCATTGAGAGACTAACTTTAAGACAAGAACACCAGGAAGTTCAAAACACTCACTCACTTCCATGTTCAGTGCTATTTCCTGCAGCATTTCATGAGCTACCACTGGAAAGTTAATGACACTCAACACAACATAGCCCTTTCAAATGACAACATTCATTCATGGCTGAAAGAAAATAGGTGGTCAGCTATTTGACAGTTTTCCTGGGATGCATGAGGTTTTTAATCACTTTAAGTACAAGTTCATGAGTGACACCATATACAAAAACGAGTCGTTTTTCTATTACTTTTAGATAATGTATGGGAGCATCTTCAGTAACATGAGCCATTTAAAATTAAAAATCTGAATATAACTTAGTTTTAAAAAATTATCACATGTGCACATTTGTTGATAAAAGAACATACCCTCGTACTGACAACACCTCACAGTGCTGAGCCAGTGTGAGGATGTCAGGAATGACATTCTCCTCCTGCAGGAGATTCAGACCCCAGTTTGAAGAACCGATGTTGCCCTGCATGCAAAAAACAATAAATACCATCTCAGTCACCTCTTTATAATTGTTAACATTTTAGGGACTGCGTTAAATAAGGTGATACAGATGTAGACTGATGGCAACTGCTACTGACCAGAGCCCAAAGAGCAGCCTTCAGCTGTTTAATGCCCTCCCAGGTGTCCAGCATCGGGGAGCGAACCACATAGCTGAGGTCAGGAACCACACTCTGGAGACATCCAGAAAAAGACGAGGTTTAAAGAAGAGCTGCTTACTCTGCACTATCTCTCTATGCCGTAAAACAGTGGATATAGAATTTCAACAAAACAGAGAGGGTTGTAACTTAGACTAAACTTCATTGCTTACCTGAGCCTCTAATAGATGGCAGCCTGTCTTATCGTGAACTAGCTGACCGTACAAGTGCACAGGGAGATATACATTTGGTCTTTGTAACCTACAGACACAACCAGAAATATTAGAAACACATTTGATATAGCACATCCTGTGACTCATCATGTTTTTCAGCTCAAGTTCTCACCTTTGGTTGCTGCGCCTGACATAGTTGTCTCCATCAACAGGTTTGCGGTAGGTTGTTAGAGCTTCGTTGAGCTGCTCCTCTATCAGGTCCACATACTTAAGGTTGTATTCCTGCAATACAGAAAAGGCAAGTTATGTTACAAACACCTTGGTAAGAACATAGCCTTTCCAGAAACTAGTCAATAATACATTCATTTAACAGTACCTTCTGCCATTTTTCCAGCTGTTTGCTGACATAGCCCCTCTCATTGAGGTAGGAGAAGCCTTTAGGAATGGACAGGAACCTGAACAATAAAAATGAGATGGACAGGCTTAAGACAGAGTGTCAAGTGTTCAACATTTTGAGATTAACTACAGACTTAACATATAATAAACAGGATGTCTAAGAAGAGTTTTTCATTTTCATTTTAGAAGTTCTGAATTAGTTCTGGGTGTTAATGATCAAAAGACTAAATAATATTTTATGTCCCACATTCATTCATACCATAATTTCCAATTTCTATAAAACAAGACTTTAATCATAAATAATACCTGAGGTCACTACCAAAAAACTAAATTATAACTCAACTACAACTAGTCAATTCATCAAAATAAAAGTCCTATTACTGCATTCTAAAACTACTCAAACTTAACAACAATTAAAAACACAACTGAACTAGAAGCACTCGGAGAGTGCAGACCTCCACCAAGGCTGATCAGTGGGCCCCCCCGTGGGCCCCCCCACCCCCGATCACCACCAAAATTTAATCATTTCTTCCTTATCCCATTTCCAACAAACCATGAAAATTTCATCCAAATCTGTCCATAACTTTTTGAGTTATGTTGCACACTAACGGACAGACAAACAAACAAACAAACAGACAAACAAACAAACAAACCCTGGCAAAAACATAACCTCCTTGGCGGAGGTAAATATATTAAATACAAAATACAACAATGAAAAACTAATAACCCTGCCAGCAAAGTGTGCTGATGTTGTAAAACTCACCTGAGGAGCAGCAAGAGACCTTTGTCTCCCAGATGGGACAGAGCTGGTTTCAGCTGAATTAGAGCATGAAGATTAGCCTGAGAAACAAGCAAACATACAAAGTTAGAAACAGTCAACAGATGAAAAAAAAAAACCTGCCATAATCACACTGTTAAGATAAATCCAGCAAAATTGTTTGTTTGCCCATTATGTTATCTTTGTCTCTTAATAGACATTAATTACTTCAATATAAAATGTGTTTTTTCAGTGAAGTTAAGACACAAGTTAAACTGACTGTTATAGGCATATCTCAGTGTACATCCACAACATTCACTCTGCTTGACACACACAGGTAATGACGCAGTTATGCGTTATCAGCCACCAAAGTTCCCCAGATATGTTCTTTTTTTTTTTTTTTTTTTCCATATCTGTCACCTTGTCCTCGCAGGCCTCATCCAGTATGTCCAGGGCCTCCATGGAAACAGCCTTGTTGTGGTCATGCAGCTGTGTGACCAGCAGCTCCATGCCCCAGCTACTGAAGAACTCCACACCAGCACGTAGCAGCACACGGAGATGCTTGGTGGCAAACAGCCTGCATGTCTGCTCAAGAAATACAAGGAGGAGAGAAGCAGTACGAGGTTATTACAGCAGACATTGGGGTCACAGGAACAATTCAGCGGGTGACGATGTGTGTTTTCTCAAAGGTGTAAGTGTAGCTATGTCAAGTGGTGGCAAGTATTTCCATCACATTTGCTCATTTGTATGGGCTGTTCTACACACTGAAAAACAAAGTGGCACATTTCACCTGGTATTAGTGAAAATAGTTAGCGTGATTCATGCTCACACCTCAGTTATTACATCAACCATCCAAGGAGAAAGACAACTCTTGATGCTGATATGAGTATGTGACTGTTCTTACATCAGTAGCAGCAGTGAGGATCTTAGAGAGGATCACTCTGGCCAGACCATCTCTGCTGTAGTCCAGTGTGGATACAGCAAGTTTCAGCACAGCATCCTGGTTCTTCACAGAGCACAGATTCAGCAGGCTGCAAGAAACGAAACAGCACATACATAGTTAGTGACTTCTTGACAAAATGCATCAAAGATTAAGTTTTCCGCATGGGAAAGCTAAAAACTCTGAGATATACTGCTGCACACTGACCACTGAAACAGGCCACATTTCTCCAGCAGTTTGACTCCCTGCGGATGTGCAGAGAGAGTGCCGAGGAAGAGGAAGTAGTGTTGGCTGAGAGTGGTTAGCAGACCGTTACTCTGCAGAGAGCGCTCAGGCTTCAGCCCAGACGAAGAGGAGAGCCATGAAACCATGTCCCTCACCAGCTCCTCCAGATACCCCTGGCCGTCCTGGTCACAGTGGGAGGAGTGGACAGAGAGATGAGCGGACAAGTAGGTAAGGAGAAAAAAAAATGTAAAAGATGTGGGAATGGGTCCAACCTCATCTGAGTCCATGAGGAACTCGACGAACTGACAGCCAACCACAGTGAGTTGTCTGGCTTTTACGTGGTCCAGTGCCAGCCCTGCATACAACTTACTGCTGGGTTTATAGAAATACAGCAGCCTCCGCACAAACCTGGACCATGACAGAGAGATGATGTCAGAGTACTGCACACTATTTGAACTGCCTTGATTTAATGTGTTTTCAAGGGCTCTTACTTGTGCATTTGTTCATCTTTGTTGTTCCTGAGGTTTACATGTGGCCACTGTTAGAAAAGCACAGTTTAAACATTAATAAAAAATAAAAATAAAAAAATCACAACCACAATAGCACAATAATATTCCAGTAAATGCAAAAGTCTTTGACGGATGCCGATATGTTACTTTCTGTTTCTTTGTTTTGTGTTTTATTGTTATATAACACCTCCTCCCTTAACAAATAAATCCTCATTACATAAAGTCCTCTGACACTGCATCACATTATCTTTGAATGAACACATTCAAACATAAAAACTCTTGAAAAACTTTAGTATGACATGGCCTCTGTTGCTGCCTTCGGTACAAAATACATATTTTATGTTGACATTGGCTAATAGTGACGTCTGGCCAATATATTGCGCATCCACACGACAAATATGGCATTTATGTCAAATTTAGTCTTTTGATTGGACCATGAACGGTGCATTTTATAGCAAAGAAATGGCAGATACACTTAAATCAGGAGCATTTGTAGGACATATAGTTTGTGACACATGATCATTGTGCACAAATCAAACACATGGCTAAAAAGAAACCTATATTTTTGGTCAGAAGGTAATCGCACCAACTTTTTAAACATGATGAAAAATCTGAATAACAGGTTTTTTGGTATCACAAATACTGCAACATCTTCCAGTGAAACAAGAAGGTATGTTTACACATTTCAAAGTAATAAATGATATGTTTGAGCATCAGAATATGCACAACTGTATCTAAACAGAAATATGACATTCATTCATTGCCCATGCAAACAGTTTCATTTTCTAAATATGGACAAAAATTGGATAATTGTACGTACTTGAATACTTGTACTGAATACATCATTATGAACATACTCAATGACACATCTGTATTTGATATGGAGGAGATCAGTCTGACCTTGAGAATGGTGGCGATGAGCAACCAGTTCCATTCCAGGTTTTGCTTGTGGTTGAGTATGTGACTGTCTCTCAGGTTCATCATAAGTGCTTCTTCTGTGTCCTAAACATACAAGCGCAGAAAATATTAATTTTACATGATAAAAAAACCCCAAGAATACACACATTACCTGATTTTCAAGTATGTTTGGAACTGCTGTATACTAACGTTAAACATATATATGATGTGAAGGTTGTTTTAGTAAGCTATCACCAGTTTTAAAAGATTAGAAGAGTACATTTGTGTTACCTTGATGACATAGATGTCTCTGTGTGCACGAGAGTGTGACTCTCTGCGGTTATGTGAAGAAACAGACTTGCGGATGATGTGGTCCAGGTAAAGACTGTGCGGCTTCAAACCCCTCTTCTTCTTCTCATGGAAACGTTTCAGATTATTGACAGCAGCACTTGCCCGCCTGGAACATATGCAAAAATACAGAATATAGTAGACTATGGTATAGTAGTATACAGAATATATACTGACAATATAAACGTCTGGAAGCAATTTGTGACGAGGAGTGTATTGACAAGTACTCACAGTCGTTTTTCCTGGGGGATGTCAAAGGAGGCTGCCATGTTGATGAGGGTAGGAAGGCAGTGCAGGTGGTGACTGTGAGAATGAGGAAGGATGGTGTTTGCCTAAACAACAGAGATAGGTGGAGGAAAGAGCAAAGATGCATTTAAATCAGATAAAAATAGCTTTGTAAAACACACAGCTAAGCTCCAACAACAAATATTAAGTCAAGAGCATTGATTTCCCATTTTCAGCGATAATCCCTCCATTTTTATATTACCATGTGTAGAAGTTCTCCCAAAAGGATGGTAGCTCTGACAGCAAGTTGATCATCACTGCTGGTCACGACTTCAACGAGCCCCTTTTTTTCAACAAAAGAAGAAAGAAACAAGAGAGGGATGTGATTTAATGACAATGTTCAAAACAGCTCTCAGGTTTTACATCCGAAGATACACAAAAAAGTCTACACTGGCTGAAAAATGCTTGATGTAAATATACATGAATGTCATTCAGCATACCTCTAACAGCCCATTAGTGATGAACGCCGACAGAACAAAGGCCAGATAGTTGTCCATTAGATCTGGCCTGATAAACCAAACAGAGAAACACTGTAATTCCTGTTTGTTTAGCTAAAGGTCGCCGTATATAATTCTGAAAGCATCATATTATTCCTCACCTAGAACGGGCCCGATGGGGTAGGATGACTTTGGCCTCAGCAGCAACAAACCCATCAGACAGCCTCCATGTGTCCTGGAACCGGGCGGGGTCTGAAGCAAACCAGATCAGGGGCAATTATTTCATCATATGTATAAAATACACAACAGAAGGATTTTAATCTAAAACTCTTATGTTTTTGTAAAAATCATGGTCAGGCAAGTCGGAAAGGCCAAGGAATATACTTATCATGTCACTCATTTGTTGGGCATAAGGAGATGCTTATAAAAACAACCCACGCCTCTTAGTAGAAAAACAAAGGAAGGGAGAAAAAATGTTTTACTTACCAACACTTAGAAGACCTTCCATAAAGTCTTGTGTTACAATGGGCACAGGGAGCCTGAATATCTCATATAACACCTCCAACAAGCCTTTCTGCAGGGGGAAATTACAGGCAAGTATTACAGTGCGCTCCTAATGTTACTGCAGTGTAACACAATAAATGTTTCACTACAAAATCACAGGAAACAACAGCAACCATAACTGCAGGGTCTCCCGCTTTCATTTATGCCATGACTGAAGTATATTACTAGGTAAAGTACAAATAATCTGGCTCACAGGATGTACTCTGAATGAGGGTGACTATTTCAGTTACTCAGTGGCAGGACTGACATTCTTATTCCTTCCTTGTCTGTGTGATAATGTTTTGTTACTGCTACATGAAAAAAACATCAACATCCAGACTGAAAATGCTAAGATTTGACAATGACGTCATACCTTTTTATGCAGTCTTTTCTTTTATAGGGATTTAGTACTTTTAATACCAAAACAACTTCTCTCCAGATACTATTTTGCAAAGGTACAGTCACTGTGTCTTATGCCCAATGTGGCCCAAGACCAGTGTGATCCATTTAAAGAACCAACCAAACCACACAGACTGCATTTACTCCTGCTCTTGAATGATAATGGAGTCTGCCAAACTAATGTCTAGTGGTAAGAAAGTGTGGAAATTGGTCAGGCTGCAAGATCAGTATACAAGCCTCAAAATGCCAGTAGCCTTGTCAGCATATGTGGAAAAACCTGTGGTCTTTCATAGTTTAGGTTCACTGTTCTGACAACTTATCCTGGGAAACTAGTCAACCTTCCCTTATGGAACTGAATGGACTGACATTAAGTCAAACCTTAATGAGCCTGGCTAATTTGGTAAACAGGCTTTATGGAACAGGCCACTCGACTCACTGTATGCTGCTGCAGCTAACAGTAAAATACACTCTGGTGGGAGAATCTACATTTGCACTGATCTACAGCCAACCGATCCGTCAGGGTTCTTACACATTACTTTTAATGCTTCTCAGGTGTAAATTCATTAGGTTATGTTCATCATTTTGTATGTAGTCATCTTAATACTCACCCTAACTTCCATATTTGGTATGCAAAGTAAGCCAATTAAAGATTGGATTCCAGAATTTCCTGCCTTGCATAGGTTGATAATCCCTGAGTAAAAAAAGACACAATGGAAGAAATTTAAGTAATGAAACACATGGAAGAAACCGGTGTATTATTCACATAATAACTACACTTGTAACATGTGAGCTCTTACCAGACCAAGAGCGAAAGGCAGCCACTATCGCCATTCTACTTGACAAAAAGCGTGACTCTCGGTCTTCCCTGTGATGATGAAAACACACAAGCATGTTAAGGACAGAACACCGTGTCCCTCTCACTCAAGATAATGATGATCTAATGAAAAGTCTTTTCATAAATAATCAAACACCATAATGAAAAACAAAGAGCAAAAAAGAAAAGAAGTAAATGAGAATCAATAAAAGGTCTTTTAGATAAAAGTAGTGAATAATGTGACTTAGGCTTCACATCCTCAGGCCGGTCACGATGAAGTCAAACAGCCCTGATACCAAGGCTCATGTCACAAAAACAATATACAAACCCTCAACTTTCTCAATGCATGATGTTACCAATATAGGAGCGAACAAAACAGCAAACAGAGGGAAATGTCAGAACACTATCTTTTTGTTTCTGTTGTAACAGCAACACTCCAAACTCACACATACACACTTACTTGAGTTGCCCTTCAGCCGTGTCTGCAGTATGGCGGTAGTGGAAGTCAGTGAAAGGTGCGAGGATTTGCTGGAGGAAAAGAACACAGAACAATGTGAAGAAGGGCAAAATACAAGATAAAATGAATGCCATCCTAAAAACCTTAAGGACTTTTCATTAGTTCTTGAAATTTATGTGGATTTTCAGGAGCATACAATAACAACACTTGTTTCACAGATCTCGTATGATATCGTTGTAGCTATTATGCCTGTGGTTATGAGGTGCTTGTCTTTCTACAGACAATGAGGCTTTAGAGAATGTTGTAACTGATTACTGTGAGCTCCATGGGACAGAAACAGGTAACCTATGGCTGCTAATCCTTTCACAAACGGAAAGACTCCCTGCACCCTGCCCAATTATTAACAAAAGCTGCTTCTGCGTACCTCCAGCTCGACGTCAACACGCACGTACTGGCGGGTATGTGGGTGATTAAGGAGATGGAGAATGGTGGTGATCAGAGCTTCATTGATGCGACTCAGTTGACAGTCGATCACACTCTTAAGGATAGTGCTGAGGCCTCCCCGTCTGGCCACCACCTCTGGATTTTTCAGGGCTACAGAGGAAGTACAGCAACAGTCAAGACAGGCTTTCAACACACATTAATACTGTGGATATACAAGGGTTTTATAAAGTGAATGATGCTACTAAGAAAAACTGCACACGTGGTCTCTGTAGATTCAGCTGATGAAGGGCAGTATGACCTACAATTTACATAACAGTATATGCTTTTCTCAAAATTGCAATATCAATACTTCTCAAGAGTTAAAGCACAGATACAGCTTCTGGACAGAAGCTATGAGGGCACTCTTAAGTGTGTTACTACAACATATTTCACACAGTATATAATAATTTGAGAGAATTTATTGTGCAAAATTGCAATAATGAAAAACATTACAAAACTTTTTCTCAATCAAGTTTAAGTTGACAGAAAAGGCAACACTTGCTGTCAAGACTTTTTTATGCCATGTGGGTAGTAAATGTTGTGTTATAAAGTTAGAAGTACAGGGGTTGGACAAAATAATGGAAACACCTTCACCTCAAGATGATAATGCCCCAATCCATACAGCTAGAATTGTTAAAGAATGGCATGAGGAACATTTTAATGAAGTTGAGCATCTCGTATGGCCGGCACAGTCCCCAGACCTCAACATTACTGAGCATTTATGGTCAGTTTTAGAGATTCAAGTAAGACGTCGATTTCCACCGCCATCGTCTCTAAAAGAGTTGGAGGGTATTCTAACTGAAGAATGGCTTAAAATTCCTTTGAAAACAATTCACAAGTTGTATGAATCAATACCTCGGAGAATTGAGGCTGTAACTGCTGCAAAAGGCGGACCTACACCATATTAAATTATATTTTGTTGATTTTTTAAGGTGTTTCCATTATTTTGTCCAACCCCTGTATTTGTAAGAGCAGTATGCAGAGCTGACAGGGATCCCCTACCTATACGGTCTGCACAGCATTACATAATACTTCTAGCACCAAACAATATTTAATTTGTTGCCCATAGAAGCATAGCAGCAAATTCAGTACAGGACATAAAAACTGGTATACTAGGTGAACAATTATACCACCCAGAAATAGCTGGATCATACTAATGTCTCCACTAGAGCCCGACCGATAAATCTGCCGGGTGATTAATCGGGCTGATTATAGTGCATCACCGATTAATCAACATCGGCCAATATGTAGCCTATTTATTAACTTTTTTGCTGCGTGGAGATTCTGTCGCTAGCTGCTCCTGTGTGTGTGTGTGTGTGTGTGTGTGCTGCCCAGAGAGTCAGAGGAACATTAAAGTGTGCCAGTTTCACTTTCACTTCTGCTCGGACAATGACGCTATCACCCCCACACACAATCACATCATCACAGAGCTACATCCCCTGCATGCGCACTCTGACAAGGATGGACCACAAATCCCCCCCCCGGGTATTAATAGTGTAGGGGAGACCGGGGACAGTTGTAACACTTGCAATTGGTCCAATCAGGAACAACTTAGTCCTTAGTCCACACTGGAAGTTGTAGTGCCATGAGGCAGACACATCAAAATTTGTGAGTGAAAACATAATTTTGTGGTAAGTAATATTTTTTGCTGTAATTATTTTTGTGATTGCATAGCTTGCATTTGAAAGTTGTGTAAATTATCTTTGTGAGATAAACAAAGATTTATGGAACTGTTAATCCATCTGTCCACAATTATCTAATATATGACTATTATATCCTGTGTACATCAATGTTCTTATTTCATATATCGGCCAATATATCGGTTATCAGCCAATTATGGCAGACACATTGGATATCACCTTTTTTTTAAGCCCCCAATATCGGTATCAGCATCAGCCCCAAAAATCACATATCGGTCGGGCTCTAGTCTCCACCTTAACCATCTGTACTCACCTAGCTCACAAACGATGGCGATAGCTGCACGAACCATGCGGTCTCGTTCCTGAAGTCCATCAGTTCCCACAGCAATTAAAGAGTTTGCAATAGAGGAGGGAAACAGCATAGCATTGACAGTGATGATCTACAGAGAGAGGGAGGAGAATAAACATGAGTCATCAAACAAGTCTAGACAGAATGATAAAGTGAATATTAGAAATGCAAAGAAATGGTTACAGCTGAGTTAAACCCATCAGAACGTACAATAGAAGGGGTGATAACAAAACTGTATTTTTATGATAACGGGTCAGCCTATATGAAAGGAACCCAAGGGTTGTATTACTGCGGGCATGCCCAATAATCCTTTGCTGAAACCAGAGCCTGGCTCAATGTGTGTGTGCATGTTTTTGTGAGTGTGTGTGAGCTTGTATGTGCAAGTGTGAAGCGGGTTTACAGTAAACTACAGAAACAGCTATAAATATCCTCGCCTGCAGACTTGCGCACACACTGACACTGCTGCTAACCCAATGACCTTTCTGTTGACACTATGCAGGCACAAGGGTCAGCAATGAGGCCAGAGAATGGGCAAATTCCTCTGGTGACGGGACAGTGACTTTGGAGACATCAATAAGAAGAGGAGCAGCTGGGGAGGTATACATGTATTAATAAATAACTTACCTTTCGTACTAGTCTTAGAGCCTGAGTCCTCTCTCCCTCATTGCTCTGCTGGATGTCAATGCATCTAAATCAACACACAGGCATAATTAGTCATGTCTTTTTCATGTGTTCTGTAGCCAGAAGAATAGATACAGTTGACTTAAGTATAACATAAAAAAGGGATATAAAAACGGAAAAATTCTGAGCAAAAGGGAGAATGTGTTGAAGAAAATTCTCTGTAATGAACTATTCTCACCTGGCTATTAAATAGTCAACCTGTAGTCTGAGGACCTTCTGCAGAACGTTGGTGTCTCTAATGAGGTAGCGAAGGGCCCGCAACCCTGCAGCACGGACTTCCTTAGCCTCATTTAGTAAAGCTAGTCGCAGACTGGGGTAAAGAAAAAAATAATCACACACTCAGCATATATAAAATTTAGTAATACATTCTCACATACTTGTTAACAATTGTAATTTCCTGATATATTTATTTCTATTTCATGGCTCATAGTAGACAAGGAAAAAAATGTTATGTTGACAAAAAAGCATGTGGTGTACTATCAGCCCTTTCAGACCACTTACCAAATGATGATTTCTTCATATGTGAATCCAAAGTTTTCCTCACGGTGGCCTATGCTGCATAGCAGCTGTGAAAAGAAGCATGACAATGACATGGCTCTGATTATCACATTATTCTAGCAAAGGTTTCTTTTTTATCTTTTATCCAAAAAATGAACTTGTTGCATGAGAGTGGCAGGTATGATCCAAAGAAGTTCCTAACTATATCAACACTAACACACCTCACAACACTAACCGGCAGGCTTCTGCAGGAGTGCCTGTTGTAGTTTTCCACTTGTCTGTTAGATGCTGACTTGTTTAGAGTAGCTGAATTGTGAATGGATAATGTTATGCTTTCACTGGTGGTAGATGGAGGTTGTAATTATGAAAGTGTTGGGGCACACATTCACAGGTCGAGCAGTGGGTGTTGGCTCATGTCGCCTTCAACATTTGTTGGTTACAAGTGCTCACACTTGTATGAGTAGCCTATGTGGTGCAGATATGAATGTTGAGAGTGCTCAGAGAAAGTAAATAACTGTTTGTTAAACCTATCTATATATTCTTCTCCTTATCATAACAGTGTATGGCACTGTTTTCTACACCTGACATTAAGCAAGGCCCACATACTAAAGTCTACTTTTGGGCACACAAAAGTAGTTTGTTATAAAAAAAAAACAAAACAAAACAAAAACAAAACAATAGGAGCCACAGTCCACTGGAAGGGTTTACAACAACAATTTAAAATTTTGTCTGCCACAGTGGAACAGTAGTCTTTCCCATAGGCACATTAAAACACCCTGTGACTATCTGGTCAGTCCTATCATCACTAGCCCAAAACCACACATTCGGAGGGTACAGATACTGGATTAGACAAACTTGAACTTGAGTAACTCTTTCCTTAGAAGTGAAGGTAAATCTTCTTTTCCGCCCATCATAAACTACACAGTAGAATAACATGAAAGTAAGAACAGGGTGGAACGGATGAGCAAAGGCATGGTGAGTAGGGGGTTGTTTTGAACCAGCTGTGATGTCAGAGCCAAAGCAGGCAGGAGGAGGGGAGAGGAGATGGAGAGAGAGGGGCATGTGACACTCTCCGGGGGGATTAGGTCACCCTTACTGTCCTGGAACCCTTATAAGGAATCAGAGGAACGGTGCTCCAACAGACGTATACACACAGACATGCACTCATCACGGATATTACCCTCCTGGCAGTTGTAAACAAGACAGTCAAGTCTTAGGCCTACGGTACTGCTGCAGTGCTAGCTGCCTGACTGACTGCACAGCCCCCAGTAATCAGTAAAAATATGTCCAGTCAGATGTGGTTTGAGGCACCAGTTCATATTGACAGGAATCAGTGAATGGCTAGTCTTTTAAATAGCTTTGACAAATACCAGTGAGGCATGATGGTGGGCAGAAATAATGTCCTACAAAAGTTTTCTTCTTTGAATAGCCTTTCAGTTTTTCAGACTGTTTGGTTATTTCCTACAATCTATTAGTCTAATTAAGAATAAGAAGATTTAAGTACCTGGTAGTCGCACTGAAGACATCAGCTCCCTCTACCCATGATTTCTTATTTAAGTGATCACTTTTACACACACACAACAGAGTGTGTCTCAAGTTCAAAAGAACAATAATCAGACATTAGAAATCTCAGGTTTCAAAGTCAGAGAACTGCTCTTGATGCACATTAGGTCACAGTACTTTTTCCCCATCCCTGAAGCTCCTGTTACATTCACTGTCAGCATCACAATGACAGGCGCAGCTAGGCCTGCTGGTAGCAACACCCAAAAGGCGAGGATTGAGGAGAGGTCAGTGGAGACAACACAGAGGGGGAACACAGCCAGACAATCTTCATAGATATCTAAACAGTGAGTCAGTCTTCATGATCAACAGCTATAAGTGTGCTAACCAGTTTGTTTGAAAGATATAATTACCTCACGACTTACTATTTTCATTAAGCCATTGTGGATAACATCGATAATGATTCCAACTTGAAAGTACTACCTTTATGAAGTTGTTCAGGTGGCCCAGTTTTCGCATGTTACTGACTCCATGTGGTTTGGCCACATTTTGAATGATTTCCCGGAAGTTTTCTGATGGTTCTGCAGGACAAAAAAAAAGAGGAAATACAATGTAACTAAGACGAGCATTAAGCCATATTGCCACAATATTAGTCAATGAACCGTAATTGATATATTGCAGGAAGGAAGTTGGTTTAGCTAGTCAAACAAATATAGTGTGTACAGTCAAAACAAGGTCTGGACAGTAAAAGCAAGACCAGAACAGGGAAATGTTTTGTTTTCAGTTCCTATTGACTGTTATGTGTGTACTGTAATGCTACCTCCTTTTGACAAACGGCAAGCCATTAAGAAAAGAGTACTGACTTGGTGTCTTAGTATTCACAATAACAAAATACTCAGGTGAAATATACATGTCTATCTATTAATAGTCAAACATCAAGAGCCATATACGAAAGTATTTTCCTAACAAAACCTACTAGTGAAAATGAGCTGGACATAGTGTTAATTTACTGCAGCAAATGTTATGTGGATTATTAGGTAGAATGCGGAGATTAAAACTTAAAATATCTCTCATATGCAGTCACTTTCTTTGCAGACAAAAAACAACAACAACATGCAAGTGTATTAGTAACTATTATGAATATCAGAAAAAGTAACCTAACATGGATTAAGATGTTTTAGCATATTGAATGTGATACATGTATGCATATGCATGCTGTTAATTGGGATATATATGGAATCACTTCATTTCACTTGTGACTTCAAGCATTATTCTACCTAGAATGACCACTCTGTATCCCAAGTATGAGGTAGTGCAGATCTTACATGAGGCATATTTCTGGGATTTATGCTACACTGAGACGGTAAAGAAAGTATTAAAGTCGGTTCAGTTCAATTCAGCTCTTGCAAGTGTTTTGGTCAAAGGCTGGGCCAGCTGTCCTAGAGATGGTCTTTTAATACAGAATCATTAGTAAAACAGCTGAGAGATAAGGTGTCAACCATCTCGACTTCATGAAGGTAATATGAATCATGCGATAGTTAAAGGCCAATCAAATCGTGTCCAAAGACGAAGGTAAGGGTGCACCCATCCATGTAAACAAACTGAAATGCGGTGTATAGAGGAGTCAATCGAACCAGTCGGTGCTCTGAAGCAGTATCGTCTAATTGCTATACAACTAATGGTGTTGAAACGTTATTTCTCATACATTTAGCTATGACCAATGCATGACTCCAACCCTTATGGGTGGTTGACTGAATAACAGGCTATCCTGCCCACTCACCAATCAAAACAACAGCGTCGTCATGGCTGGTTAGCTGTGGCAGCTAGCTAACGCTAACTCAGCTAGTTAGTTAGCTCGCTACCGCCTGTTATTATGATATCGCTCCCAATGTTAGTACATGAATCAAAGAAGCAAAACTGGCAAAATGACAACAACAACGTCAGGACATGAGCACCGACTAAGGGGATCCCCAGTTAGCAGAAGCAGTATTTGCACAAATGCTCCTCATCCATGTTGAACAATAATCGCTTTCAGGGTGATGTGATGAAGCCTCTGCTTACCTCTGGTCAGATCCAGCGGTACGTTCTCTTCCCCGCTGTCATTCCGACCTGTCAAAAACACACACAACGAACCTTAAGAGAGAGCACGCTATGGCCATCAGGCGCCTGAAAAATTCTATATTAGCATTATCTCGCTCTTGGAGGTACCACTGAATCGAGTTTTTCATGCTTACCTCGCATCCGAAGACTCCGGATAGGACGGCCGCGGAAGCTGGCCGCCATGTTTCCAGGAACATACACAACACCGGAAACTTCGTGGCTTCTCGCGAGAAAACAGACAACGATGGTTTTCGCGACAAAGCTGCAGCAGACCTCCCACATACCACTCAGCATCATAGCCCTCAACTCCACCATCAGCGATACAGACATTAATCACAAGCATCATAATCATCACAGCAAATCATCAAGTCAACACTGGATAGTTTATTCAACGGTATACTGTTTAAATAGAAGCAAAATGTAACATGGGTCTTTATTTACTGATCTAATAACCACAATGACATGAGTTTTGAAATTCTGCAAATGTGCTGTAACATTGAAAAAAAACAACACTATTCTAGAAAGAAAACTACAAAGCAATGCTTGATCTGACCCTTAGATAATGTAAGCACTTAAAACATTCAGTCTTGTGAAACCTGATTTAATTACATTTCTAGCTTTCAAACGCCTTTCAAAGCTTTTTAGTCAGTTTTGAAACAATGATAATGTTCCTTCAATAACCTGTTGTGTTCACAGAATACAAAATGTATTTTCCATTAAGACTGCACAATGAAACAGGTAAAGCAATGATTAGTCTGTTTAATATGGCACATGTAAATGTTGCACAAACCTGAAGGTCATCACAAAAAGGTGTCTTCTGCACCGGTGTCAGTGGCAACAGGTTATTCACAAAATATCATGCAATGTATTACATAAGCTATTGACAAATATTTATTAATTATGAGAAATAAACACTAATTTAAACAGTAAAAGAAACATATCGGCAATGATGAATGAATAGTCAAATTCTATAAAATGATCCAGGATCTTTGCAGTCTATTAGTCATTTTGAGAATCTGTAGGGAAAAAAGGAAATATAATTCTATTATATTTACTTTTTCAAATAACTGGTGGAAAAACACACTTAATGAACAATACATTTGGATAGAGACACTTAGTTACCACTTAATTATTACTGATGCATGAGAATAATATTTAAAATGATTAGGACTTACCTAGGACCTCTTCATATATATCCAGCCTGTCAAAAAAATAATCAGATTTATCAGATACTGTAATACAGACACAATATTGACAAATCAGACATGCATTTCACTGACATTATTACCCAGCTCAAAGCAGTGAAGGACTCTGGAGGTCAATGTTTTTATAGATGTCACCTATGGGTACAAAGGGTTAGTGTTTTGTGTGTAATGTTCATGTGTTTTGTATGAGAGTTTCAAATACAGTATGTGAAGAATATATGATATATATTTACCTCCATCAGTGGTGAGCTGTGGTAGAGGAGAAACACTGAAAATGTAAGAAAGAAGATGAAGCATTAGTGGTGAAAGCAAATCTGAAGGCTGCATGATATAAAGGTTAAGGCACAGGAATATAAGCTCTATTTAGTGAAAGGTATTGAGTTGTATTGCAGTACTGTTCTTTGTAAAGATGTTCATCATGTTAACCACTAGATGTCAGTCATACATTGTACATTTTGTCAAACTGCAGAAGAGGACAGAAAAATTACTTTTTCACCTTCAAAACTTAAGTAAACACTTGAAATTTTTCTATGGGAGTTAATTTAGATACTGTTATTTGCGCATTTAAAGCACATAAAGACAGCTTACCTTGTGTTTGGGATATCCACATCATCGTAATCATCACTTTCCTCAACTGTTTCAAAAGGAAAAAATATTCAGCAGTGATTAAACCATGCAAATAATAGTCAAAATAGTCAATTTTAGCCTAGGTGTAAATTCCATTAGACTTGCTGATGATTTAAAAAAAAAAAAAAAAAAAAGTGTCTGATGGTGACAGATCACTCACTTCCTCTGAAATGAATCACTGTGGCCTCAACAGGTTATTCACTAATAATTATGTAATAATCTATGTAGGTTACTGACAAATCCTCAGTCTGTCAATTTAATAGAGACTGCAGGAACAAATGGAAATACATTTTATGACACTGAATAGATTTCTATCCTACATTTAGTATCCTATATTGGGAGTTTACATACTGAGACATGTTTTTAATGTTAAATCTGAATGAGCGAAGTAAATTTCCTCTATGAGAAATATACTTCAGTATTTCCATTAGGCTACTTGAAATACTTTGTTATAATTACACCACTAATGATGAGATGGATATATATAAAATGTTCAGGTCATACCTTGGACCTCTTCATATATATCCAACCTGTTAAAATAAAAAGAGACAGAATTATGAGGTACTACTGTTATATAGGTCTAGAATTCCCAAATCAGATATGCATTTCACAAATTTTATTACCCAGCACAAGGCAGTGAAGAACTCTGAGAATCAACATCATCATAGATGTCACCTATGGGCACAAAGAATTAGTGTTTTTTAGTGTTTTTATTGTGTTTTGTCCACATTTTGTATGCAATTCCAAATATACGATGAACATATAGCAATATATTTACCACCATCTGCTGTAAGCTGTGGTAAAGGAGAAACTCTGGAGGAAAAGTAAGAAAGAAGGTGAATACAGCAGCCCTTAAGTTTTCAATAAAGAGTTGGGGTTCAGTCTCATTAACGCTTTGTCTTAACCCATAAAGACCCAAACATCCACCATTGACCAAAAGCATCTACTGATTTAAACTGTTGATCCACTCAGTCCTTTCAATCCATGTAAATAGTTGGTGTAAAATACAGTTTGTCATCTTTTCATGGTCATCAGATATGACCCATTTGGACATTCAGAGGCTCTGTAGTGAACGTGAACGTCAACTTCTACAACACTGATTCACCATTAAAACCCATGGAGTTGAATCAATGACAGTGGATGGAGACACTTGGTTTTATGTTCAGTTAATGATAGATTTTACTGAAAAAGCCAATTTTTCCTCAGTATTTTTCTGTGTTGATACAATAACCTTTGACTTTGGTCTGAGCTTTTATGAACATGTACATGATCAGTCAGTGAAACATAGGAAAATAGATGATTTTCACTGGGAAAAATGCAAAATTCAGAGGATAATTTTATAATAAATGGTGATAATCACTTAGGAAAGGTAAAATAGAGAGAAGAATTAATTTGGGAACTGCCACAAATGTATAGCACTGGGTCCTTATGGGTTAAAATTAAATCTTTAAAGCTTTATTTAGAGAGGGGGACTGGGAGTGGGTGTTTATCATGTTGACCAATAGGTGTCAGACATACATACAGTAAAATTCTGCATTTTGTCAAACTGCATCAGTGGCGGGGTCTTCAGATATTATGTTGAAACACCACTTGAACACTTATTAGTTTATCTTACCTTGTGTCTGGGATACCCACATCATCATAATCATCATCTTCTACAGCTGTTAGAAAACAATAGAAGCAGTCAGTCTTGTCTATTATTTGGTTTGATTTGTGAATATTACGAGCATTTGGACCATAAACCTTCATATGCTTTGATATGTGGTAAATCTGCATGATGATTTGGTACCTTTAAAAGGAAGTTGAGGAGTTGTCATGATACCAACATCGTCATAGCTCTCATCCAATTGTTGACTCCTTGTTTATGGAAGGAGAAAGACAAGAAAAATGTCATAAAATTACTTGAACAGTTTCTTTGGGGTGTGAATTCAATAATTTATTTGTGTACCATATAAGAGATAACAGATATACATAAACCAGTCCCTCCAGGAATTCGTGATGTTGCGATTGCAACTATTAGCGCAAATTCAACCAATCACCACAAATTCTGCGCGGCGCTGCAATTTTGTCTAATCACCGCGAATTTTCTGCAAATTTGACTAATCCCCGTAGCCCCCTTTCGCCCACCCCTGTCTATGTGACATGTACATCATCACGTTCACTTCCTTGTTGACGATTGAGAAGATGAAGACACGTGTGATTCAAAACACTCATATTTACCGACAAATATCACTGCCAAAGTTCGTGCAAGTCAGTTTCCAGATGTGTTACACAAAAGCAGAAGTATACTGTTCTGCACTGCCTGCAGTGTTGTGGTGGAACACGAATGAAAGTGGCCGCTCCACAGACACTTTTCAACCACAAAACATGCAAGAGAACGGCTGAAACTGGAAGAGGAAAGACAAGACAAGTCCCAATGACAGAGGCTGTTGGATCCAGAACAATAGCAGGAGCTGAAAGGGTCAAGGTTAGCGCAGATATACTCTACTGTATAAGGCAATAGAAGAGAAGAAGAAAGAACCTGTGGAGGCATGCTTTCCTTTCTGTGTATTGTATGTGTGTGTGTGTGTGTGTGCGTGTGCGTGCGTGTGCGTGCGTGCGTGAGGGAGTGCGAGCACAAGACTGTGTGTGGAGTTAAAAAACGAGCTCACAAATGAAAATAGTCACTAAACTTGGTGTTAATATTAATGTTTACTCTTATGTGTTAGCTAGAAAGCAACCCAAGTTTGGCTGCCCTGTGTGCCTGTCTGTGTGTGTATGTGTGTGTGTGTGTGTAGGTGTGTGTGTGTGTGTGTGTGTGTGTGTGTGTGTGTGTGTGTGTGCATGTAACCCATCTAACCCTAACCCTAAATACACTACTATATCATTAAGGAAGCAAAAGTCATGTGTTGTGTTGTATAAATGTGAGATGGGGGTGGGATTTAATAAGTTTTCTTCTTCCCACTCCTTTTTGAGCAGTACATATTGAATTTATTTTGTTATTACTAGTGTACTTGGCAATTGTTATTTTGTCTTAATCATCTTTATTAATGTATTTGCTCTGATATTAGTTCCTTGTACACAAAAAAAATGTTAAAAATTTTCTTCTGCTCAAAACAAATAAATGAATGAATGAAAAAAAGCCTGTTTTGTTTAAAATCATCACTTCCTGGTGCTTTTTAAGGCTAAAAACTCAAAAAAGACTGTTCTAGGTAATTTGCAAATGCCCATGTTCCTGTGACTTTAATAAGAGAAGCCTCAAATCATCGCAACTTTCACCACAATTTTTTGGAAAAGCTGCCACAAAATCAGGCATTTTAAGCCGCAATAATAATAAAAAAAAAATCCTGTGAAATCCTGGAGGGACTGATTAATAACGTACTGCATATATTTGGATGAAAGTGATGTTGGTCTGCATTGCATTTGTATATATAAGCTATTTATTACAAAAAATGTTTGCTATAACTGTGTAACAGCACAACAGGAAAGAGAAAAACTAAGGATCAGGCTCTCAGATTGTGTGATCCTATGCTCTCATTGGCTGACGTTCTGTGACACTCCGCTCTGATTGGCTGGTGTTCGGTGACGCTGCGCTCTCATTGGCTTGCGTTCTGTGACACTGTGCTGTCATTGGCTGACGTTCTGTGACGCTGCGCTCTCATTGGCTTGTGTTCTGTGACGCTGCACTCTGATTGGCTGACGTTCTGTGACGCTCTGCTCTGATTGGCTGGCGTTCTGTGATGCTGCGCTCTCATTGGCTGGCGTTCTTTGACGCTGCACTCTCATTGGCTTGTGTTCTGTGACACTGCACTCTCATTGGCTGATGTTCTGTGACGCTGCCCTCTCATTGGCTGGTGTTGTGTGACGCTGCACTCGCATTGGCTGATGTTCTGTGATGCTGCGCTCTCATTGGCTGGCATTCTTTGACGCTGTGCTCTTATTGGCTAGTGTTCTATGACAATGCTCTCTCATTGGCTTGTGTTCTGTGACGCTGCGCTCTGATTGGCTAGTGTTCTATGACACTGCGCTCTCATTGGCTTGTGTTCTGTGACGCTGCGCTCTGATTGGCTGACTTCTGTGATGCTCTGCTCTGATTGGCTGACGTTCTGTGATGATGCGCTCTCATTGGCTGGCGTTCTTTGACGCTACGCTCTCATTGGCTGGCGTTCTTTGACGCTGCGCTTTCATTGGCTTGTGTTCTGTGACACTGCACTCTCATTGGCTGATGTTCTGTGATGCTGCCCTCTCATTGGCTGGTGTTCTGTGACGCTGTGCTCTCATTGGCTGGCATTCTTTGACGCTGCGCTCTTATTGGCTTGCGTTCTGTGACGCTGCGCTCTCATTGGCTGACATTCTGTGACACTCCGCTCTGATTGGCTGGCGTTCTGTGACGCTACTCTCTCATCAGCTGGTGTTCTGTGACGTTGCGCTCTCATTGGCTGACGTTCTGTGACTCTGTGACGCTCCGCTCTCATTGGCTGACGTTCTGTGACGCTGTGCTCTCATTGGCTGACGTTCTGTGACGCTGCGCTCTCATTGGCTGACGTTCTGTGACGCTCTGCTCTCATTGGCTGATATTCTGTGACACTCCACTCTCACTGGCTGACGTTCAGTGACGCTGTGCTCTCATTGGCTGGCGTTCTGTGACGCTGCGCTCTCATTGGCTGACGTTCTGTAAGGCTCCGCTCTCATTGGCTGAAGCTCTGTGATGCTGCGCTCCCATTGGCTGGCGTTCTGTGACGCTGCGCTCTCATTGGCTGGTGTTCTGTGACGCTGCGCTCTCATTGGCTGGTGTTCTGTGACTCTGTGACGTTTCACTCTCATTGGCTGACGTTCTGTGACGCTGCGCTGTCATTGGCTGGTGTTCTGTGACGCTGCACTCTCATTGGCTGATGTTCTGTGACACTGCGCTCTCATTGGCTGACGTTCTGTGACACTCTGCTCTCATTGGCTGACGTTCTTTGACACTCTGCTCTTATTGGCTGACGTTCTTTGATGCTGCGTTCTCATTGGCTGAAGCTCTGTGATGCTGCGCTCCCATTGGCTGGCGTTCTGTGACGCTGCGCTCTCATTGGCTGGTGTTCTGTGACGCTGTGCTCTCATTGGCTGACGTTCTGTGACTCTGTGACGTTTCACTCTCATTGGCTGACGTTCTGTGACACTCCGCTCTCATTGGCTGGTGTTCTGTGATGCTGCGCTCTCATTGGCTGACGTTCTGTGATGCTGCGCTCTCATTGGCTGACGTTCTGTGACACTCTGCTCTCATTGGCTGACGTTCTGTGACACTCTGCTCTTATTGACTGACGTTCTTTGATGCTGCGTTCTCATTGGCTGATGTTCTGTGATGCTGCGCTCTCATTGGCTGGTGTTCTGTGACGCTGCACTCTCATTGGCTGATGTTCTGTGACGCTCTGCTCTGATTGGCTGACGTTCTGTGACGCCCCGCTCTGATTGGCTGGTGTTCTGTGACACTGCACTCTGATTGGCTGACGTACTGTGACGCTTGGCTCTGATTGGCTGGCGTTCGGTGAGGCTGCACTCTCATTGGCTGGTGTTCTGTGACGCTGCGCTCTCATTGGCTGGCGTTCTGTGACGGTCTGCTCTGATTGGCTGGCGTTCTGTGATGCTACGCTCTTATTGGCTGACGTTCCATGAGGCTGCACTCTCATTGGCTGATGTTCCGTGACGCTGCGCTCTCAGTGGCTGGCGTACTTTGACGCTGCGCTCTGATTGGCTGACGTTCTGTGACGCTCTGTTCTGATTGGCTGGCGTTCTGTGACGCTGCACTTTCATTGGCTGCCGTTCTGTGACGCTGCGCTCTCATTGGCTGGCGTTCTGTGACGCTGCACTCTCATTGGTTTGTGTTCTATGACACTGCGCTCTCATTGGCTGACGTTCCGTGAGGCTGCGCTCTCATTGGCTGATGTTCTGTGACGCTGTGCTCTCATTGGTTGACGTTCTGTGATGCCACGCTCTCATTGGCTGACGTTCTGTGACGCTCCGCTCTCATTGGCAACTCAAAACAAATAAATGAATGAATAAAAAAAAGCCTGTTTTGTTTAAAATCATTGCTTCCTGGTGCTTTTTAAGGCTAAAAACTCAAAAAAGACTGTTCTAGGTAATTTGCAAATGCCCATGTTCCTGTGACTTTAATAAAAGAAGCCTCAAATCATCACAACTTTCACCGCAATTTTTTGGAAAAGCTGCCATAAAGTCAAGCATTTTAGACCACAACAATAAAAAAAAAAAATCCCACGAAATCCTGGAGGGACTGATAAACAGACTTACTGTGGGTCTGGAATATCCACGTCATCATAAACATCACCTTCCCAAGCTGTTTAAAAAAAAAAAAAATAGCAGTCATGGCATCTCAGAGAGTTTATTTTTAGCTAATGTTGCTGTATTTCAATTAATAAAAAGATATAAAAAATAAACAGCTTACAGGTTTGCACACTGAGCCCACTAAAAGAAAGAAAAAGTATAAAATTAACTAATACACATTAATGTAAAATACATGCCATGTTCCAGAGTTGTCATCAAAAAAAAAAAAAAAAAAAAAATCAAGCTACCTTGTGTCTGGGATATCCACATCATCATAATCTTCCAATGCTGTTTCAAAAGTAATAGAAGTAATAAAGGTTCATGTATATTTAATGTAGTATGTTATGTGTGTTATTGTGTTTCAGTGAATTAGAACACTTAAAAGCAAGAAAAAGCACTTACAAGTTTCCATGTCAATGTCACTAAGATGGAAAGAAAATGTAAAATTAGCAAGAAATAATATGAACAAATGCTTAAAATGTAGGTCAGAGTTTGGACTCATCATGCTTTTCACTTACTTACCTGTAAAAGTTAGCTGGTGCGTCAATGTTTTCATAATCCCCTGTGTCTTCATAGTTGGATTGAGGATCTGGCATCACCTTTAAGTAACTGTGGCTTATCTGAGCAGACCCACTGGTGTCTGTGATTTTTATCTTCCTTTGACCGAGATTTGGGTCAAAATGTCTTTCTTTCTTCCACTTTTTGGTGACATGATCAAACCCTTTAATCTAGTTGTACTCATTAGTTATAAAACATAGTTATGTCAAAAAACAAAACAAAACATGTAACCCTGGAAGAAAGCTTTACCTTCAGCTTCTTTCCTTTGTGATCCTTCTTCTGTTTAGGTTTCTGTTGTTTCTTTTCCTGCAGTTGTCCCTTTCTCTCTTTCTTAACTTTTTTGTGCTGCCCTTCAATTTCCACTTTAGCGATGAGCCCTTGGAGCACCTATAAATCATTTCGGCACATTTCATTTAAGGGTACATGCTATTCTTTAAATAAGTTTTGACTGAAAGCACTTACTGCCATGAATTCTCCATGGTGAATGTACTCTTTTCCACTGATACTTTTCTGATATTTTTTTGAGCTGTGCACCTGGAAAAATAAAAACCCTAAATATGAGTAATTGTTTATCTCCCATCTTGTTCTTTTTATTTCTACCCAACAAAAAGCAAAAACTAACACTTGATTTAAATTTAACCAGCAAATAATCAATTGCAATTATTACCTCTGCCTCCTTTAAAAGGTGTCCTGTAAAGAAAATGAAAACATAACCAGACAATCTTGTCTTAATTGATTTAACTTGAGAGCATTACAGCACTTTAAACAATTTATATGTAAATGGACAACAAAAATTAACCACAACCTTTATGGGGAAGTGGAGGCAAGTTCATGGTGTCAGCATCTACAGCCAACTGTCGACTTGTACTTTAAGGAAACAGAAAGACAAATGAAAAGAAGTAACCTCAGAAAGTGAATGCATTTAAAACATGAGGAAGAATTACTGATTATTAAAGCAAACCTGAATATTGTATGGTTAGTTTTGTATCGATATTTGTATAGGAATCAAAATCATAAGTACTTTGTGTCAAACTTAAATCACCAATAAGAAAATTTAATTTACAAACTCTAACATTGTAGTCTTTACCATATACACCGATCAGCCGTAACATTATGACCTCCAACAGCCAAAGTGATACTCATTTTGATTATCTCAATCCAATCCAATCCAATCCAATCCAATCCAATCCAATTCATTTTTATTTATAAAGCACAAATTTAAATAAACAAAAAGGTTTCCAAAGTGCTGTACAGTAAAAAAAAAAAAAAAAAAAAAAAAAAAAACACAATAAAAATATAATAAGAAGATAAAAAACTAAGATAAAAATTAAACACAATAGATAAATAGACTGTCCAGATAAAATCCCAGCGCACATAAAATCAACAACCTACACAGTGTGAAAAGCCAAAGAAAAGTGGTGGGTTTTACCATGGGACTTGTCAGTTGGTAGGATATATTTAGCAGCAAGTGAACATTAGCCCTTGAATTTTCTGTGTTAAAAACAGCAAAATGGGCAAGAGTAGGAATATGAACAACTTTGATAAGGGAGGAATTGAAGACTCTGGTGCTAAAAGTACTGAAGTCACAAAAAAAAAGAATGTTAAAAACATTTACAGGGTGGACTTAGCTAAACAAATACAACATGTTTATATGCTCAACTTGAATTGTCCAAAAATGTGACTTCAGTATTTATAGCACCAGGATCTTCATTTGTGATATCAAATCCCTGGGTCAGAGCATCTCCAGATCTTGTTCATTCCCAAATTCAGTGGTTACTACCAACAAAATGAGAAGTCAAAAGAACAACCGGATCTCCAATAAAGCATCTATGAAAGCAGAACATTTTTACCACCTGTCTGATATTGTGCAAGTTCCCCTTTTTCCATAAAACAGCTCTGACCCCAGGCCTAGACTCCACCAGACCACTGCAGGTGTGTGTGATATCTGGACTAAGATGTTAGCAGCAGGTCCCAGAAGTCCTGGAAGTGGAAAGGTGGACCTCTATGGATTGGGTTTATTTATCCAACGCCGCACACACATGATCAAATGTCCTGAGATTAGGATGTCCTTCCTTAGTCCATCATGGGTCAGTACTAACCACTGCAGACCAGGAACACCCAACAAGACCTGCAGTTGTGGAGATGTTCTGATCCAGTCATCACCGCTACAATATGGACCTGGTCAAAGTCACTCAGTTCCTTAAGTTGCACATTTTGCTGCTTCCAACAAATCAGCTTTGAGAACTAAATATTCACTTGCTGCCTAATATATCCAACCCAGTGAAAGGTGCCATTTTTATTAAATTAACCCTCCGGTATCCCGTCTAGTAAGGCCCTTACTAAGCACCAAGCGTGCCTTTTTGGCACACTTGTGGAATTATGTCCAAAAAAATTTCATACAGTTTGTTTTTAATTCTTTTACACTTTTTCCTATTTCATCAACTTGAGCCATAAATAAAAATACCAAATACTCAACAATTGTCACATTTTTTAACCCTTTAAATGCCGTGTTTGTAATGTAAACAAACCGTTTTTTGTTTTTTTGTTTTTTTTTTGATGCAAAAAAACAAAATATACCACATAAAAATTGGATCACATATTATTTGATTTTTGCAGCCTGGCATATGTCAATGATTAACTCCAACATCGGTTAATTTGCATTATTATTTTTGGCGCTAGGTCAAAAGTTCAAAAATACTAGCATCTGTCATCAAGTGTGTGTAAAATGCACACACTTGGTGTGTGCATTATACACCAATATTTCAAACTATTAAATATTATATATTGATTCATTTTCTGCTCTAATTTGATTTCATTTTTGTAAATCAAGGTCAGCCCTAATCATACATATCAAATGGAAGAAATAGTGCATTTTAGGCACACTTGGGAGACAGATGCTAGTCTTGTAATTTTCTTTTGTTTACAATGTGCAAATTGTAGTTGGTGGCCAGAATTTTAAAGATCATGCAAAAATGAACAACTTTTGAATTCTAATCTTATTTAAATTGTGAAAAATAATATGAAGTTTCTTAAATCAAAGTGCAAAGTGTGCCTAAAAGGCGCACCCGGATACCGGAGGGTTAAATGTTCTTATCACATCTCTTGTCAGTGGTTAGAATGTTATGACTGGTCAGTGCAGGGCTCCAGTTTTTAAATGTGTTACTCATGTTAACCACAAGGTGTCAGTCATGTTAAATAAATAAATAAATAAATAAATAAATAAATAAATAAATAAATAAATAAACCATACTACCTTGTGTCTGGGATATCCACATCATCATAATCTTCCCATGCTGTTTCAAAAGCAATAGAAGTAATATAGTTTAACAGTCTAAAATGTACTTTTTGTGTTGTATGTCATGTATTTTTTTTTTTTTTTTAACGTTTCATTGAATTAGAACTTTAACCCTTTCATGCATAGTGGTCACAACAGTGGACAGCTGTTCAAAAGGGTTCTCTTACATAATTATGGATTTTGTTGTTTTATTTCCATATCAGCCAACACAGTGGACACCTATGTATCGTCCCATACACTGTAATTCATACCATTATTGTAAATTTGCTGTTCTAGATAAATCTGATCTGCAGTAACATGTTTGACTGTAATAAAAAAAAAAAAAAAGCTAATTGTTATTAAACTGTAATTAACAGTTTTGTTTTGTTTACTTTGTTGCATATTATCTACATGCAGGTATTGTTAAAATGTGAGAAAACATCAAATTAGCAGCATTAAAAATGTTTTTACCTCATAGTATATCAGTAAATACATGTTTCTTTGCTTCTAAAATTAAATGCATGATGTCCAGCTGAGTGGACATTTTTGTAATTTCATGAAAAATAGGTTCATTAAAAAAAATTCAATCACATTGTTTTTTTTTCATGCCTATAGAGGAATAAAAACACTCAAGAAAAAAATCTTGACTGAGGTTCTAATAATTTGTGCATGAAAGGGTTAAAGCAATATAAAGTACTTACAGTTTTGCATGTTGAGCCCACTAAAATTTAAAGAAAATGTCAAATTAGCAAGAAACTATATGTAAATGCTTCAAACTTAGTTCACAGTTCAGAGTCATCAGGCTTTTTTGTTACTTACCTGCTAAGTTTAGCTGGTGCATCAATGTATTCATAATCGTCTGAGTCTTCGTGGTCAGACAGAGGCTGTGGCATCTCTAAGTCGTTGTGCTTTACATGAGCTGTCTCCTTCTTTTTGGACTTTGAGTCACGATTTCCGCCATTGAAATAAGGGAGTTTCCTCCCTTTTTTGGGAACATAAACAGATCCTCTAATCTAGTTGGAAATAAGGAGATAGCACCAATTAGTCTTTTCATGCACTGTTGTTTTTATGCTGAATCACTGTTTTCATTAAGTTCCTAATTCATATTGTCAGTGTATATATGGTATGTGTTAAAAAAAAAAAAAAAAAAGTTTAATCCCTTTTACCTTGGTCTTTGTTTTACTTCCCCTCTTCTCCTTGGATTTCTGTCGTTTCTTTTCCTGCTTCAGATGTGTTTTTTGCTCATTCTTAGCCTTTATTTTCTTCCTCTCTCTGTTGAAAATTCCTCGGAGCTCCTATTAATCATTATCTTTTCATCATTAAGGAGACATACCCTTTTTAAAATGTGCACAAATAAACTGAAAGCACTTACTGACATGAATTCACCATGGAGAATGTAATCTTTTCCACTGTTACTTTCCTCATATTTTTGAAAACTCTGTACCAGGAAAGGCACAAGTGAAAACATCTCATTCTTCATACATTACTTTGTTCACTTATATACCTGTAGGTGATCTTATTTCTGTTTATGTGGATTGTGAATTTGGTTTTACAAAAATTGTTTTCAGGACAGGCTAGGAACAAGTGATTTAAGAAACTATTCATCTTTATATTTTTATATACATTTTCTGTTTGTCTTGTTTTTATCTTGTATGTGTTTAATGGATGAAGGATACAACAGAGTAATAGAAACTGTCTGTGTAATTCTTTAAAAATGTACATAATTATCGGTTATTACTTTTTTCCCTGTTTTGTTCTCCTCCTTTATTGTGTTGCAAAATTTTTAATCTATTAATATAAATCTGTCTGAAACAAAAACCTACTGTTGAAATAAGCATTATTTCACAATACATTTCAACAGAAATGATTGCAGTTATTACCTCTGCCTCCTTCAGCATGTAGCCTGTAGAAAGAAGAAGCAACAGGTGATTGGGTAATATTTTCACTCACCTAAATTAATTTGTAGGTATAATAGCACTTAAGCCAACACTTTAGATGATGATTACACATATGAGATTTACAGTTTTAAGATAAGATAAGATAAGATAAGATAAGATAAGATAAGATAAGATAAGATAAGATAAGATAAGATAAGATTTTATTGATCCCACCGTGGGAAAATTTCACAGTTAACAGCAGCAACATACAACACACCAGTGCAAGAGAAAGAAAGGTAGTAAGAATGAAATATAAAGGAAAATGGGAAATTTGGTATTTAAATAAATATTTATATAAACAGAGAATTAGAATTAAATATTTTTAAAATGTACACATGAAAGAGTGGCAGCAAATGAGGTATGACCTTTTTGCGGAAGTGGAGGCAACTTCATGTCAACATCATCACAGGTCTCCTCCTTATCCAACTGTTGGCTTCTAATATATAGAGACATACAAGAGAAAAGAAGACAACTGAAATGATGAATGCTCTAAAATGCAACATAATTTTGATCTGTCTTTGTGCGTACTGCTTCATGTGAGAAACAATAAAAATTGTGCTGCAGCTGTATCTTTGAAAAATATCTGATTTATCAGTCTGAGCTGATCCTTGAGTATATAAATGCAGAAACCCCCATTATTATGATTTCATACAGACAGAGAAAATTTACAACAACTTACGTCAGTGCTTGGGGTGATGGTGGGAACACTAGAGGTGGAGGAGCACTATGATGTTGCATCTTTTCTCCTGGCTCTGTCGCACAAAAACAAATTTAACATGACCTATATTTAAGATCTTGTTGAGAGATAACTGTAAAGTAGCATGTTCCTTGTGGTGGGGTGATTGTCTTAAGTCTAACAGCATAATAAAAAGCTTCTTACCATCTTTCAAAGATGTTCTGAATTGCTGAATGTTAACAGTTGCAGGTCTGGTCGGCTTCAGTGGAGGGTTTCCCAGAATATTCACACGTGGAAGGAGCTTCTTCGTTGGAATATGAGGGACAGTTATCTTCTGACTTTGAATTGGGGTTTCGGGTTTTGTGATACAGGAAGGTTTTGGTGTTTCAAGTAGTTTGGAGGGTTTAGTACTGACAGTCTTTAGCCTCACCACACTCTCATTGTAGCTTTCCTGTTTTGTAACGCTGCTTTCCTCTGCCAAAGACATGTTACTGCTCTGGCTTACATTTAGAAAAGATGACACATATGGCTTCTGGTTTTCTGGTTTCAGGACAGGGACGGTTTTAGAAGCTGTTATGAGAGGCAGTCTGCTGATGTGAGGACACACTGGCTTGGCTAAAGAATGAGAGACACTCATCTTTCTGGAAATGTGATTACTGTCATGCACTTCAGATTTAATCTCTACATTTGTAAGATGAGCGGGTACAGAGGATCCAGAAAGGTCTGTGTATCTCTGCTTTTCAGGAGGTGATGACAGTACTTTTCCTTTCCATTTTTTCTGAAGGTCAGGCTTTGGATAGTCAGTGCCTCTGATTGCAGCCCTTGACAAACTCTCCTCCAAAGCAGCAATCCTACCCTGAATAGAGGCTACATCACTGACCTTTGGACCAGGTTCTTGTTGGAAGGAGGTATCCTGTAAAGAGTCGTCTTTTGTGTTGAACTGAGCCATAAGATCCAAGACGTTTTTTCCATACAGAGGAAAATGAAATCACTCCTTTTAAATCTAGAAAACATTGTTGACAGTGTTATACATGAAATTTCAACATACCACATTAGGAAAGAAGAATTTACTGTTAAGACAGATGTTACATCAGCGACAACCAGAATTTGGAAACAAACGTTTCCAGTGTTAAAACAATGATCATTATCTGAAACATCACACTCAAGCGTAAAACTGCTACAAATTAGTTCAAAACTGAAAATAAAGACTAACAGTTTTTTTTGGGGTTTTTTGTATAGATAAAAATAAGTCAGTAACCACTCACCTGATCTTTGTTTCTTGAGTGTTATACGTATGTCTGTGGTCAAAGACGGTCATAATGCTGTCAACAAAATAAAAGCCCCACCTACAAAGGAAGCATGTCTCTGATAACTGAATGGAAAAAAACACACGAGTCATTTGTGAAGTAGTGCGAACTATGCTGGTGATGCACCAAATCTAAGTTTTAAATACTCAAGATGTGATAAATTTACACACCACATACACAAATTGACATGAAACCCTTAAAAATAAGTCATCACACTTAAATGTTCTTAAGAGGATCCATATATGGACAAAAGCCATGATTTAATATAGACATTGATGCTTATGTTACAGTACACACTATGAGGCTTCAACCACAGCCTCTGACTTATTTATGAGTATATAAATAGTGAAAAATAGGTCACTGTTAAATGAGTCACACTATACAAGATAACTCCAATTTTTCATGTTTGTAGGGAAGAAACATTACAGTTTAAAAGCTATTTCGCACCAATGCAGATGATCTGTTGTATATCTTTTTTTTTTTAATCCATTCATTGTATTTGTACTTTTAGTGATCAGTTTAGAATGTCTGTCAGCATTTCTGATTGGCACCAGTGAAACAAAAGCCAGAAACAAAAGTCCCACTTCACCTACACTGAATCACAAACTCCTACATATGTGTATTTATTTATATGTATTTAGAAATCCAAGGATGAGGGTTCATACACATTTTTCAAGGTCAAATTCAAGCACTTTTAAGGGTCATTTTCAAAATTTTCCAGCATTGCATGTTATCAATGGAATAAAATCCATATCTACAAGAATATATATACTCAGGAATATTTTATTCAGTTTTTTTCACAGTGATGTTCATTGTATTATGCTATAAACACCTACAATTATGTTTCGTAATAGCGAAAAGTTTAGAAATTAAAAGAGAACACAAAGTTTTATCCAAAAAAAGGGAAACCACTTGGTGTTCTTCAGACACACTCACACCGATTCAAAGATTAACATAAAAATGTACCTGGAGACGACCTGAAAACACCTGGGAATTTCCTTTTTTTACATTAAGTTTTATTTTTCCAAATGTATTACCTCTCTGTAAGAAGCTCTGGCTGGCATGTAACCTGGCAGAGTTAATATTAAAAACAAATAAATAAATCACATCACAGAGTTAGAATTATAAGCACTTTCAAGCACTTAAAAGTAAAATTCAAGCACTTTCCAGACCTTGAAAACAACATTGAAATTCAAGTATTTTCAAGGATTTCAAGCAGTTGAACGAATCCTGAAGTATGCAAGTAAGAACAAGAATTCAAAAACACGCACAATCAAGTATTTATTTCAATTTCTACGGCTTGCAGTGAAAGTTATTGGTCTTTAATGTTACAAAAGTGAGGTGCTTACAGTGTGCACAAGTCTTTCTGCTTCTTCACTTCTTTTAATCAGGGCTCACTAGGTCAGTGTGGCTGCAGATATTAGAGCATCAATGTCCTGTATGGTTTTAGATGTCCTTTGAAGAGCTTCAGCGATGCAGTTCTCGTTCACCGGCACAGGAGTCACATCTTCTGCAGAACTGCTATCTAGTTCTCTACAGCTTCTGTCACCTCTGAGCAGGTGACTGTTCTCCAGCAGAACTGTGTGAGGGTGTTAAAGAGCAAAACACACCTCAGTTATTTCAGTGAAGAAATGACACACTGAAACAGCCATTTAACCATGGCTGCTGTGAAAAAAGACAGAAATCAGTATTAGCTCCCCCTTGTTTCAGTGTTTAAGGATACAGTTGAATCTCTTTATCTTCTCCAGTTCATCCGCTACAAGATCTGACCTGAAACAAATAGACGAACCTGTTAAACATCATATAAAGTACAAGCTGGTGTTGCAATAATTTGATTTAAGCACCAACATGTTATTGGGGGTGGGGGGGTGGGGGTGGAATCAACCTCACCGACTCTGTACAACATTTATTTGTTGTTTAACAGATGGAACACTGCTCAGAAGTTCTTCAGATATTTTGGGTTCTGTAAAGCGTGAAGCCTGAAAAAACAAAAAAGGTTAGAAACAATAGTACGATGAACACCCATTTAAAAACTGACCACAATAGAACACAGGAAAAGGAAATGAAATGAAACATCGTTAGACAGATAGGCAAATATTTTAAAATATGTCTGTAGTTATTTAGAACATTTGAATTTATTAAAGATTATAATGTAAATTGTGTCTCTTATCACATATTTAAGGGCCCCCATTTATCAGCTGATGACTACTTCTGGAGTGTCCTATTACAAAATGCACCTTGTCAATGAATTGTCAGTTTTAACTGTTTGTAATAATTTTGTAGTAAACTGATTGATTGATTGAAAACACTGCAACAGTCTCTAACCTCTACTAAGCAGCTGGGTGAAGCAGGGAGTTTTAATGATTGCTTGGCCTGGTTGTGGCACATGAGGATCCTGTAAATCAGAAATATCATAAACAGACTTTAATTAAATTCTCAACTCAACTTTATTTATAAAGCACTTAAAAAACACCACAATTGGCCAAAGTGCTGTACATGGACATAAAAACAAATAAAACACATAAAAGAATTAATAAAAACAATAAAATTAATTATACACTAAAACGATAAAAGCCAGCCTCTCAAACTGAAATGATAATAAAATGTACTGTTAAACAGCAAAGTACCTGCTTGCACGATTCACAATAGAGTATACTGAGTAGGGTTGTCCTGGTACGTCAGGGGGAAGGCTGTTCAAATGATACGTCACCTCTTTTACCTGAGACATAATCCATGAATTAACCTAGTGTATTTATGCAAGATCCAAATAACTTGACAACTGAATGGCTTTGTATCATTTGATTTATGACCTCTGAAGAAACACACTCTGAATATTAATATGAGGAGCTGACATTTACCTCCCCTGACTGGAGCTCAGGTTTGTAGTGGGTAAAATAACTGTCAAGGACGCCGTTTGACCGAATAAGTGAACCATCTCCTGGGGACACTTCTATGACTGAGACAGCTCCACATAGGATCCTACAGAGGAGAAAGACATGTGAAAAGTTCTGTTAAAAACACAATCTGTACTTTACGCCACAACAGAGAAGGCGCAGTAGTAGACGGTTTTGTGAAGTAGCAAGAAATCATGGTAAATCTGATACGATACACACAGAAATCCTGTTTATAGACAAGGTAAAATGTTAAGTTATATGTACATTTTATTTATGTCATTTCATTCTAATGAAATAACGGAAGCAGGTGACCAAACAAAACACGGTTAAATATTACAGCATCCTTTATCTATATTAAAGGTCCATGGCTTTTATAAACATTAATCATCACTACAAACATTTGTCAGCTGAAAAACCTATATTTCATTTTTAAACATGTAAGACAACCTAAAGCTCATGGATATAAATCTCGCTGTTAGGTCCTACCTGTAGGTCACTCCTTGACACCACATGACTTTAACCAGCTCTGTTGGGAGGTCATCTGAATGCTCTTTTTTGGCCAAGGGGTCTTTCAGTTTCCACCTTAAACACATAAGCAAAAATATTAAAATCACTAATGAATATGTGAAGTGTGTAATAAAGCAGCATGTGTCTTTTAATCACAGGGTTTCTGCAAGTTTCAAGATAAACTTAATTTTTTACCTTTTAGTAATATCCACTCTGCTCTATATGAATTTGAAATTATTAAAGTAAAATTAACACAAACATTTATAACTTACAACTCCTAGAAATAGCTCAATTCTGTCAAAGTTCCCATCAGTAATTATTGGTTCCACGTTAGTTTCATTTTGGAGTTTTGTTAAGTGCAACTTTACAACAGTAACATTAACTAAGTCAATTAATTAAATAAAAACTCACATTCATTTTTAGACCCAAAATCCAGATTACAATTTAGACCTTTTAAGGACCCGCAGAGACTTTGAGCTCTAACGCTACATTCACACTGCAGGTAAAAGTGGCCCAAATCTGACTTTTTACCAATGTCTGATTTTTTTATGACAGTCTGAACAATACAAATCGGATTTTTTCAAATTAGACCCAAGTCACTTTCATATGTGGTCTTAAATCAGATACATATGTATGAATGTATGTATGTACAGAACAACTAATATAAACAGTAGATTCTCTTTTATATACAGGGGTTGGACAAAATAATGGAAACACCTTCTATGATGCCACAATGTTAGGTGTTTCCATTATTTTGTCCAACCCCTGTATTTCCTGTTTCACTCTCAAATGTTTAACTTTCTGCACTTTGTCTTTTTTCATTTTACTGCTGTAAACACTGCAATTTCCCCAGGCTGGGATCAATGAAATCATATTTTATCTTATCTATGTTTTAGCAATGTGGCTTCAGTCTGAACAGTCATGTTGCATTTCATCTGACTTTTTCATTGTTGAAATGCCACAGAAGTCACAATTCTGCGCTGGAGGATGCTGGACCCAGCAAAAACCTTATTTAATTCTGTAAATACAGTGTCCTGCATTTCTCATAACGTCTTCTGTGCATGCGATTACTTCAAGGTTGTAGACTGTTCACACATGAGTGTGATGGCAGCCACATATTCTATATTTTAAAAGCCAAGTGGCCTCTGTGTGTGTGTGTGTGTATGTGTGTCTGCTTTATAACTGAAAAACCAGAGAGAACTAGCCTTTGCCTTTTGGAGTACTTATGTATTTTGGGTCAAGGATCAGACAGGTGAAAACAGCTTATTGATATGACCAATACTTTCTGAGTTATTAGTTGTTTTTTCACACAATAACACAATACACCAAACCCTACTTACATACATGAGGAACAGAATGCTGACAGCTGACTGGCTGAAATCATATCCACTAACTTAGAGTGGAGAGGGTTGGGTTTTATGTTACAAAATCTAGAAACAACTCCTCATAACTGTCACATTTCTGGGGTTTCAGCGGCAATTTATACATCAAAATGTTGGAAAAATGATTTTCTTTCAAAGACTGTTGACATCTCTGAATGTTTTGTTTTTGATCTATAGGCCTCTAAGCACACAGAGTACAGATTTTCTCTCATTCACTCCAATGTTAAATTTCTGTCACTAACATGTTTGACAAACTCCACTTTCCCATAATCACGACTTATTCAGTTCTGAGGTTTTTTTCCCACATTGTTTACATGAATACGTTCAGAAGATTCACCACAAGCCTCACCTTCAACAATTTTTGAGATAGGATGTACTGTTATGGATTGAAATCAGTTCGAGAGGTGGTTTCTTAGTGAATTTAACCCAGACACCCATGTTTCCTCCATAAAGAGCCATGTTACAAACTCTACAAAAAAAACTTTATGACTTTCACATTTCTGGGATTTAAGCAACAAATTATATCAAATTGTTGGAAAAACTCTTTTCTTTCAAAGATTATTCACATTTTTATCTTTAAATGTTTCGTTTTTGATCTACAGACCTCTAAGGACACAAATCAAGTAATGTTCAATGTCACGAAGTTATACAGTAATGATGTAAAGCCCTTTAAAACAAATATATCAGATAACTACAAACTCAGCAAGTTCACTTTTACTCCAGTTATGACCAACTTCTACAAAAAACTCAGCTCCCCATCTTATAAACTCTACTGCTTCTAGAACCCGTGGATTCCAACAGGTCAACATGCTAGTTTGAATTATAATGTGAACAACCATGCAAAAAAATCTAATTTCAGCTAAAAATCAGAATTGAGCATTAAAACCTGCAGTGTGAATGTAGCATAAGAGTATTGATCAATGAACCTGTGCCAGTGAGGCGTCGGACATGACAGAGGAAGAGCCTGAGGAAGATGACTCTTTCTCTCCTCTGGGACTTTTTCTGACACCCTTCCATCTTCCTGAGTCGGAGTCCTGCTCCCATTGGCTTGGACGTGTTCAAGTGCTGTGTCAATAGTGTGTGTCCACTGATGCTGCGCCAAGGAAAGCGGGTAAGACCATGTTGTCGAAACAGCACAGCAAGAGTGATGCTGAACCACTGTGGTGG
This sequence comes from Sphaeramia orbicularis, assembly GCF_902148855.1. Lineage (NCBI taxonomy): Eukaryota > Metazoa > Chordata > Actinopteri > Kurtiformes > Apogonidae > Sphaeramia > Sphaeramia orbicularis. Next base: position 32,764,736 of record NC_043965.1, read on the forward strand.
ACTGAAATACCTCCTCAGGCTGAAAAAGAAATAGACAAAGTTAAATATTTCACCAAAATAAGATATGAGCTTTAAATATTATAAATAAGAACTACCTTGGTGCTGAGAATGGTCACTGATCGTTTATTGCTGCCGTTTCCTTGTGCTTGGTAACTCTCTTTGCTGTCATCACTGATGCCAGAACCCCCTCCTGGACTGGCCACATTATTTACTGCCTGGTGCTGAGTGTTTGGGCTTCCATTGTGGTGATGCCAATTGCGAGCCTGGCTGAGGGTGCATTTGAACTTAACAGTGAAGTCTTCACCTGAGGGCGACAGCATCAGCTCTGCTCGTCCATCCTTAGATCTGATGATGATTTCTCCTTCAGGTCCAAGCTCAGAGTCACAATGGGACACCTGGGGCCACTGGACCTCTGAATCAATACTGAAAAAAGGCTGGGGGAGGATGATGAACCTTTACCTACAGATATCATATATGTGTGGGGTTGTGAAATGAATACTGTGCAAGAAGAACAAGTCCTGGTACCTGTTTCTGGTCAGCAGGTATGAGTTCATCCACCAGGTATGGACGAGTAGAATACTTATTTCTGAAAGCCAAGGCAGCTACCAAACACTCCTGAAAGTGTATGTGATTGGGAAGCTAGGATCAATGACGACAAACTTAATCCAACAAAAACATTCATAGCAAAGGTTAAGAAGTGGATGAAAACAAAACAGGAATGTACCCATTTCTACACTATATAATGTTTGGTGAGGTTGGACAGTTTTTTTTTTCTTTCTTTTTTTTTTTTTTTTAACTTTTATTTAACCAGGAAGTCCCATTAAGATTAGGAATCTCAGTTGCAAGGGAGACCTGGCCAAGGTGGCAGCCATACAAAGCCCAAACAACATAAAACACATACATCTTATTTCTTTTCTTTGGGTGTGTGAATATGTGTGATAGATGTGAATAGGTTTTTACATTGTTTCTTTAAACTATTGTTTTATATTATTGTTGTTTATACTGTAAGTGTATTTCTTTGCCAAAATACCAAATCTAGGATGGGACGCAAATTAGCTAAATGCTGTAGACTCTTTGTGCAGAACATAACATGTTCTGAACTGTATGTCCACTATGTTTCGCTGCCCCTGATAAATAAATGAATAAAACAAATAATGATTAATTGTTATGCAGTTATGTTTTTTGTTTACAGGTCTTTTCCAATCATTATAAGGATAGAACATGGCAAGCAAACCACTCAAACCACACTAAACCATGTGGAGAACATCAAAACCTACTGAATGACTTTTCTATAAAGTTTGCACTTGATCTACATTGGACTTGTTAATTATTGTGAATCATTTTCTATATTGTGGAATTGTGTATGAAATTCTAACTGGTGCTCAACATACTAGTACCTAGACAGGACAAAAACGTGTGTTAAACATATGGCTTGTGGGTCCAATCTGGCCCATGGGATGAATTTGTGAAATGCAAAAATTATATTAAAGACACTAACAATACACCCTAGCCCATCAGAACAGCTTCTGAGGCTAATGATGGCTGTGGATCAGGAGGGACAAGGAGTGGGCGAGCGCTTCTTGGGCACAGGCCGGGAACTGATCATTCCCGGTTGGGTCGCCTGGGTGAAGGGGTCTGAAGTTGAAAGACCCGAAACCCCCTGTGACCCTAGGTACTACCACTGATGATGTGCCCAAGAAATAGCATCATAGGATGTATGTAAGAACCGGTGTCAACATCATTTTAGTTCAGGGGCCACATATTGGACCAGTAAAATACTATTATAATAATCTATAAATATTAACAGCTCCAAATTTTTCTTGCTGTTTTAGTGCAAAAAAAAGTAAAATGGCATGAAAATGTTTACATTTACTATCTTTTCTCAAAAAATGTGAACAACCAGAACATGAAATGTCTTGAGAAGTAAATGCAATTTTCACAATATCCACTTTTAAAACAAATTTTTTTCTCTTAGGTATTTAACTCAGTGTGAGAGGTTGACTTTTATTATTTTAATGCATAAATACCTTTATTGTTTTTATTAATTTTTTATGTGTTTTATTTGTTTTTATGACTGGGCACAGCACTTTGGCCAACTGTGTTGTTTTTAAAGGGCTTTATGAATAAAGGTGAGTTGAGAATATTATGAATATATTTTAGATTTACTGTAACCTTTAAGTTGTAATGCATGTGTGTACAGTAAATGTTAAACTGAAGCATAGTATTGTTAAAATTGTGCTGATTTTCTTAAGAATCTTCAGATTGTTCAAGTTATTTACATTTTTGAAGGACACTTTGCAGATGTAAACATTTTACTTTCTTCACTGTAACTATTTTACTGGTTCAGTTAACCTGAGATCATGGGCTGTATGTGACCCCTGAACTACAAGGATGTTTGGAGAACCCTGGTTTGTACCTTATAGGTGCTGACGGTAAACCTGGTTCTCTGTCGGACCCTCTCGGTGGGCTGCAGTGGATGTCCACGGGGGTCTGCAGCTTTCAGCAGCAGGAACTCACAGCCACACGGTGAAAGCTGTAACTCTGCTCCGTTTCCGTATCGAACCTCTACTGACTCGTCCTCGTACAGAACCATCAACGTCACATTGGCGTTGGTTTCCATCATTAAACTGGATCAAATGTAACTTTGACCTAAAAGAACAAAGACGGTGCCACGGAAACCCACTAAACAGACGCCAACTGGTTCAGAGGTGGTGTTTGTTATTGGCGCCTGTCGGAAAAGGAGGACTGGAAACCGGAAGTGTAGGCTTTTATTTTGTAATACGCTTTTATTTTGTTGATCCATCTGTAAGCATGAAACATTCTACTAACACTGTCTAAATATGTGGAAATACATGGAAATACAAGTAACTGTCTAAATATGTGGAAGTACATGGAAATACAAGGAAGTGTCTAAATATGTGGAAGTACATGGAAATACAAGGAAGTGTCTAAATATGTGGAAGTACATGGAAATACAAGTAAGTGTCTAAATATGTGGAAGTACATGGAAATACAAGTAACTGTCTAAATATGTGGAAGTACATGGAAATACAAGGAAGTGTCTAAATATGTGGAAGTACATGGAAATACAAGTAAGTGTCTAAATATGTGGAAGTACATGGAAATACAAGTAAGTGTCTAAATATGTGGAAGTACATGGAAATACAAGTAACTGTCTAAATATGTGGAAGTACATGGAAATACAAGTAAGTGTCTAAATATGTGGAAATACATGGAAATACAAGTAACTGTCTAAATATGTGGAAGTACATGGAAATACAAGTAAGTGTCTAAATATGTGGAAGTACATGGAAATACAAGTAAGTGTCTAAATATGTGGAAGTACATGGAAATACAAGTAAGTGTCTAAATATGTGGAAGTACATGGAAATACAAGTAAGTGTCTAAATATGTGGAAGTACATGGAAATACAAGTAAGTGTCTAAATATGTGGAAGTACATGGAAATACAAGTAAACACTTTGAAAAGACTCTCTCTGCTGGTCCAGAGGCGGCAGTCATCCCCTGGTATCTTAGGGCTTTTTTTTTTTTCTTTAATTTTATTTAGAACAGCACAATTTACAATACAAATATAGCTTTTTTCATGTCAAATATACAAAAAAATAAACATTTGCAATAGAAGACATTATATAAGTGCTTAATTATAATCATGTGTAGAAAGAAAGGAGAAAAGAAAAATAGGATAGGAAAGATAGGAAAAAGAGAAAGAAGTATGCCAACTTATACTAGGGGTGTCAAAGTTCAGATATATTAAGGGAAGTAGTACTTAACTGAGAGAATGTGTTGTTTGAAATTATTATGGAATGCAGTAAAGCATGGCTTTTTTGCTGAGTATTTACAACAATGAATGTGGAATTTTGACATTATAATTAAAAGATTTATCAGGTATAGTGATTCACTTTTGAGCAGGCTACTTTCGAATAGGCCAAACAATACATTCCTCCAAAACAGGATATCTTAGGGCTGGGAAGGACGGACTGAGAAGCGTGATGCAGAACACACTTACCCAGGTGGAAGAAGAAGTAGTTCCTACCAATCACATATCACAGGAGAGGCACAAGGAGAATAAAGTTTACATTGCCCCAGTGGTGAAACCAAGTCTTCTACAGCTGTTGATGACAGGTAAATAAGGTGTAATAACTGACAGACTATTACACATTTTCAGGGTGTTATGAGGGGGAGAAAAGTGATGATGATTCTACAGACCCATAACTGATGAGGGCCCTATAAGGTAATACAACACTAGTCAATTTTCTTTACAAAAATTATTAACCTATCACAATTTTTTAAAAACTTTTTAAATTAAAAACATTGCTTGATTGATGATATAATAATGTTACATTTTCTCCAGATACATTTTTAAAAAAAAAATAAAGCTCTGAAACTTGTCCTTACAGAGGACAAAATGCATTTGTGCGTCTCAGGAGGATAAACACATTAATGATTGCATTAATTTGGTTTTGATTTTGCAAAAAAGAATAAAATCTGGCCAGCCTCTGTCCCCATCTCTCCCATTTCAAGATATGGTTTGACCCATGTGCCAGAGCTTCTTGCTGATGCAAATAAATATACTTATATAAAAAAAGTAATTTGTCTATTTGTAAATCAATGTAAAAAAAAAAAAAAAAAAAAAAATCTAATAGTGTTGTGATAAAAAATATTATTAAAATGTTAATCATGGCTGGCTGCTTTCCCATGAATCTTGCACAGAATCATAAAATCTACTGTAAACAGAATATTGATACATATCTGTACAGTGTTATATTTTTAGGGTTTGCACTGAGATGGTCTGGCCCATAGTGATAGTCATTTGTTTTTTTGTTGTTGTTGTTTTTTTCACTGAGCCCTAAATCCCTGACAGCACCATATTCTCATATAATAATTGCCTAAGTAAGATTTTTGTTGGATCAAAACACCCAAAAACTTAACCAGAAAATCAGTGTTTGATGATTTAGGCAAAAAAAAAGTCACTTTTGTCATTTATTTTAACCCATAAAGACCCAAACATCCACCATCTACCAAAATCATCTACTGATAGAAACTGTTTAATCCCTGTTGATCCACTAATCCATGTAAATAATTAGTGTAAAGTACAGTTTGTCATCTTTTCATGGTCATCAGATATGACACATTTGGATATTCAGAGGCTTTGTGGTGAACGTGGAAACACCGTCATCTTCTACAACATTGATTTCCAGTAAAACCCATGGAGTTGGATCAGTGACAGTGGATGGAGACACTTGGTTTATGTTCAGTTAATGATAGATTTTGCTAAAAAAAAAAAAAAAAAAGTCCCTTTGTCCTCAGTTTTCTGTATTTTTGATATAATAATCCTTAACCTTACTCTGAACTTTTATGAACATCTACATGATTAGTAAATTAAATATTGGAAAAAACCTGATTTTCACTGAAAAAAAACCACAAAATACAGAAGATAAAATTACAATAAATGGTAAATCACTTAAGAATGGTTAAAAAGGGAAAAAATCATTTGAGAACTGCCACAGATGCCTCACTGGCTCTTAATGGGTTAAGAAGGTGACGATGATGACTATGATCTTCATTTGACCAGTGTGTGTGTGTGTGTGTGTGTGTGTGCGTGTGTGTGCGTGTGTGTGTGTGTGTGTGTGTGTGTGTGTGCGTGTGTGGTTAAATGCTGCCTTCGTCCTATAGGGGGCAGCAAAATCACCGTCGCAGCGTTCAGTCAGTCTATGCCACAACATTCAGAAGAAGAAGCAGCAGCAGTTCTCGAGTCGTCCGTCGCTTTCATCTCATCGAGACGCAGTCACACAGTTCAGCTGAATAACTGACCCTCCATATTGCGATGCTTACACTGTCAGTCTGTTCTTTCACGGTTGACACTTCGGAGGTGCAATGAAGGTGCAGTTTTCTCTACGTAATCTCTGTTCCAATTTGAGCTGTGCTTTGACTGTCGCTACCTGGAGCTAGCTAATGTATGCTAATGTAACACAAGCTTTATGTCGGTGTAACTGACGCTAAGATTAGCTTGTGCTAGCTTGAGTTAATGGGAAAAACTGGGATAGGCAGCAGCTCTGACAGCTGTCACTAACATCGAAACGCGTCTTTCGAGGCGTCAAGACAGCTCGGTAAATATAAACGTATCTCAGTTATTTTCCTCCCCTCTGGCAACATTAATGTCAGCTGGTTAGCAAATATGTTTGACTATGTAGTGAGTTAGCCAGTTAGGTGCATGTTGGGACAGTGTTTTGACAGCTGTTTTCTGTTCATATCCATATTGTTTGTTTTAAAATAAAAAATCCGATCAAATCACATCTTCTTGCTACCCTTTTGTATCATATTATCTATAGATGCCATACTCATGCGATCTCCTTACTAAACGGGGGGTTCATTCATGTAGTGAAGATGCGAATAATCTAACTAGCTGTGTAGATGATGCAACATATCTGCACAAAAGCCTAACCCGGATTCATGTATGGAAATAAATAGTGCAAAGACCGTAAATGCCAAAATAAATGTGTTTTCTGAATGTTAGGCAGGAGCCTCTTCCATGTGGGCTTCATGCTGTGGTCTGCTGAATGAAGTTATGGGTACTGGGGCCGTCAGAGGCCAGCAGCCAGGGTTTGGGGCTGGTGCAGGACCCTTCCGATTTGCCCCCAGTGCGGGATACTCCACATACCCGCCCACCAGCTCAGGGAGTCCGAGTGTTGTATGTAAGGCTTGTGGCCAAGCCTTTTCAGTCTTCAGGAGGAAGGTAGGTGATTCGAATTTGATGATATGAAGAGGAAATTTTACAAGTGGGCAAATTTGAGGCACTCAGAAATGACAGAACAAAGCTCTCTGTCTGTATTGGACCTTATGAAACAAATATTATGTATTATACTTAACATTTACCACATTAGATTGGAGGAAATTAGGACATCTAATTTGTTTAAGAACCTTATTAGGGTCCAAGATTTGGCAAAATCATATTGCATTTTTGAGCTCAAACATAATTTAAACTGAGATTAAAACAAAATTAAAATAAATTTAAAAATTTGTCAGCTTTTATTGTTGTTTTATTTGTATTATTTTGTTACAGGTTTTACAGAGTACATTGCTCTGTTCTGTCATTTAATCCAAAATATCAACATAGACACATTTAACCTTTAAATTACAGCCTTTTGTAATTATGTAGTTGCACAGGATGACTTTGCCATTGCAATTCGATTTATTGTGCAGCTCTAGTTTTCATATTTATAGCAGCTGTTAAATGAAAAACATAACATAAATGAGTCTGAGTTGTTGTGTTTTTAAATATTCCCCAAAAAGTTGCTGATTAACTTGAGATCTCATGTCATTATTTCATAGTAGTATATTTCATCATAGGGTTCATTACAAACCTGAGCAGTGTTGTCCATGAGCTGAAACAATATCTTGCTGTGTGGGGAAAAAATGGACCAAAGTTAATTTAATTTAAACCCAGAGGGTACAATTTTTTTATTGGAAACGCCATGTTGTCTAAGCAGATTTCTGAAACAGATGGACTTCATACTGATTTTGTGATATCCACTTCACTGAATGTGCATGTTCCTGTAATGCTCGAGGTCTCATTCTCTCTGAACCCTGTGCTCCACTTGCTCATCATACCACTCTAATCCCACTTCTTGCATTTATTACTGTTTGATGTTTGTCACTTAGAAGTAATGAGCTGCCTCCTGTCTCTGTGCCTAGAGAGATAGAGCAGATGTGAGTGATTGAAAAATGCACGGAAGTTCAGCTGGCGTTGATATGTCTTGCAAGGACTTAGAATGTTAAATATTTTCATGCTAATATCTTGTTTTTCCTTATTCATACAAGTTAAGGTCAAAATATCCTCAAATAAGGGACACCTGCCCATATTTTTTATTCTATATGCTGCTGTCTTGAATAAAATTTTTTGACTGCAGTAAGAGTTACAAAATGTGCAAAAGTGGTTAATTTCCATCTTGGTTTCTTTCATCTCTGTTTCTGCAGTATATTTGCTGCGACTGCAAGAAGAGCTTCTGCTCTCTATGCTCTGTGCTTCAGGAGAACCTGCGCATTTGTGCTACATGTCATTTATTGAAGGCAACAGCCTTCCAGAGGCCGAGGCTCATGCGCCTTCGAGTTAAAGATCTGCGTCAGTATCTCTTGCTCCGTAACATCCCAACTGATACCTGCAGGGAAAAGGAGGACTTGGTAGACCTGGTGCTCTGTCACCAAGGCATTGAGGAAGAAGAGGATCCAGACACCGGCAGCCTTCACTCACGTTCACTGTACACCCCGACCCCCTCCACCACACAGTCTGCCTCGGAGCTGTCTACTTTTGCTGCCTCTCAGGAGGAGCAGCTCAGCAGAAGCGATAGCTCTGATACTAACCAGGTCAGCTTTAAAGCAAATGTAGTTTTTTATTACACCACCCATGAACCAAATTCTTGTAAATATTTGCCAATGATCCTTTTTAGTTTTTGTAACATATCTGTTGGGATACACCAGTTGTTAAATATAAAATAGTGGTGGGTGATGTATATATATTTGATTTTGTTTTTCTCCTGATGTAGAACTTCCACACAAACAAGTCCTCTTCACTGTTTGTTTGTGTTATTTTCATATTGAAATGTTGCTATGAAGATTGTTATTTGAGATATTACACTGGAAATGCAATATCATCCAATCCTGCCTCGAATGAGCACAAATTCAGGCACACAAATGTATAAAAAAATATTTTAATTTATCAGCATAACCATTAGCCACTGCCATGGGTGTCATCTTATATGCCACTATTGGTCGATACATCACTGCATTCCTGTTTTCTGGTAGAAGATTGCATCGTTCCGGAGGCATCCACATGTAATATTTCTTCACATCTCTCTACATTATTTAAGTTGCTGGTAGTAGTTTAGAATTAACCTGGAAAGTATATGCATGAAAAGAAGTAGAAACTCTGCACATTATGTAATTATCAAGGGAGTCTGTTGGATGCTCTGCCACTAATGAGTTTATTGAAAACACTTGACCTGTTGCCGCAGTGGATGTAGAAAACCAACTGTCGGCCTTTTTCCAGAGTTAACTACACTTTGTTAGGCAGCTAAGAAGAAGCTGACAAGAATTCTAGGAGCGTAAAAAAGAAAAGTAGAAGATGTAAAGCACCAAAACTCAGTGCAAATGTAGTTGAGCTCCAAGCAGACAGAATCCAGGATATAAATACTTGTACTTGGTGTGTTTAGGGAGCAGTAAGCTTTTCTATGAATGGAAGGTAAGAGGCATTGTTGTTCCTAAGGTATCAATGTCCTGGCTAATGGGAGTTTAATCCTAATCCTCAGCTAACTGGCTTGTTGCTCCCATGTACATCGTGCACAGTTGCGCACACTAATGAGTTTTGCTGAATGTTGTTGTGATGCAGGATATAGGCGATGCAACATCAGTAACTCTTCTCAACCTGGATCCTAGTGAACACACTCCAGAGGTGAATATCAGATTTACTTGTGATATTTATTAATGGAAATATTTATAGATATTCATGACACGTGCATTTCAACTGGACTATCAAAAACTTGAAGATTGACGTTAATATGCTAATGCTAAATATTTTATGGCTGTAGCAAAGTGAAAAATTAGTCAAATGAAAATTTTTAAAAGGAAATTCAATATCATAAATGCTTCATGTGACATGACACACCTTTCCCCTCTGCAAAAATTGCATGTACATGAGAGTGTCGATATTTAATTCCATCACTAAAATCCTGATTCCTACTTCTTCAGGTGAGTCCACAGACACGACGCCGGGCCAGAGCATCTCTGTCAGACATTTCCAGCCTGAGGGACATCGAGGGCCTCTCTGTCCGACAGCTGAAGGAGATCCTAGCCAGGAACTTTGTCAACTATTCAGGGTGTTGTGAGAAGTGGGAACTGGTGGAACGGGTCAGCAGACTGTACAGAGAGACAGAGGAGAACAGGAAGTCCTGTGAGTTTTAATTTTGACATTTGGACTGAATACTGTGTGCTCTAATCAGATTATTTTAAGGTGTACTGTAGCTACTAACTGTTCTACTTTACATTGAATAATTAAGGTGACAGCTGCAGTTTTTGTGCACACAGTGACTGTTATTTTTTTTTTTTTCTTGAAGTGGAAAATGTGAGCACTGCTGTAACCACAGGTAAGTTGTTGTTTTTGATGCACTGGCCTCTGTTTCAGTTTTGGATACCACATCCTGTTTTTAACCAAAGAAACCTTGCTTCTTCTTACATCATTGCACCCTATAGGCAATAATAATATTACTAATAATAATAATAATTTTCAGTAACAGCACGGATCACATGAATAGAAGCAACATTAATTTTATTGGTTTTCTCAGTAAGATCACAATTAAATGTCTCTTGCTTTACTCCTCCCACACTAAAGTGGTGGCCTTCCCCCCTCCTATTTGCAACGGTGCCATTGGAGGTAAGGCTTATAAATACCTGGCAACCGTCTCTCCATCATACAGTGTCACATCTCCATCTCAGCTTAACTTTTTTTTTGTGAGTCTGTCATTCATCAAACCCTGCTGTTTATGTAATTGCCATCTGTGGTCTTCACCGTGGACACATTTACTGTTTGTGAAAAAAACCTGTCATGGGTTTCTTGCTTTTTTCATTGAAGGTGAAAGAAAATGTGAATGAATTTGAAGACTTGAGTTTCCCAGATACGTAATCCACAGATCTCCCTGGTTATCCTTTAATGTCTTCAACATGTGGAGCTAATTGAACTGTAGCTTGTAGTATGTTAACCATTTATACTCACCAGCATGCTGCCAGGTATAGGCTGTGCAGTCGTCATAGAAACATTGTGTGACATTTGCAGAGGTTTTGTGAGCATGCCCTTATCAAGATGAGGCACACTTCACTAGACTAGGTGTTAAAGTAAGCTGCTGAGCATTTTGCTGCCCCCTTGTTTCTCTTCAGTTCATCTTATCTTCATTTTACATTTCTTTTTATTTGAACTCACTTCAGTGTAGTTTTGCCAGTATTCACATTCACTTATCTTCATCTTTGACTGTCTTTATGCAGATGGTGAGAAGGGACCATTAACCATCCACGATGACAACCTCTGCAGGATCTGCATGGACGCTGTCATCGACTGCGTTCTCCTGGAGTGCGGTCACATGGTCACGTGCACCAAGTGTGGCAAGAGGATGAACGAGTGTCCGATCTGTAGGCAGTACGTTGTGAGGGCCGTGCATGTCTTCAAATCCTAATGCACCATTGCAGCACCGCAGCACCTGCTCTGGACCAGTAGCTCAGACTGAGACTGTACCGTCAATAAACCATGCAGCTCATAACCTCTGAACCCCCAAAAGACTTGTTTTGTGGGTGTTCCATGTTTGTATTTCTCAAATTCTCACATTATTTGCACACTGGAATATTAAGAGAAATGTGTTTTTGTTTTTACTGTCAAGACTCGGGACTCTGTGGTTTCACCAGTGAGCAGAGTGAAGGATCATACTCTCTTATGAGTCATTCCTCAAGTAAACATATCTCTGATCTGTGTTCATTCCTAAGTGTTTTTTTTTTTTGCTTTTCTTAAAAAATTTAAATACAAAGAATGTGTGGCACTCGGCCATGTGCAGTCTTGATAAACAACTTCTCACCTTCAGATCTGCCTATAAACTGTAGCTGGCGCTCGGCTCTGCTGAGTATTCGGAAGAGCTCCTCTCATTACAACTGCTGCAAGTGACTACATATCTTAGTAACACCGAAGACAGAACCCCACCACAGAAGAGAGGGGGTGAGCGAACTAGGTGCCAAAAATCGGGTCATGCCCTCACACTTCTTCTCACCTGTTTAATCCCTCGATTGTGTGGGTTAGTTTTTAGAATACTTCAGCACATTATAGCAGAAAGCACTTTGTTCACACTGTGTTGACGCACCAATGCTCACAGTTCACTATATGACCACTGATAGTGGCTGAGGCAGCACATGTACTAGTTCTTGAACACTTGTGCGAACTAGAGCTTGACCAATTAAGGATTTTGAAGGCCATTCATTTAGTTTAGATCAATAGAACAAGTTAATACTAAAGCACTGAGCTTGTTTACGTTTTCAACTCAATACTTGGTCTTACAAATTAGGTGCTCTTCCATTGTGAATTAGAATCAAAGATATTGGTGAATGATAGTAGTGATTTATGATGAAAAGAGGCATTTTATTTTTTTCCGGAAACATTTATTGTGATGCATTACACATCTGCAGGTTCATACAAAGTCTGTCATTACAGCAATAGCTAATTTCTGCTGTCACCTCTGTCTTGTCTCCGTCACGGAGACCAAAGATAAAAACCGGTGCTAATTCATCCAATCATCATCCCTGTTTTTTTGTTTGGTTTTTCAGCTGAACTGTGGATGTGAAACTGAATGTTTTTATTTGTGTTGTTGTTGTAAATCGTTGGGAGTGGAATGAAGTGACTTAATTCTTTTACTTAATATCTCACGTAGGAGTAATGTACTGAAAGATATAGCTTCAAAGATATAGCAACAAGTTTACTGACACCTGTGGTATAGAAAGTATATAGAAATAATGACTTGCTAATGTACATTTGCATATATTGATCCATATGAGATGTATATATCTATATTTTTTCCATTTGATTTTAATTGTGTAATACCAGATTATTGAAATGTCCCCAGGATTGGGTCAGTTTATGATTACAGAGTTACCCTTTTAATGTCAAGTGGTTTGACGTGTTAAATCTGCATAGGTTTGCTTGAACCAGAGCATGACGACAGCCTGTGTGACACTTATGTTATCCCGTCCTCATCCTCCCCTGTTTTTATTTTTCCTGCTCATTTAGAAAAAACCCAGCTCTGTACTGTACCCACGCAGAGCCAACGTTGCTGCTATTACAGTGAAGATGTCCCATACAATCATGAACAATAACTGAGCAGGTTGCACTTTTCCGTTACAGAGAGTGTAATTGTGTGCAAGGTTTGGTCTTTGTATTTGGGAATGTTAAACTTTTTATTTTGGTAATTAAAGAGTTTAATTAAAGTCTGTTTTTGTATACTCATGCATCAGAAGTAGTGTCCCTGTACTATCTTGGATTGGAGTCAATAAATATGAGGGGAAACAATTCTCAGGAAATTAACAGTTTTGATGAACTGAAATATTTAATGAGTCAAGCATTTATTGGATTTCATGTGGACATTTTTAGCCTCTCAGTATTTAGAATTATATCTGCCAACGATTTAATGTAATCGCCCACAACTGTCTGTAGGTTTGGCTTTGTCAGCAGGATTGTGTAAAAATTAACACATTCATTTCCATGGTATATACTTAAACTGTAACAAACAGCCAAGGAGGTACCAATAGATTTAGGAGCAGATACATTATGAGATTTTAAAGGAAGGGTAATCTAACTAGAATAATCTAACTAGGTTCAGCCTTTTTCTTGATTTACAGATATTTCTGACTTAATAATTAAAACATTAGAAGATCATCATAATCATCAGCTTCTATCATGGTATTTTAGGTTTCAACACATTTTGATGCACCAGTTGTTTTCAACTCTTCTTGACTCTTACGATCAAATTAAACCAAGAAGCAAAAATGCCCCAGGTATATCACTGCAATAGCGTACAGTATAAGAAATAAACATTAAGCCAAATATTGACAGTAATAAAACATTTGGCATAAATTTGAGGTGTGATTAAAGACATCAGTGGGTCTTGTGTATAAAAGAAAGTCAAAAATCCAGGAAAAGACACAAAATATTCATTATAGTTATACCCAAGTTACTAACAAAAAGATTCTCAGTAACAATTAGCTAAGAGATGTGGAAAAACAACCTAGAAACATTTAATAATTCAAAAACAAAACATTAAAAGGTCATCTGATAAACTATTGTATTAAATGTCTACAAATAATCACAATTTATGATGTAATTCCAAAGCTCTACATGACCACATATGATGAAGTCAACTTGGCATTGCTCATATTGGAATATGTCAAAGAAAACAGACAAGACTCAGTGTTGATACAAATGAAAGTCTTTTAATGCATTTTAGCACTTAGTTTTGGATTTACAAATATAAACGTCACATTCACCTGAGGTGATAGCAGATCAGTTACAGCACAGCACATCCCCAAGTACACAACACCTACTGTACAGAGTTTATGTTCAAACATATGCAAATGATTTATTTGCAAAGGTCTTCATTAGTTGCTTATTTAATCCTGTACTGGAGAGCCAGCTGTGTGAAGTCAGTGTCAGGAAAGTTGTCAGTCCCACATACTGGCTGTTGGGTGTTAAACCCCAGTAACTGGGTGCTGCAATAGCCTCAAACAACCCTGATAAATTATTTGCGAGCATTACTTAACCCAGCTCAGTAAGACATCTATATCAAGTTACAGAATAAATACAAACTGTTATATATATATATATATATAAAAAAAACAATAAATTAACGTTGAAGGAAACCCTGTCCAGCAACAGTTCATAAATGTGTTTTGTTTTTCTGACAATGAGGGTGTAACATGGCATATGACTTTAGTTTACTGCGTCATCTTTGTTGAAATACATTCTACCTATTTAGAAAAGAATTATGATAATTTAGTCTGACATTTTTCCTGTACATGTTATATTTTTTTTTATCTGATACTGAAGTTAACATTTATGTTGAATACAGATTATGGCACATAGGAGAGACACTGTAGTGTTGAGGCAAAGGAAAAACGGGAACAATATTCACTTCACATGCTGAATAGTCTGTGATATTTAGCTCCTGAGCTGATGTGAGAAACACTGTAAACTCATGAAATGATGCCTGTATAAAAATATTGTTTTCAAATATTTAAAGATTAAAAATAAACAACCCAACAGTCAGTTACAAGCACATCTTTATAAAAGTACAATCTCAACACAAATACATGCATGCTATTTCCTCAACACTTTTTTACATTAGAGTCCATTTCAGATTTTTGATCACATTATCCTGAAATCTCTGTTCTATTTATTGTGATATTGATACAGAGACTTATCACAGGGTTGGTTTACAAAGGGAAAAAAAAAATTGTTCCATTAAGTGCAAAGACAGTCCCTCAGTTCACTTTGTCCTAGCTCGTCTTCTGTAGCAGTTTTTCCTCTTTGAGTCTGAATGGGACGCTCACGGACATCTCTGCGATAAACCTTTCGCACGCCGTCTTGGTCACCTGTTTGCAGAAGCGAAGGTCGATCTGACAGATGCTCCCGCAGCGCTTGAAAAAGTTGAGCGAGTGGTCTGTGACACGGTTGCAAACTACAATGGAAATGGAGAGGAGGATCAGTGAGGAAAACCACTTAAAGTAAGCATGACAAACATGCATTTGTTCTGCAAAAGATGACTTACACACTACAGCTAAAGAAAGACAGGAGAAAACATTGGAGATGAGACTGCTATTCTCAGAAAATGGATTGAATAGAGCTAATCCTGTCCTCTTTTATTCGGTTGTTTTATTTTCTATGCTACGTATCAAAAACAATTATGTATAATGAACTGTGCCTTTATCCATCCGTCTCTAACCTTATGCTCCTTTGTGTTTTACAAAAGTAAAAATTTGAAAAGTAAGTGTTAATAAAAACATGCAATGCCACCTTTTTCTCACCTTGTCGACCAGAACTAGCAATCACAAACTAATAATTGATGTTTAACCCTGTTTCTATTGTCCACAAACTAAGTGACTGGCTAACTTTTTATCTTTGCTCTCTCTGCAGATAAGTGTTTTCATTTACATCTTATTGACATCTAAGAGGTAAACATGACTTTTACACCCTTTTTTTTTTTTTTTTACATGGTCATCCATGGTTATCTGGTCAAAGACTATAAATAAAGCAGTCCTGTGGTAGAAGGGTAAATCTGCTGCTTTGTACTGATCTTATCACTGAGCAAAAATTAGGTCTCCGTTCTTATCATTTTGTTTGTTTGACAGAAGCATAGAGTAAAGGCACAGAGATTAGAGGATAAAGATGAAACTGTGGTGTTTTCTGAGTAACTCTGCTCAAGGGAAAGATATATTGACTTTCAGTTCTGTGGTTTTGGTGACTCCTCTAGATCCAGTGTAGCTCAACCCAACTTAAATCTAAGCATAGGTTTAATCAGCTTTAAGAACTTTGTGTAGTGCAGGCTGGTAGAACTCCACCTTCAGTCCCTGCAGTGTACAACAGAGTCCATATTCCGCACTGCATTTCTGTCTTAATCTCTGTATAATGAATTAAGCTCTTCTAGTACAAGTATAATAATACAACTGCCTGAATAAATAAAGATGTGCATTATACCTCATCTCCCTTGCTGCCCGTCCAGGTGCCTCTAACTAATTAATTGCCAGTGGATGTTATTTAAGCTGAGTCTGTAAAACAGTAGACGCCATCCTTCAGCTTGGCATTGTTTCTTTTGGCAGGTTTTCTGCTGAAGAACAAAGCAACACAATATGCAAGCACCTTTAATGCAGCAACTCCAGATCTTTTTTTGTTATCCTCATCTGACTCAGTGGACTCTTTGGATCTGCAGATTTTTTGGGGTTGTTAGGCTTCTTCCCAACTAATTCTGGTTTGTTTGTTTTTTTAAATTCCAAAGAGTGTTAACCGAAATACCACCAACAACCAATCGACAATAAAGCACAGGACAACGACTGCCAAATTAACCTTACCAAATCATGTAATTGATCTTTAAGTACAATCTGGTTTTTTTTTGCTTAAAATGAAAACTACTAGTGCTGTGCCAGACTGGGGATGTTGTCAGTCCAATCAGATTTGGCTGTTTATTACGATTAGTTTCAAGTGAGGATTTCATGCAGATCAAATGCAACAGAATCATGAAAACATATTAAAAAATCATTCAAAAACTAATCTAAAAATTATAGCATGGCTGTAATCAGTTACAGTCCCTGGACAATTAATGAACAAACTGAATAAAGATTAGTGATGAGGGCAAGTGGAGTGTGTGGTCTGGAATAAGCATAAGGAAATAAGAACACAAGAGTCACATATCCTTCACGCACACATCAGGGATTACAGAAAGTCCATATAATTATCACTAAACTATAAAGGAACAAAATAAAAAGCTCTTGTATTAGGGCAGTGCAGCCTCTTAGAATATAATACTGTGTTCAGGGGCTCCTCCTAAAGTAGGACTGTATGTCTTTCCTACACAAAAGCCAATGCTTGACTTGAATCACAGGTGGCAGCGTGTCATTGTATCAAAGTACATTAGATACGCCCCATATCAGATAAGCAGTACTGACTGAATAGAAGTCTGAATGGAAGCAGCGCCAGACTGATCTGCCAGGCCAAATAAAGATTTGCTCTTTGGCTGAAGTGTTTGGATCCCGGGGCTAGTATCTTCCCAGCAGAGGCATCTAAATTACACCATTATTGTTCAAACCATAAGGATACAACAAGAAAAGTGTTACTGATAAGAAGAATGAGTCCAGTGAGTCATTGTGCACAACACTAACACACCTACATGGACATAAGCTACTGTATGTCAGTTACACCTGTTGTTGTCTCCTTTGACTAGTCACAATGTCTCCCATAGAAATTTGTGTTTGTTTTGTTTTTGTGTGACCACTCCTTAGGTCCCGTATCTCACCTGACAGGTTGATTTCTGTGAGGGAGTCCCGGGTTGTAGTCCCTGCTGCTGTCAGGAGGTTGACAGATTGGTCATTGATGTGGTTGCAGTAGCTCAAGTCCAGCCTGGACAACAAAGGCATCTGCCGACTGATGAGACGGAGCGATGTGTCAGTGATGTCCAACCCGGCTAATCGCAGGTCTTCCACATTTCGCAGCTTGCAGCGGTTATCCAGCTGGCCTGTAGATGAGTCACACAGAACACATTCACACCATCACCGTTCTGAAAAGCAGAGTGACTTGAGGTCTTTGCCAGCATTACTGCAGCTGCAATGAATGGATTAACAATGTATACCTGGTCTGTTGTCTGTGGGAGGTGAGAGGAGGTCCCTCATTTGTGCATCCTTGAGTCCCTCCACCCATTGGACATCCAGGGTGCGTAACAGAGGGCAACTGGAGGTGCAGAGGGCGGACACAGCAGCCCACGAACACCCTGATAACTTCAACACTCGCAGACCTAAAATACACAGCCTTAAAATCAGAAACTTCAACAAGAAACGACTGGTTATCTAAGGGTGCATTCACACCAGCCCCATTGAATTAAACTCCAGTTCATTTGCTCAGAAAATCTGGTTTGCTTGGGGAGGTGTGAATGCACAATGGAACTGATCTAATGCGGATGAAAGAAGTGTACTCTGCTCCACCTAGAATCGTATTTCTCATTCCACTTCAAGTGAACCAAATGCAGGAAACTGACTACAATGCAGCTCCATGTTATGTTTTCTTATGGCAGAAATTAAAGTTGCCCTGCATTAACTAATAGATGAGCGAGGTTTGTTGTTCATTGTTTGTTTTGTCATTCATTTTGATGCAGTTCCACCACAAGCACGAAAGAGACAAAGTATGACAAAGCGCAGTGTGAAAGCAAACTTGGACCAGCTGAATGTTCCTACCCCAATCCAACGAAGCCTACCAGACTATTAAGTGTGAAAGTGACTTAAATGTCAGGGTGAAGAATCACACATACCTGGTAATCTGTTTATTAGCCAGCTTAGTTGTTTCTTGGAAATGTTGGTCCAGCTGAGATCCAGTGAAACTGGCTGTCTGCGGATAATCCCACTTAGCATGAGTGGAGTGATGGAAGTACAGCGGTTCAGATCAATCTTAGTCCAGAGCCTCTTATCACAGCACCTAGCGTCAAAAGCAGAGTTTTTAGTTTTGTGTTTTATGTTATCAGCCCAGCTCTGTCAGACTTGTTTTATATTCTGTGTATCTTATTGAAGTTTTTATTGTTTCTGCAATTTGTGTGAAGACCAGAAAACTGTAGCTTGTGTTCTGTGCATTTACCATCTGTTCCATGTCTTGCACACTCTCATGCAGATACACAGCTCCTGGTGTGAGAGATAGCGAAAGATCTTCATCCAAACCTCACGTTGGATGGTGTGAGTTTTCCCATCTTTTAGAGGTAATCTGTCGGGTGGCGGGCTTATTGGTGGGGGCCGAATAACATGCCTCTCCATTTGGATGCACTTGGGTGGAGATCGTGGTGGCACCGGCCTATTGGTTGGGGTGCTCCTGTTGAAGCCAAGTGGGGTGATCTGACTCGGATAGAAGTGGCGCAGCTCCCAGGGGGTGCCATTCATCTCTTTGGTCTTGAGATGGGACCTCTGATCCCCCATTTCGCTGCCATTACGAAACAATCTCTTGGGTTCCTCGTTTTCAGTCTCTGGCTCTACTTTGAGGGGCTGGCGGTTTTCATTTGCCAAACAGTCCTCTGTCTTTTGGATTTCCTGGTTCAGTGCTTTACTCAGCTCCCGGCTCAGCTCCCTGTTAGGTAATCGGCGCTTACGGCGAGCTTTTGGACGTGGACCTCTTTCCTGGGTCTCGCTTCCACCTTCGCTGCTGGGGCCAGCCTGTGGAGAGCTGCAGTGAGACTGGTCACTGTCTGCAACAGGGGTTTTACTGAAAGGATTCAGAAGTTCACTCTTGAAGTCCTTGTCCTCTGCTTCCTCTTCAGCGTCTCCTAAACGTCCCTTCCTCTCCACGCTCCGGTAGTGAGGCTCTCTTCCTTCTTCTTCTTCCTCGTCTTCGTCGTCTTCTTCTGTCTTAATCTGGTGCAGGAGTTTAGAAAAATAAGGATCGTCTGACTTTTCCTGCAGGAAAAGGAACATTAAGTCTTATGCACCTGAAATGCCCAATGTGTTCAGTCCTACTCAGTGATGAAACACTTACCTTCTTCTTCACATTGACATCCTCTTCATCATCCTCAAACAGTTTCCTCTTCTTTCTCAGTTTGTCCTCAGGTCTGGGCCGGGGCAGGGTACTGGGAGAGAGTAGTGGTGGCTGTCTATGAATAGCCTCATCAGGTCTGTATCTGGGCGTTTCCTCTCTATCAGGCCTCCTCTTGTTTGAAGAAGAAACATCTCCCTCCTCCTTCACAGGCTTCTGCTCCCTCAGTAAAGAGCCGGGGAGGTTGGAGGCGTACTTGAATCCTGGACCCCTTTTTTGCTTCAATGCCAAAAGGGACAAAAACAACAAAACAACTTTATACCTTTAGCTTATAGCTGCAGGAAAACAACATTGCATTGCCAAACAAAATTTCAGTGGTTTTTGCACCTCTGTGAGAGAAATAGCCACATGTAAATGACAAACAGGAAGCAGCAAAAGGACATAAACCAAAATACTGACAGCAATACTGAAACTAAAAATTAGAAGATCCAGAATAAAAAAAATCCACTATTTTCAACAGTGATTGTTTTACTGTTTCCACTAAGGAAACACTTAAACTAAGATCCCACACACTTACTAAACTGTTACCTAATCTCAACCCTATGACTCAGACTCACACATTGTTGTACTCACTTTTCCACTTTTCCCAGCGTGGTTGCATTTGGGACATTCCCAGCAGTTTGGGAGCTCGTCGTTCACCACTCCTGTTGCATCATTTACCTTAAAAACCAATGAAGAAAGGAGACATATCTTACCAACCACTGTTTTAACCGAGTCCTGTGTACAGTTTGTTTAACACAAACACGATGAGGGAAGTGAAAGTGACTGTTGTGACGTGTCCCTGTTAAGGAGGTCAGAGTTTCACATCGGCTATATTTGCAGATTGCAGAATATTGCTTCATGCATTAAATAGAAAAGGGAAGTAAAATTAAAGACTTCTTCTTATGGAGCATAAGTACGCACTAATAAGTAACTCCAATGTCTAATGTCACGAGCTGCGCTGTATGTCATCACAAAAAGTTTCATGCTGTTGCATGCTGCAAAATAACTTGATAGCGCATGTCTGAAAACTGGTTCAACCAAATAAATGCTGCTGTACCTGTTTGTGTGTGTGTGTGTGTATGTGTGTGTGTGTGTGTGTATTTATATATACAACAAAACATCAACAGTTACAAAATACAGGGTGTGTGCTGCTTTAGTTTTGTGCTTTTTGCACAAGTAGCAAAGTCGACTGTCACATCTTTTTAAGGCAACAAACTGAAAATTTTGTCCGTGTTGGTTCATCTCCAAGTGCATGATCTCTTCTGTTGTGGATGCTGTGGTGGGAGTCAAATCCTCAAACATGATGATGTCATACTCGAGGCATAAAATGCGTGATTCATAAGAACGATGAATGTGTTCAACGTTATAAAACCCTCAATACCATTTCCACATCCAGTTGCTTCTCTGATGATATGAGTCACTCAAATTATGTTTACAACAACCTGGAATTCCTGGCCCATTACTTAAACACCAATGAGTCACACTGTGGGTGACTCAGCACTTGGTTTCTTTACCTTCAGACAGTTTGGATGAACAATCTCATTGCAGATTGAGCATTCCATAAGCATGAAGTTGAATTTGTCCTCCTCTTCCTCCAAAGTGTCCTCTTTCCCCGCCTCTTTACACACTACACACACTGCTGTGTGGGGCAAAACCGGCTGCAGGAAAAAAAGAACATATTTATTTTTAAGGATGTTTTCTTCGCAACACCAGATTATTAAAAATGTATGATATCTTTCTAGTTCCCCTGTGTATATTTATATAATTTGTGTCTTTCAGTGATACTCACTGCTATGCACTGCCTCATTATGCAGGACTGTTTCATGCGCCCTGGACCTCCAAACTTTTTCATATCCTTGCAGAAGTGACACTCTCCGCACTCTGTCCGAAGGCATGCTTCACACTTTCTGCATCGTGTTCTCCGCCGCCTGGCTCCAGATGAGCTGCGGTTGGACGGCAGCTTAACAGCCGCCGCCGCCGCTGCTGCCATCTTAGGCTTTGGTTGCCGGTTGGCTGACCGCTGCTGAAAGATAAAACCCCAGAAAATAATGAGAATTTCTACCAATGGAGGGTCAACAGATTTGATTCTAGAAAAAATAAATGATGCACTTCACTATGCTTCTAGAATCATTTCTGATATGTTACTTCAATGTAAAATATTTTCAATAATTACAAATGTATGTGATAAATTTATTTTTCCCCCCTGTTTCTATGTGACTGTTGTGCAGTTTAAACTAGTTCTCCAATAATCAAAGAATGTTTTCACTTAATGCTATGCTGTAATAAAAAAGAACAAATTAAAATGCTACTGAATGAAATGATTATAGGAATTAAATTATATTGGCAAAAATTATGAAACCATGTTTGAATGAATGTTCAATTTACCCAACAGTTATTTTTATGATGTCCTTTTAAATAACCAGGTGAAACTCTGCTGCAATTGCTTCTGTTTTGACCTTTCTGTTAAAGTGCATATTAATATGGAAATGAAAAAAAAAACAAACAATTAAGGTGACTTATCATTTCTAAGATACAAGGCTCACCGCAAATTACAACTGAACATCAAATTAAAGAGGTAAAATCACTTCTTGCTCGCTGTGCATTTTTCACATTTATTTTTAGTCTCTTCCCTGTTGCCATGGTAGAACTGTAAAGCACTGTGAAAATAAGACAAATCATAGACCATTACAGCGATTCTTGTTCTAGCAGGGAGGTTACCTTGGCAACACATTTGCCTTGCTAGTGGCAACTATTTGAATACAGGACTGCAATAGAAGGATAAAAATAAGCACACGTAGCAGGTTATGATTTGGTGCATGTGCCGTTTACTGTTATTAGATTACAACATACCCTTTTGCTGCACATTGTTCAGGTCTGTGATCATGCACTTTCTAGTGCTGCGTTCAGACAAGCAGCCAGAGAAAGACACACCAGCCCAACAGTGATCTCACAAACAACATAGAAAAAGAACAGAAACCAGTCCTGAATCTGTTGACTCTTATAAAAAGGAACCATATCAAGTCATCTACATAACATATTCCTTCATGCCCTCAGGTGTGTTTTGGAATTGCATACTTTTATAATCATTACATTTTTCTTTTAAACTACAATTTTTTTCAACACAATAGGTATGTTGTCACTGTTGGAGCATTTTTTCAAGATAGAGCAAAATCCATCTGACAGATCTGCATAAATCTGTCTGACTACTGTGGAAATATGGAAAGACGACATCAAAGCGGGACTGCTGCTGCTGCAGGGATGGCTGTGACTGTCAGCACACCGTTTTAGTGCAGCCTCCTCATTATTTTCCTGACCTGATCTAACTGTTTTTCTTCATACCTTGTCTAAAATTAGGTTGGCTGTGCCTCTGAGCATTTTTTGTGCTTAAATTTGCATCCAAAGTACATGACATTTTGTTTTCTAATAAGAAATGTTTTATATTTAAATCCTTGAAAATGCTGTTCCTCTACTCTGCAACTTAACCCTGATATTATATCAAGTAGCACAAAAAAATGGCTGCAAACAAACAAAGAGCTGCTCCGGTAGAACATGTTCCCTGCGCTACAATCAGCTGACCCTTCTTTACTGTAACTCTGTCGAGTAATATGTCAGGAATTTGGGATTGGTTTGCTCAGAGCTCCTGAACAAAAACATGGCCTATATTTTCAGTGCAGTCTTCTGACTCAGCTTCAACATGGATTTCTGAGGGAGGAAGTCACAAGGCTCATCATCTGCTGCTCATATACAGTGGTCCTTAACACACATTATTGGTGTTACAGGCTCCAACAATGTGTCACAACAAGAATATGTCAGAATAACGTCTCTCATCAACTCTTAGTGGGTGCTGTGGGTAAAAACATTGTGTAACACACAAGGAGCTGGCTCATGTGAGCAGGTCTCACATTTCTCCTGAACTAGACAAGTGTTAAGACTTGTTGGACAACCCTATAAAACCCTTTGTGAAAGTATCAATGCACAACAACAATAACAGATCAAAATCTAGCACTCAGGAAGAGACAAATCCTCACTCGTCTGTGCACATTTAGGAAGGAGAGTAAAAATTAAACAGCATCACAAGACTTGTTTATTCTTCTTCCTTTTGCAACCTTGAAATAATGATAATTCTGCTGGGACTTGAGGGGTCACTGGACCCCAGTTTGGGAACCAGTGGTCAGCCAAGCAACAGAAGTAGAGCCACTATTGTTCCGTCCCCCATCCCCCTCCTCAGTCCCTGCTTGAACAACATTTTGCCCAAAGCCTTCTTAAAGGCACAGGCTGGTGGGGTAAGTTTAGGAAGTGTGAGGAAATTAATCACAAGAAAACCATTTTGTAAGAGGAAACAAGGGAGGCTCATGTCCAGCAGCTTAAAACAGGATGAAGTTGTACATGCAACTACCTACTGGAGGACCTACAAGTTATAGCCAGAGCCAACTGAAACTGAAGCTGAATGAAAAACAGAGAAAATCCTCTGTTTATGTTAAGAAGTGTTGTGTAAAATGGGTCAGTTGTGGACAGCATGATATATATTGTCCAAGTAGGAGGAGAGAGCACTGCTTTTGGACGGTCAGGGTTATCTATCCTGACAAGTAGCCAGGCTCCTCTAACCTCTCAATACACAACATTTAGCTCGACGTTCACCTTTATAACTATTTAAAATGTAAATGGAGCTCAAAAAGCCACATTTCACCTCTCGACCCGACTAGATGCAGAGCAGAAGAGCGGGTATAAACACAACGTTAACCTCAAACACATCATTCCGTTAAGAAACAGAGCTATAAACATTACACTTAAACAAAAAAAAATACATGTATTCACACTGGACGCACGACGAAATACTGAAGCTCTGACCTGTTCAGACTCTGAATCATATTCCTCATCGTCTCCGCTCAATGACAAGGCCATGGCTCCTCTCTCTCATCGTTCGCGAACAGCACAGAAAACTAACATGGCTGAACAAACCTCCAGCTCAGCTCGCCCCCCCTCCTTCTCACGGGTAGCTGGTCGCCATGTTTAGTATGGGGAGTTCATGACACATCGGAAATTAGAGTATCTGCTTACATGACGCTCCCACTTCATTAGAATTGTAACGTGAACAAAAATCAACAAATGGAAGAGGTAGGAAAAAAAAACGGTTATAGCAAATTATGTAGTAAAAATATTTATGAAAAATTAATACTTAGTGCTTATAAAAAGTAAAAACAAAATTACAATCATTGCTTATCAGTGTCGCTGCACGTTGAAGCTGTTATTTACATGTAATAAAAATGCACCATCTAAATCAACCGGGACACAAAGACAAGATTGTAACCCAAGAACATTCACTCCCACACACATCCTTCTTCGCCTCTTTTCATGGCCCTCCGCAGGTTAAATTACTTACAGCTAAATTAGATGTATTTAACACCCCAAGCTTCAAACTCTTAGTAGGTTATGTATGTTTTTACGGTAACTGTATACACTTTTGACTCAATTTATTCACTAACAAAAAGCTAATTTGCATTTTCTTGAACTGAGCCCGTGACTCACCTGCAGCAAACCAGGCTGACAAGAACTAAAGAACAAGCCTGATCATAACCTGGAATAGTCTGAGTCATACTTAACAGCCACTGGTTGCAAAAGGTTTGCTATCAAATGTTACCTTTTATTTACCTGATGACTTAGATGCAAACAATCCTTCAGTAAAGGAAGTTGAAGTATTCAGGATATAGAACAGTACAGTTCAGCCTACAGAGGTCTCATTCTTCATCTGCTCTGTATTTTAATGATGCTGGTGAAAGTAATATTGTTATGATTTTATATCGTCTCCAAATTACGTAAGTGTTACTGGCCTACTGTGTTATGATCTGATAATTATTATGTAATCATGAATTATACAGCTAATATACTATGCAGGAAAAAGTATTTCTTTGGCGTCATCTGGTGGTAGGACTAAAAATGGCACTGTGGCAGAAAACCAGCCTGTATTTCAGGGGTAAATGCCCAAAAACAACTCTCAAAACTAAGTAGTAAAGAAACATTCCTGGAAAAAATAAATAGTGCAGTTTGAATATGCTTCTACAGCAAATGGGCTCAATAATTTTAACTGCAAAGCTGCCTCTAAAAGAAACACATATTTTGATCTTCAAAGATGAACTTATTACTAGATGTGAAGGTTTCTAATTCGCTTTCAATGTGATTCTTCTCTTTGTGTGTGATTGTGAGTAATCACTTTATCAGAGTACACAGACTATTTGAGGGCAAGTTTTTTATATAATACATTTCATATGTAAAGGCAATACGGTGTCATTTTCATACATATACAAAGAACATCAAGATGAAAATAAAAATAAAGTGCCAAAAAATTACCAAATGGTGTATTACTGAACTATTGGACTCACTACCAACACAAACACTGAAAAAACATTACAGAATTTATTATCATTAGAGAAATCAGCATTTCATTTTTCCTCATTCTTATGTGTTGTGCTGCTCTGCCCTTGGGTGATAGAGGACATGTGACGTTCATAAATGCCCATATATATTCACAGAGGAAACACCATCTGCCCAGTTTTACCCACTTAATTTGTTCAGAATCAGGATGAAACTCTTTACTGAAGCAAATCAGGAAACACCTCTGTGTCAGTTCAAAGTGTTTTTAATGGTATTGTGAAGACATAGAAGAATAAAGTACACCGTATTATCTATATTATAATTATGACAATTAGTTTAGTTTATCAATTTTATTTCATTTTAATTTTTAAAATTCTATTTCATATGGTACAAGAAAGAAAAAGAAAAGCCGCTTTTACATGTCAGCAAAATTACCACATGATGATTAAAAGGAGCAGAAAGAATGTGATATTTTCTGCTGCTCTTTGTCAAGTTGGTACAAGGCTTCATTGTCTGTGGGAATGTAACATCATTCAGATATTCTGGAAGGCAGTATGTGTAAACATCACTAAAGAAACAGGCAAACAAGTGCCAGTAAATCCATTACTATGTTTACTTGGAGATGTTTCTGATACTTTGATATATCATGAAGAGGGTACTTAAACACTTTTAATGTTGACAAGAAAAACTATTATTGCAAAATGGGTCGGAGATGAACCTCCAACTATCTCCATATGGAAATCAGTGATCTTAGAAGATCTGACCTCAATAAGACTGCAATATTATATCGATGGAAAGGCTACTGTTTTTCTGCAGAAGTGGATGAAGCCACTGGAAGCTTTGGAACTGAACTGGACACTTACTGTGCATATGACTGAACAAATGATTGCCTGTGTATTTTTTTTTAAATGTCATCTAAAATAAAGACATCAAAACAGAGCTCTATTAATCTAAACAAAACAACAACAACAAAACAGAAATATGTGTAGGAGTGAAAGATGCAAGACCAACAGACTTCAAGACCAACTGAATCACTCCAGTTCATATCTCTATTGTGGGAAATTCTCTATAAATTCTTAAAAACTTTCTAACTTTTGACAATAAAAGCATGAATTAGGGCCATTTGCACATGCCCAAGTCACTAAAAACGCACTAAATATTACACAATAAACTGTCAACTTCCTCCATGTGCAGAGATGAAGTGAAGGAAGTTCAAAGGAACAGACCAATGAGCTTCATGAGTGTTATAACAGTCTATTACTGGCACAGGGAGGCGACCTGCTGCAGGGTCTGCGAGCAGCGTTGGATTGTGGGTATCTTGTGTTTCCTGATTGACTCTGACAGTCAGCTGTTGCAGAAAAGTTTTGCCGTAGCTTCATATTTTTCTGTAAATCGCACTAATAACGTCACTGGGATATTGTTTCCTGTCTGTGTGACTCCATCGAGACAAAAACAATCTATTTGAAAACCGGATTTAGATTTTACAACTACTGGTGACTTCTTCACAACAACTTTCGGAATGAGTTTGAACGAGCACTCCTTACAAGCTCTGTCATGGAGAAAACTGTACTTGAGCCGAGCCAAATTAAAAGCAACAAGCCGCACTTCAGCTCTGTTGTCAGGATTCGCTATGGTAAGTGCCTGTCCTGCTCCTTAAATCTTCATATTCTGTCCATAACGCGCTCTTAAATAGGTCAGCGCAGTTGTGCGTCTGCCCGTGACGCAGATGTTTGTTATTAGAGGCAGCGACGACCCCCGGTAATGTAAAGGCCCTTTATGACCCTGCACAGTGACCAGGACCCACAAAACATGGGTCTGCAGTAATGACAGTGCAGTAAACAGTGTGTGTTGTGGACACACACAAACACACACACACACACACACACACACACACACACACACACACACACACACACACACACACACACACACACACACACACACACACACACTTATAAACAAACACTATTCGT
Organism: Sphaeramia orbicularis; assembly: GCF_902148855.1. Classification (NCBI taxonomy): domain Eukaryota; kingdom Metazoa; phylum Chordata; class Actinopteri; order Kurtiformes; family Apogonidae; genus Sphaeramia; species Sphaeramia orbicularis. Next base: position 32,792,926 of record NC_043965.1, read on the forward strand.
CCGTGTTGTGGCGGCTGATCTGGGACTCTATCTTTATCACTTGGCAGAAGCGCTGTAATAACCAAGAGGGATTTATTTAACTTTACATGAGATCCACAGCAACGACCTACACCTTCATAATAAACAAATTAAAAAACAGTTTGCTGGACTACAAGTAAAGATACACCAGCTATAACACAACAACGACAACAACAACAACAACAACAACAATAATAATAATAATAATAATAATAATAATAATAATAATAATAATAATAATAATAAGCCCTAGGGCTGGATCTAACAGTAAGCTCTAAAAACATATTAGCCTATACATTATACTGTTGCCCATAAAGTGGGAATAAAATATTTGTCCTTCTTGTCATGAAATGATCATGATAATGTGATTTATTCTTAATAGATTAATTATAACTGGGACTCAGATTGTAATCATGCACCTAGTCAAAGGTAATCACTGATGTGTATAAATAGGAATAAAAAGAGGACTCTGTCTGAAAACAAAATTCTTCTAACTTCATGGGCAACAGTGTATTATATTCTACTGTTGAGATGATTTCTTTCGTCTACATTTCACGTCCTGAGACCCAGGAAAGTACAAGTTTTGGCTTCTTTTTTTTTTTTTTAACCTCCGCCAAGGAGGTTATGTTTTTGCCGGCGTTGGTTTGTCTGTCTGTCTGTCTGTCTGTCTGTCCGTCCGTGTGCAAGATAACTCAACAACGCAACAGTTTTTCAATTGCATTTAAAAAAAAAAAAAATGGAATATCCTTTTCGGTGGACAGTTTTTTTTTTTTTTAATAAAGCTGTGGAAGTCTTGTCCACAAACGTGGACAGAAACTCATAGCTGTGTCTTAGGAGGTTAAAACAATTATTGATATGAAATACAAACACTTTTTTAAAAAAAGATTAATTACAGATAAATACCAGGTTTTTGTCATGATGCCACCAAGATTTAGAATGAAAGAGTTAATTGTTTTCAGTGTACTATATGCAAAGTAGATCTTTTGTGTTGATTGATGATTGGGATATGTAAGTGATAAGCAGCAACACTGTTGTTGTTTTGTTTTTTTTTCATTATTTTTTGTACAGTGTCAAATATTCACACATACACTGATTTGAATGGGTTTCAGTGGCACATTTTTTGCACTTAACAGTATGAGTGTACCATTTGTGTGTACAGCACATTTTGGACTGAGCTGGAGCTGAGCTGGAAATAACCCGATCAAGTAAAAATGCACACTCCTGCCAAAATGCATGCCATATGCATGAATACAGCCACAATTATCAAAAAATGAAGAATGAAAAGTGTGTAAAATGCACACAGTCCCCAATAATAACAACAAGAATAATAATAAGCTTTATTTATATAGTGGTGTTAAAAACAGCAGTTGACAAAGTGCCTTGACAGTGCAAGTGCACGAACATCAGAAAGTAAAAAAAATACATGGATGTATTTCTACAATACAGACTGCTCCATCTTCAGCATCAGTTTATTTTCATGGTTTGGAGTGATTAAAACTAAAAGACATGAGAGCTCACATAAAGCTGGAAGCTCTGTTGTAAAAACATCTACTTCATTACAGACGATAAACAGGGTTCCCACAGGGTCTTAGAAAGTCTTAAAAGTCTTGAATTTACAAATCTGCATTTAATACCTTAAAAAAGTCTTAAAAAGGTATTAAATTTGATATGGTAGGTCTGAAGTTATGTTGCCATAAATTTGTTGGCTGTATTATGTTTAAATGTGTCTATTAAATGTCCAAGATGCAAAGAGAGTAACGTTAGTCGACTCAGTTCCACCCGTTCCAACCCAACAAATTATATTGAAATTAGGAGCCAGTTATTGCTAACTTTGCAACCCCTGGTGAGAAATGAGTCGGAACGATGGGAATCAAGGTGTTGGAGTAAATAAATACATTTTCCTAAATTTTAGGGGTCACAAATTTTTGCCAGTATGGCTGTGAAATGGGCATTAGATTCTGTTCTAAATAGTCTTAAAAAGATCTTAAAAAGTCTTACATTTAACTTGCAGAAAGCTGTAGGAATGCTGAATAAAATAATACTCTGTGAACACACTCACTTGAATCCCACATATTAAATCAGATTCATACAAACAAAAACATCATCAACCATTGTGAGGAATTTGACATATTGTTTGTGAAGTAACTGAAAGGTTATACAGGAAGTTATTATTTTTTATATCTTAAGTGTGACCAGATAAAAGCTGAACAGTTCTTCTGTTTTGACTGTCCAGGTTGCCATGGTGGAGGTCCAGCTGGAGCGGGATCATGAGTATCCTCCAGGGCTGCTCATCGCCTTCAGTGCCTGCACCACCGTTCTGGTTGCAGTCCATCTGTTCGCCCTCATGATCAGCACCTGCATTCTCCCCAACCTGGAGGCCGTCAGCAACGTCCACAACCTCAACTCAGTCAACGAGTCCCCCCATGAGCGCATGCACCGCCACATAGAGCTGGCCTGGGCCTTCTCCACGGTCATCGGTACCCTGCTGTTCCTGACTGAAGTCATGCTCCTGTGCTGGGTCAAGTTCTTACCACTCAAAAGCAATACTGATGAAAAAAATGGCACTATAAGCTCCGGTGAGGCGGCGGCCATTGCTTCCACCTGCATCATGGTGCCTTTTGGAATTGTTTTTATTGTGTTTGCCGTCCATTTCTACCGTACGCTTGTCAGTCATAAAACTGACCGGCAGATCCGGGAGCTTGAGCAGGTCATCCGGCTACAGAATCAGCTCGACCACAGGGCTGAGAATGATGACCTAAAGGCCGCTGTCCATTTCCCCTGATTTCAGCCTCTGTTCATGCAGCAGCAATGGACATTTAGTGTGCGTTTATGTTGAAACCCTGTTTTGCAGAAGTTCCTTTTAAAGCTTCTGAACTGTGCTCAAATGCTTCTACTTAAGTATGTATAAATTTCCTCTCTTAAGCATGTTTTGATTCACCCTTTTCTTGGGAAATATGTCCACAGCTTTCTGTTGTGTATATTACGACAGTACTTTTAGTTTGTAGGTGAATCCTTAGCTCTCAGGCCTTTCAGTGGTATGCAAAGCAACATATCAAATTAAATTGTAGCCTTATAATTTTGGGTGCTGACAGTATATTGAAGTTGATGTCCTTATTAGAATATGCATCATCAATGCCAAAACCTCAGTTTTTCTGTAGATGAAGGCTTTTATTTATGTATTTTAGCTGTTCAGCATCCACTTGTCTTTCTCTCCTCACAGGTTGAGTAACAGGTGGATTGCACTGACTTCTGTTCTCTATTGTGGCTGGCTTTAAATTAGGTTCATTAATTATCAATGCCTGCCCCATTTGAGGATTAGTTTGGGAATTCTTACTTCATTATTCATTTCCAAGGGGTGTTTCTAAAAGCAGGATGCAACTGGATAAGAACAGAACAATGAAATGTGTCAGTAGTGTCTTGGCAGTAGTATTGTATGCATACTTTTATTATCCATAAAGGTTTTGAGTGTAGTGCAAAATATGCTGTCCAAAGGGTTGCTCCACATTACTGGTAGTTTTGGAATGAAACTGTTTTATATAATGAGTTATGAGTGGTTGTTTTACTGACAGCTCAATCTAGGCTGTGGCATTCTGGTTCCATCTGCACTGATGTACATATTCAAGATGTTGAAGATTGAAAACCATCATCCTTGTCCTGTTAATATACATGTTGTCAATCTCATTTTACAACCAAAAAGACTTGTTCTACATCCAAAGTTAGATTTTATTCCTTTTCAACACTTCTCTTGGCTTTAATGCTTCTTTATTTCATATATGTCCATATAATTAATGGACTAAACGGTTGCTTGTAGAAACCCAACATTTGAGGATCTTCAGTCAGATTTTCAGATTTATATAATCCTCATTATGAATGGTTTCTTTAGCAAAGGATAACAACATATTCACTGGGAGGGAAACTTTAACCAGTTATTAGTGAAATAAGTATTTACTGTATGGTCTGTAGCAACATCCTAAACAAACACTGACAGTCAGGTAAAGCTTCAAACCAAAGTGTGACATCATAGAGCACATGTTATTATAATAAGGTTTTGATGAGACCCAAAGTGAGTAATAATGGGCAGTGTTTTGAATGTGATGGTTTTCAGTCTGTTGTGAAATCCCCCCTGTGTAAAAAGGTTAGAAATTAGACTTCATGATGCTTCAGCAAGATTAATGGACTGTGTCCTACGAACAGAGATAGTACTTTTACTGCAAGAGGTATTTGAGAATGTATTACTAGGAAGCATGTGTTTCTTGAAGATGCTGTGTAATAGTTTTTTATATTTTTTACTCTTCATAGTTTACAAGATAATGCATGTTCACATATTGTTGAGACATACACGATTTGAGGAATACTGTATATGACTAGTGTTTGTTTTTTGTTCTGTGGTATATTGCAGAAGTTTTTTTTGGTTTATTTTTCTTACTTTTCTTTATTTTCTTTAATGGTAGAAAACTCAGGTTCAAAGTTTGATTTGTTCAAATTTTTCAAGGCTAATGAGTCATGATTGACAGCAATTTTCTCAGAGGATCTTGAAAGTGTTTTCTATAATTTTTATCCCTGAAAAACACATTGATTTACCAAAATGTTTTAAAATATATTTAAAATAGGCTTTTGCCTGACAAATATGCAGAACAACCCTTTAATGTGATGAACATAAGTTGCAAATTTGTATTATGTATTATTATATACTGTGTTAAATACTGTTCTGTCTCTTACACCTACACATGGCTTTAATGAGTCATGGTTTTTGTAGACCACGAGATCCCCAAATCTGCATCCAAATTGTCCAGATCAGGTGATAATATCTCTGTGACAAGTAGCAGAGGACAAACAGCTGTACCTGGTGCAGACAGTACAGTCTTTGTGTTTGAACTTTACAGTTCTGTAGGTCTTTTTTTTATAAGTAAACTGAGATGAGATAAAATCAGTTACATTCAGGTCGACTGTACCTACTCCTGTTACAACTTCCACTTGTAATGCAAATATTCTCACACAACCATAGGTGTGTTTAGTTAATTTTGTATTTTATTTATTTTACCCTGTTTATTTTACTGTACTGGTACTTCACCGCTTGTATTAAAGCACAGTTTTACAACCAACTCTCAGTATGTTTTGCTTAAATGTGCTGGTTACAGCTTTTTAACCTGGCAAGATTCACCACAATTTAGTTTTTCAGCTTGAAAAATAAAACAAAGCTGATACACTGTGTGATACACGTTTTGTTATTTAACTGTTCGTAAAATGGTGATATTTTTAGTTTTGAACTCGCTGGAAAACCACAAAGGAAATGGGTCCGGACATACAATTTGAGTTTAGCTTTAGCACAGTCAGAGCTGTGACTTGACAACATGACACACAAACTTCTCTCACTGACTTTTTCTGGCGCGCTCACCACTTCAAGTGCTTGTTTTGTTGCTTCTCTGAATAAAACGTCCACCTTATCCCTACATTTTGCAGAACGCTACCGTGCAGCATTGGATTTTTTTCTGGTTTCTGAAAATGATACCAGAGCTTATGATTTTCTTTTCTTTTCTTTTCTTTTCTTTTCTTTTCTTTTCTTTTCTTTTCTTTTCTTTTCTTTTCTTTTCTTTTCTTTTCTTTTCTGACATTTATCTGTTCTCCACTAGGATTGAGAAGTCTGTGTTTGTTGGATACTTGCAGATATGTGACAACATTCTGGCCTGATGACCACAGTTTCTTATTTCAATTCTTTGTCTCGACGTACACTACCGGTCAAAAGTTTTAGAACACCCCAATTTTTCCAGTTTTGTACTGAAATTCAAGCTGTTCAAGTCCAATGAACAGCTTGAAATGGTACAAAGGTAAGCGGTGAACTGCCAGAGGTAAAAAAAAAAAAAAAAAAAAAGGTAAGGTTTAACAAAACTGAAAAATAATGTACATTTCAGAATAATACAAAAAGACCTTTTTCTTACAACCCCCTCTGTCTGCATAAAAGTAGTGTTGTGACACACTTTGGTACCATACCGTTGTGAGCATTATTTGAACAGTATTGTACTGCAGAAAGTAATGTGTTACTATAAAAATGGCGAGGAAAAGGCAATTAACCATAGAAGAGAGACAGACCATCATAACACTTAAAATGTAGGTCTTTCCTACAGAGAAATTGCCAAGAAAGTCAAGGTGTCAGTAAGTCCAGTTTCCTTCACCATCCAAAGGCACTCAGAAACTGGAGGAAATGCTGACAGGAAGAGGTCTGGCAGAGCCAAAGCCACAACAGAATCAGAAGACAAGTTTCTGAGAGTCAACAGCTGGAGTGATAGGCGACTCACAGGACAACAGCTTCAAGCACAGCTCAATCGTGGTCATAGTAAGCAAGTCTCAATTTCAACTATGAACAGAAGACTTCAAGTTGCAGGTTTGATGGGTCAAGTTCCAGCAAGAAAGCCATTCCTGAGACTTCAGAATAAGAAAAAGAGGCTCGCCTGGGCCATGAAACACCACCAGTGGACTACTGAAGACTGGAAGAAGGTGTTATGGACTGATGAATCCAAATTTGAAATCTTTGGTTCATCCCGCAGGACTTATGTACGCTGTCGAGTAGGTGAAAGGATGGTTCCTCAGTGTGTGACATCAACTGTGAAACATGGAGGAGGAAGTGTGATGGTCTGGGGCGGGTTTGCTGGATCCAGGGTCGGTGAATTGTACAGAGTGAAAGGCACCCTGAACCAAAACGGCTACCACAGCATTCTGCAGCTATGCCATGCAGTACCCTCTGGGATGCATCTAGTTGGTCAGGGGTTCATCCTACAGCAAGATAATGACCCAAAACATAAGTCCAAGCTATGCCAGAACTACCTTCAGAAAAAAGAACAACATGGTACGCTTGAAAACATGGAGTGGCCAGTACAGTCTCCAGACTTAAACCCCATCGAGCTGGTTTGGAATGAACTGGACAGAAGAGTGAAAGCAAAGCAACCTACAAGTGCTACACATTTATGGGAACTTCTGCAAAAGAGTTGGGAAGAATTTTCTGAAGAATGTTTGATTTCCATTGTAGAAAGAATGCCACGAGTGTGTTCAGCTGTTGTATCTGCCAAAGGCGGCTACTTCGATGAGTCAAAAGTTTAGAATACATTTTGGTTTCTAAATTGATTCCATGATTTATTTTTTTAACTTCAATTGTTTATTTGTTCTATGCTTTGATTTCAGAGTACAGTGAGACATTAAACTGCATCATTTTCAATGAAATTCTGGAAAAATTAGGGTGTTCTAAAACTTTTGACTGGTAAAGTTGGTCTGCTTTGCATCCAACAAGGATAATTGGCACCCTATCACAGAAATGCTGAATCTCAGGATACCATTGAAAGATACTGAACATGCAGTGTCACAACTCTGCTAAAAACAGTTTGTAGGGTTACATCAGTCTAATTTAGATCGCTTGAAAATTGTCCCTTTTGGGAGCTTTTTATATTGTGTCTTAAATGCAGCTGTGCAATTGAGGAAAAATCTATTTTAATTTAAGATGCAGCTGAGCAGTATCTTTATGAAAAGATTATCAATGCTTAAATGACATCATGACAGATCAGAACCACATTTACATTCAGGTAAGATCAGCAGGCGACCATACTCTTGACCTGATGATGAAGACAACAGAAGTAGCTTTAGAAATACTGACAGCAGTGTTATGTGGAGAAACCAGAAATAACATGGATGTGCAAAGTGGTGTGTTTCTTTACGCTGGTCCAGACAGAGGAGTGGGTGTGAGAACTTCCCCAGGTGTTTTAACACTTCTCTGTCATCCAGTTTGATCAATACAGCAAAAATAAAGAAGTCAAACATGTGCAGGCTTATCAGCGATGACAAATACCTTCTACTGATATAAATGTAATCTGTACATGCTGCCCCACCACAGTAATAACATGGGAGTTGTATTTCACCAATGTTTCTAAATCCAAGAATGAATGAATGAATGAATGAATGAGTGCTATTATTGACCCTGAACTATTTTGTGATATGTGAAGGGCTAAAGAGAACAATGACCTGTGATTGTATTTCTCTCAATCTGCAGAGGAATGAGAAAACTCTCTTTTCATATACCTGGGCTACCTGTTTTTCAAGGTGTTTCAGAAATGTGAATAAAGGCTTACACTGTACCTGCAGTATCACAGAGATGTAGCTGACAGTTTTGCCCTCTGTACCTCCTTTAACAACACATTTGTCAAACACAGATGGTACATATTCATGACAAAAAAATCTGATAGAATACCATATATGGTGACTTCTTATATTATTACCTCCGCCAAGGAGGTTATGTTTTTGCCAGGGTTTGTTTGTCTGTCTGTCTGTCTGTCTGTCTGTCTGTCTGTCTGTTAGTCTGTTTGTCTGTCCGTTAGTGTGCAACATAACTCAAAAGTTATGGACAGATTTTGATGAAATTTTCAGGGTTTGTTGGAAATGGGATAAGGAAGAAATGATTAAATTTTGGTGGTGATCGGGGGTGGGGGGGCCCACGGGGGGGGCGCAGACCAGAAAATTTCATCAAAATCTGTCCGTAACTTTTTGAGTTATGTTGCACACTAATGGACAGGCAAACAGACAGACAGACAGATAGACAGACAGACAAACCCTGGCAAAAACATAACCTCCTTGGCGTGGGGGGGCCCGCGGGGGGGGCCACTGATCAGCCTTGGCGGAGGTCTGCGCTCTCCGAGTGCTTCTAGTTTCTAATTAATTACACTGCATATTGTACACCTCTGGAAAGACTCCTTTAGTGTAAACTTTGATCAGTGATGTTTTCCCACCTCTCCTGTCTCCTAAAATAACAACCTTGAATTCTTTTTGCTGGCTGATGTGTCCTTTGTTTGCTCTTGATCCTTTCTGGGTCATGTTTTGTAGGAAGACAGATGGTGAGGGATTCTTTTTGTGACAGCAGGTTTTAGAAGTGTATATATGAAGGAGACAGTCCAAGCATAAACATTGAGTGTGACTGCAAAGGCGTCCAGTGGTCCTGTTCAGAGGCTATGCTAACAAAAATGGAGGAAAACTCATCTGTATACCATTATGGAAGGCCTTGTATTTAAGAACAGATTTAGAAGTGTTGTCTGGAAACAATTCACACCCTGAAACACATACTCTTATTGTTCAGTCCTTGTGATAAGTTGCTCCACCTTCTTTCATGAGTCTCAATTTTTCTGTTCAGTGTTAATGTTATTGCCTACAGTAGTTGGTTGAATAACCAATGAATATCCCTTTAATTATTAAATCAATGTACAAATTGGTGTAAACCATAATGATATAAAATGACATATACAAGACATACAACCTATTTGGAATCTATTCAATAGGAGCAAATGCATATGGCATGTTTTTTATTTTATTTATTTATTTTTTTACATAAGATATAGTATAAACATATCTTCATATATTTAGAGGATGTACTTGTGTACGTGGTAATAGATATCTATAACTGTGTATCTTTCTATTTGCTACCTAATATACTGTATCCTACCTACTGCAAGGCATTACTGCATTACCACCTCACCTGCAAATGGTCATAATGTTAGGGCTGATCAGTAAATATTTTATTTTTCTATGTGAATAAAGATCTTGTTTGCATTAAATTATTGTTTTTTTGTGTGTTGTTTGAATATGGATAAATGCTCATCAATATACTTTTTGATCCAGTCAGTGCACTGTAGGTAATGTTTAGCATAATTATCACCATACAACAATCTAATATATCTTTATGTAGCTTAGAGAAAATTAGTTTTGCTGATGTTACTCAGGATGCTGTGATACACAGTATAATCCACACATATAGTGACCAAATATGACACTGACTCCATTGAACTTAGATTTACATCATACATTATTATTAAACTTGAGGCACATTTTGAGGTATCTGCTCTTTACGTCAGTATTTATTTTTCTGTCGACTTTTTGCCTTTATCTTTTATATAACATCCTTTCTTTGTCATTTTTTTATTTTAATTTTACACTTGCACTTTACACTTCATAGGCATTCAATTTCTGTTTAGAAAATTATGTTTGGATTTCTGGTTTGGGTTTATACAGTAAGTTATACAGAACATTTTCAGTAGCCCTTCTTTATTAATAAACAGCTGACTAAGAAAAATAATACCATTATTTCACCTTTTATCAAAAAACCGTAATTTCCTCCTGTGTAAAATTTGTTCCAGATGTGTGACTTCTTCTCTGATGTATTCTCTGATGTATTCCTCCCCACAGACGCACTGACCTATAAAGGTACACGTAAACACATACCTGCTGTCACCTGTCTAGCACTGTGTAGGTGCAGCCTATCCCTCCGCGGGGTCTATATTCCGCCCGTCTTTTGCTGGCGGAGGGATCCATTTTCTAATCTGGTCGACGAAGTGGAAAAAACACCGAAAAACCACCTCGACTGGTCCACAATGTTGGCCCATAAAAGGCTCCAACATCGATACAGGTAAGCGAGGGGGAAATTATTTGTCAGAGTTAGTTTTTGCTGTGTGGGCACGCCTCGTTTCATCATTTTTATCCGTTCAGAGGAGGATAATGTCACAGGTGATGCTCTCCATCACCTGTTGGGGCGTGTTAACCTTAACCTCTGCTAGCTAACAGCGATAGTGATGCTGATGCTAAAGTGTGTTTTGTTTTTGTTGTTTTTTTTAATGCTTTTCTTGTAGGTTTGACTAATGTAATGGAAAGCGAAACCCAAGTTATTGAGAGAGAGACACCACCTCAACACTGGAGAAGTTGCAAGTTGATTATTGACCCCGCATTGACAAACGGACTGTACAAAGTATACCGTTTTGATGGGCTGTATTTTAACTTACCAGTGAGCATCTTCCAGTTTTTGGTTATTTATTGCTCATTCTAACCTGTTTACTTCATCTCCTTTGTTTTATAACTTAACATGAGTTGACTGTGGGTGTTTCCCCGTGTAATAGTGGGTGTCGTTTACCTCAACAGGTGGAGGACTTAGGTCTGTTTCCTCTAGATTCAGTCAGAGATCCACGAATCTGTCGCCTCTGGAGCAAATCCAACATCACTGACCTCCTGGTGCCCAAATTCAAGGCAATGATTCTGTTATTAATGTGAAATAACAAAAACAATAGTAGCAGCAAAGAGTATTTACCCTAACAGGCTGTTGTGTGTTAGCTGTGTTCATGCAAATGTTATACATTTTGTCAAGAGTGTGTATTTTTATTTAATTTAGCTATTTACACATCTGTTTATTTCATATATTCAAAAAAATATAGTAGCATATAGACACTAACAATAGTCATGCCTGAAAGGGAAAAGGGCGAAGCCTCATGATGACCAAAATCAGTCATTTAATTGGTTAGAAGATTTTAATATTATATTCTACTCTGTCAATTAGAGTAGAATATAATATTAACTTAGCATGTATTATATTGAAAATAATTAATATTTTCTGTTGTTTTTTGTTTAAATCTCAAACATGGTGGCATCATGACAAGTAGAATGTAATATTAATGTATATATTTTTATAGCTATATTATGAAAAATGCATTTTTTGGACTCAGATATATGAGTGTGAGTATTTGACAGTGCACAAAAATAATAATGCTAAAGAATCAAAGTAGTTGCTAATCATTTACATATGCCAAGCTGTAATAATTCAACAACAACACAAAAATTGACTTTGGATGTAGTACGTTGTAAAAAAAAAAAAAAAAAAAAAAATCATTTTTTTTTTCATCTGAAACCATGGTGGCATGTCAAAAACCTGACATTCAAAAGGTTAAAAATGATTAGTATTTCATATCAATAATTAGGTCACATGTAGGTGAAAAAAATTAGGTTAGCTAGTGTATATTGCTTTTTTTTATAGCTACCTTGTGATGAAAATTAGAACCCTAAGGGTTAATAGTAACTGTTGTTTATCCATGTCCTTTTAGGTAGATGAATGTTATGTTGGCCCTGTTCCTCCCAAAGAAGTTACATTTTCCAGGTTGAACGACAACGTGAGAGAGGACTTTTTGAGAAATATGTGTGAAAAATATGGGCATGTGGAGGAAGTGGAAATATTCCACAATCCCAAGAACAAGAAGCATCTAGGAGTTGCCAGAGTTGTTTTTGACACAGTGAAAGCTGCAAAAGATGCGGTTGAACACCTCAATCAGACATCAGTGATGGGAAATATTATTCATGTGGAAATTGATACAAAAGGTAAAGAAGATCATGCTTTGTGTGCTTTGTTCATCCATTCATGGTATGAAACCATGATCAATCTGTTGATTAATCACTACTTGCATCTTTCCTCAGGTGAAAACCGGGCACGTTACCTCCAGCTCCTCTTACATGGTTTTTATACTCCTTGGACCTTGCCAGTTGGTAGCAGCGAGCGAAATCTTCAAACCCTAATCGACAGTTTGCTGGTGATTTTTTTTGGATAAGTCTTAATATTAAGTATTTGTACGCAGCTTCAATGTTAACACAATAGTTTAAGAATAATTGCTGCCATTACTAATAATATTTTCACAGTTAATGAAGATGTACAATATAAATATGAGTAGTTAAAATTTTTTGGTTTGAGATTTTTCTGTTTTTTCATACTATTTCAAGCGTGTGTCTTTCAACTAAAAAAATGCCAATAATCTGTGCGTTTTACTTGGTAACTGAACAAATAGAATGATAAATTGCAATAGTGTCCACAGTAACTGTAATATGATACTTTACCAATCCTGCAGCCCACATACTTAACAGCATCAATCTCTTATGAGAGAATTTTTCATTAGTTTTTATTTTATTTAGTCTTTCAATCTGGTTTGGGATTTAATGTTCTTTTGGTTGGTTTTAAAAATGCATAAATTGTTTTATTTGTAGTAAACGACTAGAGTTTTCCAGGGGTTTCTTTAAAGAAGCCTTAATTTTGAATAAGATAGGGAGAAAGAATGATTTTTAAAAAATAAATGCTGTGTATTGTGCAAATATTTAGATTCATATTGCATTGTTCATAGTAGTTTACAGTTATTTTTTATTTTCATTTTATTTCAGCGTAATTTTAATTTTCATTCATTGTTATAATGTTATCTATTACAGAGCAGCATAACCATACAGCGGCGGGGGAGTGTCTCCAGCCCCCTCAGTATCAGTACACCCCTCTCTCAGGACACAGCCTACTCCAGTATTTGGCAGGATACACCCTGCAGTTTTGGGGTTACACCATGGTCTCAGGGAACCCCCCTCACACCTTGCTTGTCTGCCACTCCGCTCTCCCAGGACTCTTGCTACTCCAGTCTTCAGGCAACTCCGGTCCTCCAGGGCGAGTCCTCTGCGTACAGTGTTCACAAACGCGTAAGACGAGAACTTCATCGCAAACTCATAAAGTATCACAGAGGATCCGGGGAAGTCTCAAACAAGAGCATAGTTTTGAAGCACTTCCAGTCGCAGCCACCCCTCTCCCTCTCTGCACAAGCTGGCGGTCAGCAGCTTGCACTCACAACTCGGAGTGCACAGTCATCTGATCACAGCAGGGAAGTGGTCGCCACAAAGTCTAAGATTTTACCTTTGAACTGCAACTCCTTGAGCATCTTGAATTTTAATTTCACAGGTGAAAGGACGACAGCAATGTCCTCTTCACTTGAGGATCATGCATGCATCACAGATTCACCTCCACCTGCTGTCTTTTCCTCCAGCAGCCCTTGTCCAGAGCAGGAGAGTTTGGACTCCCGCATTGAAAGTTTGCTGGTAAACAACCAAATTACTGGCCCCTTGTATTTTGATGAAAAAGCTGTGGAGGCTGATACCTCACAGGACAGTCCGACATCACCTTTTTCAGAGCATAACGCCTCTTTGTCAGATGAGTCACTTCTTTGTACTCCAGTTTCCTTCACAATAGGTCACCAGCACTCATTCAATGATCATGAGGATATCAGTAGAAAATCCTTTCCTGAAAATGAAGAGGATGAGACTGCTCAAGCTGTTTCTTTTCTTACAAGAAGCTCTCAGCCTCCCAGTCCTTGTGATTTCACGCATTTTGAAATCAGAGCCGGAGTAAACAATGAGAAAGACGAAGCAATGTTCCAGTCATGCCTGAAGGTAACACCAGTTATATATGTGCTGTGCATCAGTGTACCAGAAAACTGGAGAATTTATAATTTTAGTTTGGTAAAAAGGCTTTTCGTGGTTATGCCTAATATCCACCCTTTACATTTTAGTTCTTTTAGTATTTTTTTTATTTTGGAATTAGTAGTTGGATCAAATCATTTGAAAATATCAACTTAGAGAATATGCTCAAATTAGGCATTTCAGGTATAATGGCATTAGAGTAGCATGGTTAGTCAGAAACTCATAAAGTCAGTCAAAAGTGGCCAGAAAACACCTGCCTCATCAAATATTGTTCATTCAAAATGTCCTGAATGATTAAATTTTTTTTCATATGTAAATCAGTTCTACTACTTTTGTTTCCTACTTAGGATCTTCACGTATCAAACGAGGATAAGGAGCTTTCATCAATTTATTTGACACCAACAAAAGACTCCCCGGTGCCTTTGCCTCCTTCCTTATCTTCTCTTGATGGCATCCCGTCGGGACCCTCGTGTCCACCAACCACCTCTTTCCCTTTCCCCCCTCATTTCTTTCCACCATCTCTTCCACCTGTCCCACCCCGCCTCCCCAACGGCACCATCCCCATTCCCCCTCCCCCTCCAGGTTGGGTTCCACCGCCAAGTCATTGCACTGGCATCCCTATACCTCCTCCCCCTCTCCCCCCTCCTCCTCATCCTCCTCCACATATTCTTCCCCCACCTGATTTTCTCAGACCACCTCCACCTTTGCTGGTGCCACCTTCTGTTCCCCCTGTTGTGCACAAATACCCTTTACCCACACAGTCTGCAGGAGGTTTGGACAGTGGGTCTCTTCCCAGACCTAGCAGTGCTACGTTACCTTTCTGCAGACCACCATGGCCCTCTCCACCTTTTCCCAGGTTCAACCCCTTTGTGCCACCTCCAGACTTCCTGCTTGACAGAGAAAACCCTCACAAGATGACCATAGAGAAGGTTTTGGAAATAATTGTGAACGAACTGAAGTCCATCATAAAGAAAGACATTAAACGGCAAATGATTGAAGGTCTCGCTTTTAAGGCATTTGAAGACTGGTGGGATTGTCAAGAAAAGAAAACTAAGGT
This sequence comes from Sphaeramia orbicularis, assembly GCF_902148855.1. Lineage (NCBI taxonomy): Eukaryota > Metazoa > Chordata > Actinopteri > Kurtiformes > Apogonidae > Sphaeramia > Sphaeramia orbicularis. The sequence continues at coordinate 32,808,065 of NC_043965.1, forward strand.
CTTAAATCCTTTTTTATTTCTGAGATGAAATCACTTCTTTTATTGTGTTTTTGCGTGTATGCTGTTCTATCTTTGTTATTTATTTTGTTTTGTTTTATTGCTGTTGTGTTTTATTCATAAGGCACAGATGCTTCCAATGAAAAGTGCAGTGAGTTCAGACAAGAGGAACAAACTAATAAATCCACTCAATGGCATAAACAATCGGAGCAAAAAACCTCCACTTCCATCATTTAAGGTAAAATATTTACTCCATAATATAAAACACATTAACATTTTACCTTTGAGTGATTTATAACATGTAATGCAGGTAAAAAGGAAAAGAGATGACAATCTCACTACACCAGAAGATACAGATAATGTGCCATCTTCTACAAATGAAAGTTCAGGTGGGTGCTTTTAATACATTTAATGTTCATGTAGGGTATTATAATGTGGTTTACTGTGTTGCATTTGTTTTCTTGGTTTTAGATGTGAAACAAGGAGATGAGACATTAAAACCAACATCTGAGAAAATCAAACGGAGACATGCAAGACCACTTGCATTTGACAGTGATGACGATGATTATAATAAGGATGATGAAAGAAAAGATGATGATAATACAAATCAAGATGAAGCAGTCATATCTGAGGAAGTGGTCACACCAGCGCCACTTCATAATGATTCTCAGAATTTGGTAAGTAGAGATCAACCGTTTAAGTGAAACTAAAATAAAAACTCTTTAAATGGCCATGTATCTTCGGTTTTGACAGTTTAATATGCTTTTCAACAGGAAAATGTACTTTTGAATGAAATAATGTTTAGAATTAAGTCTTATAATTGCATTAGTTAGAAAGAAGCTCAGTATTTGATCCTTTTTATGCTTTGTTGTCCCTTATTAGTGTAATGGAGGTGATCGCATCTATGTTAATCATGGTGATGTAAACAAGACAGATAATATACTCTCAGAGAATAAAACGTCTGTCATTTCCCAAACCGCTGAAGCAGTAACATCGTCTGATCATGGTGAGTTATAATATGTCATGCAGATGCATCATGAAACTCAGATAAATCAATAATTTCAAATATTAATTTATTTTTTTGTTTGGTTCAAAGACTCATTTTCTGAGTGCAGCTCTTCAGAGGAAAGCTCATCAGACTTCGACTCCTCTGAGAGCTTCGAGGATTCTTCTTATTACGACCTCAGTCCTGAAGAGGAGGACATGGAGGACGATGGCGAGCATGACCTGAGCAGCGAGTGTATTGTAATATCATCAGATGAAGAGTCAATGGAGCTTGAGCCCCCTGTCACCCCCTCGGCCCCCTTGACCCCTGGCGCTCAGCTGGAGCTGGATCCACCGGACTGGTCGGTACCTTTTCTAAGGGAGGGAACCAATGAGAATGAGTTGACACCTTGTCAACAAGATTCCTGTGATGTAGATGCCATGATGGAGCTCCAAACAACCAGCCCTCTGGACCTGCAGCTGCCATCGCCCATAAGACCTCCAGGTTATATGCCATAAGTTATTGTTTCTCAGACATCTAAATAAAAAAAATACTAACTTTGAGAATATTTTAAGTATCTTTTAGTCATACAATGATATACTACAGTCATGAAATTTAAACACAATTACTCCAAGTTCAAAGTGATATACTTGTACATAATATTATACCTTTTGCTAGTAACACTTTTCAATCAGTTCTGTAATGAGACCTTATCTGATGACACAGATATACATTTTGTAAGTAAGTCTTCAATATTAGTACAGTATAGGTAACATTCTACATTGAGGAATTTTAACTATATTGGAGCATTTCTACTCAATGATGTTTCTCCTGTTACATCCCTAGAGGAGCTAAATACTTCTTCCACCTCTGGTATACACCATGAGCACAAGTTTATTTGTAAAAAGAAATTCTGGACATGTAAAGTAGCTAAAGGGATTGTTGCAATAAGCATGACATTTGTTGAAAAGATTATGAAAATAACAGTGAGTAATTATTTATGTATTTTTGTCATTAATCTGTGTTGCTATAGAGTCACACCTTAATGTAGAGATGCTGAGCCCTGAATGGACTGTGGAGTTACCAGAGAACCTGAGACCTCCCACTCCGACCGGTTGCTTGGCAGAAAGTGACCCTGACCTTCTGATAAGAAGTAAACCCACATCTCCAGCCGTGGAGGAGGTGGAGCGCCCACACACACCAGGGAAAGGGATAGGGACTGAACTAGAGAGTGAGGACTCCTCCAATGAAGTCCTCTCCCTCTACCCTACAGACAGCAGACTTGTTCCAGCTCCATCTGATCCCCCAGCTCTGTACTCATTATATCAGGATATGCCCAGAACTCCTGGTGCAGAGGAGAGAAGTGGGTGGACTCAGTACAGCTCTGGAAAGGCTCCAGCAACTCCAGGCAGAGAGATGAGCATGTCAGAAGATAGCATACCTATTAGCAGCCCACCTGTTCCCTCCCTTTCCAGTAATCCCTACATCAGGGCACCAAAGACTCCCGGAAGAGACATAATTCTTCCCAGAAGATCCATAGTCCACAGGAGGAAGATGCTAACAGTACCAATGAGAGGCACTCCCATTTCAGAGTCTTCTCCATTCAGTCTCTCTGAATATTCATCTGACACTGCTGATGGCATCTGCATCAGTACAAGTGTGAAACCAAAGCCACTGCAGGGACTTGAGAATATGCCTGGACTTCTGGATGAAGAGAACAGAAGAAAGTCAGAGAAGTCCTCTTTGAAGAAAAAGGAGAGGAAGATGTTAAAGAGAAAATGGAGAATCCGTCAATGGCAGAGATCAAGTAGAAGGTTTACTGGCTCACCATCCTTCCACAGTAGAAGACATAGGCCTAGGTGCCGTTCACACTGTGAGGAGAAGAGAATCCTACACAGGGTTTGGAAAGATGGTTTGGATGAAGAAGATGCAAGGCTGCTCAGATGCACATATGAAACGCTGCAGGAGCAGGATAATGGCCTTGGATGGCTCAGCGACACACTTTGGATACCTCACCCTCATATCCTTTTAATCAGAATACCAAATGCTAATTCAATTCTGTCTGATAAAATCTTAGATACATTTATGTGTGCATGTGTACACAATATCACAGAGCTGCCAGGTAAAATCAATGATTTGCAAAATTATTTTAAATATCTCAATTTTTTTGCTCTGAATTTTCTGCTGAGAGGGAATTTCTAGATCCACCAACCTGGATCAACAATCTAGATCTGCTCTTACACATAAACTAATGGACAGTTTTCAGCAGACATTTTGTATGAAACACTATAATCACTGAAATTACTATAAAACTTAAAATGTAAATTTTGCATTGAACAAATAATTGGCAGTCTCTGAAAATGAGTTATTACCCTAGGCCCTTGCTGCAGGGTATTGTCATCAGCTCGTCATCCATCTGTCCGTCCGTCCATCTGTATGTGCAAAAACTTTGTTGTGTACTGATAAGTCAGGCCAAGGGTTTTCAAGTGCACACACATTGTTTGTCTTGTTAAGAGTGTTCTCGACTGCTTGGAAAATTTTCTATAACAAAAGAAAAACTTGAAAAGACTGGTGACATCCAGAAAACCTTGGGGAAATAATGACAAAATAAGAATAAGTCATCGACGCTAACAAAAAATGTAACATTTTTTTGCATGGTGTGTAGTGCATGGATCAGAGTAGACCAGTCACAGTTCAGACTACATAGTTTACTTCCTTAACAGGCACTTACTGACTAAAGTCCTTACAGACAAGTCTGAAGAACACAAATCCTGGCAGCAGCACCACAGGACCGGCTCAGCTCGCAGTGAAGGTTACTACAAAATCAGCTGGAGGGAGAAAATAAAATACCTCAAGAATACAAAACCCTCAGCTGAGCTATCATCTACAAGCACTCAGGTATTTTAAATGCAATGGTTTTATGTCTGTTTCATGCATTGTATAATGAGCAAAGAGGTAAAAGTTTTTCTGTTTCATCAGGGACTGGGTATCCCGGCTCAGCTTCCGACATCTCAGCGCGCGAGTTCGGACTTCAGGTCAGAGCAGCGCCGCCTGCTGTCCTCGTTCAACTGTGATAGTGACTTGGTCAAGTTCAACCAGCTAAAGGTAATTTCAGGAGCTGTGACAAAATACTGACAACATGTACAGAGTTTTGAGTCTGTGGTTAGTGAAATATGCATTGGATTTATGTTGAAGGAAGAAGAGCTAAAAGTGTGTGTGAACTGGTGTGTTTACATGTACAGCCAAATCAGTGCAACAGTATTTCAAGCTATTGATCAAATTACCCAAGTCACAAAATACACATATCCTTCTATCTGTGGGAGTGTTCAGTGATTGTGATTACATGTGCAACAGTAGGATATTTATGAGGCTAATCCCACTTTTGATCATGTTTTCAGATTATTATTAAGAGTCTTTTTATTTTGTCAGTATATAGATCAGATGTGTAAACATGCACCACACAATGAAATCAACCTTCTGCATTTAACCCATCACTAGGACATGTAGGAACACACCACACACTGCAGACTAGGAGCAGTGGGCTTGCATATCAAGTGCTCGGGAAGCAAATGGGGGTTTAAGTGTCTTGCTCAAGGGCACATCAGCCAAAAACTTTCTGACAGTCAGGGGAATCTAACCAGCAGTCACAAGCTAACTCTCCAGCCTTCTAGGCTATGGCTGCCCCCCAAAACTTCTATTCCAAACTGGGAAATTACAGAAAGACTGCTCCAGGTGAGGCTTGAACTCACAACCTCGGCATTGCTCCATAGTGTACTATCATATAAGTACCGTGCGCTAACCGATTGCGCCACTGGAGCTCTACAGAATGTGTGCACCGCCCAGGAATCAAACCTGGGTTGCAAGAATGGGTTTCTTGCATGATACCGCTAAACCAGCAGTGCTGATTATGACTTATTTCCCTGTTTATATGATAAATACTAGTAAAGTCTGGTTAGTGATTTCGGGTTATGATGACTGTGATGATTATTGGGAAACTGACATCCTCCAGCCTGTGGACTGTGGAGTTGGTGTTAGAGCCATGTTTTGAGGTTTATATCAATGATTATTGCTTCCAAGTTTTTACTAACCTTTTAGATAATGATTACTTTTCTACGGCTTTTTTTTTTGTTTGTGGTTTAGCCTTATTATTTATCCATTTATTTAATAGTAAGTATGAATTGGAGGAATAACCATAACTTCTCTATGTTAACAAGTATGAAGGGAGAGGGGCACCATTACGGTGTTTTAAGACATGCTGTTATATTTTTGGGAAACTCAGCTAATATTGAAAATAATAAGATTGAATAATGGATTGTGTGGATTTTTGGAACATGAGTCACAGAGCTGAGGATGGCAAAATTAGAAAAATAAAAAGTTGAACAAAGAATGACCAAGATACTTGAATTGATCAGCATGTTGATGCTTTAGTATAGCAAGTATATTTAATTCTTTCAAATCAATTAAAGGAGAAAACTGTTTTCTTCATCAGAGTTCACAGAGTGGAGATGCTTTTGTTGTTACCCTTATTTTGGTTTGTGTTACACTGCTGAAGCAGCAGTTGTGCTGGTAATCACCAGGATAATATGTACACTTGCAACAGTATCCCGGGTGTTTCTGGGGTTTGGTTTCTCGAAACTGGGGAAAGACTTATCCAGGTTGATGAAACTGGGTAATGCTGTTTACATGCTCAAACACAAAAACAAAACACTTAAAAAACTAGATCGTAGTGAGGATATTCAAATGCATGTGCATGCGAGTTTGTTTTATGTCAGTGGCACCAGCATTTTCAGCTGTACAAAAGGAGAATGTCTGAGTTTAGCATAAATGTTTTCATATGTTCATCCACCAGTTTCGAAAGAAGAGGATTTGTTTCAGTCGGAGTCACATCCATGAGTGGGGTCTGTTTGCAATGGAGCCCATAGCAGCAGATGAGATGGTGATTGAGTACGTGGGCCAAGTCATCAGACAGGTACCACAAACTAAAAACAAATGATAATGCACCCAGTTTTCCCACTAACGTACTCACTTTCATTTGTGTGAATTGGTTGGTTGGCCCTCAGGGACCGCTCTGGTTGTTCTGGGTAGTTTCCATGAGTGTGAGTAAACAACACAGTCGACTTCGTTCTTCCTCCTTAGGTCATTGCTGACATGCGAGAGCAGCGATACGAGGAGGAGGGAATTGGAAGTAGCTATTTGTTCAGGATTGATCAGGACACAATCATTGATGCCACTAAATGTGGAAATTTGGCCAGATTTATCAACCACAGCTGCAATGTGAGTATGGAAGCAGTAAACAAACATTTGTCCTGGTTGTAGATTTAATTATTATAAGAGCCAGTAATTATAGGATTATTAGACTTCATTACAAACACATTTTCAGTGTCATCACTGAATTCATATTGTAACTTTTTTCTTGCAGCCCAACTGCTATGCAAAGATCATCACTGTGGAATCCCAGAAGAAGATTGTGATTTACTCCCGACAGCCCATAAGCATTAATGAAGAGATCACGTATGACTACAAGTTCCCCATCGAGGACACAAAAATCCCCTGTTTGTGTGGAGCAGATTCCTGCAGGGGCTCTTTGAACTGACCACTAATGAAGTGCTCTGCTCATTGTTTGTCAGCAGTGACAGTTTTCTGAAGTACTTCATAAACACAAACAATCATGTTGCTTCAGGAAGAACCATTTTAATAATGTTTAATGAAATAACTGCACAGTCAGTCAGTGCCTGGAGATCATATGGATACAAGAACTGATGGTGCTGCTCGGTGAATAATGACTGAAGTGAAATGAGCAAGAATAAGACCAAGTACCTGGAGCTTTATTTTATTAAAGGACATTTGAGATGAAATGATAAAAACACTACTTTGGACTATGAACTCATGACAACTGTTGATATAAATGTATGGTTAAATGTTTTCATTTATGAGAGCTTAAATGATGTTTTGCTTGAGTCAAGCTTGTGTCTATCATAGTTCTGTTTACACTGTTCAAAAAGAACCCATTGGATGATGAATCATACAATAAGTCGTGTATTTTACTGCATTTGTGATACAGTCTCACATAAAATGCTTCATCATAAAGACCATGAGAACATGTCATGAACCAGCACATAATATAAAAGGGACATTGTAATAAACATGCAGAAAAAAAGGAATCGTATCAGACTCAATAAACATACTTTGTGCATTAATATTGTGTATCTCAGTATCAGAGCATTGATGGTATCAGTATCAAACTCTTAGGTACACAGGAGCTTCAATAGACAGTGTCTGCTCAGTAAAGTGATAGTCGCCGTAGACATTTTAAAAGTTGAAAGCGATAGTAACACTGGGATCACATGCTCTTTGATACTCCATTAGGAGTCAGGATAGTCAGATTTCCTCTTGCATGCTGGTCTGCTTCAATGGCCTCAAAAAGAGACTTGAAGTTCCCAGCCCCAAAGCCCTGAAAATAAAACATAAAAATGAATGATTGGAACTGTTGAAGGTGAAATCCTGCAGAAAAATAAACAGTTTATTGTATAACTGTATTTAGTATTTGGTTTCATCTGATCAGGTGGTGCCCTCACCTGGTGGTTGTGTCTCTGAATGACTTCTAGAAACACAGTGGGGCGATCCTGGACCGGTTTGGTGAAGATCTGAAGTAAATATCCGTTGTCGTCGTAGTCCACCAAAATCTTCAGCTCCTGCGTGAGGATGGAAGGCAATATTTGTGTCATGAGCTGTTCCTCAGAGCCATTCCAGATGCAGATACAATGTATTAAATGTTCTTAGACTTTTTTTTTTTAGATTTTTTTTAGCTGTATGTGTTAAAACGTGATCTTCATTCTGACCTGCAGAGTGTCCAGGTCCTCTTCCACTTTGACCTTTGAGTGTTTCAGGTTCTCCCTCAGCTGCTCGTAGTAAGTGTCCGGTACAGACATGAACTCCATCCCACGTTCCTTCAGATTACGGATCTGCAAACAGGACATCGATGTGAGCATTAGTATTGCTGCAGGGTTGCATGTAGCTACTTTAGTACATTTATGCAAGTATGGCACAGTTTTGACATAATCTGCTGTTTGTTTTTTTACCTCACATTTGTTTGACACATTACTTCATACATACAGGGTGGGGAAGCAAAATTTACAATGAACATTTAGTTGTTTTTTTCTCAGCAGGGACTACGTCAATAGTTTTGAAACCATACCAACCAACATATATTGATGTCATAATCATACCTAACACTATTATCCATACCTTTTCAGAAACTTTTGCCCATATGAGTAATCAGGAAAACAAACGTCAAAGAGTGTGTGATTTGCTGAATGCACTCGTCACACCAAAGGAGATTTCAAAAATAGTTGGAGTGTCCATAAAGACTGTTTATAATGTAAAGAAGAGAATGACTATGAGCAAAACTATTATGAGAAAGTCTGGAAGATACTATTAAAGAAGAATGAAAGAAGTTGTCACCCGAATATTTGAGGAACACTTGCACAAGTTTCAGGAAGCGTGTGAAGGCAGTTATTGAGAAAGGAGGACACAGAATAAAAACATTTTCTATTATGTCAGTTTTCTTGTGGCAAATAAATTCTCATGACTTTCAATAAACTAATTGGTCATACACTGTCTTTCAATCCCTGCCTCAAAATATTGTAAATTTTGCTTCCCCACCCTGTATATCATATATTACACACTTATCAACAACTATCACAGTAACACATATTAAAGTGATAAAAACAGATACTCTATAATAATATATCACTTGTGTTTGTGAGTTCTTCAAAAAAATATCCTCCTGAGATGAAGGAAAGCACAAGTTTCTGCTTTTTTGCACCATTTTTTCAGATGCATTTTTTAGGAATGTCAGCAGTGGACAGGTTTTTTCTTTTCTTTTTTTTTTTTTTCTTTTTTTTTTTTTAATTAAGCTATGAAATGTGTCCTTATAAATAGCTGGGTCAAAAGTTTAATATAAGTTAATCTGGTAACACTATTTAGGTACTTTCCCTCAAGTAACATTTTGACTTCAGGTCTTTGCAGTATAGTTTTACTGCATTGTGGTGTTTCTACTTTTGCTTCAGTAAAATTGCTGGGATGCATCTGTTTACTTTTGTTTTCTGTAGACTTACTGCAGTGATGATATCTGATGTGTTCATGGCAATGTGCTGCACTCCTGGGCCTCCGTAGTACTCCACATACTCCTGCAAACAAGCCAACAAATGCTTTGTTTAGTTTTTGGCTGCAAGAGAAGAGAAATCTGTCCAACATATTTCCTTGTTTTTGAACTGATTGAGTTGCTCAGATTCTGTGAAAGTAAAAGCGACGTGCCTGGATCTGGGACTTTCTCTTTCCCATGGCGGGCTCATTGATGGGCATCTTCACAGTCTCCTCATAGTTTGCTACGACAATAGAGCGCAGGGCACTGAACTCAGTCTGAAGCTGCTTGTCATCCACTGACCAGAACCGATGGAAAAGTAGGTTTCTCTGATACCTGCCGCAAATAAAAGATACATGTTAAATCTTTGTAGCTGTTTTATCTGTTGCTTCACATTCTTTTGTACATGGCATGAATGGCAGGCGTGTGGCTGCTAAACATTCTTTTGTTTTTTGGGGATTTACAAGTCTGTTTGATGAGGGCCATCATTAGTAAAACCTCTGGACTGGGTTACGCCCCTCTTCCCAGAATCACCCAATGAGCTGGCTTGTGTAGAGATCTGTTTTTCCTCCCCTTCTCGTGCTTTTATGATGGGGATGAAACAAGATCCAGATGTGGGAAGTCACAGGCGTGTTGAAGAAAATGCTAAGTCATGATGATCTCTGACTTATTCCAAAAAAGAGTTACGCAACACTCAGACTTTTCCTGCTCTCATCCACCCTCTGACCTGTAACTTTCTTAGGAATCACACTGAGCTGGTGTGTAGCTGTAGTTGTACATGTAAGTGATGATCGTCTGTTACCATTCCACCACTGGAACCATCTCATCATCTGGTTGGTTCCCCACAACATGATCAATGAAGTTCAGCTTTCCACTTGGTCTGTGTCGAAACAAAGAGGAAGGAGAATCACACATAAACATCTAACACATTGTCTCTCTGACTGAACTAGTTTGACTTTTTTTTTTTTCCTTTTATGTATAATAGATTATGTTATGTTTGCTTTATGATATGCAAGTAGACTCACAGTTTGTTCAGCAAAGGGTCCTTGAAGAGAGGGGGGTGGAAACCTGGCAGAAATAAACCTTTGTATCCTGTTCTCTCCACGAATGTGTGTGTGGTGTCACCATACTGCAGCGAAAAAAACCCAAAAAAAAGCAAAAAAATCAAAGCATGTGTAAAAAGAGAGCAGCAGAGACAGCAAAAATCAGCAGAACAGAACTCAGCAGGTCAGAAAAACACCTGGAAGCTTCAGTATAAACACATTCTGAAGTCATAAAAAAAATCCACAAAAGTAAAAACAAACATAAATGAACAAAAAAAACCCTGCATAAATACAAACTATAAAGCACATGTACAATCCTAATACGAAGATGTTTTCAACTCATTTTCTGCTATGAACTAACTCAAAGTTTACTTTTTATTTCATTTTTTAAAGTGGTTCATGATAAATATGACTGACTGTCCTCACCGTCTGCAGCACAGCCAGTCGTACTCTACCAAACTTGTCCTCTAAGGTGAATGGCTCCTTTAAAATAATTGCACCTCGCTCACGGGCTTTCTGTGGTTGGGAAAAAAGTCAGCACATTATCAAAAAAAACAAAAAAAAACAAACAATGCTAATAATATGTCAATGAAACCTGTGTCATCACCTGTACTAGGTAGTCACAGTCCTCCACTGTAAACGCAATGTCCTTCACTCCATCCCCATGTTTGACCAAATGTTCACCCATCGCTGTGGAAAGACATTTCCTTCAGCCACAGTGCCATCTTTCTGTGATAGTTTTTACACTTGAATATAGCTAAATTAAGAGTATTTGGTTAACATGTGATACTGCATAGTAAAAGGAGATATTTTATCAAAGGATATATAATTATGTTAATAACTGAACAGTTACAGGAACTCATCAGGTCTTTTAAGGTATCAGCAAATATATACAGTTCTGTGCAAAAGATTTAGGCAGCCTTTAGATTTGTTGTTTTTTTCTAAAGTGAACATACATATTTATTTCAACATACTTTACTGTAGTATGTACAGTGGTAAAAACAAAAGTTTCAGTGAAAAAAACACCTACACACCAAAGTTTTCGTATTTAGTGTGACCTTCCTTTTACACATAACATTTTTTTAATCCTTTTATTCAGACAATATGACATTTTTGGCATTCACTTTCTGATTTTTTATTCCAGGTTTCATTCAACACATGCCAGATGTTTCTAACGGCTTTTGCTGCTTCTTGTCACAGGGTCAGGGGTCACATTACATACTGACATTAACCTTGTGAACCTATTTAGTTCTAGTTTTTTGTGTGTCTTTTAAGTCTGTGCACATATTTCCTACATTTTCTTGTTGTATCTGAAGACAAAACACTGAGAAATACATATGCATGTTCATTTCAATGCTGCGAAACAACAAATCTAAAGGCCACCTAAAACTTCTTCACAGTACTGTATAAATAACAGAAAACAAATTTCAAATGAAAATGACCATATAACAAGGAGTGAGAAGTGATTGGATCTCAGTTAGAAACCTTGCAATGTTTTAGAAGAGTTTTGAGGAAAAAACTGATACATTCCACTAGTATCTCTCCATGTTAATTTATAATTTTCAGTTCATCACAAAACTGTACAAAAGCACATCATAGTGATTTAATTCAGTAAATGGGGCACGTGCAAAAACCTCACAAATAACATCAGCTATGACTATATTAGAGATGGATCTCTTACATACCTTTGTTTCCAGGATTGAGGGCTGATGAGAACACATAAACGATCTGTGAAAGGGTAAGTTAAATTGTTCAATACTGTTTTCTCTTGCAGTCATATGGATGACATGTTTTTTTAATACCACTTGTATACTTATTTTATTTATTTATTTATTTTACCTTTCCTTGTTTGACTGCATGGGACACCACATCCCGGCTGCCTGTCTCCAAACCCTGGTAGGCCAAAGGCTCAAACCCCAGTTTGTTACAATAATATGATGCAGCCTGTTGAACATAAATTGGTTTTAACTGATTTTTTTCTTCACTGTTGCATTTCCATTTAAATATACAATATGCATTATTGCCATCTGACTGGCTTTAGACTGTATGAAAGCGCCCTCTCCTGGTGATGAGAGAGGCTTGACTTGGTTTATGCCTTTTGAGAGTTCAATTACATGGTCTGGACTTTTACATGCTGTGTCCCCCCACCCCTCTGGAGAGCCAATAGCCTGGCTGAATGTGTATGCTACCCCTCCATCTGGGAGAAAAGTTGGTCAGAAAAACACTGTGAACAAATAATAATTCTTATGGTTCATCTTACCTGTTTGGCATTTCCAACCCAGAACGTTAGGTGATCAAAGCAGAGGAACCTGCCCTGATCATGCTGAAGACAAGGAAATATAACAGTTTAATAAACAAAACAATATTTCCTCAAGGCTGTGATTATTAAAATTTCAATATAAAGTATAAAGGGGGAGAGGTTAAAGGGATGCTGTCTTAATGTTGAGCTTTTCTGCAGCTGTTTCCTGTACAGTGTTGTCCCTCTATTTCCAGTATTATCTAATAAAGACAGATATCTGCTCTTAAACCAAACAAAATACAAATTTGATGACTCACCTTTTCACCTTTGTCTGTGTACGTTGTCTGTAATCGAAAAGCAAAAAAAAAAAAAAAAGTCACTACCAATAGAGCTATCCATCTGGAATACATTGACAAATCTGTTTGATGTATGTGTCTGTATTAAAGGTAAACAGAAGTTATCTAAAATGGTAACTGAAGTTGATCATTACTCACCATTTTGCTTCTCTTGACCTGACCAGACCGTCCAAAAGAAACTCTAAATGAAACTCAGAATTTAAAAGGAAAGAGCAGAAAAGAAAAAAAAACAAGTTAATTTTCCAATCCACGCCTACCGGTGAGGAGGAGGAGGAGACAGAGGAGGGGGAGCACTGATGCTTGGTGCACTCTTGATGTTATACAATGATTATATGCAAATAATAAAACATGTGTTTATCATATCAAGAATATAATTACTAATTATTTATACAGATGTATGTTGTGAGAGCATCTGTGATAAAAAAAAAAAAGTCAAAATGAACAGAAAGCCTTTAAAGGTATTGGATCAGATCATAATATAATGAATCTTAACAGACAAATGACAAAATAGTTGTGTCAAATAGAGGATTAAAAAAAAAAATTACAAGACGTGACGGTTTTTCCACAAATTAATAAGAAATATTAAGTTTCATACAGTATTAATGAGTTTAATATATAATGAGTTGTCTCTCATTTGCTGAAAACCAACCCTGTAACACATAAATGAAAGCAGAATAATTTCAATTGAGACTCATAAAGATAAAAAAAAAGAATCACAAATAATGCTAATCATAAGAATAATAACATTTCTATTAAAGTGTAGATGGGAAAACTATGGTTCAGTTTATACTAAGGTGAACACCAAGGAACAGGCGCCGACATATTCTTTTTTTTTCTGAAAGGTATTCTATGTATTTTTAGACACATTTTCCCTCCATATAGTGTATTTTGTTAAACTGATGTTATTGGCAATGACGTGCAATAACAGAACATCTGTCAATAATCAAATATACATATGTTCATTATGACTTACATGCTTTGTTACGCATTTCTAGGAATCTCAGTTTTTAATGTTGTGAATTAATTCACATATTTTTCTCCAAAAGGCAGCAGAAAAAAATGTTTGTCCACAGGTTTAGGATTACAACTGCATTTTTCTAACAGAAGAAGAAGAAGAATCCCATGTGTTAGCGTTTAGTGGCATAGGGTGGCTCACTCATGCAAAACTCTCATTGGCTGAGACTAAACTAAAACGCTGCCCTCCCATCAGCCCTCCTCCACATGTTCCTTAAGTGCTAGGGTTAGTGAAACAATTACGACAGACTATAATATCATTTAGACATCACAGAAAAGTAGAATGCATATACATATCAGTACTCACTGTACTTTGTTTTAACGTGGCAGAGGAAGAAAATCTTTTCACCTAGGTATAAAAATGGCTGTACATTTGTCTCTGTATGAAGTCATTTAAGATGAAGTTTACTATACTGGAATTACTTACAGTTTAACCATGTAACAAAAAAAAAAGAAAAGAAAAACAGAGGTATCTCAACTGTTTATTTCAGCTCTAGTATCATCATTGTAAAAGGACTTCATTTAAATGACTGCAACACCATAAATAAATACACAATGCACACACAGTTTGCCTCCATCACCAACACTAGGTAATGAAACTGTCCTTGCACACTGAAACCTGCAACAAACCCCCAGAATCCTCTACTGCCTACATCACTGGTGTTTAGCGCCTGTATGTGCAAATCAAATTATTGTGTTTTTACAGGTAAATGAATCACTTAAAAAAGTAAGGAATCTCTGACATCATGTTAAATATTTATAATATTCAATATCATTCTTGTATAATATGCATATTAGGGAGGTAGGATTTGAGTCACTTGACTTCTCCTTCATGCTTATGTGCAATAAAAATCTAAATGGGTAAATCAAAGTCTAAATTCAATCACAATCACAGTGGCAGCAATGGACTCCATGCACAGCCCCACTACTTCCTGAACTTCAGGTGGGTCCTTTATTTCCTGTCTTTCATTACTGGGCACACTGATTAATCCAGGTGTGCCTAATTAACCCCTTTAGCCCTATCAGCCTGCCCGCGGGCCGAAAAAATTATATTAATATTCATCTACTATAAAAATATAATAAATCAGGACAATGAATGTTTTTTTCAACTTTTGCTCAAAGTTTAGACCCTAATGTTAATAAAAGTACATCAAAAGTGTATTTTAGTGCAAACTTTAATGTTCAAACATGATTTTTAATCTTTGTGGGGTGAAATATACGCTATTAAAAATTTCCGACACAAACAATTAATTTATGCATATCATCGTCAATCCAGCCGAAAAAAAAACAGGCAAGGATAAAAAAATTCCAATTTCTCTTTTAGTTTGTTACAGTTTACTCAGGCATAGTAATAGATACAATATTTTAGACAATGGGAATAGATTCTGTGAGGTCTGTAAATGTCCATAGACACCAAGAACATCCATATGAACCTTATTATTGTCTTTTTAGGTGTTTTTCCCCTGAAAATATGGTCAGGGTTTAACAGGTTAATCAGTAGTCACAACAAGAAGTAGCAGACACACCTGGATTAATCAGTGTGTCCAATAATCAAAGACAGGAAATAAAGGACCCACCTGAAGTTCAGGAAGTAGTGGGGCTGTGCATAGAGTCCATTATACAAGTGCAAAAGACTGCAATATGAACATCCATTGTAAAGTTTTGATAACCAATCGATTAACCCTTTATCAGAAAAATGACTATTTGTGGTCATTTCTGCATACATTACAAGACAGTGACAGTAACAGGTACAGTGAGTCTCCAAACCTAGGTCCAATGTGGTCTACAGGGTCTGTAAGGTCCACCTCTGCATGAACAGTGAGTGTACCTGTTTTGTTTGGTACCATGAAGTAATGGTACTGATGTAAGGAATGATGTTCAAAGGGAGAATGTGGATGTGGACAGGTGTCTGGATCAGCACTTATGTTGTTCTAATGCTCTAAAAGTGATGTTCTAATGTTCTAAAATACATGTTCCTTTCATGTGTTTTTCTTGGATTTTTAAAATTTACTTTTTGGATTTTTTTTTTTTTTTTCCACTTACAGGTAAGGAACCAAATATGGTAACTTCATTTACCTTGATTTTCTACATAACAATAAAAAATGTGAAAAATGTCACAAACTAATAAAGTCATGTTAGGTCCTCCTATAACACACTAAGGCTGAAATTTTGAATTTCAGAGTATTTCCATGAGTGCCCTATAAAGGGTTGATAGTTGATGACAAATTATTATAGTCACTGACAATATGTTTTGAGCAGTTTTTAAGAAAAAAAAATATCTGTCTACAGCTTCTTAAATTTGGAATACTTTGTGGTTTCTTTTCTTACAGAGGAGACAAACAGATGCTTTTCAGAGAGAGAATGTCATGCATTCATTTTAACAGGCACTAGAAAACAGGAATACAAAACATCTGGTCCTACTGAGCCCCGACATGAGGGGTTAAGGGTTAGTGTTTGGCACTAAACCTTTTAAAAGACTTGAAAATGCAGCAGGGGTCAGTGCAAAAAAAACGGTATTTTATTAACAAAAATCTTAGTGAAGCAGAAGAAAAACAAAAAAATCTTGAACTTAACAATAACAATAAAGAACTACCAACTGCAGCCTCCTAGAAAGCTCCAGCTTCCTTTTTATTTCTCTGCTCCATCGCTAACCTTTATGGTCTGTTCACCATCATATGGTCAGCAAAAATATCTGAAACTAGAGAGCGCAGACCTCCACCAAGGCAGATCAGTCCCCCCCCCCATCACCACCAAAATTTAATCATTTGTTCCATGTACCAGTATCAACATTTCCTGAAATTTTCATCCAAATCCGTCCATAACTTTTTGAGTTATCTTGCACACAGGCAAACAGACAGACAGACAGACAGACAGACAGACAAACAAACAAACAAACAAACAGACAAACCAATGCTGGCAAAAACATAACCTCCTTGGCGGAAGTAAAAACAGGAAACATAACAGTGTTAATAAGGTCATGATGAGCCTGAACCTATAACCTGTCAAACCCTTGATCCCTATCACCAATCCTATCCCCTTGACCTTTAACCCATTCTCTAATTTCCGCCTTGTACACAGGATCTCTCTTTGAATTTAATTTCCTGAAGGTTTCTTACGAGTTTTTAGAGTTTTTCCATCTTCTTAGAGAGCTTGAGCTTCAGTGTAAACACCATAAAAATGATAATATATTTAGGATGTATTTATTCTTGTGTGGTTGACACCTACTCAGACATTGCTAGAGAGGAAATATACCTCAATACTTACTGTATTTATTATTTATACTTTCTCATTCAACATAATGGACAAATCTTGATTCATGTATTTGTACTGGTAGAGGGCAGTGTGCAACCAGGAATAACTTATGTATGAACTACATATCAGCCTTTAGATTTGTCACCAAAACGTAAAACTTTATATTGAAAATCTCTTTTCAGAGCATCAACACATAAAGCCAACACAATAGGATATACTGAAAATAATGCTCTGGTTTCTTGATTTTTTTTCCTTTATCATAGCAAAATACCTCCTGAATTTGTTACATTTTATTTCTTACATCTAATCTTGGACCTAGAGTTACTAACAGTTGTTCATACTAATAAAATTGTCTTGGTGAAACACATTCTAATGTGGTGAAATTAATGTTGTTGCTACTTTCTAATAGTATCCAAGACACACCACTATTCATTATATTAAAAAAAAATCAATTAATTATATTTTTACCAATTGTTTTTAAAGAGATTTATGCAGAAAAGAGCAGAAAAAATATTGTTACATGATGATTTTGTAGATTTCTAAAATATACATGGACATTTTTGGCTCAAGAGTCTGCAGACAGTAGTAAATTAGGGGGATAGACAAAGGTTAAATGCTTTAGTCTAGGCTAAATCATCAGGGTGGACAAATTAAAGTCAAGTTTTACTTATATAACCCAATATCACAAACCATAAATTCACCTCAAGGGCCTTTACCATCTGCAAAATACGTAGACCCGATGTCTGTTCAACCCCTGATAATGGAAGAAACCTCCTGTAGAGCCTCAGAACATGGATCAGTCTTTCAGGGGGAACAGTTCAATAATAGGTTTGTGCAGAAATTAGCACTTATATCACCTACAGAAAACACACACCTATGCAGCAATGAACTGTGAATGTACAGAACATACAACCACAGAAAACAATATTAGACCACCAAAAGTCATCAAAAACAATGGTTATGCAGTCAAGTACTAACTCCTGTGTGTATCATGTGACTAAAACAGACAGAAAAGAAGAAATGGAATGCCTAAAAGCACTGTTTTGGCAGTACAATGCCATAGCTATTAATGTAAGAACTTAAGTGATTTTGGTTATTATCCAGAAAACATGGAAAATGTCGAGATATCAGCTCTTAAATTAAACTCTTATGAGCTATTTTTGTTATTAGCATTATATTTGTCCAAACAAATGTACCTTTAGTTGTACCAGGCATTAAAATAGACAAGAAATTGAAGAAAACAAGGGAGGTCTAATAATTTTTTCCGCAACTGTAAATGAAGACGTGAATAGTTCTCTGTAGAAAACTGATGAATAAAGTCGCTATGTTAAAAACACAGTCGGTAGTTGAGTGTTAGAGCTCCCCATTCCAATGATCTATCCACTAATGAGATGTTCAAAGACCCCCTCAGTGCTCCCTCTGCACTCCTCTCCCTGAGGATCTTTGTTTTTCAGGTTGTTACCAAGAGGCTCACTGTTGTCATGGGATGTAACTACACCCGCTTAGAGAGAGTGACATAATACGCTGGATTAAATGATTACATGTGCTTTGGATGACAATGAATCACTATATAATGTAAATACTGAGGATTTGTCATACCATTTATGGGATTTAGAGCTATTGTGGTAGAGCAGGGTGTAATTATGATATAGTTTAAATTCACATATAGAATAGAGAAAAGTTTATTATTTAACTTATGAGTGTTTTCATTTGCGTTACTGTAATCCTACCACAATGTTTTGAAAGGTTCTCTCACACATCATGCTATATTGCACTATACTATGATCTCCCAGGTGTTCAGCATCCCAGAGGACAGACGCCTCAGTCATTTGGACTCTTTACAGACAGTGCCTCACATAATCACCTCAGTTCAGGGAGCAAAACAGCAGTCAAGACAGGAGATAAATATGACCGAATTACCCCCCAAAACAGATGTGCAGATACTGGTAAATGGTGAACAACAGGACAAGCAACAGGATGAAGTGGCAGCAGAAGAGCAGACGTCCTCCTCCAGTCTGGATGATGAATGTTCAGTTGACAGCGTTACTGCAGACAAGGAGGCAATAGCAAAGATGCAGTCTGTTTTCCACCAGGTACGTAAGCAGATCAGATCACAAGTGGGTATGAAAACCCCTAAGAGCAGCATACTGGAGCTGGTCCAGAAGGTCTGGGAGAAAGAAACACAAGCTGGACAGATGAATATGGATCGTGAGGTGGGAAATGGAAGCAGTGAAGAGGAGAAACAAGAGGAAATACTGAAAGAAGAAGCAGATGGAAAAGAGGAGGAGAATGAAATGTTTGTGCAAAGCTTGAGGCATGCAAAAAAGTCCTTAAAGGAGGAGTTTGAAGATCAGATTGCTCAGTTGCGTAAAGAGATGCAGGCCTACACTGATCAGGCCGTCAAAGACATGGAGGATAAGATGAAGAGCTTGAAATGCCAACATCAGCAACAAGCAGGTCCAAAGGAACAACAACAACATGGCCCAGATAAGAAGCTGAGGTCTTCAGTAGCTTCCTCACTGGCTTCCAGAAGAGGGAGGGTCCTGACCCGGACCATGACCACCATCATCCCTAAGACCTGCGCCTCCATCATCATCGGCCCACGAGCCAAATCAGAGACACTGAGCTCCTCAAAGCGCGAATACAGTCGACCTCTGATGAGGGATCCAGTGCTCACATCAACAGGAAACAGGCCTCAACAGACCCGCAAGCCCCTCCCCCCGACCTGCCCACCGTTGCATCAGACCAAAAGGTCGGTCCGGGCCAAGACCAGAACAGGAAACTGAACCACCTTCAGGGAGAACACAGTCTGAGAAATGAAGAAATCTTTGTTGGAGTGGGAATTGAACTGAAGTTAACATTGGGACATTTGAAAATTCCCAAGTAATGAATGAAGTTAATATGAATCTGAGTCAAAACCTTAGTTTTCAAAAGCAATGTGTGACTTATTCTACACGTGGAGGCCTGATGTGATTTTTAGATTAGATTTAGATTTAGATTCAACTTTATAGTCTTTGCAAGTCACAGGTACAAGGCGACGAAATGCAGATTGTGTCTAACCAGAATGTGCATTGGATCTGAATATTAATATAAAGTGAATATAAAACAATATCAATATAATACATACAGTAAATATGAAAATATGAATGCAAATACAGCAGTAGAATAAGAAAACTAAACTGTTTTGTAAAAAAAAATAATAAAAAAAATAAAAATCCCATCTTTGGTCAACTGTCCTCCATGGGTGAATGGATATGTTTCTGACTTCTCTAGCTTCACTTTAATTCATGGCACCAAAATGTCCAAAAATATGCAATTGATTGATCAGAAAAAAATATGATAATTCTTTAATCTAATTATCTATCATCAAAGGAATACATTCACAAATGCCACTTTTTCTTTCACACTCTTTAGAAACATTTTGAGTAGTTATAAAATCTGACCAACAGGGGGCAGCAGATCATTTAAATGGTTTTACTTGAACAGAAACTCCACGTGTGAAAGTGTGTTTATTCTGCTGAAATACAAAAGCAGGTATAAAATCCCATCTGTGGCAGAACAGTGTGACTCATTAAAACCAGTGCTTTATGCTACTGCAGCAATTTTTCAAGGTATTAAAAATGACGAATCAAAATCAAATTCTACATGACTTTGTTGATATGACAACATGTATACATTTCTGAACATACAATATAATATAGATTAAGAGAAAGGGCTCTTGTGTTTCACAGTTGACTGTATTGTACATTATGCATGAGGTCAGAATCCAGCTGGAAAGTGAAGTAACTGCCTCCCTTTCCAAAAAAACTACAGCCTGCTACTGCTCCCCAGTGGCCAAACAACAGAGGGCTGCAGATGTACTGATCAGCCCCAGGGAGGGAAACATCTAAGTATAAGAATGTAAACAAGACACTGGTGGAGAACCTGCAGACTGCACTGAGGTCTTCTATACATTATGTTATTTTAATGGTACCTTAAATATACTTGTTCAAGTTGTTTCCTTGTGCTTTGACTGTTTTCTTTATGATCCTACCATACACAGGAATCTTATTAAAGGTATTTTGCCAAGTGCAAAAGACACAGGATGACATTTTCATATAGATATGAAAACATATGACCATTTCTGTCCCTGCAGAAGTGTGACATGTTTTACTAATACCTCATATGGGATGGGTCTGAACTGAACTGTATCAGTACAAGACTGTGGACAATAGGGACATGTTGATGAACAAAGTAGATTTATCACAAATAAAGAATAAATTAATAATTTTCTTATTATTATTTTCTTATTGTTAACTTACTCACAGAATCAAGGATTGAGACTATATATACATGACAGATTAGTCAGATTTTGTTGCATTTAAAGCTATAAAAGCTTTGGTTACATTGAAAACACTTCCAGAAATAAAACCAAACAAAATTAATGGTGTGAATTAATTTGTTTTCAATGTGAATTAGAATATATTTGGCACCCATTTCTGCAAAAAAATTTAAAGATGCCAAGAAACTAAAAAGGCCTTGTTTGTTAAAAAATAATACATTTTTTCCCATGTGAAAAATGTTTTCAGTGGGAAAGTAATTTAATTTTAATAGTATACCTAACATTGTCTTAATAAGATATTCCAGGTTAGAGTTGGATTCAAGAGGGATCTTTTTTCTAGTTTTCAGACTCATTATGGCCTTTCATTTATTTCACACTTATTCAAGTTGTAATAAATCTATCCAAGCAACATTTTCTTGGTCAGTCAGATTTATTTTGCTCACTACAGTTTGATTATATTAACC
The DNA here is from genome assembly GCF_902148855.1 of Sphaeramia orbicularis. Classification (NCBI taxonomy): domain Eukaryota; kingdom Metazoa; phylum Chordata; class Actinopteri; order Kurtiformes; family Apogonidae; genus Sphaeramia; species Sphaeramia orbicularis. The sequence goes on from NC_043965.1 coordinate 32,829,879, forward strand.
CATAAAGACCCAGTGCTACTTTTTTGGCAGTTCCCAAATAAAATATTTTCTGTTTGACCTTTCTTAAGTGATTTATTGCTATTTATTTTAATATTATTTTTTGTATTTTGCTTTTTTTTTTTTTTTTTTTTTTTACTGTAAATCATATGTTTTCCTATATTTTATTTCCCATATTTAATTCAGATGTTCATGAAAACTCACAGTAAATTCAAAGGTTTGTAGGTCAAAACAGAAAACTGAAGAAAAAGGGACTTTTTCAGTGACTTTTTTTTGTATCACTAACTGAGCATAACACAAGTGTGTCCATCCACTTTCACTGATCCAACTCCATGGGTTTTACTGGTGAATCAGTGTTGTAGAGGGTGACGGTGTTTTCACATTCACTACGGAGCTTCTGAACATCCAAATGGGTCATATCTGATGACCATAAAAAGATGACAGACTGTATTTTACACCAATTATTTACACATATTGATAGGATTAGTGGATTAACGGGTATTAAACAGTTTAGATCAGTAGGTGCTTTTAGCCGCCAGTGGATGTTCATGGGTTAAACTATTGAGATGAAAGGGTTGTTTTTTCATTGGGTATGATTCGGGCCACGGGCCTCATGTTGAGCCCCTGTAGATGTTGCTCATGTGAGGAAGGTAATCTGATCCCTGCTGTTTCTGACTTTACCTCTGGCGTTTATGTGTGCAGACCTGGGCACCTGAGTGTGTTCAACAGCTGAACTGGCACTGGGACCGGCCCCTGACAGGAGGTGCATTTAGTCCTGTAGCAGAGTGGCCTCGAGGCGGGCCCTCACAATGGACGGGATAGAGAAGGATGTGAAGAGGAGCTTTGTGTCTAAAGGGGGATCAGCCCTGAGCGACCATATCCGGAGGGGACGAGAGCCCAGCACATTCAGGTCTGGCCAAGCCACGCTGTCCTCGGAAGCAGCATCTCCCGCCTAACGATGTCCACCAGCAGCGAGGACTCATTACTATGCACAATGCAGCAGCACTCGGCTCTTTTCTCACATACATAGATTCTAAATAAACAGTTTTAACCTTACTGTACACGGTAAAAACAGCCTTAACAGAAAGAAGTCACATATTCCCAAAATCAACCTGAGTGTTTTGTGTTACACATTAAATCTGTCAACAGGGTAAACACTGGAAGGGTTGAAAACTAGAAAAAATTAAACAAGTTCTTCTCACAACAAGCAACAAAAACACAATTGTTTAACCTTCAAAGACCTGAATAACCACCAGTGACCAGTAGCATCAGGAGCCAATAATCATAGAAATACAATGAAATAAATAAATGCAGTTTCCCAGATTATGAGCAGCATCAGATGTGGATGTTCAAACTCTGTAATAAATATGAAAACATCATTCACCAGTAAAACTCATGCAGTTTGACAAATGATAGTGGCTGTAGATCTCTGTTTTTGTGTTCTGCAAAGTATGTATTTTGCCAAGAGAGTACATTTTTCTTCAGTGTTTCTGTTCTGATAAAATAAGCTTTGAATTTACTCTGAACCTTCATGAACATCTACATGGTCAGTGAATTAAATATAGGAAAATAATGTATTTTCACTGAAAAAAACGCAAAATGCAGAGGATAATTTTATAATAAATAAACACTGGGAAAGGGTAAATGTAGAGACAAATTCATCTGTACGCCACCACAAAAAACAGTTATAGTTCTAGACCTAATAATTTTAATCTGAGAGGTTATTCTTACTCTTAAAATAAGGAAATCAAGTTGTATCAGAGTGTCCTTTAAGTGAGTATATGAGTCCCATCTGGTTATGTTTATTCTGGGCAAACCAGGTCATCTTTTTGGGGATAATGTATATCCATTGTGGTTACCTGAATGCAATTGCTGTGAAATTTAAGATACTGAAGGAGAATGGTCACTACAAGAATGAACAAACTTTGTTCCATGATCTGAGCCTTTTCATTTTTGAGACTCATTTGTCTTATGGGCTGGTGAAGTGCATCTTTTGGACTCAAAACAAAAACTGGAATGACATTTGTCTCTTCTTTTTTTTTTTTAACCAATGTCGATCTGCTGGTAAATTTACCTGTTCATTCCAAATTAAGATAGAATTAAAAAAAAAAAAAAAAAAAAAAAAAAGGAAATCAGTCTTTTTCCTCTGCTGGGGTATTATTTAAATAATGTTCTGTCTTTCATGTTCATGTTTAGCTCAGTAACAGTGGAGATATCTAAAATCTTAAAATCAGATTACTCTTGTTGAAGAAAACTTTTTTTGTTTTGTTTTGTTTTGTTCTTTACTTTCCTTGTTTTCTAATACATATCCTATTGTGCTTTTGCTGAAATCCTCAGTCTCACTCAATCACTTCCTGTTTCTGCCCTAAAGGGTGGGGTGAACATGACCCTGAACAACAATGAATAAGAATGACAGGGTGGTGGTGAGGGGGGGAAATCCATTTGAAAGCCCAGATCTGCTAATCACTCCCTTAAATGTGCCAAAAGATAACACCATTACCATGAAAATACTGATCTCATGTAAATGCTGTAAATGCTTTTTGGGTAATTACGCAGAGGCCACTTCCAGGTAAAACCAGACAGATCACTGAGACAAGCCTGGTTCGTTGTGTATTGGACCCTCAAATGGCCTCTTTTGAGAGGCATGATTAGACCTGTAATGCTCCATTATTTGTGAGACCATAGTGATAAGATTTTGGGAAGATTTGGTTGTTTCCCATGTCTGTGGAATTTTATTTATCACCGTATGTGCAGATTTCAGCAAAGGCTATGAGATATGAAGATATATGTTGCTCTAAATACTTTAACTTGCTGCTGCTGTTTCTCAGAGACTTCATTTTCATTCTCCTTTTTATTCTCATATTATTATTTTGCCATAGAAAAGACTTTTTATTGTTCAGATTTTTTTTTTTCCCTCAAAGGCCCAAACAACCACTGGTGACCAAAAGCATCTCCTGATATAAACATTTACAAACTATTTAACCATTAATCCCATCAATACATTCAGCTAAAATGCAGTTTCTCTGCTTTTCATCATCATCAGATATGATCCATTTGGATGTTCAAAGACTCTGTGAACATGGACTGAACACCATTAAATTTCATGTAGTTTGACAAATGACAGTGGTTGTTTTTAAGTTTAATACATTTTTTATTTCGCTGAAAAAGTCTCTTTTTCTTCAGTTTTTTGTGTTACGATAAAATAACCTTTGAATCTACTTTGAACTTTTATGACCATCTAAACTGACACAAAATTAAAAATAGGAAAATACCTGATTTTCACTGAAAAATGATCATTTCAGAGGATAATGCTGCCTATAAATCACTTAGGAAAGGTGAAATGCAGAGAAAATTTAATGTAGAGGTCTAGTTGCAGGTCTTTTAGTTGAGATTCAGTTGATATTATGAAAACATAATCATTTTTATTATTATTTCATTCACACATAAAAAAAAAATGTTTTGAATTATAGAAGGCAGAATGAAAAAAAAAAGCATGAACTCGCTTATGAGCCATAAAAATGTTCTTTAAAGACATTTTAATGCTGTATATGTTGAACCATCAACACAAGGATAAATGAAACAAATTTACATGCAATTCTGTAGTAATTAGTTTGTGTTGTATTTATCATTTCCTGCTAATGTTAATTTTAGGCTTCAGCTTCTGTTAACTCTATTAACCTTTAGTTTTTACCTTTATTGTTATGATTGCAGTACACTGTAATATCAAAAAAGAAAAGATACTGAGGGAGCTAACACACCATGAAAGGTTGGTGTTTAAGTGTGTGTTTGACGTAAACATGTACATAAACAGGGTAAGAGAACTGGAGGGGGGGGGCTCTGCTGTCTAGTCTGGTTCTGGGATCATGTTTAGATCACCGTCTCAGACACTTTATGTTATTAACAGTACAGTTTGAGCCCTAATCCTCCGGACAGTTTCTACTCATCACAAATCTGTCAATCTGTCTGCGACCACTTTACTGTAAGATGGTTTATGGTACAAAATCCTGTCAAGTCCCTTATGTCTGCTTTGCTGCAGAGAAATCTTGGCCGTTTACAGTTTGAGCTGTGAGTTGGAGTCTTGAATGTCAACATGTTTAATAGGCTTAAAAGGTGATACGCAGTGCAATATGATGAAAACCCTAATAAAGTAGGATGTGAAAGTATTAGTATTTATTTGTAACACCAAAACACATCATACTCTTTATCTACATCGTGAATATTAGGGTTATCAAAATTAATGAAAAAACACTAACACCTTTTAGTTCTGTTTACTTCCTGTTCCGGCTGATCTGAGGTCAGTGTTGGACAGCATTACTTGCAGGTTGTGCTGAGATGTGGGTGACTTTATTTTTGTCAGAAAATAATGTTTTATTTCTCTGATTCACTCCTATCTTTTTACTCTCTCTCTCTAAGTGTTGTCATTTATTATATTCATACATAGGAACCATTATTGCCAGAAACTGACATCATTAATTACAATAAATACATGTAGTACTAATGGTGTTGACAGTTTTGGGTTCAGAACTACACTTGAACCTACAGACTTGGGTATTGTTTTTATTTAGTGCAGATATGTTTGAATAACTGAGAGTTTACTTTCTGAAAATCCTGGAAAGTGGTAAAATTGAGATTATTCCTGTTCTTTTCTGTTTGTTTTTCTAGCATATAATTTTAGTAAAAAAAATTGCATAATTGAAGCAAGATTCAGAAACAGAAAATACAAAACAATGACAACCAGTAAAATCTAAGTATTCTGCATTTAATTTTTCATTCTTGCTCTACATCAGAAACATAAATTTTAAGTTTATCATCAGTTTTGATGGTCATCCTCAAGGAAAAATCTGTTTAAAGATAACAAACATCATATACAAAAGGATTTAAAAGTTTAAGTTAAGTTTAAGCTTGAAATGTCTTCCTTTGCATTTAATCTACACGAATAAAATGATTTTTACATTTCAAGATCAAGTATTAGAGTCTTTAAAAAATGCAGCTATTCATCACTGATTACTGCAAATTGTGTGATTATTAACTTTTTTTTTGTTGTAATTAATATGCAGTTCTGTATCCAAGTAGTAGAACACAGATTCATGCACACAAAGCAAATCAAATAAAAATAAGGTCAGCTTCAAATGTAGAAACATGATTATGTACTGGAATAAAAAGACAATTTTTGTGCATAAATTAAAATATAAATGTGGTCATTTTTTATATTTTCAACAAAACAATACTGAATTATCAAGGAGACAACAGAGAAAATATATTTAATCCAGCAATACTGAGGCATGATTGGACATAGACTGGATTTTCCCTTTACAGTTTATTCAAATAAAATCTATTAAAAAACAAAAAAAACCCAACAACAGCAATTGGAAATGAAGACATGAGAAGTCACGCAAAAACAGAATATTTACAGGGAAAAGCAACACACATGAGAACTCTTTCTAAATAAAAACCACCTACCAATAGAAAATGTGAGTAAAGGCAACAAAGAGAACACACACACACTTACTCCTCGTACCACACACACTCACTGTCGGCCAAACAACCACCCACACACTCACAAAGACACTCACACACACACAGGAACAAATGCAGCCCACACTTCAACACCCACACCTCCTTCTGCCAAGTGCTTTTTCCTGATTTTTGGGGGGATCTGGCTCCTTTTGTGCTCAGATTCCCAGGTAAATCAGAGTCAGGCAGAGAGAGGGACACCCACAGACCCTTTTGATCTCACACAGAGAGGTTTTAGGGGGGATGATAAGTGATGGTGTCACCCGCCTCCCCCTCGGACCACGCTGCTTGTTAAACCAACTAATGGAAGGATTATATGGAGATGCTCCCCCTAAAGGAGCCTGTTGTGATATGTAGCTTTCAGTTCATGCAGTTTGTTTTGGTGCTGATTATAGAAATGAGGACCTGGTTGTGTGTCAGTGTGTGTCCATATGCACACGTAAACAGAGATCTGACACATTCCACTGCCCGTCAGCGCTAACCCTACTTTCTCTGTAGCATTCGCCCACCTGTTGCCAGACCATAATACACAAACACACACACACGCAACGGAGCGCATTTGTTGCTGCTTGGGTGGGATGAGGAACAGCAGGGAGATCTGAGGAGGGGCTAACAGTTGTGTTTTGGTTCAGCTGCAGGCCTTTCTGCAGCCCCATTTGGGTGTGGCAGCTTACACTGATGACAACACTGAGGAGTGGCACCTGTGACCTGCTTTTATGTGTTTCTCTGTTGGATCGGAGGTGATGATACCAGCGAGCTCAGACAGATTGGATGCATCACCACTGTCTGAAAATATCCAATTTATCTATAAACAATTACATGATGTAAAAAAATAGCATAATGCATAGTGTTTTCTTATCCTTCTACATTTGGCAAATAGCATTAACCACAATGTACGTTTTATTTATTTATTTATTTATTTATTTATAACATGCAAAGAAAAATAAAACAAAGCAAATTAAGACATAAACAAGATAATATTTAAATGGACAGAATCTGTCTCCAAGCACATACAAGTCTGAATATTGCATGGTCAAAAAGGAGTAGGAACAAGTATGAACTTATTCAGTCCTACCCCTCAGTGCTTCTACACCTTTATCATTAACTTAATACAACAATCAAACAATACTATTTCCCTAATGTTAGCATCGAACCACAACAATCCATAATGCAGTAAGTGAATTATACACAACAAAATGTTCATGGCAGTACAGTCATACAGACACAACAAATCAACCATTTTCTTCAATAATTCCAGCATATTTATCAGTACAACGTATTTGTTCCTTTCTTATAACACAACTTAAGATTTTCCAAATGAAACCAAAAGAAATCTACATAAATTACATAATAACTCATTATAACTTACAGGATTCTTTTTCTGTTTCTGCTCAAAGGGGATTTGCTGTGTTTTCACATGAATAAATTCTTCTTGAGATTATGTATTTTGGTTTTATTCAGCTGGAATTGAAGTGGTAATCTTTCCTTTTTATGTCCTTTATTTTTTCTTACGTTTCTTACCTTGTATATATATTGTAAATAATAGTTTACTGTTTGGTAACTACTGTCCTGTACAGTAGGTAAATAGAGTGAAACTACAGCTACAGCATTATTACCATTAGTCTTGTATAACCATAAATGTAACCTGAACTGATGGTTAACACATTAGATTTGTATGAGTATTTGCAGATTTTTCTGGGAAGTATGTCATTATAAGTAAATTTTTTTCATATTTTGAGTTATCACTATACTAGTACTTGTATGTATTTCAGTAGTTGTATCTCTATATTTACCAGTAGCAGTTATAGAACATTATGCCATAACTGGGTAAGCAATGGATGTAACTTTATTTATATAACATCTTTAAAACCAATTGCTTTCTGCACCCTGGTGGATCATCTGATGGAGTTTGTATCATATATTACCATGGTGGTCCTGGTTCAATTCTGACCTGGGACCTTTTGCTGCAAGTCACTTCACTACTCTTTTCCTCACATGTCCTGCCTTCGTCCACATCAACTATCAAATAAGCGCAAAATTGTTCAAGATAAATAAACAGTTTTGATAGAAAAGTATTAGAAGGAAACTCAGCAGATACTGGAACTACAGAAGGTGGAAAAAGTACAATTAAATAACAAATAAATGAAGACAAAGTTAAAGTAAAGTTAAGATAAAGTTCAAATAATAAGTCAGAAGACACAAAAAATGTAATCCTAAAAATGCAAAGAATCCATCAGAAATAAATACATACAAGGGAATGAGAGCATTAAGAAGATGTCACATAAATGAAAGCAATAAAAGCCACAGAAAGCAATAAAAACTGCAGAAATGAAGGGTGAAAAAGATAAGAATGACATCACATAAAAGCAAGTCTATAAAAGTGGGTTTTCAGAGGTGATTTAAAATATCTCCTCTGGTACGTCGTTCCAAAGCCGAGGGGCCCCGGCGGTGAAAAAATGTAGAAATGCCTCTTAGATTTATACGATCAGATTACCTGCAGCATGTGATGTATGTATTTTTTGAGTGAGTGCATGCAAAAGACTACAGTATATTAATAGAAAAGAGGAAAGAGGGCAGCTGATTAACATGGTCCAGCTCCCACTGAGAATACAGTATAGCCCACTCCTACTCCCACCCACACCCAAACACTCCTCTGCACAAACAGGTCACGCAGGCCACACACGAACACAAAAAAACATTTACGTGCTTGCAGAGGCCTATACGACTGTTGTTTTTGTGCTGGTGGTGTCCCGTGTGTACCCCCGGCGCTTTGGTCAGCTGGTATTCTGGGTGAGTTCTCCCAAAGTGGACTTGGTGCCTAACAACATGAGACAAGCTGTCAGCCCAGTTCAACTCAACAACAACAACAAGTCAGGCCCGTTCAGCATGCATAATCAGACCCCACCCTGTTTTACTTAGTGTCAAGGATACTGATCAGCGTTATGTCAGTAGCAGAGGTATAGGACTAATAAATCATTATTGAACTTGAGCTACATTTTTAGGAATCTGTACCTTACTTGAGTATTGTTTTTTTTCTCTACTTTTTTTTCTACCTTTATTCCATATATGACATTTATTCTTTATCATTCTTTCTACTTCTTATTAAATTTTAGTGAATGTCAGGAGAATTTCTTTTTAACCAATATATGTTTGCACAACATTAACCCTTTCATGTCTGGTGTTATATTTGCACCAGGGTGAACACTGCAATATATTTATCTCTACCGTTTATTGGTTGTCAATCTTGTTTTTCTTACTGTATATATTTACACTTTTTTTTTTTTTTCTTTTTTCTTTTATCTCTTTGCCTTCCATACGTATCATTGCATGCTGTCTTGAGAGATCTGGTGTTTAAGTTCATGTGTCACCTGAATCTTTCAGAAAATACAGTAATTTTATTGCTGAATAATCTTGCATATAGTGCTGTGCATGACACATCTGATTCTGGAAACACTGGTATGACCGCCTCTTGAAAGTACAGAGGTTTTTTATTGTGTTTGTATTTATCTATTTGCTTTTAATGTGGACCATGAGTCTGTAATAAGCTTATCTTATCATACTTGTGCTCTGCACCACAAGAGAGTTGTCTTTTAAATTTCATTGTACACGTGTATAATGACATAAAGCATTGTATTGTACTGTACTGTACTGTACTGTATTCTAGTCTATTCTATTCCTATTCTATCTATTCTATTCTATTCTATTTCTAAGTACTCCTAACTGACTGTATTTGGCCTAGTTATCTCACTACAACACACATTTCTACATGGATTAATATATATATATATATATTTTACATTATTCGACACTAATTTATTATTGGATGATTGTGTAACATCCCCTACATTACCTTTTAGATTAAGGTGTCCCACATCAATCATATGTTTTCTTTATGAAGAGAGGGTTTTGGACACTATGATTAATAATATATGATGATGTTTTTAAGCTGTCCAAATGATCAACTCTAATATATGTATATTTATATCACTCAAAATAATCCAAATGGACAATTTAAGTCTTGTTTGGGGAAAATAATCCCACTCAGGTTTCTAATAATTTGTGGATGAAATGGTTATCAATGGTTAACATTTCAGCTTAAATGGATGGAAAACAAGAAAAGGTCTCACAATGTGCAGGGTTAATTCTTTCCATGATATTAATGATTGCTTTTTTTATTTGAACTCATAGCCTATAAATTATTTTAAAATCATATGAACTTCAGTTAGTTGTGGACCAAAATAGCCTTTATAAATGGCTACTTTTTTCATTACTCATGTCAGAACCTGTACTTTGTCCTTTTTACCTACACAACAAAGCTCAGTACTTACAGGTTTCTTTCTTTTTTTTTTTTTTTACCTGTACTTCCACTACAGTAAGGAATGTGTACCGTATACTTAATTCCCCTTGTGACCAAAATACAAACTCAAAGTATTCCACAGGCCTTTTTAATATTTCCCCCATGTGGCTTAACTGTAATAAGAATAACTGTGCATTTAAGTAATCTTTTCTGTCTGTGTGATGAAAGTCGAGGGCCTCACATCCATCATAGTGACTGCAGAGTGATGTTTTTCAAGGTCCATTGCTGTCAAATCTGCTCCATTTTCCAGGATGGACAATACGTAACACAGATCTCTCACACACAAAGAGATGATAAATCATGTTGCTTCACTTCACATCATTTCACACATGTTGTTACTTTAAGTTATGCTGCCAGACAAACTTCCTCCAACTTTCTCACCTCATCCACTGCAGTTTCTTTCCCTCTTAACCCAAGGTCCACTGCTCTGTCATGACAGTGTGATGGAGCATCTGCGGAGAGACACCCCCTCCCGTCGCCCTCCAGCCCCGCCTCACGCCCCAACGACTCTCTAACTGCAATCTCTTGTCAGTAGAGACAAATATTGACTTGTTTGGTGGCCCAACTTCTGCCAGGATTAGAGCCCCGCTTCCCCTGCTGCCATCTCTAAACGGCGATTATGTCCAACAGAGCTCATTACTGTCAAATCAAAGGATCCCTCACAAGAGTCACTCACTGGTAATGACCCTATTATTATGTATGGGTTGGTGGGATTCTACTGGTCTCACCTCCTGTGGATAGATAGACCTGTTTGAATGTGTTGCTAATGCAGACTGAAATGCTGACAGTGCTTTTATTTTACATGAAATACTTTAAAAAGGACTCTCTGTAGTTTCACTGTGTAACCAAAAACACCAATAAAAGGATGACGCCTTGTGCTCTGGTTTCAACTAAAGACAATAATGACAAACCACAGGACTGTGTCATCAAATAGTTAAAGTACCTCAGCTGATGGATGTCACAGCTGAGTTTTGAATACACACTCAGAATGAGCTGTGCTTTGCATAATCCGGTTACAGTCTGGATACTGCCTGTGAATCAATAGAGATTAGAGATCTCTTTAGTCTGAGAGTGTAAACCAAATGCAAGGCATTCGTACCAGCGCATGTGGAGATACCTGTCACTAATGTGAAACTGCAAGTTCAGTCAAAGAGAATCTATTTTCTTCAAATATACTTACAAATTTGGTTGATTTAGTGTTTTTTTCCCATTTAACTGAACCTCAATAGTCCATGTAAGACAGTAAGAAAAACCCTACAGTATTCGCAAAACACACAAACATACACTTTAAACACATCTGTTTCATAGAACACATCTTTAATATAGAAGTTAGTTACATTGATGTCAAAAATAAAACATATACATCAAAATGGAACAATTATAAAGTTCCTTTGTCCCCCTTGAGTGCCGTGACTACACTGTGAACCCCTCCACCCCACCCCACCCAATTCTGTTCCCCAACAACATTTGTCAACTGCCATCTGCTTGTCTGCCCCCGTCTCCTCTGCACAAACTATATAATTAAGCTGTAACACCTTTTCTCCTCGTACAGCCCCCCCCCCCCCATTCCCTTCCCTCCTGCAGCACAGACATCTACCTTCACAAACAACATGCTTTTAAGAGGACACTACTCTGTTTGATTTCCCTGCTCACACATTTAACAAGTGCTTCTAAAACAAAACAGTAAAATATCAGAAAAAAATGCTATGGTATGAAAATACTGTACAACTTTATGTTTCATCCAGTGTAAACAGATGTAAAGGTACATCATTTCTCAACATCAGTGTGTGTTGGTAAAGTCCAAATGCTGCCCACTTTCATCCTACAAACTTTACAGAGCAAGACAAAACATAAAAATAGACTTTTTCTCTGAGTATTTAAGGAACAAAGCAGCTGAGGAGCTCAGCCAGCTGGCTCCAGCTTCAAATCCACACAACATACATAGTATTTCACCCTCTCTTGCTGTAGAATAGGAGGAACATACAATGGATTTCATGACTGTGAGCAGTAACGTTTCAGAGTTCATCATCTCTCCTTACCAGCTTTGAACAATGGACACGTAAAGTCTGTATTTTTACAAGTGTTCCAGTGGTGAGCGCTGTGACCGACCTGCAGCCATGCCCCACCTTTTATTTTTCTTTCTACACCTTTGTGGCCAAAGACTGAACCTCTGATTTCTGAGTCTGGGCGCTGAGTGTGGATGACATGGAGCTCATCTGGCCATGCATAGCCTTCTTCAGGTTGAGCAGGCACAGGCACTGGGAACGAAAACGCAGGTCAAAGAAGGCGTACAGGAATGGGTTGAGGCAGCTGTTGACGTAGGCCAAGCAGGTGGCATATGGGTGAGCCAGCAGCAGGAAACGCAGGAAGCCACAGGAGCTGGGAGCCAGGTTCAGGTAGGACAGGGCGTCCATGCTCTTCAGCACATGGAAGGGTGTCCAGCAGATCGCAAACACCACAACCAATGTGGTGATGATCTTCAACAACCTCTTCTTCTTCTGGTCCTCTTTGCGGAGGTTGTTGAAGTGGCGTGTGACGGTGCAGCCGATGAAGCAGTAGAAGATGGTCATGGCCAAGAAAGGTAGAAGGAAACCCAGGGCAGAGGAGGACAAACTGAGCCCCGCAATCCAGAGGTACTCATGCCTCTGGTTCATGGTCACCAGGCTGAAGTCCATTGCACACATGGTTCTGTTGCTGTTCTGATCATTCACAGTGGTGCGGAACAGCAGCGTGGGCACAGCCAGCAGGCCAGACAGGAGCCAGATGGCCCCAGGGAGGCCAGCATGGTGCCCCGAGAGCGCAGCCTGCTGCTGGACAGGGAGTGCACTATGGCCAGGTACCGGTCAAAGCTCAGGCAGGTGAGACAGAAAACACTGGCATACATGTTGACCAGAACAACATAGCTGCTGATCTTGCACAGAGCCACTCCAAAAGGCCAGTGGTAGCCCAGCGCTGTGTACACGGCCCACAGAGGTAAGGTTACAACAAAGGTGAGGTCAGCAAGAGCCAGGTTACCAATGTAGACATCTGCGGCCCGGCGTTTAGATTTGGATCTCCAGACGGTGAAGATGACCACTCCATTACCTGACAGGCCCAGGATGAAGATGAGCATGTAGAGGACCGGGATGAGGGAGTAGGAAGGCTCCCACTCTGAGAAGTCACAAGCAGTCTCATTGCCATCATAGTATTCATAGTCATCAACATATTCCCCAGTGGTGGCCTCCATGCTCAGGTCTGCTGCAGTGGGAAAAGATCTCTTTAAAAATCCTTCGTTTTCAGGAAAATATGGAAGAGTCCTGTACAGTTCCAAAGTTTGTGCTGCAGAACTACAGAGGCCTGAAATACAGCAGAGTCCCAGGAGCCGGGGTTGGCGCTGGTGTGAACTGAAGCAGAGCGCAGACAGTGTGTGAGAGTGACGTTGCCTGCCTTTTTAAACTCGGCCCTCCACACCCCTGGTTCCCTCCCAGGACGATCCCCCACCTCCCAGTAAAACATCTCTCAGCCCACCCCTCCTCCTCCTCCTCCCCTGCCGGAGCCCATCCCTCTGGCCGCAGGACACAAAGCCCCGAAACGTCAACCCGGTCAAACTGCGGGTCAAACTGCGCAATTAAAGAGAAATTAAATATACTGTCGCATAATTATTTACCCACTGCCTTAACTCAAAGACACGATGAGAAACAAGTTACACTGGAGAAAAAAGTATTAAGATGTTTGTTGTCTGTGTGGTAAATTCAATTGCTGATTAGAAATAGAAAAGTTGCGCGCTTTTACGCATGTCCCAAAAGGAAACTGTACTGTATAAGGAAGAAAAATGGTGAAATATCTGGAATTTATTTAACTGGGGGATGTATATAGAACTCTCCTAACACTACTACTACTACTACTACTACTACTACTACTACTAGCCCAACTGTAGTCATTAAAACAGAAGTCATTTTTATTATTATATAACAAAAATATATAAAACGCGTCCATTACTGATCTGAATGTCATCAAATATCCTCAGCAATGCGTACTTTTGTCTGTTTGTCACCATCAGCATCAAATCTACATTTTTCTTTTCACAACTTTATCTTGTAAACTCTGTATTTGTTACATTTCCGGACGACTTTATTGGAAAAAAATAAATCCTGATCACGTGTGGAACAAGCCTGGACATTTCAAGCTGACCTTTTACATTACAATTACAGTAGTTCAACGGTTGTTGAAAATGCAAATCATAATAATGAGTGACCTATTCTGGAACGTTCATGTATTTTTTGTGGAAAATGTTGCTGTATCCACACGTACAAATTTTTTAATTTTATTATTATTTATTTATATTCATTCATTTTTTAAAGGAATTTAGAGTTTATCTTCAAATGAAAACGTAATTAGATCGAAGCTATTTTGCAAACTGGAGATTAGATTAAATGCCAGTGGGCAGCTCCAGGATGTGTGAATCCAATTCTCAAGTCTGCAGAACCATTTCAATGATAAAAGAACATGCAGGCCCAGCGGTGTGGAACAAGAACAAGAGGAAACTCCTCACTGACACTATTTCTGAGTTAAGACCGTCTGTTTCTGAATCTGTATTCATAGATCCTGTTGGTTAAAATTTATCCACTTAATGCTTTTTGTGGTACCATTGTGTCAAACTGCAACAAATGTGTATTTTATACGTTATCTGACAAATCAATACCATGACCCAGGAAGTACCATGAGGAGCATGAATTTAATTTCTTTACACAGTAACAGACTGGGTAAAACTAACAATCTGGGTGAAAAAAGAGAAGGGAAAAAAAAGTGTTTTAAGTCTTTCTCTATGAAGTTCTGTGTGATGGCATTGTGACATTTTTCTTACCATTTGCACAACAAAGAATTCAGGCAACTCAAACAATCTTAATATACAATCTTATTGTCGATAAAGGTGGAATAATGTTTTTTTAACCTTTTTTCATGAAATGATTGTGACAATGTGATTTATTCTTGATAGAAGAAGTGTAACTGGGACTGGGTATGACATCACTGAACTGGTCAAAGGTGATTACTGATGAATAAAACAGAAATGTTTTTATTTTTTGGTAGTTCTATTCTATTCTATTCTATTCTATTCTATTCTATTCTATTCTATTCTATTCTATTCTCACACTTCTATTTTCTTTTTTATTTATTCTTAGATTTTAATTTTACATTTGCTGCATACACAGAGACTTGGGGAACTGTGCTTCGTTCGATCATGTCACATGGTTTGTATGACAATAAAGCTGAGTCTGAGTCTGATGTGTCTGAAAACAAAGTTCTTCCAACTATGGACAACAGCGTATAAACGTATTATCGAATCTTCAGTGAGTCTCTAAGCAAGTTTAGACACGATTGTCTTCAGAAAAACAAAGAGTGGACATGCCAGAACTGTGCTGAGCCTTACAGTAGACATAGTTTGGACATGGACAACATGTAAAGAAAAAAAAGGGGGAAAAAAAGGCCTCCTAGTGGTGAAAACAAAGAGTGGTCAAAAAATTTTAACTGGATTAAATGTTTCCAAAGGCTCTTTGACAAATGTCTGTAGTGAGAGGAAAGAGTATTGAGATAACACCCATTGGCCTGAAGTAAAGCCAGCTGACACTTTAAAGTTCTTCTAGCAAAGAGGACAGAAGAGTCAAAAATGCTGCAGCGTGGATACGGTTTGCGTTCATAACATATTGTTGCACATCAACATAAAATCTTCAACAAATTCTTTAGAGTCTTATTTCTCCATTGCAATGACTGGCAATCCTTTAAAATACCACATACTTAAACTACTGCCAACGTTCTGCTCTAACTTCATCAGCTACTCAGATAACCACACAAACACTCACACCAGGTGGGTCTCACCTCTACCTCATTCCCAGAGGAGAGGATTGGTACCCTGCTGCTTTCAGGCCCAATATCCCTAAGAAAAATACATTTGCAAATTTAAAGAATAAAAGAGAAAAGATAAGAAACAGATGGTCAGATTAGAGAATCGTTTTAGATATCTCAGATAGAACTCCCTCACTTGTTAATCATAGCCTTCATAGGTGGCAAGATAATGTCCTGCTGCTGCTCCTGAGGACTGTGAATGAGCTTTTACTCACATTTTCTTATTATTACTACATTATTCTTCTTGCTATAAGACAAGTTAACACATTCAAACATCATAATATAGGCATTATTAACATTATCACTGTTGTTGTGTGTAAAATCTCCATTATATCTGCTGGTTCATTAGAATAAGAATTTGCTACATGAAGCAGTGGATTCATAGTGTGTTTTTTGTTCACCCATAACCACCAGTCTACAGCTGCATTAGTGGCAGGGTTTAGTTTCTCAGGCCTGGACCACACATGTGCCACTTCCACATCTGTAGCTGCTTTTGATCTGCTGCTGTAATGACCCTGCTGCTGTGATATGACTGCTTCTGTCTCACTGTTACCATTAACTTAATGTTCATTCGAAGCCTATGGATAAAGAAATGGAGCCCTGCATTAAGACGGAGATGCTATCTTATACTTCACAACAGCTGATATTTTTTCCACATGCTTAGTGCGTAAGAAAAGGGAGGAAAGTGCCTGATATTCATCTTTGCAGAGAGTTCACTGATGATGGGTGACTTTGGGGATATTTTTAATGGACTCATGTCAGCTTTAGTCTGGTCAGAGCCAACAGCTGGAGGAGATAAGTCACTGAAGGTGTAATCTGTGACCTGCATCTTGTTTGAAGTGTAAAAATGTTGGTAACACACAAATTCACCCCTCCTTGATTTGTGGCCAAAACAGCAGACCTAAGGCCCCGCTAATCAAGCCGAGGCACCTGGGGCTTGGGTCTGCAGGGGGTCTGGGGTCACAGTATGGTGTCACTTCAACATGAAGACAAAATTGGTAACTAAAGCTGCATGATTCCTGCTGAAAAAATTATACTGATTAAAAACAGTCCTACTTGACAGTGACTTGTGTTTCCATCAAACTCATCCTCATAATGTACCAGGATCTCAGCCGTGGACTTTTAACATGGGCTTGCTAAGTGCCGACTCTGCTGTGTCAGACGATGTCACACTCCTGTGCCATGGAGCCAATGCCACGCCCTCAGATGTGCGAGGGCACTGCTCCTGCTGTGCAGTTTGCTAATTGGCACAGTATCTTGTCAAACAGCAGGTTAGCTGAAGATCACGGGCTATCGTTTGTCTGCTGCCTCTACGTGATAATTTTTTTCCCCTGTGGTAGATCTTAAACAATCTTACAGTACAAACCCATAGTGTGAAGCAGACTGCTCCTGCAGTAGAATGCATTGTACTGCATGCACCTACAGTGATCAAACCCTTAAACTTAAGGTCAACCATAACATCAACTGCTATCTTTTCCTTACATCTGTCTACCCTTGACTTAACCACTGAGCTGAATAGAAGCCTCCACCCAATCAAATGAAGTGTTTAGTTTGATAAGGCTGCTCTATTGTTTCATTTTGTCAGTGTAAGCACTTTGCTCTTAATGACAAATGCACTTGTTGGAGTGCTTTTAAAAAGGCCATAATTTCCCTGACTGATTGAAATTAGCGGATGTCAATTATTTTACTGTTTATTGAAAAGGACTCCTTCAAAGTAGAGTAAATATACCCTGTTGCCCATAAAGTTTGAATAAAATATGTTTACCTGTTCTCATAAAATAATAATTGTGACAATGTGATTTATTCTTAGTAGATAAAGTGTAACTGGGTCAGAGGTGGTTACTGATGTGTATGAATGGGAATAGATAGAAGTTTTTCCAACTTTATGGGCAACAGTGTAATACTAGTTCTAATAATAAAACAAGTGATACTTGAATGTAATTAGTGACTTGAAATACTTTGTGTTGATATACAGTTACTAGCATAAAAAAAAATATTTCTGTAATTGTGATCATTCCTTTCCATTCTGCATAACAGATGAGAGCATATTTATAAACCTGTGGAGCCTTTGAAAAAAGAGGAAGAAGAATCCTCATTATCAGTGTTTTGTACATGCAGACATGCAACACATGCCTCTAACCTGTCACTATCTGAACATGCAGGAACACACCACACACTGCAGGAGCACCATGTCAGGCACCCAGGGGTAAAAAATCCTTGCTCAAGGGCATATTAGCCCACAGTCACTCAGCTGGTCTGGGGAATCAAACTGGTGATCTGTCCCAACCTTCTCCAACCCTGTAAAAAAAAAAAAAAAACAAACAGCAAGTGTAATTATTATTGTCCAAAGCACGTGCACACAACAAAAAAAAATCTATTTTTTTTTTCTTAGAGAAGAGTTTGAAGAGTTAAAGATTTTAGAGCACAAAAACCCATGTTTTCTTACTTTTTGTATAAGCATGCCAATATTTAGATGTACTTTCAAGTGGAAACAAAGCGTGTTCGTGCATTGAAGTTTTTCTTGGATGGCTGAAATGGAGCACAATGTTTATCTGCAGCAGAAGTCATACTGTCTGTGCCTGGCAGACAGTTGAATTTGACAACAATATCAGAACCCAAACATGTCTGTGTGAGTCTGTGTGATAGCCAAACTACAGCAGAGTTTCCATGTTCATCACTATTGTTGCTCTTCATTTGCAGTTTATCAGCATTCTATATTAGAGCAGACTTAAGAAAACTCATGTAAAATACAATAAATACAGATGCATAGAGCTACTAGATTGTTTTTATTGGTTCACTTACTCCCCAACTGGACTGTTCATTTTACTCTGCACAGATGCAGTCAATTACACCAAGTAAATGGGATGTTTTGTATATAAAGTCACTTCAGTGTATGACCTGAATTTGGGCAGCTGTCCTCTCTTTACTCATCCATCCTTGTACCACCAGTAGCTTAGTCAGGAACAAGGGGGTCACAAGGTGTTTCCCCTCTCCCTCCTCAGGACCCTGGACCACCCCCGCATCCATCCTCTCCTCACAACACTGCCTGTGTGTCAATGGACAAAACAGCGAGCGCCACAGGATGTGCTATAATAGGACAGTTTGTGCTCTCCAACTGAGACGCTGCTGTCATGATGTTTTGTTTTAGAACTGCTCAAGGAAAACGATTTATTTGGAATTGGCATGACTGAAGGGTAACATAAATAACTTTATTGTTAGGAAGCATGAATTCCCCAGACTTGTTTTTATATAATTGCAAAAATAGAGTTTAGAGATAAGATATGAAATAAACATTTTTCAAATCAAGTGCATGACAGATTTTTTTTTTTTTTTTGTAGGTGAAAAAGGCCCAATGTATGTTTCACTTATACACTGCAGAGGGGACAATCAGGAAGGAAACCTTACAGAACACGTAGGAAACAATAACACAAGAGAAAATAAAGAAGCGGGAGATGAGTAATGAAAGAGAGGATGTAAGGGAAGAACTAAAGAGACAAAGGACAGGGCTGATGAGAGGGTAGAAACTGGCAGGCAGGGTAGTTTTCTCTGTGTAGTGGAGTTAATGACAGGGATTAGGAGCTGGGGACTGGTGGGATCTGCAGGCCCTGATAGACTCCAGCCCTGCCCTCTCATCCCAGGAGATCTGCGGGAATCTGACTCCATTTGGTCTGAAATCCTCTGACAAAACAAAACCCTGTGGCTCAATTAGGAGGAAATTAGTCTGTGTGTACACATTTAGAGTTTTAGAACAGGTTCAAATAGTTTCAGTGATCCTTTAATATTTGTTACAAGACTGGACTAAATGTTGGTTTCAGTCACCTTATCAGTTTTTTCATGTGGGTTGCTGTGATGAATTTAATTATTGTTTCCCCTTTTTTTCCTGTCATTTTTCATTAGATTTTGTCTCATCATTACAGTCATAGTTAAAATAAGTACAAACTGTTGTTCTTTTTTCTTGCACAGTTATTTTTTATTGAATTTTTTTTTTTTTTTTTTTTTTTTTTACAGCAATAGTGCAGAAAAATTTTCTACACAATAGGAATTGTTGTTTTTATATAGAACAGAACAAACATAAAACACACATACAAAACAAAACACAAAACAAACAAAACAGAAAAAAAAAAAAATCACAAAGCAAGCCACCTATCTTCCTGGACCAATGTAACAGAGTTTGTGAGATGCAAACTTACACTTAAACATAGGTACAAAATACCACCAAGAGAAGAAAAAAAAGAAAAAAAAAGAAAAAAGGAAGTGTGTGTATATATATATATATGTATATATATATATATATATATATATATATATATATATATATATATATATATATATATATATATATATATATATATATATATATATATATGTATGTATGTATATATATGTATATGTGTGTGTGTGTGTATGTATGTATATATTTATAAAATGCATACCTACACACACACACACACACACACACACACACCTACACACAAATACAAATGCATACACACATACATATGAAATAAGTCATGATGTATGTATATCCCCCATGAACATATGTACATGTAAGTGTACACACACATACATATATACATAGAAATTGTTGTTCTTTTAACCATCAAAAACCTAAATAGCCATGGATGACTAAGAACATCTACTGATATAAAAAGTTTAATCACTTTTGACACATTAATCCTATCAATACATTGAAATAATTCAGGTAAAAAACAGTTTTTTAAGTACTCAGCAGCATAAGATGCCTTTTTTTGGACGTTCATAGACTCCATAGTTAACATGAAAAACACTGTCATCCTCTGCAATAACAGTCTGACAAATGACAGTGGTTGTAGGCACTTGTACTTAACATTCAGTTGATGAAATATTTTGATGAAAATGTCACTTTTGCTTCAGTTTTCTCTGTTCTGACATAACAACCTTTGTATTTACTTTGAGCTTTTATGAACATCTACATGATTAGTAAATTAAATATAGGAAAATACCTTATAAAAAAAGAAATCATGTACAAGTGGCCACAAAATTAGTTCTAGGTCTTTAAGGACTAAATATGACTAAAATATATAAATAGTTGAAATTAAAAACAAAACGCATCACACCATGTTCTTACCTTGAATTTTTTTCAGCACATGGTCCCTATTTTGATTGATGACCAAACCAGTTCTGACAGGACAGGAAATGACAGGAAATCTTTTTATTTCATAATTAATAAGTACTCAGTGGTTATACAAATAAGCTCGAATGTCATTCTTACCTGTTTTCTTTTACATTACAGACAGAGACCTGAACCCTGTCCCTGTTATGAAAAGCCAAAGTGAAAACCCAAACAGTGGCCCATGTGAAAACCAGGTGCTTTGCAGACTTTCCACAAGACTCTAACTGGACCTTTTGTCCCTTATAAGTTAATTCCCTTCAAGACGGGGAATGTTAGAGCCGTCACAGAGCTGAGTGGCACTGAAGCAGACCAGGACGGAGTCCACGGCAAGAAATGCTTAGTGAGCATAACCGTGAATCTGAGACAACCAGATATATGTCACATTTGTAACTGCAGTTTAATTGAATGTGACTGATTTTTCAGCTAAATAAATACTCTATTCAGTCATGAACAAAAGCACTAACAGGCTTATGGTTATGGCTGAAAGTCTGACCCAAAACAAGAACCTCGCCAGGGAAAAAATGGGTAGCAGGTTTTGTGTGTGCCAGGAATATCACAGGCTATTTATATGCAGCCAAATTTATGCCTTCTACTGCAGTTTCATCACAAAAAGGGACTGTTTAATTTTTTGTGTTTCCTTTCACACTGGACTTTTGTTTATGTTCATAGCTCCAACCGGTGCTAATCCAGCTCTGTTAAATTACATTTCACTTCTTCGATGTCAGCAGGTTCAGTGGTCATCACAGGTACAAAACAATAAAACGTATGTGCTTCTGTTACATTTTAATGGCTGCCATTAACCTTGCCATCAAATTTAAGGGGCAGTCCACGACATTCCTGCCACTGGTGAAATTGCAGAGCATCTAAGAGTGGCGACACTGTGGCGGAGGCTCTGGTGTTTTCTCCATCTGTCAGCTGTTTGAGAGACAGCAACAAACTGTAAATCAGTCACCTCTGAGATTAGGCCTGCCCTCTAACTGCTCAGAGCAAACAAACGGCAGGAGGTGTGTGTATATTCACCCTGACGGTGCATCGTCTTCTTCCTGTGTCCATGTCATGTGACCCTACATTGCTGTTAGTGGGTCAAGTGGAGCTAAATATTAGAATAATCATTTAATTTAGTCAATCCTAGAGGATATTTGGGCAAAAGGTCATAAAAACTGTCACCAACAAAACCCAGTGATTAGAACAATTAACCTAAACGTATAATTTAAGGACATATGACAAGAAACAATAGTGATAAAATCAATGTAAGGCAATGCAATAAAACAATAGAACCACTTAGAATAATTGCTGCACTTAAATTATAACCCTTAATCTATTATTTTCAGTGTGTCAAAAGCATTTGAAGATGTAAAATGTGTGTTTGTGTGTGCAGGATGCATACAGCTATGCTTTTGCAGTTCCAAGGACACAGTGCTGCACAAACACTCAGTAGAGACTTTGTTCTATTCTGAGGTTGACTGTGCTCTCAGCTTGCCTGCATCAGAGACCCTGCTTTAAAAGCTGACAACTGCTTTAAGGAGTCAAACAATAAAATCAACTTTTACACTCTGTCGACAACTTTGATGTGCAATCACAAGGCAAGAAGAAGAAGGAGGAGGAGGAGGAGGAGGAGGAGGGGGAGCAGAGCGGGAGTGAAAACATCCTCCGACTTACCCTAATTGTTTCGGCATCTGTTTTGCTTTTGCTATCACCCAGACAGGCTGACAACACAACTGAAAACACAGATTCAAAGTTTCCACTCAGTCCATTTCCTTTAATCAAGCTGCCCTCACAATGACTGATTGTCAGAGCAGACCCTGGACTTCTCTTGCATGTCTCTCCGTCTCTGCTTAATGTGCAACTCGTGCAAGTTTTAATATCACTATTCCTTTTCCCTTTAGCAGACAGCTGATAGTTACATTAACTCATTAAAACTGATGATTATTATCATAAAATGTGTCTGTAAGGCTCTGGAGGAAAAGGGGAAGAGTGGTTGGGCCAGTAGGGATGGGCTGTGTTTGAATAAAAGTCCCAGGCCAAAGTGTGTTAATGATACGAGACCAACTGACTGTGGAACGTGGCCTTCCCATTATATACGTACTTAAGGTTTCTAAAAGAGGAAGTGGGACCCTGTTAAAACACAAAAGGTCCAGATGTTAGGCCCCTTGAAACACATCTCACTGTCTGCCTCGTGTTGAATGCTGACAAATTGGCCTTTAACGATCCCAAAACAGGCCCAAAGTCAATGTCAAAGCCATGTGTCACTCTTCAGAGCTTTGTGTGGGAAGGCTAACTGCCTCAAAAAAGAAGCTGGGACTCTAAGAAAATATTTGGACAAAGCCCTGCACTATTTCACCCTTCCAAATGGGTTGATGCACATGCTCTGCACTCAGCACATGCTGTTGCTCTTCATCTTGCTCAGGGATTAACGACAAAATACTGCCCCATTTCTAACCATGTAAGAATACCTTCCCCCCTTAGATATTAGGAACCTTTGCAACAGCTTCATAATTGAGATCCCCTTGTAGTATGACATGCAGCCTAATCCACTGAGCTATTGGGATGTACTGTGACAGCAGGCATCAGGGTGGCCATGATGCCAGCATGTGTGCCGGCTGCACAATCCCTTAGAAAGCCAAATGTTTGCATCCCGTCATCATCCAGCTATGATTTAACTCAGACAGCTGCTGACCACATCTCTCCCACCCCAGCACTATCCACCCTTTAATCTCCTACTAGTCACCACAAACACAACAAAAAAAACAGTGTTAGCACTGAATGATAGCATCACTCAAAAGGGGCAACCATCCATGTAAACAGGACCATTCCATTTTCCTAAATATACAGTACACTGCATGTAAATCTGCGCCGTATAGAGCAGTATAAAATGAAATATGATTCCATCTCATGCCTACACACAAATCTTTGCGATGACATTGTTATAGCACGTGTATGGCCTCCATATGGCCAGAATACTGCTGAATCTGGAGGAACAAATTCTAAATTTGATGTCTTCTGCCCAACTATCGCAGTCAAGCATTCACAAAACACACAAGCAACCATCTTGAGTTTAATTTGTTTGTCCATAACTGATGACAGGTTAGCATTTAGATTCTTGCAACAAGGCTTTTGTGGTCAAATAAGTCACAATGCATGTCAAACGTATGTAAGCAGCATACATTTAGACTGTTTCTGCTCACAGTAAAGATACATGACACTGAGTTAGAGGAGGCTGTTTCAGTCCAGACTGTATTCTGAAGTGCATACTTTTCCTTGTAAACTATTGCCCATAAAGTTAGATTAATTTTGTTTTCAGATACATTCCTCTATTTGTGCCTATTCATACACATCAGTATTCACTTCTGACCAGGTACAAAATTATATCCTGAGTCCCAGTTACACTTTATCTACCAAGAATAAATCACATTGTCACAATCATTTCATAACAAGAGTTAAAAAAATATTTCATTGCAACTTTATGGGCAACAGTGTACTATATGACACATGTATGTGTGAGTATGATGGTGAAGTTTGAGGTAATAATGAATTGGTACCCCAAATACATCTTGCACGTAACTAGGGGTGTGTTGATTGGAAAAGTTTGGGCTGAAACTGATACTTTAAGTGACAATTTGGCCAACAGCCAATGCTTCATTACTTTATCTTTGACTGAGCACAATTCAGTCATTCATACTTATTAAACCTTTAGTGTAATGCAATATTGGCAACAGCAATTATTGAGAAAACATCCTGATACTGACTGATATTAGCAAATATTGACCGATACTGATGTTCAGCTGATATATTCTCCTGAGAACCAGGAAAGGAAAAGTTTTGGCTTTTGTTTTTTTTTGTTTTTTTTATATTAAATAATTGTCTTGATTGGAAACAACATGATGCAACAGTTTTTTCAGATAGATTTTGTGTTTTTTGTGGAATGTCCTTTGCAGTGAGCAGTGTTTTTTGTTTTTGTTTTGTTTTTTTTTCTCAGGAGGATATCCAAAACATATCCCACTTATAACTCGTCCCTAGTCTCCTGTACATACCCACTGTCCTCAGATGCTTTCGAGATGACTCTGACAGATTGTGTTGCTCAGCGTGGGAGCTCTCTGTACCATAATATTTCGGTCTCACTTTTTCATTCTAAAAGTTAAACATTACATCATTGATCATTGCGCTGCAGGAGGAGGGCGTGTACGTCAACTCTAATTTCTCCTGAATGCACTGAAGCCCAATTAATCACATCAGAGCCGTGATTTGGGAGTGTTTATATGGCATTGTAGATCCCGAGTGAGTCCTCTCTCAGGAGGGGAATCTTCTGACAGGGAACACTAAAACAGGAAAAACAGTCTGCGTTACCCATTATACTCCACCGACACACTACACATGCGATGGATGCAAAGGATTGGCTTGGGTGTAGGGTTCAATGGCTCAGCCCTTCCTGCCTTTGTTGGTCTTTGTTTAGGGTGGTATGCCTTCATCAACCAGGGGTACCCTTATGTATAACCCTTGCTCTACAGGTTCCTCCTGAAAGATCAGACGTTTCACTTGAGTGTCAGTTGAAGTGTTGTTGTGGTTATTTTATTTGTAAATTGAGCAGAACCAGGAGGAACTTTTCATGAGTATCGTAGAGACTTGATGTTTTGCTTTAACAGAAGGTTGAGACAAACCCTGAGGGCCCGCAGGATTAGAGTTGAGAGGGCTAGCCCAAACCTGCTCATTTACCTCCTGTTCATGATCCTCCACATACTTATTTACTCTGCAAAATGCAAAATTGGAGTGAAGGAAATACAGCTGACATTTAAAAAAAAATGGCATTACAAAGTTCAGGTACAATCATTTAGGAACCTTTTTAAGAGACCTCACATAATACATCCCATAATTACAGGACAGGAGGTCCTATCCTTCACATCTGTGAGTTTGGCTGCACGGGTCCATGCAAAGGGCAGGAGGCTGCATGACAGCAAGATCAAGGTCAGAGAGTTTGAGAAGAGTGAAGAGAAAGGAGGACACCCTACTTCTATTCAGGGATAATCTCTGCTATCACAATACGCAATGACAAGCTTTCACGGGCCTAAAAGGCAAACAGCTCTCAGCATTCCAACATGGCAGACAGATCGGCCTATTCATATGCTGAGTAAATGGCGAATCATTGCCTTGCTCATCTTGACATGCAGAGGGGGATTTTGGGGGGATTTGTCTCACAGAAGAGAAGCCTCACCTGTCAGAAGTAGAAAAGCCCTCTGGCAGGGACACATGGCGCATAACAAAATCTGACAGGACAGATGCCTCTTATAGATGTTCACAAAAAGACTTGACGAGGTAGGAAACATACACCCGACCCTCACTTGAAGAAGCACTTGAGCAACAATTTACATGATCTACCCAGGTAATAAATACATACAGATACACTTTATTAATCCACAGGGGGATATCCAGTGTCTGTCGCCTCAAGAAAAGCAAATGTAAAGTAAAAAGCAATCTGTGAATAATTTACATGATATTGCATCCATCTTCAGTAGAGTCTTCTTCTTCCATTGCCTAATGTGTTGTACGGTATAATGACGGTGGAAAGTCGTGAATCATAATGAGGTGCGTTGTCCACTGCAGCTGCACACAACTGCAGTGTAGATTTAATACGTGCAAGAAAGAGGATAGAAGCATAATGAGATTAGTAATGTGTATGTGCAGTTTTTATTAAGCATTAAATCGTGTGATCGAGGCTTATCTTGGCATTGTCTTCCATAAGAACCTGTAAGTCTGATTGATTTAAAACCACATTTATGAAGAACCTTGGGCCTGAAAGCAACAACCTCAGGAATGTGGTGCAAAATCAACAAGTCATGTATTCTCAAAACAAAACTGTATAAACTTTTCTAACCCAATCAAGTTGTTGGCTACTGTTTTGTTTAAGTATGCCATTTAGCTGCAGACAGTAAATAATGCTGAGTTGAGACAGTGTGCTGATTTTCTTTGCAGAAAATGAGGGAGAATCCAATTGTTTTTTCGCCTTGCAGCCCCCTCCCTCTGCGGCTATCAGCAGGTCTCTGGAGAAGTGCTGGTTTCCGTAAACGTGATGGGGAGATGTTTCCTGTGGCAGGTCTGTCTGCTGCTGATTAGAGCCCATCCATCAGCCGGACCTCCTCGGAGCGGAGAGGAGGGCACTGGTCAAATCTGTCTCCCAGTCAACACCGGCAAGGTCGCATCAGGTCCACGCCTTCGACCTCCACCCCGGACAACACTTCCCAACAAGTCATTCCACTGAGGATTATTTAAAGAAAGATGATTCACTGATTCGCTTTCAGACATTAGTGCACAGCCACACAATAAACAATGCAAGAACCTCAGCCAAAATTTATCTCACTTATCTGGGTTTTCTTTAATGCTGATCTGCATTTTTAGCACTCCTTATCAAGAATCAAGAAATGTATTTGCCATTTGTGCATACACACATAGGAACTCTTATGCAGTTGTTCAGAAGGTCACAAAAAAGACACAAGAAAGACACATAATTCTATAAATCTGACCCAAAATTTACCAAATTAATCAAAACCCACCACACTACAATCTTCCTACACAATATCCATACACAAAAACACAGTCAAATCTCGTAATTTGCAGGTTTATAAAGTTTTATGGATTTTGTCATAATGCAACACAACTGAAACATAAAATTGTACGTAAATGCACCATCTGTCTATCAATTTTACAAATCTGAAACTTTTATGAAATGTGCATTTTTTAAAAGTAGATGTACATTGTATTATAAGTTATGCATACTATCAGTTAGATAGTTCCTAAGTGTAATATACATCAGTTTTCCTAAACTGTTTTCTATCTATTATTTACATTTTTAGGACTCTAAACAGATGTTACTATATCATTAAGAAAGTAAAAGTAATGTGTTATGTGGTATAAATGTGAGATGGGGTGGGATTTGATTAGTTTTCTTCTTCCCACTCCTTTTTGAGCAGTACATGTTGAATTTGTTTTGTTATTGCAAGTGTACATGGCAATTGCTATTTTGTCTTGATCACCTTTGTTAATTAATGTATTTACTATGCCATTAGTTCCTTGTACACAAAAGATGTTTGATTTTTTTCTTCTGCTCAAAACAAATGAATGAATGAAAAAATGAATAAATGTATCTTTACAAGACATGTTTAGCTTCTAACCTCTCCCACAGCATTGAAATATTTTTCAAATTTTCATTATCTTTGCAAAAAAATAAACAAAATTGCATCAGTATATTCATGAATGTCCTACATTATTTGATATAAAATGGGAAAGTGATATAAACAAAAGACTAAAAAAAATTATTGAATCTGATCATCTCAATCTGCAAATAAATAGTTTACATTTTACTTGTGTTTTATCACTTAAAATAAGTGCCTTCACTGTTTTCTGAAATTCCGATATTCCAGATGTGAGCAACACTTTCACAATCATACCTAATCTACAATCTTTTCTACATCTTTTTTGGTTTATTCATGAGTCTTGGGAATGTTTTACAGTGTTGGTGCAGTTTCCTTGAGGTTCATACAGGTCACTGCGCCTTTTGTTTCTTCTTTACTGATGTGATCCTTCATCAGCTCTAGCCTAAAGGCGCTGATTGCTCTGTGAAGCCGAGTGGTGGGTTTCTCCCCTCTGTGGACCTGCAGACCACTCCTGGGTAAAGTACCCACAATGGCAGGATGACAACAGTCTAAAAACAGGCCGCAGAGCATGCCTCCTGCTGCGGTGAGGCATTTTTCTCCATGGTCTGCATCACTTTCTTTGGCCTCCAGTGTAAAGTGTAAACAGGAGGTAGTGAAGTATCCTCCCTGACTAAGCAAAGGAAACCAAATGGGGTCTGGAAAGTGAACTCTCCTGTGGCCAGTTGGTCAAACGAGAGGCCAGACTGCAAACTGTTAAGTCTGAGAAACTGTGTTACAATTGCTCTCTATTGTGTTGGACATTGTTTGGAGATAGCTGTCAAAAATGACGTGAGTTGCATGAGAATGAAAGTTTGCTCCTGTGTCGGTACTTTGAAATGTCATTATTAAAAAATGGGAGAAAGTGATGAGATGGTGGGGTCAGTTCAGGGTATCGAGACAAAAAAATGGATCAAATGAAAACAGGAGCATTAAATGTCTCCAATGGTCAATGCATCATTTGAAGTACAGGAACCTCCCTCCGAACAAAAAAAAAAAAAAAATCCTACTTACGAGAACCCTTGGTTTCTTTTAATGCTTAGTCATTCATATTATTCATCCAGAGGTAATGTCCTGTTATTCATTTCAGGTTTAGCTGAATTCAGGATGGTTGGTTGGACCTGATGTTGTTTCATGCGTTTATGTTAAAGTGAAGCCACTATTACAAACATCCATGAGGACACATGGAGCAGGAAAGCAGAACTGTATCCCAATCCCCCCACCCATTCTCTCAGAAAACTGTGATTAGGCCAAGTTTGCATCACATGTTGGATTATTTTATATATCCTGAAAACACAAGCGAGGAGTAGATGTAGAGGTCTCATGTCTTTTCCAACAACTTTTTTTTTATCATATTCTGAAAGATGATTGTGGAATTTTTGGTCAGTGTTGTTAAAAAAAAAACAAACAAACTACCGAGCACTGCAATACAGACACATACATCATGCATAAATTAACTGAAAACAACTGCCTGATTTAATATCAACATGCTTTTGTGCAACACCCATCACCATTTGAGTTATTATGAGACTAAAATGTCAAAACAGTGATGATAGAAGAAATAAAAGATGAAAATAGCAAGAGGATACGATTTTTTAATATATTCATAGACATTACATAAGAAATCAGACATCAGAACAGGCTTATGAGAGAATTAACTAGGATTTGGTAGTTCTCATAAAAGTGGTGACGTTTGCAGTTTGAGTTGTTTTTTAAGACTGAAACCCAATTTCATAGTAAAGCTCCATTTGGACTGAGTCATAACACTTTCTGGAACAAAGAGGTACACAATTAACCACAGTCTCTTAGTGAAGAAAATACAGATGACAATAAAGAAATTAGTAAAAATTTATGCCACACTTAGCCTCCAAGCGCAGTTACTTTTAAGGGCCCCTTCCAGGCATGCATCTGTACGGATGTAACATTCCTGAGAGAGCAGTAAGTGACAGAATACCAGTGACCGTATTCACCTCAACCTGTCAGACTATTGAACCTGAGGCTGACTTAGACAATGCTCAGGTCAACAGGTCTACACTGCAATCACTACAGGCAATAGATTCCATTACTTAGGTCTGACCTCTAACCTTAATGGGGGTGTCTAAATAAGATCCATAAAAACAAGATGGGGATAGTGTCAAAACATCAGTAAAACGAATGGAGGAGGAGGAGGAGGAATCGATGACCGGGTCATTCATAAATATTTCTTTAAAGGGTCCTCTGAGTGTGGATAAATTGCATTTTTGCACAGTCCGATCAGTTTAACTCACAGGAGGTAGTTTGTTGGAATAAATCCTCCGTCAGCTCTCTGTTTCAGTTGCCTTTTGTTTTCTATGTGACAAAGATTTGGGGTATTTTTCTATGCTGGGATTTAACTCTTAATGTCAGGGTTCATCTCCTGCACCATTGTTGTAAACACAGTTGTGACAATTATAGAAAAAACAAACAAGTCAGGGAATTATACTGTTCTTTTTTCTTTTGTTCAGACAAGGTATAGTTTTTAGATGTTACCTGCTTGACAGTTCTGAGGAAGACTGGAGTCACAGTCAAAACTGTCAAGCAGGTAACATCTAAAAACTATACCTTGTCTGAACAAAAGAAAAAAGAACAGTATAATTATATTAACAGAAGACAAAAGTAACGTCATTAGGTTTAACAAGTCAGGGAGTTTTGTTCAGTTCCAGAAATGATAATGGGTTTTGTTAGACCTTTCTGGAGCACTGAAAAGTATGAAGTAGTGTTTAAGACCAGTTATTGGTGAGTGGCGACCATCTGCATCCACAGCCGACTCTTAATACAGTCCACTTAATAAGAGTTTACCTTCTGGCAGGAATACAGAAAGAATATGGGTCAAAACAGTGACCCAGAATGTTATTAGAACTTGGCAACTTGTACTTGTTGATGCTGAGGAGTAAAGGAGCACCGGAGGCCACCGGGTGCATTGGAGGAAATTAAAGTTTTGCTCATCTGGCAGAGTAAAAAGGGAAAGAGTATAGTTCAGGTCTTCCCAGCTGCACTGCAAAAGGTGGAAATGAGAGGCAGGCTTGGAAAGATTTATAGTCTTCATAATAATCTTCAGAGGAAGCATTACCACATTACATTGTAGTAGAGGAGGAGCGGGCGGTGCTCCTTCCAGGCAGGGACACTTCTGTTAATAGCCTGACCACCACCGCTGTTATTGTTTGGGAGATGCAGTGCCAGGCAGACTACGCTTTACATCAGATACAGCAAATCTCAAAGGCAGACGGTGAAACTTCCTTTCTGCCATCCGGCTGCTGTCTGTCTGCCATCGTTACTAAAAGCCTCAGAAGTTACAACCAGCTGCCCCCACAGATCAGCTCCCTATAAACTTGCTGCAGCTCCCTTTTTTCCCCTATTTCAAATAACACACAAAATCAATATGTGCAAAATCATGTGCAAAAATGTCACATGATCAGTTTCGAGGGAGCTCAATGAAACCTGCTCATGAGTGGTAGTATCTTTGACATTGATAACTTTTCTGTTTGACATATGTCTCCTGTTGAGATATGGATGATCTGAGGAGAGTCTGCACATATCTCTCATTCCATTTCAGGGCCTATCTGACATGGATTGTGCATGGATGGACTCACCAAATTCCACAGCTAACAAGCACCACAGGCAGAAGAGAAGGGAGGTCTGTTGACTTTTCACAGAAAAACGTCTTATCAGACAAAATAGCATGCAATTAACTGCCAAGTCATCCCATCTAATCACAGAATTCTGTAAACTTTGTTGCGATAACGACTCTCTTATGTTGTTATGTAGTAAAATACAAAGATTACAAAGTAAGCTACTGCAAATATGCTTGGAATCAACACTAAATCTCTACTAAGTGAACTAAACTTTCCAGATTCATATCAAAGGGCCAGAGTTTTACATGGACCAGCAGCTGGACATACAGAGAAGCCCCTCAGCATCAGCTTTCCTCTTTTCTTTTGTTGTTCGGGCGTGGGTTGTCAGGATGTATGTACTCTAGCTGTCATACACTGTGTAAGAGGAGGGCATGTATAGTAAAAGCAGCAGAAGCCAGTGCTGTGACCTGACGCTGGCCTCTGACCTACACCCAATGGGAGCGCGGCTCAGCGGTGGGACACTACGGCTGATAAGACAGCTCCTGCTGGGAGGGAAACGGGCGAGGCACGGCTCATCTTCTAATCCCCCACCAGGCCAGGCTTTACCAGGTTGGCACCCTGCCTACAATGCCTCACATTCCTGCACATCCCAACACTGCAGCAGGCCCTGCTGTACCAGAGGAAGAGCCCCTGCTGAGCCTCATACAAGCAATGAAACTTTAGTGAGGTAAATGTCTTACAAGTGAAAATGGCCATGTGAGCATGCAGATCATCTGTTCAGACTTTGCATGCGAGCTGATCATATGGTCATGTGTGCAAGCTACGCATGCAGTGGCATGTTTTAGAAAGCATGTCATTCACATAAGGCTTAACATGTTACCTTTGGGGCACAATGCCCAAAGCAAATACTGCAGATCTGTGAAGAGCTGGGAAAACAAGAGTGAGGCATTCAGGGGCTCCCTGAAAGCAATTATACTGGCATGCATGCACGCACACACAAAGCCTACGGTCAGTCAGTGGTGAACGGCTTGACTCCTCAGGCTCTGGTTCTACAAACACACCTTCTTCCTGTTTTCATAAGGAGAAAATGGGAGCAGCAGTGGGGAGGAAGAGGAGACACAAAGCAGAGTGAAGGTGAGACTGAAGCGTCATTATTCAACTGACAGTCAGAAACCTGTGAGGTGTCATCCTCAACTCTCACCTTAGGAACTTAATCCTAATTAATTATGACCTCATCACTTTGCTCATAAAACCTGAAAAACTAACACCAAAGCTTAATAAAGGCTTTTCTAAAACTAGCTAGTTCCTGGAAATACATATAAAACTAGAAAAGCACTCGGAGAGCGCAGACCTCCGCCAAGGCTGATCAGTGGCCCCCCCCGTGGGCCCCCCCACGCCAAGGAGGTTATGTTTTTGCCAGGGTTTGTTTGTTTGTCTGTCTGTCTGTCTGTCTGTCCGTTAGTGTGCAACATAACTCAAAAAGTTATGGACAGATTTTGATGAAATTTTCTGGTCTGCGCCCCCCCCCCGTGGGCTCCCCCCCCCAATCACCACCAAAATTTAATAATTTCTTCCTTATCCCATTTCCAACAAACCCTGAAAATTTCATCCAAATCTGTCCATAACTTTTTGAGTTATGTTGCACACTAACGGACAGACAAACAGACAGACAGACAGACAAACAAACAAACAAACAAACCCTGGCAAAAACATAACCTCCTTGGTGGAGGTAACAAGTAAACTAAATTGAAATAAAAAACAAACAAACTGAAAGACAAAATCTAAATAAAAATGAATGAAAAATTTAAACCTATTCTTCTAGCGAAAGTGCTCACCAACAAAGCTGGGGACAGTTTTAGATTGTATAAAAAGATTCAATACTGATAATAAACTATAACGTGGTTGATCCATGTAAACTAACAGTATGTGTTACATTAACATGTGAAATGTGTGAATCATGACCAAACATGTAAAATAATGTCATGATCCCAGTGCAGTCAAGGCAGAGGTTGAATGGTTTGAATACATGGTTCCCCGCATTAAAAGAATCAGAAACCACCAGTTTTTACCCACAGACATGGCGCCTACAGACACAAAACATGAACTAAAACATCATGTTTTTCTTGAAAAGCAGGCAATTACTGCTTAGATAATTGCATCAATATGGAAATGTCTGCATACAGTACATGTATGAGACAGGATACACTGTATGGTTTTATATGTCCCACAGTGTGGGTAGGGAAGGGTGGGACGCCTTTCACACGAGACACTGAGTCTGTGCTGCCAGTGTTTAGAGTAAAACTCTCTGTCTTTGCCAAGATTATTAGCTCTCCACACCAAAAACACTGGATTAGTCATGGTGTGAATCAGAAGTGCTGTATATTGGCTTCCTGAGCCTTTAGGGAAGTCACTCCTGTTTTCTCAGTTGCATATTCTAAGTCTTCCCTCTCAGTCTTCTTCTTTCATCATCCTTTCTCCAGGAAGCTACTGTAAAATAAAAACATGAAGTAAAGCTCCAAACACAGAAGTAATCACTATCAGAACAGGGCTGATGAGTGGACAGGCTGTTTCTGTCATCAGCACCCCTAGGTCTTTAGAGCAGTGCTGATGAGATAATCTAAAACCAGTCAGAATTACAGCCACATATCTGAAATTACACCCAACAGACACAGTTATCGTCCTATGATGCAACATATGGAGGCATCATGTACACAGTTCTTATCAGGGAACAACATTATCGGTGGAAATGGAAAAAAAAAAAAAGGTATAATAAGCTGTAGTGGTTTCATAGTTTTCAGTTTAGCTTGTGTTTTATTTTGGTTTTATAATAAGAATAACTTAGTTTTAACGTTCGAGAAGTAGTTTTAGTTTGAGGAATTAACTTTTTAAAAAAAAAAAAAAAGACAGGATGAAATAATTGATGGGATCATAAATGATTCATTAAAACTCTGGTTTGATGTTCCTGAAAACAGTTGCTGTTACTTTTATTACAGTCATCACTCATAGTTTCAGTTTTCTGTCTTACTTTTCATTAACTGTGATTAACGTTAGGTTAGTGTGATCTTCATAAATGGTTCTAGATAATTCATTTTTGTGCAGGGCGGACAGTAGGAGCAACAGTCAGATTTTCTTTCTCTTCCCCACTCAACTATGTGCAACCTGTGACATTTTCACCTCCGCTTAGAGCTGAGGAGGGCCTCCTGGTCAGACAGTTTCTCCCATGACATCACAGTGATATCTGAAGCAAACAGGTCAGAGGAGGAGAGAGGTGGAGTCGCAGCTGGACCACTTCCACAGCACCATCTGGACCCAGGCTTCATTTCGCGGCACTAACACACATGTGCTACAGCTTCCCTCAGATCCACCCAACCAACACTGGATTATTCATACTTGAATAAGCTACTGTATTTTACACATTAAGACTTTTATATGACTGTGGAACAAGAGGTAACTGATGGGTTTTCGCTAGGTAGGTCAGAGTTCATGTTGATGTAACTCTGTGTGGGATTTCCAATAGTTAAAACATACTTAACTGTTGCCAATTTAGTAAATCCCCTCAAGTATCAGATAACACAGACAGCTAAATAATGCTTTTTTTCTTCATGCAATGAATCTTTTGTTGATGTATGTGGGCAAGAAGGAACTCACATTATTGCTAGTAACCTCAGTTAATACATGCTTTACCAGAAGAGCATTCAGAGAGCTCAGACCTCCGCCAAGGCCGATATAGTCCATGTTTCTTCTTGTATCTCAATATGATTAAACTACAAACCAGAAATTATGACCAATGTTGTCCTCTTTTTTTGTCAGTTGGAGCCTCGTTTAAATGAAAATGATAGTAATATTAGGTCTAATTTGTCCATTAGTTCCACTTTATTTTTACCTCCATCATGGATGTAATGTGATCATTCTGCCTGTTTGTCCGTCCATTCATCAGTTGGATTACAAAACTTCTACTCTGATTTTTATGAAGCTTGCCAGGATGGTAGGATATGGGTCAAAGATGATCCATGAAATATATAATACACTGTCACTATCCCCACAGCGAAATTCATTCTCTATAGAGGTTATATGTAGCACTGATATTCCAAACTATCAAAAGACCAAGATGCTCCAAACCCACTAACCAGACTGTATCACCCACTGAGTTAAATGTGAGACTCATTGTTTACATACATACAAACCCAAAAGTTGATCAAAATAACTGTTGCTGTCGAATACTCTTTAACCCTCTGGTATCCCGTCCAGTAAGGCCCTTACTAAGCACCAAGTATGCCTTTTTGGCACACTTGTGGAATAATGTCAAAAAACATTTCATACAGTTCGTTTTTAATTCTTTTACTCTTATTTCTATTTCATCAACTTGAGCTGTAAATAAAAATGCCAAATACTCAATAATTGTCACATTTTTTAACCCTTTAAATGCCGTGTTTGTAATGTAAACAAACCATTTTTTTGGATGCAAAAAACAAAAAAATAAATTTTTTTCAACATACTACATAAAAAGTGGATCACATATTATCTGATTTTTGCAGCCTGGCATATGTCAATGATTAACTCCAACACTGGTTAATTTGCATTATTATTTTTGGCGCTAGGTAAAATGTTAAAAAATACTAGCATCTGTCACCAAGTGTGCATAAAATGCACACCTATAAATCAAACTATTAAATATTATATACTGATTCATTTTTCTGCTCTAATTTGATTTTATTTTTGTAAATCAAGGTCAGCCCTAATCATACATATCAAATGTAGGAAATAGTGCGTTTTAGGCACACTTGGGAGACAGATGCTAGTCTTGTAATTTTCTTTTGTTTACAATGTGCACATTTTAGTTGGTGGCCAGAATTTTAAAGATCATGCAAAAATGAACAACTTTTGAATTCTAACCTTATTTAAATTGTGAAAAATAATATGAAGTTTTTTGAAATGAAGTGCAAAGTGTGCCTAAAAGGCACACCCGGATACCAGAGGGTTAATTACTGCATCAGCTGATAGTTTAAATTTTAGCTCTGTTAGCTTAGCTCTGTTTTTAGACGGAAAACAGCCATGGTAAAACCACAAATCACCTTCCGTTTTCTGTACTAGGTGTGTTGTCAATAGCTGCACTGAAGATCTGTTTGGAATCATCCATGCAAGATCATAACTGTCACTGTTTAGTCTGAACCATGGATCAACAAACAGTAAACTTAACAAAGGTGACAACATCATACAATAACTTTATACCTTCAAAAGAAGATAATAAAACTCACCCATGTAGAAGAAAAAAAAAACAACAGTGTGGAAAAGCACCCCTGTTTTTACACAGTTCAGTTACAATGGAACAATATACACTATATTGCCAAAAGTATTTGCTCACCTGCCTTGACTCGCATATGAATTTCAGTGCCATCCCATTCCTGGTCTATGGGGTTCAATATGAGGTTGGTCCACCCTTTGCAGCTATAACAGCTTCAGCTCTTCTGGGAAGGCTGTCCACAAGGTTTAGGAGTGTGTTCATGGGAATTTTTGACCATTCTTCCAGAAGCACATTTGTGAGGTCACACACTGATGTTAGACAGAAGGCCTGGCTCTCAGTCTCCGCTCTAATTCATCCCAAAGGTGTTCTATGGAGTTGAGGTCAGGACTCTGTGCAGGCCAGTCCAGTTCATCCACACCAGACTCTATCATCCATGTCTTTATGGACCTTGCTTTTTGCACTGGTGCACAGTCATGTCGGAAGAGGAAGGGGCCAGCTCCAAACTGTTCCCACAAAGTTGGGAGCATGGAATTGTCCAAAATGTCTTGGTATGCTGAAGCATTCCCAGTTCCTTTCACTGGAACTAAGGGGCCAAGCCCAGCTCCTGAAAAACAACCCCACACCATAATCCCCCCTCCACCAAACTTTACACTTGGCACAATGCGCGATTGGTCACTCCAGAGAAGGCGCCTCCACTGCTCTAGAGTCCAGTGGCGGCGTGCTTTACACCACTGCATCCAGTGCTTTGCATTGCACTTGGTGATGTATGGCTTGGATGCTGACACAAGGACACTGAGAACCCAAACGCAGCACCACAGGATCAAGTCTTTTAACTGGTTTATTTACAAGCAAACACGATTCAGACAAAGGGGAGACGATGGGATGGTCAGGGAAGGCAGGGGTCGAGAACCAGGAAATCCAGACGAATCCAGTGGGGGCATGCAGAGCCGTGGTCGGTGGTCAGAAGGAGGTTCGGTATCCGGGGCAGAGACGAATAGGTTTGGTCAAACGAAGGTGGGTGGGTACCGAGGGCAGAAGACAGGCAGGCGTAGTCGGATGAGTGGGGTTCAGGGATTCCGGACAGACGGGTCAGGTCGGGGTAAACAGGTTCAGGATCGGAGATGCAAACGGGAATGCTGGATAGTAACACAAGGTTGACAACGTGGCGACATACACATGCAGAAGGAGAGGTTAAATAGGCCCAGGCCTAATGACGGCAGCTGGGGACAACAGGTGAATGGAGTTGAGTAATTAGAGGAAAGATCAGAGAGGTGAGGAGATGTGATAGAGAGAGAGAGAGAGAGAGAGAGAGAGAGAGAGAGAGAGCAAAGCAGGTAGAGATGTGACAGATGCAGCTCCTCGGCCATGGAAACCCATTCCATGAAGCTCTCTGTGCACTGTTCTTGAGCTAATCTGAAGGCCACATGAAGTTTGGAGGTCTGTAGCGACTGACTGCAGAAAGTCGACGACCTCTTCGCACTATGCGCCTCAGCATCCGCTGACCCCGCTCCGTCAGTTTACGTGGCCTACTACTTCGTGGCTGAGTTGCTGTCGTTCCCAAACACTTCCACTTTCTTATAATACAGCTGACAGTTGACTGTGGAATATTTAGGAGCGAGGAAATTTCACGACTGGATTTGTTGCACAGGTGGCATCCTATCACAGTTCCACGCTGGAATTCACTGAGCTCCTGAGAGCGACCTGTTCTTTCACAAATGTTTGTAAAAGCAGTCTGCATGCCTAGGTGCTGGATTTTATACACCTGTGGCCATGGAAGTGATTGGAACACCTGATTCTGATTATTTGGATGGGTGAGCCAATACTTTTGGCAGTATAGTGTATTAAACTTCAGTTTGTACGAATAACCTAAAGTAACAGTCGGTTGTATAACAATGTGACTATTACTGTGATTATCGTAAACATTTTCTTTATCAACTAACAAATATTGATAATAAAATCTGAAATGAAAATGACATTTTTTGTGAGATCAGTGACAGCTTGAGGTGTTGTGTCAGACAGGGCTGATTTACAGCAGCTCTCCAGTCTGTTGTGTAGCAGATCACATATGCCCTTGTATGTCACTTTTTCTTTTCAAACTCAAAAAGTAGTCAAACTCACTAAGCACTGGGGCCCTTTTCTGAATACAGTCCAAAAACTGTAGCTATCAATGTGTAGTTTGACCAGCTCAAACACCGACTGGTGACTAAACAGGAAACTTTTAAGTATTATGGGAGCTACATTCAGCATTACTCAGTTTGATGACAATGACTGGGAAGGTTTTTAGTGGGGTTCCCTTTCTTTACCCTGGTCAAAGTTCCTGTTATACCCAGATTATATATGATGTATACATATATGGATGAAAAGATTTAGATTTGGCCAAAAAAAGTTGTAAACATTTGGAGAAAGTTAGATATTCACAGTGGTACATGTGAGTGAAGTTTACTTTAGCTGCAGCTGTTTGGATTTTCTTTCTGTAGTTTCAGCTTTAACTAAGACTGTTCTTACTATGTTAACAGTTAAACTAACTAGTGGCACAAGCTGACAAATAGGAGGAAAACATGAGCGATAATTTGTGGTTTTAATAACACTGTGGAATAAGAAGAAAACTGGACTTTTGCTTTTGGCAGAGCTCTGTGCAATCTGTGTGACCTTCTAATTTCTTTTATTTTATTGTAAATTGCTACCATTCTTAGTTCAGAGTTAGCCTGGAGCTCTCCAATGTTGACGAAAGAGAAAACAATTCCATCCTCCGCCCCTTTTTATGGATCTGCTCCAATACTTCAGAGATTCGTCCTTGACCCTTCAAAAATAGTTTCATGAAAATAACTGCGGCATTTTTTTACGTAATCCTGCTGACAGACAGACGGACACTGGGGCAAATATGAGTGATCACATAATGTCCTTGGCAGAACAAAAAAATAGCTCCACTACTAACAGTGTGTTTTCAGTGCTGGCTCAATCCCATCAATGTCATTATGTTCAGGAAATAATGGTCTTTATCTAATCTCAAAGGACCTTTGCTATTAGCCTTCTTTCTTTCTCCTGGGTGGTGAATTTTCCTCTAAGATATAATTATTCGCAGCAGACCAGAGCTATAGCAGGGCCTGGAAGATGTCTGTCACCTGTTGTTCACACAAGCAAACATCTATACCAGGCATGGTGCTCCCCCTGCCCTTCCTGTGCTTACGTCTTTGATCAATATTTATGTGGTCACCCGTCAGCCATCAATATGTGCACCAGAGAGGGGCCCATTGTCATCTAATTACAGGCCTACTTCTCTCTGTGCTGGAGCCAGTGCTTGTGTGATTGTGATTAAAAGTCAGCTGGGGCATGCTTCGGTTTCTACTTATTCTTTCAACTGGAACCAACAGCTTGAAAACACAGCACAGGCAAACAAAGCTTTGTTCAACACACTGGAGTCGTGGCAGCGTTGATATTTTAAATGCTATTGGTGTTGACGTTTCTCTTAGATGGCAGTTCACAGACAGTAGAAGTAACGTGATTGGGCATATAATTTGTGATGAAATTGATAGCACCTGCGACATCTGGAGAGGCTGGAGCTGGATCACACATGAGCGAGAAGAGTAGAACATCAGGACAGTGGACAACAGCATCATGACCACTGTAGGGAAATAGAGCAATACTACTAAATACTTTGTCACCAGAATACAAACATAATCAAAATCAGTATATTATGTAAGAGGAACACTTTTTACACAGTTACATTTCAATATGGATCAATTCCATGTGTCACAATACAATGATTTGTATGTATATGACATGTTTTTGTTTTTTTTGTCAAAAATTCTTAAGGTCACCTCTGGTTTCTTCAGTGTACTGCAACAAGGTGCAACACCAACAAACCATTAACTTAGAAATACATTCAGATATTGACAAAAAAGATGTCCAGCGATGACAATCCTCCAAATTGAAACAATAACTGCATTATTTCCTCTAATGTATAAACATAACATGCTGCACACTTTTAATACCCCTCGGCCAAATATAGTGTAAGATTCTATTGAAAGTTACTGCCCTATCATTTAGATTACATTGTCTTTGTGTAAAACTTATTACGTACATATTTATATTTGAAAGTACTCAGATATTATAACTGCACAAGGCCATTTGACCTTGAAAAAGTAGGTCAAGGTCACCTATTTTCAATAGGCTTCTGCTCCATGCCAAGATGCATCCACAGTAAAAATTTGGTGAAGATATCTCTATACATTCCTCAGATAATGCGATCATGTTGTTGAATGGACAGACAGACGGACAGACAACAAAAGGAGAGGTAAAATGCATCACTAATTTCTCATATGCACCTGATTTAACTCAAAATACAAAAGCATAGCCTATTAGCACCGTATGATACAAGAGGATAGAGTTTCAATCGTCAATCAACTTACATTTCCACTTCAGCTGTAAATTTATGTTATAATTTAAGTTTTTTTTCAGCTATTTCATGTTGTACAAAGACAAAATTGTAAAACTGCCAGGTGTCATTTTGCTCTAAGAGGAATAGTTATGAGGAAACTACAGGACTAAACTAAATAGTTTAGTTCATTTCTCCCAGCAGACCAGCAGGTTCTGTACCATGTGACCTGGTGTTTTATAAATGCACCTATTACATTTAGCATAAGTGGTAGAACACCTCTGTTTTAGGCCTGTGGACAACCAGCACACACCTTTCCTTCTGGTCGAGCTGGTGGCAGCAGTGGCAGAGTCTGTGGTTTCTGCGAGGGCATCAACAGGGGTCTGGAACTCCACCACCATGGCAAGAGCAGCTGCTGTATGCGGGGGGTTCTTTCGCCAGGGTCATCATGGATTTCTGCCATTGCCACTGCTGCCACCAGCACAAGAGGAGTGCTGGTTATGCACAGGCCTGAAAAAGAGGTTTTCTACCACCTGCACCAAATGCAGCAGGTGCATTTGTAGAGAACACCAGGTCACATCGTACAGGACCTGCTGGTCTGTGGATGGAAATGAATTAAACTAAACTAAACTAAACTAAATACATACAGACACACACACGCACTCACACTCACACACTCTCAATCCATTTATCTGTTTCTCTCAAACACACACATACAGTACATCACATTTTCAAAGCCTCGATATTTTTCTGTTTCAAATTTGTCCATATTTTATATGTTCTGTTGTGTCTCTTTTGTTGTTGAAGCTTTCAAAGGTTTACAATCTGCACAATAAATGTTCAGACTGATGAATCAGCTGTTGATTCAAAAATTATTTTGCACACACTCACACAAACAAACAAATCACTCTTGGGGCCCCTGGTAGTCATATGGCTCCATAATATGACTCTTTAAAGTGGTTGCATCTGGTGGAATACAGTGAAAATATCAAATATCACTACGTATCTTCAAAATGAAATGTTGACATTAGAGAATACATGGTTATATATTGTAATGGCAGTGAGATTTAAAAATCTGATTTTCATGGAAGTCAATAAGATATTTTTGGCCACAAAGGTATCCAGAGGGAGCATCTGACACGACATAAAAAACACTAATAAAATCAAATCAGTTTCTTTGGCTAATCTTTGACATATCCAAAACTCTAATCACCACCAATACCCTATCCCCATACTATTTATTATGTGGAAAATAATTAATATTTGTGTATTTTTTAATAATTAATTAATTTAAATGATTAAACTGACATTTAAAGGGTTAAAATCCTGAAAAGGATTGAATGTTTGGTAGTTTTGAGTAAGTTTGAAATTGGTTACAAGATTAATGAAAAAAAAAGCCCCCCCCCAAAAAAATAAAAAACACATTGAGGTATGATGATTTAATAGCAGTTACATGCATAGATTTTTGGCACAAATTTTCCAGAGGGTAGTAAATTTAGAAGGGGGCAAGGGTTAAGAGCACGTATTCTGTAATTTATGGTTAATATACACGTTTAGATGACCCCGCCCAACACTGATCATGAGAGACAATGACAGGCAAAGTCATTGAGGTCATGTGTTATAAACTACGACTATTGTTTGTCGCAAATGATTATTAGAGCGTTGGTGTGTATGTGTGGTGTATATACTATGTCTGTGCTTGCATTTCAGTGTGTTTGTACAGTTTGTACCTTAACCTCGCTCCCTTCCTGTGATCGCTGGATTGCTTTATTTGATTTGCAAACATTTTGCAAATCCGTTCAAGATGGCCACCAAGCCTTTTGCCTGCATAAAGTCTGCAGTAAACCCATAGTGGTGGAAGGAGGATAGCTTTTCCTGAGGGAACACTCACAGGAAACACCTTCTCCTTTATTATCTTTCCTGCTGTTATCGCTGGCAGCGTCGACTCTCTGTTCTAATCTCTATGGATGGCGTAGCCTGCACGCCATCCTGACATAACTCCTCTTTCTCAGGGCCCCACTCCCTCAAGCATCTTTCTAACAAGATCATTATACTCATATTACTTTGCTATGTATTAAAATGCACAGGTGATAAGTGAAAGACATGTGACATGTTAAAAGTGTATACATTTAACCTGTTCAGCTGAAGCTTCATAAAAGCAGTTCACTGTATCTACTTATTGTCAGTGCTCTTATAATTGGAGTTAAACAGGAAAGGTCAACCTCAATAAAGCATCTGCTCATGTGTTTCTCAGTGATTAAGAATTAGTGCTTTCCTCTCATCTGCAGCAATCATGTTCTTACATCTATCACGATCTAAGGCCTGACGGGGCCTGGAGCAGATGTTAGTCTGAGGTTAAAGTTTTGGTGACAACAGTACACACATGCAATCATGGCTGCAGATGGACCACAGCAAGATTTATGATATGGCATAATGACTTCATATTAATGTATGAACCAAACCTTAGCTAAAGCTCAAAGTCCAGATGTGCTGTTGTAATATGTTACAAGACTCCTGTTACATCCAAGATGTTTAGTCCAGTAAAGAGGCTGTTTATTTTCATTCAAGTAAAGTTCAAACTAAAGTCATTGGTAAATTAAAGTTCAGGCAGTTAAAGCATTATAAGCTTCTCTTCTTACTTTGTTAGTCATCAATACTGCATCAATATTAACCCTTTCATGCACAAATTATGAGAACCTTAGTCAAGATTTTTTTCTTCAGTGTTTAGCCATGAAAAACACAATGCGATCAAGTTTTTTTTTTCTATGGAGTTACAAAAATATCCATGCATTTAATTTTTGAAGTAAAGAAACATGTTTAAAACCCAATATCAGAGAGGGATATGAAAACAATGAAATAAAAAAAATTTTAATGCTGCTAATCTGATGTCTTCTCACATTTTAACATATTCTAATGCTAGTAATGACTCACTTCATGGAGATAATATGCAAAAAAAAAAAACCTTCTTGTCTAACAAATAAAAATTGATTTAGACTCAATCATGTTACTGCAGATCAGGTTTATCAAGAACAGCAAAGTTACAGTAATGACCTGAATTACAGTGTATGGGATGGTGCATAAGCGTCCACTGTGTTGGCTGATATGGAACTAAAACAACAAAACCCATTAATATATAAGAGAACAGCTGGAGAAGAACTGTCCACTGGAGTGGACAGTGCATGAAAGGGTTAAATGTTATTTTCTTTTTGCATCGTATTTTTGTGCATTTAATGGAATAACTTATATTTGTGAACACTTATGTAGAGAATTTTAAACAACATTTTAAAGAGATGTGTAAAACAATTAAGGCTAATCTGAATTGTTGCAGGATGATAAGAATTTGCTTGGCAGACATTTTACTGTGTTTTGTTATATCTAAATTAAATTCTTTTCTCATATGTCATAATGATTCTTAAGCCAGCGAGTCAAGATGCAGAGCCATTGAGTTTCTGTACAACTGGCTTTTAAAGATTTGGACAAAAAGCAAGCAAGTAAAACATCATCACTGCCTCATTTTAAACAAATATAACATAATCAGTTTTAGCATTTTCTACATTTGAACTTTATAAAGCTAGTATTTAAATGTTTAAATGGACTTGCTCCTCAGTGTCTCTGTTAGTATATACAGTAAATAAACTGCAG
This sequence comes from Sphaeramia orbicularis, assembly GCF_902148855.1. Taxonomy (NCBI): domain Eukaryota; kingdom Metazoa; phylum Chordata; class Actinopteri; order Kurtiformes; family Apogonidae; genus Sphaeramia; species Sphaeramia orbicularis. The sequence goes on from NC_043965.1 coordinate 32,874,806, forward strand.
CAGATCCAGATCCAGATCCAAATATCTTCCCCTCAGACATGTGAAAGGACCAAAACTCTGCAACTCACTGCTCAATCATCTGAAATGTGCCACAAACTTCCCCACCTTAAAGAGAGCCAATAAATCCTGGTTTATTCAGCAACAAACCCCTCTAATATTAAATGTGATGTGTTTTAAATGTAAATTCTTGGTATCTTGCCATGATCAGTTTTAATGAGCATTACTGAATTTCAAACAGTACTAAGGCCATACTTCATATTTTACTTTTTGATTATGTAAAAGCCCAAGTGCCGCAAATATGCATACACTACAAACACTATTACATTATGGTCTGTGTATGTGTATCTGTCCCTATCAAATAAACATTAATAAGCTGGTCACTTGTTGATTTCTAAGCAAATCTGAGCTGTAGTGTAGCTGCTCACTCAGGACTGTGCAAAGGATTTTTGCAGAAATTCCAACCTAATCCAACCCACAGAAATCAGCACAGAGGCTGATTTTGTGAATGTAGGCAACTAGGAAAATCAGCGACTATGCTCATATATTAAAAGTGCTATATATTACAATCCAAGTTCAGACAGACTTTGATAAAACAGCATTTTCCTACCATGCACCATGGTTGTGGAATAATCTTCACAAAACTGTAAAACTACATACATTCATTTCTGTTAATGATTGTAAAAGTATCATGGATAATGCAGTGAAGGCGGAATGTCACTGTTTTCCTTGATGCCATTATGGTTGAATAGATGTTATTGTGTTTTATCGTTCATTGTGTATCATGTGTTTGTTTTGTATTGTTTAAACTTTGTATGACTGCTACCTTGGCCAGGTCTCCCTTGCAAAAGAGATTTATAATCTCAATGGGGCTTCCTAGTTAAATAAAGGTAAAAAAAATAATAATAATAATAACATAGAGATAAAAATGTGATTAAAACATGTGCACTCCTTCATGTATGTTACATTTATTTATCAGTATCTATGGTCTTTTATGTGATATGATGTTATAGAATCATATTAACATGTTGAACAGCTACTGTATTCAGCAAATAGTGTGACAGAATGAATGCAGGTGTTTATACTCTTGCTCTATCTCAGTATTTACAGTTTTCTTGGCCCTATCCCTCTCTAATCACCATCTCAACTGACCTCTTTTGTGCTACATAAGGAAACTTGTGTTGCTTTTAGCTTAGGACATGCATATATTGAGGATTAGGAGCCTAAAGAGTTGGGAACTGTCCTGCAGCTGAACCCTCTCGTGATGCCTTTATGTTCATACCAAGGAAGTCGGCCCAACAGTATTAATCAACAATCAATCTATGTGAGCCCAAATCCAAAGTAATCAAACAATATTTTGCGATCAGATCCAGGCTGCAGGCTAAAACTGAAACCTGCAGCCAGCGATCTGTAACAGCACTGTTAACAAGTCCGACCGCTGAGCCCTGATCCTCCTCAATCATACCCCAGCTCGGAGATGAAGGGGCTTTGTCTGTGCAGCTCTGAAGACACAACACCCTCTGCACTGATACATGAGCTGCTGTTTCATCCACACAGCTCATAGTAAATAACAGAAAAGCCAAACTCAAGCTCTTTCCATGGGAAACAAACCTGCTTCGTGTTACTTAAGTGTGTATATCTAACCTACTCAAGTGAGGCTGTCCTCCTCACAGAACTGGACTCCAGGGCCAGTTCTTTTTAAAGGGGCCCCATCTATACATGTTGAACATCAGAATTTTTGGTTGAGTTTATGGTTCCCTCTCTGTAATGCTCAGGTTTCTCCTCATCTGGTCTACATAACACAGGAGCTGTCAGGGGGTATCCTTGGCTCCATCTCAGGGATCAGTACTGTCTGATTTAGGAGAAACCGAGGAGTGGAATACAGTTACAACACTCTACATCTAGCATCAATTAATCATTAAATCCATCATAAAGAAGGGAAAATAAAAACGGATTATCCTTAATTTGATAGGTGGTACCTTTTCATGGAGCACTGGCCACTCTGACCTCCGATCTTCTCAAACAATGTCAGGGTGGTGGAGAAAGACAAGCATTTCCTCTAAAAGACCAGCCCATAATCAGTATAATTAACCTGAGAAATCCATGCTATCACCTCAGGGCTACTATTACAGTGAAATATGTACACACACTTGGCCCTGTTTCCCTAATGTAGGCATTTCAGCAGCACAGCAGTGTCCTGGCACAGTTTCATAGTTTATCCAGCTAATAGCATCAGTCTGGAACAGTTTCCAGAGGCCATCCACGATCCAGAGATCCAGAAGGGTGATAAATCAGAATTTTAATTTCTTGCTTTTGTTTGCAATTGAAATAGAAAACAGTGGTGGGTCACTGGGTATGCATAAATCAATCAGCATGTTTCAGGTTGGATTTTCCATAGAGACAATCCTAATATACATATACGTGTTGTACACTAAAGAGATTTAGATGAAAGCATTTACACCATCAGAAAGCATTGTGTTTGTGTTAAACCTTGAGTGTCGAGAGAGACCATCAGTCCAGCAGAGCGCTGACAGTTGGAGTCATCAAAGACAGTTTACTGCTACCGCATCTCACAAAAACCCCAAACAATGGCAGGAAAGGGCTGCAAGTCTTCAGGAGATGAGCCACACACAAACATCTTCAAGCAGTATTCATTAGACTGGCGCTGATGCTGTGGGGGGGGTCCTTTCATTTCCTGTTTTTACCTCCCAGTGAAGTGATGACGATGGCCTGCGTGTGCCAACACCACTAATGACTCCAAACTTGTGAGCCGTTACTAACACAGTCATTCAATACTCTATTATGCCCAGAATGGAAGCGGTGTAGACCATGCATCCTTGGGTCTGCACATGTGTATTGGCAACAACACCTTCTCATCATTAGTGGTGACCAGAAATGATGCCAGTGACTGTGTGTCTCCAGCTTCAACACAATAGTTTATTAAGAGCCTCCTAACACAGAGGACATCCTCCCCATATGGCTCGGGGAGCCTGGCTCCAATACTAATCTGCTCCCACTGTTTATAAAATAAACAGGCCCCCAACACTAACCTACAGCCTGCCCAGTTTCCCCCCTCCTGTGCCCTCTGCATTGCATCTGGCTGACCTTTGACTTGGACTGTTTGAACTGTGCTTCCTGTCCAGTGCAGAGAATAAGACATACTGTTAAATTCTGCACAGTAGGCATTTTTCATTCAGCGGAAAAGGGGATTACCAACACATCCCCATACAGCTGGCACATATGGCAACATCCTACGCATGAGTACACAGAGGGTTAAAGCCAGAACTTTGATTATGAATGGAATGAAATAACAAAGGTGTTGTGGTTAATTAATACAAAGATGAAGAAAAACACAGCCACCACCAGTCTGTGACTATGATTTATCGGTTGGTAGCATTATTCAGTCTCTGTGGGCTGTGGGTGACAAACATGCTACAGTTTATCTTGTAATAATCCTCATTAAATGCTAACATGGAAAGACAGTATGCAACTCACATTCACACACTGGCTCACATCTGTTCCATCATAAAAAAAAATGGCACAATCAGTTATAGAATGACAGAACATTACGCTGCATTACACAGTTTAGCAACAAGAGTTCATCTTAATAAACTGACTTAATTAAAATGAACCAAAATAAAATTTGTTGAAAAGGTAAGTAACAGTAAATAATAAAAGGCAATAAAAATGATGAATACTGTTTTGATAGGACTATGCAAATGAATATTTCAGTAATAAAATGCTCCTTTAAGTGGTGTAAAATTACTTCTAATTACAAAATCTGCGCTAATGAAAGACAACAGCATTACCTTTTCAAAACAGAGGATATTTTCACAGAGACACCCCCCAACACACGCACACACGCACACGCACACACACGCACGCACGCACGCACACACACACACACACAGATTCATAAACGCCTGCCCCCCCTCTCTGGGAGTCTAGAGCCTGCTAGGCCGAGTGGTGGTGGAATGAGACGAGATAAGCCCATGGTCGGACTCCATCAACACATGAGGCTTGCCAAAGCGAGTAGAGTTACAGACAGGCACTCCTCTGGGGCTCAGTGGGAGTGGGATCGGACAGGGCTGCCCAGACACTGGGAGGCTGCTAATCTGCCCCCAGCCAGCCTGCTGATGCCCACCATCTGTGTCTGTAACTTATCACCCGCCGGCCAGGAGCCTCTGCAGGCTTTGCACAAGTAAACAAACACCTAGAGAGAGCCATTTAACGGCTAATTCTCTACCTGGCTTGGTTAATTACCGATTATCTGTCCCACCCAAAAAGCAGTGGATAGGAGCCTAAGCAAAGAAGGTATAGGCTCCTAAGAAGACCAGATAATAGGAACCTAGCTCTACTTCGTTGTCCCCTTCATACCAATCTCCTGCCTGTTTGCTTTGTGTTTTCAGGTGTTTCATTTGGCTTTGCACCATCCTACAGCCAATCTCATCAGGGTCACTGTTTTTTTTTTATGTCCAACCCAGTGCTCATGTCTTTTTATTTCACTTTCTATTCTACATAATTTGACTTTAACATTTTTTTTCTGGAATCATATTATCCCGGAAAATTCTGCATTATTTTGGAAATGGGAATCATGTAAGGTGAGGACTTTGTTATCAGACAGTATTAGTCTCCACCACCCCAAACATATTGGTGTTTATGCTCACAAACTTACTTTCCCATGTAGATTGTACTTAACTTGTACTTATTCTAGTTTATGTGCCTTGCGCTGTTTTGCTGTTACTGTTTTCCACTTCTTCAATGTTGACTTTTTCCATCTGTTATTAGTTATGTGCTACTACTGTTCACTGATGTAACTTTTATTTTCTTCTTCATGTTATGGACAATGCCTTGTGCTACTGCTTAAACTTTTGTTGACATACTCTGCATGTTTTGGGTTTTTTTCTCTGACCTGACATGGAATAGATATAGTATCATCTGCAAAGTCTTCCAACAATAGATTTCAGTGACTATTCTTATTCATATGACAAAAAGCCAGCTGTGAAAGCAGGCTCCACTGCTTCAGATTGATTCATCATCCTCATTATGAAGGGACTAGTCAGAACAAAGGTACATGAAAAACCAATTGTGACAGGTTTAAATACCCTAAAGCAGGGAGAGAAGACAGAGTCAAGTCAAGAGAGTTCAGGAGTGTCGGGAAAAATGTGTCGGGTGCGTATGGTTCGTTTACTTGACAAGACCTCACAACCATAATTGCGCATGCCTCTAGCACTTCAGAGCCATGGGATGCAGAAGGTTAAGAGGTCAGAGGGATGGGAGCAGGGGGACAACTGGAGATTAAATGAAATGCCTTAAAGTCCTCAAGCAGTGTGACGGGCCACGCAGGTGTGCAGCACTTACCCCTACATAACCCCCACACACCCATCCGTTAGAGCTGAAATATCCTTTGGGTGTAGCATCGGGCAGGTGATTAGCAGACACAATTACTCTGCCTCACTTAGCATTTTACCATTCACCCACGTGTTTGGATCTCACTTGAAAGCCTTGTTGCTTCACGTGATTTCAACGCCCAGATTGGCAGACTGAGTTGTACTAAATAGCTGCACTTTTTCACATTTTTAACATCTGCTAATGCAGGGTGGTGAGTCCACTGGGAGTAGCTGGAATGAGAACAGTGATGACATTTAAAGTACTTTGCTAAATGCACCCATGAGAATTTTGGGTTGTTATTCCACGTTAAATTTACCAGTAAGTATTAACCTTATATACAGCCATTTGTACACCATAAATGGAAGAAAAATTATACAAAGGAAACTACATGTAGGTGCCAAAACTACATCTCTAAGGTATTTGCATAAGACACGACTGAAAAGCTGAGCCTGCAGGCACTTCTCCAGACTGAAAACATTAACAGAAACAGCATTAGAAACTTACTTTAACAGTAGTCTCAGTTTATGATGGACAGAAATAGTTCACAGCAGCCAGTGGATAGAAAATATTTACAGAGCTGGAAAAAGAGCTGTCAACCTTTTATCCGAGAAGAAATCTGAAGCAACAGACTGCAGGCTGTGATTAGTATACAGACTAAAATACTAAAGATATAAATGGCAGGTATAAATATTTTTTGTCTGAACATGATGGGAGTACAGTCATTTGTAAAGCTAAGTGAGGATAATAAAGGAGAGGGCTTTTCCCTTGGCAGATGGGCATGAGGTCCAGACTGGAAGAACAACAGAGAGGTGATTCAATTATCCACCATGGCCTCTGCACAAGGATCCCCCTTCTTAAATCCTTTTCCACAAAGACTAATGTTTTCCGTTGGTGCAATAAATTACTTTTTATTCCCACTGCTGTGGGGAGTTCACCTGTGCAGACTATCACAATGCCTGCCCTCATATTTGTTACTACGGCCTTTTAATTTGACCTGAGCCAACCTGTCATGCTCCATCAAACGTGGGAATCGGATACCTCAGGAACACAGGCGCCTTTGCTTTGCGTTATGCCATCCCCCCCTGCGCTTTAACACATTGAGCCTGGGAGCAGAGAGAAAGTCACCCGCATCACATGAATCAACCACTGTGACAGGGGTCCGTTAGGTCTGGGATCACACAGAGGATCACAAGTCTCTCTTTTTACTGCTGCCTCTCCCATCTCTATGAGCTGGGGATAAGAGCGGCGGGGATGGCCCTCTAAAGGCATATATTTCCGTTGATGAAGAGATAAATCAGATCATTTCTGGAGTAAGGAAGAGAGCACAGAGAGAGCCTTCTTGGTCGTCCCCCTTTGAGATGTAAATGGACGGTGGCACTGAAAGAGGGCCAGGTGTCCAATGCAAAGAGGGAAAGCGTGACGGTGCATGCATTCCTCAGGGACCTAGACCATTAACTGTTGCTGTGCCTCATGTGGGCAAACATCAACAGATACCATAATGGTCCATAATGGCCTTGGGGGAATAGCACCGTACAGGAATGATTAATAGTTGCTATTGACAGGTACTTTCAGACAAGAGGCTTATAATACTATTCAGGCCACACAGAACTCCCAAGACTGATATTTCCTAATTGAATAGCATCTTGAATGAAAATCCCAAATTAAGTGTAAATCCTTGCTTCTGTCTGAATCACTGATCTGAGCTAGAGGTCAACAGCTGCAGGCCATGCCTTCCTCGATGATTAGACAGGAGTTAGCAGGCTTACAGAGGCCATCAAGGTAGTAATTTGCAGTTAACTCTTTAAACTCCAAGGCAAAGGTTCAAATATCCAACACCTCAAGGTGACAAAAAAGGCATTTGACAGTTAAAACCGTAAACTACCAAAAGAATAGTAACCTGTCATTATTCTAAACGAGGACTGACACCAGGAATGACCTCTTGTGGGAAGTCGTCCAAGCTGTAAAAGAAAGCTTTAAAGGTCAAATACTTGTGTCATGAATGTATACAGTGTACTCCTATACTGGCTGCCCAATCTCTTTTTTATTTCCAGGATGCACAGACAGACAGACACCAGACCATGGACTCCCTTTTTGATAAGATTTTGTACCATGAAGACGCTCTTGGGAAAGATAAGGAAGTCATCCATCAGCATAAAAAATATAAGCACTCGAGTGTTGACATTATCATCACACTGACTTAAAACTGTACAAATGGAGTCACTCAAACTAAATATCATTTTCAACCGGGTTTAGAAAGTCATAGTAATTGCAGGATGAGCTTTTTATTCCAGTTGTCTTTAAACAATGACTCTGGTGCTCCATCTGCTGGTGAAAAATAGATATTGCAAGCAAAAATGGTTTCTCTTCCCTTGTCTGCACACTTTAACACCGTTCACTTTAAGGTACTTGAAACTAAATAGATATATAAAAAAAAAGACATGTTTCAGGCTGGAGTTAAACAAAAATTTTATTTGTAGAATTTAGACTCATGATGATGCAGTTGTATCATATCCCTAGTGTAATGGTAAAATAATACCAATCTGTTTCCATTTTCAGTGGCAAAGGTTACCCCCCCATTACAGAGGAGTGAACATCTTTTTATTCTAGTGTTAGAATTTCTGATCCAAAATACACCGACCTCAGGTTTGTTTGTTTGTTTTTTGTTTTTTTTACAAACATCTCCTCTGTATTTTATCCAACTGCTCAAACATATAGCGTCATACATTGAAAAATAGATTTCATTACAAAACAAATTGTTATTTTACATGTCATATCTACACAACAAGCATTAAATTAAAATATAAAATCAGCGAAATGTGAGGTTTGTAATACAAGCAACTAAAAAACTAGAGCATACAGACAAGTGATGGTTTTGAGAATGTGTTATCTTTTAACCCTGGTGGCTTTTAGAAACTGACATACACATGCATTCTGCAAAAACGCTCTTTTATATCAACTACACCAGGCAAACATGTCATACATATGCGGTCATGCATGTCAAATCTCCCATTACCAGTTTCATTACTGTGAAAATTAGAAAACAAAAAAGAAAAAGATTGTCTGCCTAAAAAAATGCATCTCTGTATTTAAGAAATGAACCTGGTTTCAAGAGAAATGCCACAAATATACGTCTCCCCTTTCCAAAAAAAAAAACAAAAACGTAATCTCTCTCTTAATAACAAAACAGTCTGGTCACAGGTAGCGGTCATAGGTTATCTTAGTAAAACATAATCTGGATTTGCTTTGGAAATTCTAGCAAAATATAAAAACAGACCCAACATCAAGATATTTTTGCTCTGACTGGATATTTAAGCACAGCCAAGACAAAGGGTCAACACCACTGGGTGATCTCCAGCCACTCATTGGCCAAATTCTTACAAGAAAACTATGCAAAAACACACACATTATACAAATTTGCATTTGGCAAAAGACAGCTTTCAGACTGATTAGCTTTTAAGAAGGCAGGAATGTGTCATACACTGAGGAATGTCCAGTGCTCTCCCCTCTATTGCCAAAGTAAAATGAATTAATGCAGCTATTAAGTGGCTGGACGTGCCTGGCACAGTGAGTCTTTGAGTAAAACCACATCAATTCAGGGTCGGACAAAGCAAATATTTATGCTCTGGTGTGGCATCTGCAAACACAAGAAATGTCATGGTGAAATGATTCAATAAATAAACATTGTACAAAAAGATGACATGGACATGCCATCTCTTAAATTGTTAAGTTTGCAGACTAATCTGATCCAAATGTGTGATATTACAGAAAATGACAAGCCTTTGCACTCAAGGGGAAAAAAAACCTAAGAGCCATCCTGAAATGTAACCTCCCAAACTAACATCCTTGAAGAATCCCAACTCTGATGTCAGCTTTAGTAAAAAGAAACATAACTTGCAAGGCTGCCCCCTAGTGAATGAAACCCCTCATGAAAGACATGGTTTTACTTAAGTTGTAACAACACATAAAAAACAGGAGGTTACATTAGTTTTGCATACACTATAATAGTGTTCAGCTGAGTGGATTAGGAAAAAAATGCATACAATATCCCAACTTTACATCAAACTGGTCTGTGGAAATGACTTTACTCCCAAATACTCAGTAACGAGCCTCCTTTGCGAAAAGATTACAACTCATGTATGGTTTAAATAAGAGCATCAAGCATTAAGAGGTGGTAACATCAGCACCATGTGGAAAAAGTGGCGTAAGCGTCAAATAAGTTGTACACTCAGCTACGATGCTTTAGTGTATACCAACAATAACATAGGCAGAATGGTGTCTACACTGAATAACTAAATACAAAATAGTCCAATACTCATTCAAGGAAGACGAATGATGGTGGTCACTCAGACCTGCTGGATGTTGGCTGGTGTGTTTTCCACATAGAGGCACGTTTTAACTGCTGTGGAGCTACAGGTATGTATCCTGCTCTGTGCTGCTAAGGCTTTGCGTGGATCGCTTACGTGGAGATTCTTTGGCAGGAGGAAGGTCGTCTGGAGGAGGTGCAAGCTGCTGCTGCTGGTGGTGAGGTGGGAGTGTTTCAGTCTGTGGCACCGTCTCTGGCATCAGGCTGCTGGTTGGGGGTGGGGCGGGTGGCTCTGAGGGTGGTGGAGGTACAGGGTCACCGGGAAGTGGGTAAGGATTGGGGATCTCATCAATGGGCTGGGATTTCTTCATGCTCTTCTTCTTCTTGCTTTTCTTCTCCTCCTTGCCTTTCTTCAGCTGGGGAGTGGGCTGAGGCACCTCAAGTACAATTGTGGGGTTCTGCTGGAGGTCCTGGCGTCTAGGGGGGTCAGACAGCATGATGATTCGGGCGCCATGCATCCTCGGTGGTGATTTGAAGTTCAGCTCTCCATGTTTCTTCTTCCAACGCTTAAGCTGGCTGTGATGTTCTCTTTCCACATCTCGTGCTGTTACCGGAACCTCTAGAATCTGTCGTAGGAAGAAACGCATCATCAGGTCACAACTCAAGTCATTATAGAACAGAACACACCATTTTCAAAGGAAATGTGTGCCTACAACACAAGGCTATGCTGGAAAATATGCAGCATCCTCGTTTTTCCATTGGGTTCAAACTGTGAACTTTGTCAGTTAATGCCAAAGAGCCTCTGTCTGGTGCTGTGTCACCCACAGTCAAGACGGGCCACTGAATAAGAAGAGGTATTGTTAGCCTACACAGAGACTCACACAGGAACCAGACACTGGCCAAGCAGCACTCTGGTCAATTTGTCCGTGTATTTAATTCATGCTCTGAGACAGTCTTTAGCTTCCTCCTCAGCATTTGTGAACAGCCATTGTTCCATCAACTCCATACCCGCTATGAGTGACACAATGCTCTACTACACTATTAAAGGATTACAGTGGGTGGATGCAATATGCCACAAATAAAGCTTGTTTGTTTCTTTAACTGCTTTTCATAAACAGTATTTAAAATGGTTTTAATGGACTGGAAAGGCTAAGGAAGAAACTGTGAACAGACATTAATGTGTAACATATCCGTTATTACAAAATGCAGCAATGTTTTGGCATTTTTCACAACGCTTTTGTACCAAGTATTATTTTTGCTACTGCAGATATGACACCTTCAATGGAGTGTATCATCATAGCAACAATGAATGTGGTTTTAGCTTCAATGTGACAGACACAGGAACAAAGAAGGGTATTGAAAGAATGCTTGCTCTTGGTTCTCACGATCTGTGGTACCGTGTAGAAATTAATATAGTACAAATAAATATACTATATTGTAGGATTTTGGCTATTTAGAAAATAGTGGGTTTGTTCAATCCCATCTAATACAACAGTGATACAATGACAGTGACAATTCTCTCTGATCAATTATCCACAGTGTTTTCTTGTCACCTTTTGCTATTACCTCAGATCTGTTGGAACCTTGGTGAAGGTGATACCAAACTAGCAGTTATCAAGATGGCCAGTGGAATACAAAAAGGAGCATACAGTCTCACTGGTTCTATGTGATGGAAAACTGCAATATTTTGTACACCATATTGTGACTCTTGTCTCCGCACCTCTCGGACAAGAAAGCCCTCTTGCATGTATCGAGGCTCGATGGCTCTGAGAAGCTCCATTGTCTCATATTGGCCCTGGCAGGTCTTCAGTTTCTCCCGGGTCCCCAGCATGCACTTCAACAGCACCAAACCCACACGGAAGATTATCTTCACACCTGAGGGAGGGAGAAGGCCGCATAAAGGCTTCAGTTTTTGGTAGTCCCAAAAGAGACGCTCCAGTTCAGTGCTTATCTACAAGGTGTGGTACAAGTGCAGGTACGGTGCTATGAGCCAGTGTTACCATCACAGAGAAACATGTCCCAAACACGCAGCACAGAGGCCCAGGGCAACGTTCTGGAGAAGGCACACATAAACCACTCGGTCATGTAGAGGATGGGGTCAATCTTGTGTTTTTCCAGATGACGGAAGGCTAATGGGCATACACGTCGCAGCAATGCGAACAGGATCTCTCCATCTAATTGTATAGCTTCCTGAAAGAGGTACAGGTAGGAAAGCATCAACAGGGTAAACAAAAACCATTGTGCTCCATATTGTCTGGGCTGAAACTGGATCCATCAGTGGACATTCATCCATTAAAAATAAACCAGTCCATATGCATCATATTGCTGCGAGTTTAAAGGTTTCACACTGTGCATGGCAAACCAGATCTTGTAACAACTTGTTTTCAAGCTCTATGCTATGATTTCATGAGGAAACTTTTCATTATTAAAATCCAGCGTTACTGTCATGTAATTATGCAACAATGACAACGCCTCATTGTTTAAACACTTAGCTGCACACACACACAATCCCTGATACTAATGCTGCAAACGAAAATGCGTACGATCCTAGCTTAAGTACACCGAAACTCAATGTAACAATGGTTCAACAGTCAACATTTCATCTTATAAAGGCCAAGTAGATGAAGTAATATTTTTCTTCCATTTTCCAAAATGTGATGGTGTAATCACTCATTCTTGTAGTCTCACCAGGCCAGGACTGTAGTATCCAGGAAGATACTTCTCACAAATTTGGACCAGCCCCCAGAAGGCATCCTGTGGAAACAAATACAGATGATGTCAGGAAGCCAAGCAGAGTCATTTATTTTAATAGACTTTTTTGTCTTTATACTTAAAATCCCGCCACTTACTTCAAACAGCTGTAATAACGTGCTTTGGTGGTGAGTCAGTGTTGCATAAATTGCAATGTTAAAATTGAGGAACAAGGTGTGTCAAGTTATGTTCAACTCACTAAATCAAAACTGCAAAAAGTAGGAGGGTCATGTTGGGAAACAGATCAGCAGTTTGTGAATTTTTAACATTCTGCAAATATTGATCATACATTAGCTAGGTAGTCTTAATCCATGTCTGTAGCTGAAGCCACGATTTGATAAATCAATTACTTGTTGTCTGCAACCACTTTGGCCATCAATTAATTGTTTTAGTTATGTTTTGGACAACATTCTTTTTCAGGAAAATTCATGTAACTCACAATACACTGTACATACACTGTACATTGAATGAATGATTGAAAATGACTAGAGTGACAAAGCATGGCAATATAAATAGTGCTTAAGCTAATTAAAGTGATCAAATGCTTGTATGGATCAAAAGCCTCAGCCCTCAGTCTCTCCATAGCTCAGGCAGTGCCACGTGCACTATGAAATTATTTTCTTTAACTGAAAATTAAAAAGTGGATTGATAATGTGCAGTCATCTGATGTGCCCTTGCTGTGGGAAAAAGGTAGAAGAGTTGGCAGTGAGCCCAGGATAGAGACAGTCTTTGAGGGGTTTTTTTGTGTTTAAGAAACACAAAAATCCAGAAGGGATGCTGGAGGCAACAATCAGGCTAATGTTGTGTTCATGTCATATCCTTTGAACCATAATTATAAGCAGCAGAGTGTGACAAATCTGTGCCACTAGTAGTTCCAAGGGGAGGCATTAGATATTTCTCATAATCACAACAATATCCATGTGTTATGTAACAGGTACAGGTAAATATCTATCTACAAACACCTTTAAGTAAATAAGTCCTATTATCACATACAAAACAGAGATTGTGATCATTATGAATAGATTCCATTGTAACATCTTACAGGTAGACGTAAATTAAACCCACTTTCCCCCTTTATTTTTGATACTCTACACGACATACAGCTGTGACTCAAGTGCTTCTATTCTGCAGTCACCATGGCAGCATTGCTGGTATCTTAAAAGCTGATTCGCTTTTAGTGCAGTGTTTAATGACATCAACTTAACAATCTCAGAGATATAAACAGAGCATTTTACAGTCACAAATTAAATCTGAGCTGCATACGGCAACTTCTATTTAGTGCATTTCACTTTATTAGAACAAAACATGACAGGCACTAAAAATTTTATTTTTCGCCACTAGTGCAGACACCTAGTTTAGTGCTATGTAATTTAGTTTTGTGGCAGTAGTAGACATGTGGTGACAGTATGTTTACACTGGAGAAAGCAACTAAGTGGAGCTGTTCATTTGAACTTTTCTCTCTGTTTATATTTAAAGTGTTTGTGGTAGATGTGAAACATACCTCAGCAGGCATATGCATGAGTAATACAGCAGCAATGGGAGCCTGAGCCTGACAGTATCCCTCCTCTGGTCTGTACAAAGTGTAGGCCTTAAGAACACGGAACAGGTCCTGCTGCCTACAGTTCATCAAAAAATAAACACACACCCTTTAAGAAGACAAAATAAATGTCAAACGGCACTTTGTTATCTATGCCGGTGTGTAACGTCACGTTGAATCAGGCAGAATCACAGTTTACCCGTGTCCTCCTCGAGCCACAAACATCTCATGAAATGGAAACTGTCGATGGAGGTCTTTCTCAATCACATCCAGCCATTTGGGGTCCCCTGGTTGGCTATCAAGCTCCTGCAAAACATAAAGAAAACACTGTCAGAACGTTTTATTTTACATTCAGTTTTGTATTTTCCACTTCACAGTACTTTACTGAAAAGATTAAAGCAATAACCATCAAATAGTGATTACTTTTACACTATTAAAAAAAGACTAACAGTAGGGCTCTGGTCTGGTCCAAAACACACAGAGGCTGTTAAAGAAAACTAACACTGTGTTTGTGACTGACCAGTTTTCGAAAGCTTCTACTGAAACTAGTTAAAAATACAGTGAAAAAAGGAAAGTAAAGAGGAAGTGAAAACGAGAGTCTCTGACCTGAAACTTTCCTTGGTTCTGCTCTCTCTTAACCTTCCCTCCGGACAAGTAGAGCCATGCACGGCCTCTGAGGGCAGGAGGGATACCTTTCTGACACCGCAGCCTCACCTGAGCCACACGAGAAAAGAAGGTTCACAAACCACACAAACCACAGCACAGCACAAAGGGAACAACACAATGACTAGCCACAAGCCAAGAAAGGCGCAAAACAAGCTGGTGGTTTCAGTCAGTGGTGAAAGTACTGGACTTGTGACTCGGTATTCGTTCCTTTTTCTGTATAAATGCAGTTTCTGTATCGGCTTGCAGACATAAACTGAACAGAATTACCACTGTCAAATCTCTGCAGTCATTAGACAGGTTGTGGAAAAAGTCTGATTATGACAGTATGACTATAAAAGATATCTGTGGATATTAGCCTTAATTTTAGAGATTTTCTCAGTTTAAAGCTCATGAGATGTGACTTACTGCTTGTTTGGATGTTGAGCTACTGTGTCAACTTCCAAATAAAGAAATATGTCTCTGCTAACACTATTTGAGTTTTGCTGATGTGCTGGACAAAAAAATAGATGTTACTCCAGTTCTTTAATATGCCATGGATATTATACTGCACTTGGACTGCTGTATATTAACTTCAGGACAGTGGTGTTTGTTTTGTTTGATATGTAGCTGACAGGGAGAGTATAACTGCTGTTGTACAATTACTGTGTATTGGAGGCCCACAATAAGGGATCAGAAACCCTGACCACTCAACCTTTAAACCTACCCAACATGACCAGTAGATAGTATTTGTTGCCTAACTCCCTGATACTTTTCAAACTGTGTTTTTCACACTAAAGAGCCACCTTGCAGCTCAATAAAGCCATACGTTATACTTGTGGCCCCTTTATTACAGTGCTGCATGAAGTCAAAACAGCTACACCCTGAATCTGAGACAGTGAATTTGTCACATGGTACATGGAGAGATAAGGGATGGGTCATGTCCTGCCCTGCTGCTGACTCATGGAAATGAGGAGAAGTTGCAGCTCTGCACTCAACTGCTCACAGAACCAGCTAAGCAAGTGAAGCTGCAAACAACGTGCCCACAACAGTCTTGTCCTTGTGCAATCAAATAATGGGGCACAGCTATTTGCCTTGTCTAATCATGTGTACAAAACAACTCTGAATTGAGAAACTGCTGCCTGGAGACAAAGATGATAAAATAGTTGAAATAGTTGAATAGTACATTTACATTTAGGTACCTTGGAAAAAAATGATTCATTCAAGATATGGAAACTCTAAATGCATCTTACCATATGCTTCTTGTGCAGGAATTTCTCGACATTTGCAAGGTTTAGGTGCAAGACCTTTATGTTTTTGCACAGAGACGAAGCTAAAAACTATGCTGAGATTATTCTAGTACTCTGGAGAGAAAATATACCAGATATGCCTGAAGAGACTCTTTATTACCAGGAAGTACTATTCATAAAACTGGCAACAATGGCAATAATGCAATACATTCATTTCTAATTTACTTCAGTTTACTAAGGTAAATAAATTATTTTATACAAAGTATTGCACTGTGGGTTGTTTAATGCTGTTAGGCTAGCAAGTGTAACTAAGTACTTTTAGAGTGATATTTTAGAGACTAACAGTGTTCACTTACTCCACTGTTTTTCTTACACTGAACAAATAAATGTCATACGTTATATGTCATAATAACTGATGAGTTCAGATCATCTCTTGATGTCTTTGAAGCAGAACAGAACACAGTGAAAATATGTCTGACAAAATGATTCTGGGAAGATTGTGAGAGCGAGAAATTGACTTGCTACATTAAGTAAACTGCTGGCGGCTGCAGAAATCTGAACAGTAACAGTGGTGTTTACTCACAATTTTCAAAGTTAGGAGAGAATTACTTCAGGGCACGGTCTTAACCCCACCAATGAGTACACTATTTAACTATATTTGTAGACCAAGTCTAAATATTACAATGCTATTAGCCCAAAATTATGTGAAAATGACTATCTTGGCAAACAGGGAAAACCCTGCCATGAAATGCAAACAAACATGTTGCTGGGTTAACTGACCTTATCGAATCTCTTGATCATCCACTTGTCCCAGTGGCTCAGCATGTCAAGCCACTTCACCTCCCTTTGCCTGAGTACCTCTGTAGGCACATCCTGAGCTCTAAGAACACATTGGAAAAGAAATTACATTCACATTTATGCTATAGTGCAGAAAATTACCTCTTCTCTGGGACTAAGCATGGTGAAAAGTGTATATATCATCGAATTAGGTCAACCTGACATAAATCTGTCAAAGAAAGTCAAATGTCAGAGGAGGGGCTGTTTATCTTTACACATCCATCACAAGGTCTGTGTGTGGCCATCTGACACACATGAAGTCAGCAAACTTTATGGCTTAAAAATATCTACTAGATTTGTTCTGAGGACACTGTAAACATGCTAACTCAGATGTAACCCAGTTAATGGCAATGCTTGTTAAAAATCAAAGTGCAACAAGGAGTTGTCTGCCTTATGATGTAACCTGTCTTAAAATATTTACAGTCAACCAAGAAAAAAAAATGAAGGACTGCACTTTATATTCTCTGACTGAAAACGTGGGCAACCCTAGCTTATATTATGAATGAGGTCTGCTGCTTTACTATGCTATGTAATTATCTCATCAGCACAGGCCTGTAATTGTAGGGTTCAATCATCTTCAAAGAGAGCTTTTTAAAACTTAGGACAGCCCTCTTTATATAAAAAGAGGCAGTGAGGCTAGCCTATATATTGTGAATCAGTACAACAATATCTTCCACTCTAGTTTGAGCTTTAGAACCTATAATGTCATGATGGGTTAGTTCTAATTACTGCCAAGCATTGTAAGTTAAACCCTATGACTTTTGACTACCTACAAAACTAAGAGCCAAGTGAGGCCCTCCAGTAAAGAGGCACCAGAGCTGTGGTTCCAAGTCTGCCAAAACTCCAGAGAACAGGAAGCTTGAAGCCAGCGCTTGGCACAGCTTTCACTCACTCCTTCCACTATTTCAGGCCAGTAATGTAGGCTTTAGGCCCCCAGTGAAAGGACAGAGAGAAAAACAGATCACTGTAGCTTGTTTGAACGGCTGTCACTAAATTCATTTGATTAGACCAACCACAAGAGCTGCTTTGTTATCAGAAATAATCTGTAGTAATAATCAGACCAGAGAATTTACATGGTTTTCTAAAAATTTCCACACAAAATACTATAAGAGGGAAATCCATTACAAAACAAGACAAGAATCAGAAATTACACAAGCCAATTTGATAAACGTTAAAGATTAAGAATGGCATTGTTTTGTGATCCATCTCCTTCCTGTAAGTCCAAGCGTTGTTTCTTTAATATGGGCGATGCACACAGTGGACATTAAAAACACAGGGTGCCACGCAGCTGGGTGGGAACGTCTGTTGTGCACTGGCACCAAAACATCAACACTGACACAACTTGTAATGAAATGTCACCATAACACGCTGCGATCTCATCTTAAGCTGAAATGGATTTGCACAATGCTACCTATATTAAAGTTAAATTTGACCAAACATGGCAAATAACATCGATTAAATGGCATTAACGCACAACAATGTAGTGTTGAAACAAACTTACGATTCCTCCGAGTACTGTTGTGCCCCACCAATAAATCCATATTTATCCGTTTGTCTCTCGCTTGTGAAGCCGTTGATCTCAGAGTCAGATCCCAGAGAGCTTTCGTCGTCTATATGACTGCTGCTGATAGTCCGGATACTTCTTGTGTCCACTGACTGACGGCCGTTCTCTATTTTGGCCATGGTAGCTAGACAGCTAGCTGGTTAGCCAAGCTAGGTAACGTCAGCAAGCTCGTTGACAGCCCAAAGTCAAAACTGCTCCTCTCCATATGTTGTCCGATCAAACAGTATCGACGCCATGATTTCTCGATGCGAGTTAAACTTCCAAACTAATTAATCGCTATTTTACTTTTGGTAAACGCTGTCAAACGTTACAGCTGTCAGAGCCCATACATCAAAGAGGTAATGCGTTAGCTAGCTAGTTTAAGTTGAATGCTAAAGTCGGATTTAACATTAGCTAGCTAACGTCAGGTTGCTAACGTAGTCTGTGTGAACAACCCGTGCCAACACAGCCAAAACTATTTTTGTACCGCCTGCACCTTCAAACAAAGCAACTTTTACTTAACTTTCATAATCCACAAATATGTAAACTGCCTTCTTAACTATCTTAACACATTCTCAGCCAGCAGTGGTAAGGTTCGCTGCCCTGCCATCCCGAGTGCGGTGGACAGATTTAGCCTCGACCCGCAGTCTGCCGTCCTGGGCTGCTTTGAGTTCAGCCTTGACTGGATAGTACGGTCACCCCTACTGGCCGATTAGGGAACTACATCTTATGTCTGTTCTGCTCAGTGTACCAGCTCACACCTATGGTTTACACTAATAATGACAAATCCAAATAACCCGTGATATTTCAAGCAAGTCCCAAACTAATCTAAACAACTAGGTGCTTCTCTATTTACCAGCAATCTTGGGACTTTTGTGCCTCTGCTGATCAAAATGTATTCATGCTTACTTCACTTGAATCACATTAATACATTTCTTATAGTCACAAGAAAGACAACTGTTTTTATTCTTTTATTTAATGAACGTTACTGACCTCTACACAGTCTATGGTTGTCACAATTTATCAAACAACAGATTAGATTTTATTAACAATTAGTTCAACAGTGGGAAGTCATAGCAAGCCAAATCTGTGTGGGAAAACTTAACATTTAAGAATGACATGGTTTTCACATGTAAATGCTTTTACAAGTACAGTATGATTTCTTTTATAAAACTCAAATTACATGACTGAGTAAGAAAACATCCACATTGGAAATGTTGACTTGTTGCATGGCTCACTTCTTTCTTCCACCTCTCTCCTTCAGTGCCAAGTGAATGACTGAGCCATTGCACATGTTGTAATAAGCCAGAGAGTTGGAATCCTTGATAAAAATACCCTAGAAAGGAAGAAAATACACAACTCTTATTATGAAGTCATTTATATCGTTACAAATAAGACTATGATCCAAATAAAAGGTACAAGAAAAGTTTACCTCATATTGTAACTTCTGTTTTCCAGCTGGCATGCCTGTGGCTTCATGGATTTTGACTTTGATAACAGATACCTGTGGACACGTTGCATTTACAGATTGAACTGACAGTAGATGCACTGATCTATGCTCATTACACAAAGACCTAAAATATTGAATAATATAGACATGACATACCTGGTCTGTGAGTGGGACAGTGAAATTCAGCACTTGGCCGCTCAGCTTCCATTCAGTCTTATCCTGCATGTTGGGGACTTGCACTTTAACTGCCACTGGACCCTAGATGAGGAAAAATATATCATGTGAGTCCAGGTAAACCTTAGCAACTTTGGGAAGCGCAATTATTGGTGATGTGACAGGCCCAGGTAGTATTTTGTACACATGTACATGTATTTATTACATTTGCTTTATATAAGGAAGAATAAATGATGCTTATTTCATGACAGCTAAACTTAAAGGATGTTCTATACTTCCATTATTTAGAAACTAAAAAAAAAAACATTCAACACTTCACAGTACCAGAAAACATCCTTAACTTGGACTTTGGTGTTCTGTTTACATATTGCATGACATTTCTTGGCTCTAACCTTGTTTCTACGCAGAAACTCATCCTCTGGAATGAGGTTGTCCTCTGTTTTCATCTTCTTGCTGACTGGTTCATCCTCATGGGGAGGGGGTGGGTGGGCTGGAGGTGCAGGAACAGAGCTTGGGGGTTGTGGTACAGGAGGAGCTGGAACAAATGCTGGAAAAGGATGCATATTTTAATTTTAACTGAAGAAACAGGAAGACCCAACAGATAATTACAAGACAGTTAATTGTGCTGGCCAGTTTTGATTCAGTTTAATAAACAAATTTAATGACATTCCAAATAAATACATAAAACAGTCCAAAATGGAAAAATAGCTGTTATTAACAATGGATATTTAGTGTCAATAAAAAACTTAATCGTACCAGCTGGAACCACCATTGGGGGTGGTCTGGGGGCCATGATGTGGGGTGCTGAAGGTGGCATGGGAACCACATTGATGCGAGGAGCAGGAATCATGGGAGGCATTGATGTTATGACTTGGCCTGGTGCTAGGCGGACCACAGGAGCTACAGGTGGCCTTGGAATTACAGGCACAGCAGACAGCAGAGTGGTGCGCACTGGAGGAGCCACCTATTTACAAGCACATTAAGTGGTTAGAAAAAAGAAATAAAGATAATTAAGGAATGAAGTGTTCTTAAAGTAACTTACAGAGGAGGGTGGACGAGGCACTGCTGTGATAGGAGTGGGTTTAGGTAAACTGACAGAAGATGAGGGGATTGGAGGCTGATGATGAATTTCACTGGGCTTGCTTGGGCCAATTTTCTCTTTAGTGTCATCTTCTCCAACCAGCCCTTTGGCCTTGTGGATGGCTTCAATCTGCTCTTGGAGAGTGATATTGGCCTGTGCTGCTTGCTGGGTACGTGCCATACTTCCTGAATGACCATCCCATGTAACCTGGTGTGAAAAGAGGAACAACTCTATCATAATGCATTCATTTACATAAGACTACTAACAAAACCACATCATATAACCTGGTAAAAGCATGTACCTTTTCCTCTGGTTTCTGGATTTCTTCTTCACCAATCTTTTTACCAATGGCCGTTTCTTCCACACCAAAGATATCAGTACGCCTCTCAGCAAGTTGTTTCAAGCTGCTCTCAATATCCAGGCCAGGAGCATAAACTTCATCCTCTGTCTGCCTCTCTCTGATGCTGCGGTCCCTTTGCTCCAGCCAGCGTGGATCCAGAAGACCAATACGCATGTGCTCTTGCATCTTACTGGCTGGAATCTTCTCACCAGTAATTGGTGAAATGAGGTACTCATCTGGAACTGATATTGAGGGCTGAGGCTTGGAAGCTGCAAAGAATATAGAGCACAAGGTTAAAATACATTGTAATGGCATGCTATCCACAGCATATTTCCTCCTCTTTAATCATGTGTTACCTTTGGGATCATAGTCTTTGCGAATAATAACTTGGTCTGGTGTTGGGGGCAGTGGAGGTGGCATGGGGTTGTCTGGTGGCAGTGGTGCTTTCATGCCATCATCCTCTTCATCAGATCCCTGGAGACAGCAGAAAGGAAACAATGAGTTGTTATCACCACCAAGCATTTTTTGTTCTTATAAAAATAGTTTTGGCAAAACATTAGTGTCAAAATCATCACCATTATCTCAAACTTCTATTATAACTGCATTCTGTTTTTTCTCTGTTGTTTTACCTCATCCATATCCTGCACTTGTGTGTCCTGATCTGGCTGTGAGGGCTGGCCATCACGCCGATCCTCACGTTCATCCTCCTCATCCTCACTCTCAACTTCCATTTCCACCTCTTCACTTTCCCCATACTTCTCATAGCGCTCTTGGATTAGGATGCGAGCACCAAGCTCCTCTGGTGTAGTAGGTGGAGGAAAGTGGCCTGTAGACAAAGACATCATGATAGAAATGTAAATCTGGCTACAGTTAGGGCTAGTATAGTTGATTATAAACATCATGGCATATTTTACCTTGCTCATTAGGCTGGAAATCCACAGTTTCCACCACTACAAAGTCGTGCCAATCAATTTGGGCATAAGCCACTCTCTCTTTCTCCCTTTCCTCCTCCTCCTTCTTTCTCTCACGCTCCTGGAACTTTGCCCACTCAACACGATACCTCACCTGGTGATAATGTAGTACAACAGCTAATTAACATGGCAAACACACAGTTGCATACTATACTTACTCTAAACAACATCTACAAATATTACCTGGTCCATAACCTCTCTTGGATTTTCTGCCTCTTTCTTTAGCTTGTTTAGCAGGCCTTTGGGAGGGATCAGAATCTACAGGTCGAGAGACGAGGTCAAAATAAATGTCAGTCACAAAACAAGGACATAGCAAATTATCAACAATTTACCATAAAATTACCACAGTGCAGCAGCTCACCTTAGTATACTGTTCAACCAGTTTAGTAAAGTAGTTGAAAAGGCTGTGCTGTGGCCGCAAGAAATCAAACTGGTAGTTTCTCTGCTCCTTCTGCATGAGCTGAGTCAGAAACTGGCGGCCATTGCGAGCAACAAACTGGGCAGTTAGTTTGACAACGTCCAGATCAAAAGCTGAGATTGATGGAGGATCTGCAATGAATTCAAATTCTGGGGGTGGTTCTTTTGGAATCACAGTCTCCTGAATCACCTGTGACTGCACCTATTCAAAACAAAAATAACTCTGAGTAAATAGTGGCAAATAAATGAACACAATAAAAACAAAGAAAACTTTAAATGCTTACTTTTTGAGGAAGCTGTTGTTGCTGCATGGCCTGCTGCTGCATGACCTTCGGAACTGCGGCAGATGGCTCTTGTGCCTTTCCCTCCTTAAATTCATTGACTTTGTGACGATAGTAGGCATGGTAGGGGTCATTGGGGTTGAGGAAATTAAACTTTGGATTGTTGATCTCATTCTGACGGATTCTTGCTTCAAACTCAGGCCCATTCCTATGAAATGAAAAGATGGTTTGTGACTTAATTTCACATTTTTACAAACGTACTTAAGTTAAAGCTGATACATGACATAAACATATACTGAGTTCCTAACCTGGCAACAAAGCTGGCCGTCTTGTCAACAATGTTCCGGACCTCAGGAGGTGGATATATGATACCAACAATGGGTTTGGTGGCCGGAGTTTCTTCCGCTGCATCATTCTGTTGAAAAAAATATTTAAAAATTCATGATTAAAAAGCTCAGAGAGGAACTATGCACTTATCATAATCCAAATTTCGTCTATGGCCAAGTTACAAGAGAACCACACACTTAAAATTTCTTTTGACAACTTACAAAGCACACTTTATCGCCAATTATTTCATACAGTGAGTGGCACTTAGATTTTGTTTGCTGTGCTTTCCCCATTCACATAGACTAATAACCAACTAGTACAGCATTAAGTTACTTCGAAGATGACGATGAATGCAACTTTCTTTGTGGCTCATAATACATAATTAACAACATCTATTTAGCACTTTTATTAAAAAGACGCATGCCCTAGTTTCTCTGGATAATATACAAGTAAACTGTATACTCCGGACGTTGACTTATGTCAGGTAATCACCATTAACATTAATAATCCTCCAAAAATAGCATGCTAGCTAGATAGCTAACATTAGCAAACTCGCAGCAGTTACGTACCTTGTTGGTCTCCGGCTGAACAATTTGAACAGGCCCAGGCGGCATGACTGTTTTATATGAACGTAACTTTTACCTATAACAACAAACCACACATGTAGTCATTTCGAACACCCTTTATTATTTCATTATTATATAAATACACCATTTATGAGCATTAAAACCAACACTTACTGTATTTGAAGACTACTGCGTCGTGCTTTCCTTGAACCTGCTTGAATGGAGACGTACTACTTCCGGGTACGCGTCCCAAGGCATTATGGAACTTGGAGTTTTTTTAAGAGGTTGCCAGGGAGATGTGGCGTCAACAAGGTAGTATCGGCGATTTTTTACGGCTAAAAAATAAACGGAAGCCAACCCGTCAGACATGACTCAGTTTTTAGGCCGTCAGGACTGTATTGAAAGCCTCCGGAAGGATCTTGTGGACCTCCAAGGTGCCATTTTAGATGTGTTCTCCAGAACAGGACCGGTCCGTTTTTCCTCCTGGAAGTTCCCGGACAAACTCTCCTGTAATCTGGATATGGTGGCTCTGCTGGACCAGTATGACTTTGTGGACGGGGAGGATGCGTTCAACCAGCACTCCCACATTGTTTTACTGGAGCTGGTAATTGACAGGTAATGTTCTTTTGCAAGGTACTTGTACTTCAATATTTCAATTTTATTCACCATTTTACATCTAGTAAAATTGTATTTTTTGCTTCCCTACAATTGTTTAGTTATTTTTCATCTTACAGTTTCCTGTCCAGTTTTAACCATGCGTTTGGTATCAACATTTTTACTTAATTAAAGGACTTACTCCACCTATGGTTATGTCATCCAAAGAAACACTGCATTATAATGTTTTTTTTCTCTCCCCTTTGGCATAACAAGACTGCTGCTTCTTCAACAAAGCTTTAGTGTTTACATTGAGCAGCTGAAGAGCACATACAGGAGACAGCAAACTAAGGAGAAAGGATATGTGTCACTTGGTCTTGTAGTCAGAAATTACTGGAGTAATTTAGTTCAACTTGGCACTCATAAGGTACATATATTCATTTGTTTTACTACATGTCTCATGAAATAATCATAATGCAAACTGTTTTACATTTTTATGTTCTCTTTGCTTGTCAGGGTCCATACAAAGATACCAAAAAACAGGCAACAACACATATTTTTGAGTGTGATGAAACAGAGACACTGTCATGTGCCTCCTCACAATTGACTTCAAGGAGTGACTGTAGTCATTGCTCATCTGCCAGGTCTTCATCAAGGTCTTTAAAGTTTTTATCACAGAATCATGTACCTTTAAGTCCCACGCAGAGCACCCCGTGTTTTTCTAAAGTCAACACTCATAATGTAGGCTGTCAGACATTTGAATCAGCTCTTGTTCCTTGTGATGCGTGTTATCAAGTGCAATCAGTTTTGAGAAAGACAGCAGATGCTTTGGTAGAAATGTTTGAGAGTGAGGGCCTGCCTTCCTCTCTACAGCCACTCTCAGTGGCCATGCAGGAAACGATGGAACTGGGCCATATGACAGCCGGTGATGTTGCCCAGTGGGCCAGTGAGGAGCTCAGGGACATGCGGCGTCTGGCAAAACATCTACAAGACGTGCGAGGTACGGTGCAGCCTCTGAGGGACAGACTAGTGGTTGCAGAGATAGATCGGGACAGATTCAGATCTGAGATGAAAAAAGCACAGAAAGAGCTCAAAGAAAAGATGGAAAATTACCAGACCAGCACAGTCCAGCTAGAATTTTCATTGCAGAAGGCTCAGAGATCTGTAAAAGAAACAGAGCAAAGGCTACAAGAGGAGCAACAAAAACTCAAAAGAGGTACAGTAAAACCACAAATAAATGTAATGTGAATTGTACAAGATTGCATTTACAACAAAGTCATCTTTTTTTGTGACAGACATTTTATCCCTGGGGGAAAGTAATTCAAAACTGGAAGAAAAAATAGCAGCACAACAGGATACATTACATGCACTGGGTAAGAACGTGTAGGATTTTGTTTAGGTTACCCTTCTGAAATTGTTTTGCAGAACTATACTGAAGTATTACCCTTCTCAAGTAGAATACCTGTATCTGTATTGTCCAACATTTATGAATTTGTTTCAAGGGCTCTACTCTTGTCCGATGAGCACATAAAAATATACTGATGCTCTATGAGAAATCATTTTATTTTGTGACAGGGCATGAAAAGGAGGTGCTGCAAGAGAAAGTGAAAGCCTTGCAAAAAGAGGAAAAGGCCTTCCATGACCTGCAGGGCAGGATCCAACAGTTACAGAGTGAAATCTCTGAGGCTCAGCTCCTTTTTGACAAAGAGAGTGCCAAATACCACAGTGCTTGTCGTCAGCAAGAGGTCAGTGTCACAACAAACATCAGATTATTTGTTACTCTGCAGCTGGGGATCTTGACAGTAAAAGTTATGTGGCAGTTTTTCAGTGAAATGTTTCTTCTTTAATGGATCCAGTCAATGCAGGCAAAGCAGAAATCTCTATTAGAGAGAGTGGATGCCCTTGATGAGGAGTGTGAGGAGCTGCAGAGGCAGCTGGGAGAAAAAGAGGAGAGACAGACTGAGCTCCACAATCAGCTGCAGCAGATGTCAGAGGAGAAAGAACAACAGCAGGCTAAGCTTACTCAACAACAGGTACTATTACCCACAGCCCAGAATCCTGTATTTATGCCTTAACACCAAGTAGCTCAATCTGTATTACTTTTTTCCAACAGGAGTCTTTTTCTAAACTTGAGAAGGAGAAGCAGACACTGGAAACACGCATAGCAGAGCTGAAGAACAACGTGGCTGAGCTAAAGGAGCATGTGCACGCTTGTAAAGACAGGGAGAGACTCTTGGTGGCTTTTCCAGAGCTCAGCCCCCTGTCTCAAGCCCAGCCACAGAGTAAGCAATTATTTAATCATTGTGTATTTTATATCTTTTCATTAAATCTGTCACTTACTGAATGGCATAACTGGAAGGTCTGTACGCAAAAGGTTCTTTGTGCTGTGTACCTTCATCTGCATATCCAACTGACTGTGAGTGTGTTAAACATAAAACAATAAATAAAAATAACATTTGTGATCTGTATAAAAATTTTGCAAATGAGACAGAAGGTATCCTTAGCTATGGAAGTTTATATAACAATGATGACTGCTTAAAATGTGCAAATGCAGTATAACTTTCTTATATGGTGATACAACATGATAGAGTAAAGGAAAGGAAATGGTGAATGTGTTTTTTTCCAGTCAAATAATTTACTCATCTGTTTTGTTTTCATGTTAATTTTGACTTATTTAAAGGTACAGGAAATGTTATTTTGGATATGGAGCAACAACTTCAAGCCAACTGCCTTCGTATACAGGTTTTGGAACAGGAGAACACAGCCCTACAGAGCAGCCTTGTGAAACTGAAGGAAAGAGCACAATATGATGCCAGCAAAGTAGGACATGTGATTGAAATGTATTGTTAATGCTTAACGTGTATGTTATGCTTGAGTGAACTTGCAAAAACATCCTGTATCATATCGGGATGATTTGATTTTAATTATTAAATGATATAAAAATCAATAATTTGTTATTACTAACAGGAAACCTCACCTCAACAAACATGGAACAACTCTGTGCTCAGTGAAACAGAAAAGAAACATCAAAATCACATGATGCAATTGCAGAAAAATCTATTGTAGGTGCATAATATGTTTTTGTTTTTTGTTAAATATTACACAGCATAGGAGACAATGAGCACCATGTTATTAATTATTAATCATCCCACTGTTTCTCTGGTATTGTTCTATTTCTTCGGCATGCTGCAGGCAGAGCAGCAGCAGTGCGGCACACCTCGGATACAGTAACAGCAGGAAGGAAGCCACAGGAGGAGAAAGTGGTCTGGAGTCAGCTGGGTCAAAGGATAGTGTGTCCACTGCCACCTCCCCCTCCTCCATACAAATTCACCTTAAAACTCTCCACCTCAGCACAGGCTCTGCTGCTGCTAAAGGCCGCACAAAAGCACATACCTCTTCTTTTCTTTTTCACTCCAGAGGATTGAACCAGAGGAAAAAATGAATCCTTACACATGTACTGTAAATGTATAACATGACCAAGGAATCAAATTTGTATTGTGGATCTTTTGTATCAGGACTTTTGTAAATCTGAGTATGGAATGTTGAAATTTTTTCCTATATTATTAAAATGTATTATCTCTTACTGTACGTTTTCATCACGTTTATGTTCATACCACTGGCACATTGTTTTCTCATTATGTAATACTGAAATGTGCTGTATTTATGTTTATAATGAACTCTAAGTAAATAAGGAAGGCTTCTGTTTTTACTGACACTCAAACAGAGGTTAGGCTTGGGTTTCTGATATATGATAGGCCCGCATATACCTGAATGAATGGGATGGGAGATAAGTTACATGTTTCTGAGTAAACAGCCACTATTTACAATCTGAAAGCGGTGTGTACAGACTTGTGTTGATATATATTTTACAGCCATTTGATGAGGATATGGAGTGAGAGTTTCCATGGCAACGCAAGTGCTCACCGGATTCAGTCTCTGTTGAATCACAAGGCTGACCTTTCTGTCTGTCTTGTCAAGTCAATACGACAGCACACCCTCATTAGTGCCTGAAGATCAGGACTGCACAATTAAAGTCATATACATCATGTTATTTTTTTTTAATATTCTGATGTGTAATATCTATAGGAGATAGTAACTGATCATCCGTCATCTGTCTATTATGAATCACCTTACGTCTCTTGAGCATCATGTCTCTGCATTGCTAATTCAACTCACCTTTTGTTTTATTCACTTTAAAGCCTACTCATGACCTGAGGGTGACATGTTCTGAGTTCAAGCATGTAACTGAAGTTGTACTCAAGGTCTTTCACCCAGTGTCACAGATGCCAATGAACATTAGGCTACTGTTACGCATGACAAAATGATCAATTTGTACAAATCTGGTGTTTAGTCATGTTAATCTAGAGCAGTTGGCTCCTGATGACTAAAAATATTCTCACAATTATGTAACACACAAAACTAACAGTAGATGAGTTGTCTGCTTTCCTAGCACAAATATATCATGGCATTTGGTAATAAAAAATATTATTTTCACATATCAATGTTACTAAAAGCAGCTTAGTATACATTGTATGTAAACTGTAGCTCTTCAGCCACATGTAGCTTTTATTATACCTTTTGAATTAGATACAGAAAAATTCACACCTTGTAAAGAGCTGAGTATTATGACGATGAGATGTTCAGAAACTTTCAGATCTTATCGAATTTAGAAACAACCCACGTATTGAAGTCTGCAGAATGTCATTTCCAGAAGGAAGCTGCAGTCATATTAACTCATAATATGCAATTTTGTAAATGCTGCTTCAAAACATTTATTTTCAATTTATAACACAGTCTTTTGCGATTTATACAGACGTACACTATAACAGAAAGATCTGAGACCTTAATGTGCAAGTACAGGGCACAATACAGTTCATAAGTCACAAATGAACTGCATCCTCACTGTGCTTCCTGGCACAAAAAGACAGAGAAAGAAGTGAGAGGATGTTCAGCTTAAAAAAGCACCACAGTATTAACAACTGTCACTGGCCCTGACATCAAAAGCATAACACAAAAATACTAGACAATAGTTTCTGAACAGTGTGCAAAGTTGTACAAACTCTCCTGAAGCCAAGTCATTTTTGTAACTATGCCAAATAGCCTTCTTCTAAAACACTCTGTACAATGTATGGGTTTTGATGTAAAAGTCACTGGTATTTATTCTGTTTAAGAACTTTTGTCAGGTGATGAAAAGAATAACTTATTGTATCAGACTGATTACTGTAACTTTGGAAATCAGTCTGTATTGATTACAATGTATTTAAGGCCATTGGTTTGTTAAGTAACACATGCAAACACAAACAAAATGCATAACAACAGAGAAATAACCATTTTATGTGCAATTACCTATATAATAAAAAAAGAAATTATCATTTATTGACACTGTTCTTAATAAGTATAGGTTGTGGGAATGTTTGTATTTGTGCCTTTCTCTAATCTAGGTCAAACTGCAGACTGGCAACAGGGGCTGCTGCAAATCTGCCGGGATTACAGAGGCCTCACAAAGACGAAGCACATCACCATCCCAAACATAACAGCTCGTATCTGCCTGACAGTGCTTTACCCTGTGTTAGGACAGCTACTCAATAGGTTTGTGCTTCCCTTATGGTATATGTAATAATTAGCGCTCAGCATTTTTAGAAATCAGTCATATAACTATAAAGTAAAGAGCTCAAAAATGTATTTCATGCCATGCTAAAAGGTAGAGGGGGGGAAGGGGAAGGCCGTGAGAAAAAGACAAACCTGTGAAACTTAAAAGAAAAGGGTCATGGGATCAGATCTAGGGGATTAAATGACCCACTCAAGTGTTGATCAGCTAAGTAAAAGGTGAACACAAATTACTCATGACGAGGTACATGCAAAAAGTGATGGATATAAAACAGACAACAAACGGACAGCAGCAGGAAAAGGCAACTCACAAAAAAACTGAAGCTAAAGATATCTATAAAAAAGCAAAAATATTAACAGTAATAATAGAAAAATAAATACATAGTTTAAGATATAGGATTAAATCACAGAAATTGCTCCTTATGTAATAAAAGAAAGGGGTAGACTAAGAGAATCCACATCAGTATGTGTAGTTTCTCCTGAGGTTTCAGAAGGGGATTTAAGCTTGAGAAAAAGGCAAAAATGTAAACTCACACACATTTTTACATGGGTGCGAAGGTTTGTGCATTCCTCTGCTGAACTGAAAGCATGCAGCAAGTTAACACTTAGTTTACCGATGATGATATCTTCAAGAAAAAATGTGCAGTATCTTCTACCTTGCTGAGAGTGACATTTTTAGGTCCCGATCTGTATTAAAATTTAAAAACCATCCACTGAGTATACTTAACTAAAAATACAGTTTGTCACAAAGAAAGCACCATATAACCGACAAATGCATGGACTTTGATAAAGTGGCAGGTTGCAAGAAAAGAGCTGTTTCTGAAAGATAGAAGACAATTTTGGTGCTGGGAGTTACTGAACTAATAAAGCTCTCTATTGTACATTCGAGTATTACAAGGTATACAAATAAGTTTCACAATGAGACAGAGAGCGAGCATCCCATCCTGTGGTGTGCTTACATTAGCATAGCAACAAGTACAAACTGTGGCAGGCCAGTTACACACTAAAGGGAGTGAGCTAGAAAGAGTATACAAGTTATGATGCCTATGAGTGGGAGACAACAGATAATACCAGGCAGTAGTAATGACTATATTTGGTCACACATCATCTCTTTCCTGCATACTCCTCAGCAGCAGAGGCAGTGGGGGGGTTCATGTGGTGCACGGAGGTTTCCACTTGTCCATCAGGCTGGACAGACTGCACTGTCTCTACCAGGCTGCCACTGGGTAGAACCACGTACCGCGCGGCCATGTCTTTGGGCTGCAGCTCCCGCCTTCCCTCCTTACTATGCCAGATCCCATAGCCAAAATACACAAGGAGACCTGCGAAAATGACAGCGTGAAACAATGTAACTGTAATGATCATTTAAAATAATACATGCTGTATGAATTCTTGAGAAAGGCGTCATTTACACTTATTTAATTAGTGTTTAGTACTAACTGAGGGTACAGCTTATGTTAAAGTGCACGTTTTATGTCTAGTTTGGAGACATATCTTAGTTTTAGATGGTCTTTGAGTTGGTAATGTTATTACAGTATAATACATGTATTTTATTCAAACTGAAGCATGCTAGGCAACATATATGTTCACTATGATTTATTTGGTGTCTAGGACCATATTCTCAAACTATGGCTGAATCCCAATTCACCCCTTGGTCCTCCCCCTTACCCCTACCCCTTGGTTTTGCGCATACATGTGAAGGGGTAGTGTTGTCCCGATTCTCAATTAGATGGAGGGGAAGGGCTAAGGCGGAGGGCTGTTTGGCCCTCGAAACGGAGATATTTCAGGACCACACTACGAACAGAGGGGTAGAAGAAATTTCCCATAATTCTGTTTGAATCGTTGGCAAGATGGAGGTAAACACAGCCAAAAAGTGCAGCAGTGTAATGAAAGAAAGACACAAATGTATGTATTTTTTTTGTAAATAACGTAATCATTTGATCGACCGTTTAATGCTGTTTCAATGTGTTATAGACCGCATTTCTGCAGTTTAGAGTTGATAGCCGCAAAAAGATGACATAGCCCATGGAACAGAGATGGTTAGAGCTACTGACGGCATTGTGAATACTTTTGGAAACAAGTTGTTGCATCTGTTAATAGCAGCATCGAAGACTGCTGCTGATGTAACAGGTCTGGAAGGGTTGTCCCATTTCATAGGGGGATGTTTCAACCCCTAACCCTTGCAGCTCCGTTTCAAGGGGTAGTGCCAAGTACAAGGGCCAAGGGGTAGGAGTAAGTGGGAGGGCTAAGAGGTGAACTGGGATTGGGCCTTTATATACTGTACACTACAGTGGTGGAAAAAGTTTGCATGCATTTGTAATATATTGCATTAAGAATCACCCCTAAGTCATTGAACTCTACCAAGCATTGTACCATTCTGGAAACTCACATGCCTCCTTCTGGTTGTGCACTGTTCTGTCAAGGTCAAAACTGGATGTTTCTGCAGGATAATGCCCCTTGAAACGCATTCAGGGCAAGACATGTTGAAAGTATCAAGAATTTAGTTCTGTTATGGTTTCTTGTTAACTATAAAAAAGAAAATGCACCAGTTTGTGTCTGTTTGCTGCAGCCACACCTTTGATTCACAAAACATAATTTTCAGCAAATACTTCCTGACAATATTGGAGACCGTGTAAAATTTTAAGGGTGCACAAAAACTTTTTTCCATGACTGTAGTCTCATATCACATATCTCCATCAAGTCCTAAATTTTGTATCTGTATTTTAATTGTGAAGAAATCTGAACCAAACCATATTGATGATTTATATCCTCTTTACTGTTATACTTATTACTCGACTTTAAATCCACCTTATCTCTTTTCTCAGGAATGCTCATTCTGGAGGGTAAATGGTCCCTGCTTTCACTTGGGAAAACTGGTTCTGAGAGACCCTAATGCCCTGTCGAGTGTAATGTTCCATGAGTGTGCATCTTGTTAACTTGCAGCAGTCTGACAGTCGTGTTTAAATGGTTTAGTTGTGGAGAGAGGCCTTAAGCTAATGTAGCTAATCAGGTTTCCAAACTGATCCCCTTCAGAGACGGAACCTATACTGTTGTGTGAGCACCGTCTGCATCCAGACAACAGGGAAACCTTTCTATGTTTAAAACATCATAAAGCGCATAGAGCTGGCAGACAGCAGAATAATGCTATGAACAAGAAAATAACACATAATTTCCTCTGGGATTAATAACGTATTCTGAATCTGAATCTTCAAACAAATGACAAAGAAAAATTAAGTTCACGTCATGCACTGTGTGTTTGTCTTTGTGTTCTTTGTCATACACTGTATGAAAAACAAAAACTTTAGGAGCCACTTTGTCTGCCTCCATGTGGAACTTTCTTACCTATAGCAATCCATACAGTGAATCGAATCCAGGTTAGATAGCTGAGCTTCATCATGAGGAATACATTTATGAGGATACTGGCACCCGGAGACAATGGAACCAGAGGTACCTATGCAACAAAAAAATACATAAGTCATGTATATGCATTATATGTATTTTACTCAGTTAAATGGGACAGTCATGTGTCTCATGATGATCAAGTATTAATATTTGTAAAGTCAAGTCAAACAAGCAAAGTCAAACAAAAGGTATCATCAGTTACCACTGTGCACACAGTTATTTAAGAGTTATCATAAAGCTCACCTGGAATGTTTTGCTGTCACTTTGTGGCTCATGAATCCATATGAGAGCCAGGCTGATAACAAAAGCTAGACTAAAAATCACCAGCAGCATTGTGAAACTCCACATCGGCAGATGTAGTTGCTGGGTTCCAAATTCCAGCACAACACAGAGGGACACTGAGCTCACTATCAGAGTCAGCACAGAGAAGGCCACCACCTCGCCTGGCTCACAGTCCCCCAGCAGCCGGCCAAGGTATGGCTCCCAGCATGCCTTCAGCTGCCCCACACCACGCCGCTCTCTTGTCTTCTGTCTCTCCACCAGCTGGAGTTTATCAGAGAAGGACTCATACTGCTTCAGCTCACCGCTGTCCTCTGCTATCGTCTGAGACTCTGAGGGTGCAGGGGAAGGTTCAGCATTAGGGTTTGGAGATGTAGAAGCTGTACTCTTGGAGGTGGATTTGTCAGGCTGGAAGCGGAGCACAATAACGCTAGCTGCCACAAAGGTGTATGCCAACAGAGTGCCAATGGACAAGAACTGAACCAAGGCCTCCAGGTCAAAAATGAGAGCCATGGTGGCCATGAGAACTCCAAACACCAAAATCGCATTGACAGGGACTTTGGTAACAGGATTGACCCGTGCAAAAATGGAGAAGAATAACCCATCCTCTGCCATGGCGTACACAATCCGAGGAAGGGAGAATAGATTACAGAGCAGCACGGTGTTCATAGCTAAAACAGGAACACAGTTACACAGTTATTACAACACTGTAATATGCACTGCCACATGTGCATTGTTTATATTATGTATAATAGCCATTTAAATGACACTTGAAGGTTTATACTCACCACAGATGGAACCTACTGCCACCACAACTCCAGCCCAACTGTAACCACGGCGGAAGAAAGCATCTGCCAGAGCTGAGTTGGGGTCCAGTGTATGCCATGGTACCATTAGTGTGAGCACTGTGGAGACCAAGATGTAAGCTGTTGCTGCCAATCCAAGAGAGATTGCAGTAGCGATGGGAACAGCTTTCTGTGGGTTCTTTGCCTCTTCACTTGATGATGCAATTACATCAAAGCCCACAAATGCGTAGAAGCAAGTGGCTGAACCTGCCAGTATTCCAGACAACCCAAAAGGTGCAAAGCCTCCTTCTTTCTGACTCCAATTAGCTGGTTCCGCAAGCACAAAACCAAAGACCAGAATGAAAATGATGACACCCATACTAATTGTGGAGAAGATGTGGTTGAGGTAAGAGGACACTTGGACTCCAAAGGAAATGAAGAATGAGGCAACTACTAGAATCCCTGCTGCTAGTAGATCAGGATAATGGGCCAGAAAGGGGATGTTCCACTGCATAATGTGTGTCTCAGTAAAGTTTTGGATGGCATGGTTAAAAATGGAGTCCAGATAACCACTCCATGCTCTTGCCACAGCAGCACCACCAATCATGTTCTCCAGAATAACATTCCAACCAATGAGAAAAGCCCAAACTTCTCCTACAGAGACGTAGGTAAACATGTAGGCTGATCCTGTCTTGGGAATACGCGCTCCAAACTCTGCATAACAAAAGGCAGCCAATAAAGAAGCAATACCTGCAAAAAGGAAGGATATGATGACAGCAGGCCCAACCATGTCTTTAGCTACTGTGCCTGTTAGGACATAAAGCCCAGAGCCAACCATGCCACCAACTCCCAACAGAGTCAGGTCCAGTGTAGAGAGGCAGCGTTTCAGTGATGTGGCCATCATGTCATCATCCAGTGTCTTGAGCCGGTTCAGTTTCTGACAAAGGCGCACCGCTGGTGCGCAGCCTCTCGAACAAGTTGCCATAGCTACAGAATTAGACAGGCTAGGTGGGCAGGATGGTGTTGTAACAGTCACACTGGACCCATCACCTGTCTATGAAGCTGATCTGCAAGAACACAAAAAAGTGACAAAGGTCACCTCAAAATAGGAAAAAACTCCAACAACATTTAAATCCTTTGTTGTGCTCACATTTAACCATAGTATTAAATGCATTTGATGATATATTTTAAGCGTTTAGATTGACATATTTTTTACTTGCAGTAGGAGAATAAAACGTTATATTTACATTGTATTTACATGCAAAAATCTATCAAAATAAGCTGATAAGTATCCATTCCAAATCTAATGTAAACAGTTGAGGAACCATTTCCAAGTTGCGGTGTCAGCTGTTGACTACTTGAATGTTATCTGGGTTATCTGCAGGAGGCCTTTGGTGATTCTGCAGTGAGGTGTTATGTGGCAGCCTAGTGAACACTGCACAGAATAAAGCACACGTCATTCATCTGCCAATGTAAAACATGAAGAGGAAAACAAGGAACACCGATCTGATAGCAGTAACAGACGGTACGGAACATGTATCTTCTATTTATTTGTCCTAATGGATGTGACTAGTTTTTCCAATGGGCCAGACCCCGGAATCATCCTCCTGTTCCGGGCGGTTCAACATCCCATTCTTGCCCTCGGAAGGCATATGGCGACACTAGGATGCCTCTCTGTTATCATTACGTAACGCTTTATCCCCTCTAGAAATAAAGCCAGTGTCAGATGAACACGACTGACTTTTCTTTCATATTCATCCTCATTACACACACATCCACGGACACCGTCCCGCTGTAGACGGAGCAGATGAGCAATAACATAAACGGCGTTTTAAATAACAAATGAATAATTTACAACAAAATGGAAACGGACGCAGGAGGAGGCTCGGCAGCAGCTACAGTCTACTTCTGGATGCAGATACATCGCACTTGTGAATTGCGCAGGTGTGGTTATTTAACGGGACAGGCTCGGTGATACCAAAGTGAACGTGGCAGTCACTACATCACAAACACAATTATTATTTTACCGAGTTTTTGTCATGGGTCCCTCATCTGTGCAGCTGATCCAGTGCGGTTAGAAGTTGTCTCGGTGCATCGCCTAGTGATGGAGCAGAAGGTGCGCCGATGAATAAACCCAGCATGCAGAGCCAGGACTGGTCCTTAAAGGCGCAGTCACCTCCACTCCTGCTCAAAGGCTTCCCCCACCGTCCGCCCCACCCATCACACGGCGAAGGAGGAGGGTCTGGGGCCAGGACTCCCTGACAGATGCTGTCCCCCCTGCCCTCCCTTATTTATGCATTATCCATGAATACAAATCTGAATCATAAGTCTGAGTTACTGCAGTTTATGAAAAAAGAAATACAAGTTACATTAAACTATACATTAAACCAACTAATACAGATAGGCTACAATACAAAACATGCTGAATATATATTTTTTATTCTTAAATAACGGAACACTACAGAAAGCAGGACACCCAAAACTGCATGTTTCTGTGCAAATGTTCCTCCAGAGGAGATTAAGCCTTTACAGCAGGGGTCACCAACACTCCAGAACTACTATCCTGCATGTTTTAGATGTTTCCCTCTTCCAGCACAACCTGACAGCTGTTATCAGGCTTCTACAGAGCTTGATGATAGGCTTATCATATGAGTCAGGTTTGTTGGAAGAGGGATACATTTTTATTTATTTTTTTTAAATTTATGAAGAGGGATACATTTAAAACATGCAGAATAGTAGCTCTCGAGGATCAGGGCTGGTGACCCCTGCTTTAGTTACTACGTTATTCACCCTGTGGCCACCAGAGGGTCCCCTAGAGCCTATTAAATTTACCACAAGGAAGCTTTAAATGTTATTTTCTGTGCTACATCATATTGACAAGAGAATTGGGACATGTGTCTTCACATACACATGAATCATAATGACATCCTATTCTTAATCTGTAGGATTTAATATGGAATTGCTCCATTCTTTGCAGCTATAACAGCATCACGTATTCTGGGAAGGATTTCCTCAAGGTTTAGGAGTGTTTTTATGGAAATTTTTTGACAGTTCTTTCAGGCACATTTGTGAGGTCAGGCACTGATGTTGGATATGAAGGCCTAACTTGCAGTTTCCACTCTAATTCCTCCCAAAGGTGTTCTGTCAGGTTGAGGTCAGTCAAGCTCCTCCATATAAAATTCACTCATCTGTGTCTTTATGGACCTTACTTTGTGCACTGATGTAATTTTGGGACAGGAAGGGGTTGTTCCTAAACTGTTTCCAAAAAAAATTGGAAGCATGGAATTGTCCAAAATGTCTTGGTACGTTGAAAGATTAAGAGTTCCTCTCACTGAAACTAAAGGGCCAAGCCCAACACTTTGACCATTCTTTACACTTGGCACAATGCACTCAGACAAATTTGTCCTCCTGGTAACAGCCACATCCATCACATTACCAGACAGAGAAGCATGATTCATCACTCCAGAGAACACACTGCTCTAGAGTCCAGTGGCAGCTGCTTTACATCACTGCATATGCTTTAATAATAATAATAGCTTGGACTTATATAGCACCTTTCATGATACTTAAGGTCTCTTAACAAGGATAAAAGAAGGGGAGAAAAGGGAGTGGAGGTTAGGGATCAAAAGACTTGGTGAAAAGAAATGATTTGAGGTGCTTTTTGAACATGGGTAGGGATGGAGTGGTAAACTGTTCCAGAGTGTGGGAGCACTGACAGACAAAGCCCTGTCCTCAAGAGTCCACAATCTGGTGCGGGGGTTGGCCAGCAGGTGCTTGTGAGATGACTACAGGGAACATGACTGGGTATATGGGTGGAGGAGATCTGTGAGGTATTGTGATGAGGCTTTGCATTGCACTTAGTGATGTAAGGCTTGGATGTAGCCACTGGGCTACAGAAATCCATTCATTAAAGCTCTCTATGCATTGTTCTTAGGCTAATCTGAAGGCCATATGAGATTTGGAGATCCATAGCTACTGACTCTGCAAAGTTGACAACTTCTGGAAGTGACTGTAACACCTGAATTCAATGATGTGGAGGGGTGTTACAAGTTTTGGCAATATGTATGTCAGTGGTAATGAAACATAAAATGCAATATTATCTCCCAAGCCAGGTTTTTTTCACAACCAATGTAAAAATAAAACAGAAAATATATTAGGTAGTAGATAACTGCATTTTAAATTTTAATATACTAAGCCTTAAAGACCTAAACAGTCACTGGTAACCAGAAGCATCTACTGATCTAAAATGTTTAATATTTTCTGAACCACAAATCCCATCAATGCATTGAAATAATTGAGGTAAAATGCAGTTTCTCATCAGATGTGACCCATTTGGACATTCAGAGGCTCTGTGGTGAATGTGGAAAGACCGCCATCTTCTGTAACATTGATCCAGCAGCAAAATCCAGTAGTTTGATAAATGACAGTGACTGCAGATTCTTAACTTTTTCTTCAGTTTTCTATGTTTTGATTTAAAAACCTTTGAATTTACTCTGAGCTTTTATGAACATCTACATGATCAGTGAATTAAATACAGGGAAACACCTGATTTTCACAGAAAAAAATCAGAGATTTTTATAATAAATGTTGATAAATAGCCTAAGAAAAAGTTGCCACTTAGATGGTTCTAGGTCTTTGAGGGCTACACCAGGATTTAAATACAGATATATGATACAAATTAGACCAGGAAGTCTTTGGTCTGCAGGTCAATGTCCAAAAACCAAATTCTTAATATACCACTAAAACAGTCCCTGATTTTTGGACACCTGGCCTGTCATTGACACTACATTATGTCTCCATCTCAATATATCCTAAAATTAAATAAAAGTTGGACTAATTAATATTTTTTTCACCTCAAGAAACAACAAATTCACGTGTTTCTAAAAAAAAAAAAAAAAAAAAAAAATCCAATGTATTTCTAAAAAAAAACAAAAAACAAAAAAGTGATCCCCAGATGCATACTCGCTTTCCTCTATATGTCCCACTGTGATACACATTGCTCTAGTAATATTTAGAGTAAAGCTTTGAGAATGAAGTTAAATATCATAAAAAAAAAACCGTGATTGGTATCTTAACAGCATATATTCATACATAATAAAAAAAAAAACAAAAAAAACATACCACTTATTTGACAGTGGCAGCAGCAGCACCAACATATCTGTAGCAAATGAGTCCTTTATTATTGAAGGAAAGCAAACATTAAGTAGCACACACTTTTCCCTGACAAACATTTACACATTTTGCAGAAAGAGATTTGGTCTGCTTCTGTTTTATAAATGGCAAATTTAACAGAACAGTAGGGTGCACATCCTCCTAAAATAGCTTTGCCCACAGCAGAAAATGCTAAAAAGAAACTGTAGCTGCCCAAAGTGGGGTCTCTCATACATGTAAAGTGCATACACCTCAAGGTAACTCCTTCAAAGTCATTTTGAGACCCATATAAAGAAAACCACCTCGTGTCTTGCTGAATGTGACTGAACTATATGTAGCTGTCTCTTGTTACAATGTGCCACATGTTATTCAGTCACTTAACTTTGCCAAGCCACACCTTGCTACTGCTATCCTTCAGAGCAAGAAACATATTTCTTGTGTAACTGAAAACAGCCACTCTCATCACAACAGATTTTCCTGTGTGTTGAAGAGAGCGATCCTGCACATTGACCAACACATGTCAATATCTCTCAATTACTCAGACCAATCACCATCTGGTTATTGTATGGTTTGTTTTGTCACCATAGGCATCTGCTTCAAAGGACTCCAGATTGAGATTCCTTCTGTTGCAGCTTGAGAATCAGTTCAAGAAGGTTCATCTGCATTGTCAGCTCCTGAAATAAGACACAGGGTTATGCCACCTGGTGGAGATTTCACTTCATTACACAGGACAAGACTACAACCTTTTGCTGTATTTGTGGTGTTAGAATGTCCCCCTGTATTCCTAATTAAAAGGAGTAGGCTACACTAAAGGTTTACCTGTGGATTAGTGGTGATGTAAAACCCAGGGACCCCAGCTTTCTCCAAGGTGTTTTGTTGGTCTATTACTTTTTGATCCATTTCAGCCACAATCTTCTTATCCATCATCCTTTGCTCCTCTCGCACACGAATTTCCAGAGCCTAAGAATATTTGCATCTTTTAGAATACCACAAACTACACACAAGTTAACTGATAATGACAAGTTTTTTTTTCTGCCAGCGATCTACCTCTAACTCGGCTTGATGATTTGACTTGAAAAGTGCCAGGTTGTGAGATTTGCATGTCTGCAGAGCATCTTTGTGCTTCCTTACAAGATCTTGTTTAAGGGCTACACACAAAAAACAGTATTAATATAAGCATAATCGAAATAACACAAGTAGGTCATATATAGATACAGATTTGACTTCTTTTCCACAGGACAGGTATAAGCTTGCTTTTTGAAATAATTCTGTTATTCACCTTGGTGTTCACAGTGGAGCTTTTGCCTCTGATTGTACAGGTTTTTCTCGGTCAGATGCTGAATGTCCAAGAGCCCCTGTACTATTTCATAGACGGTTCCGTCTATGAGGGCCTGGGCCAGGTCACTGAGGGTGTTGTAAGACAGTCTCTGTTGGAAGGAGCTGCCCAAGCAAATAAAAAACAACAGCAAAAACCCAGTTATAAAGCGAACAAGCAACATTAACAGGTGTTGTGCCAAAGTACGTATCCCCGCTTAGAATTGTTCCCCCTGGCCGCAGGAGCATAATTTCGATTTTTTAATCTCATACTTGCGACTTTTTATCTCATATTTATGACGTATGGAAGCCCTTCCATACATAGGAAGCCCGTGTCCATCACTGAAAAAAAAAATCCCCATTGTAAGTCATAATTATGACATAAAAAGTCGAAATTAAGATCGCGCGGCCAAAGGAAACAATTCTGAGTGGGGATACGTACCTCGGCACAACACCTGTATCCAGTTCTGTGTAATACGTGGGACGTGTTTCATGAAGCTAGGTAAACAGTACCTGGGTAAGTCTTTTACTAGTGTTTGCAGTTCTGATAACAGGTAATAGTGTCTCTCCTGTTGTTTAGTAGAATCACCGTCAGTGACTCCGGGATAAGGGT
The DNA here is from genome assembly GCF_902148855.1 of Sphaeramia orbicularis. NCBI lineage: Eukaryota > Metazoa > Chordata > Actinopteri > Kurtiformes > Apogonidae > Sphaeramia > Sphaeramia orbicularis. Next base: position 32,916,409 of record NC_043965.1, read on the forward strand.
CCATCTCCTAAACTAACCGAAGAGAGGAGAATAATGAACTAAACTAAACCGGGATCAACACATTCAGCTAGTTAGCTTCCACTAGCAACTTCAGCTAATTTCACCCATGACATAGTGAACATTTTCATCAATTATATAATAATATTACCCGCTGAAGACACGACTACATCTAATGATGCTCGAACACTGCTAAGATATGGACAGAACTTCTATTAAACCCTGTAAATGGAAGAAAGGACTGGTTGGAACGATGTCTACTACGGCTCACTCCACCAAGGACCCCTATAGGTGGCCAGCAAGATGCCTGCATAAATCCCACAGTACGGCGGTACTTACAGTAGCAGAAAATGCTCACCAGATGGCGCAGTGTAATGTAGAACCCGTCAGGTATGGTGACCATACATTAATGGGCATAGCAAATAAGATCAACAGCGTGTCCTAAGAGGCAGGTACATAATTCATGAATGGTGTCAAATAAAAGATCTATTACTGACTCTACTTACACCGTAAAACATGGAAATGATTATTTATTATTTTTAATTTAGTGAAGGGCCTTTTGGATTGAAATAAGCGCTGACATAAGAGTGATCTCGCCAAAATGCCGCCCAGCTGCCCACGCTGACCCACACCGCGTAACCTTCTGGTGTGGAGCTGACTGGATGCGCGCCTCTGTCGCGCGCTGCTGGTGGGCTGTGCGCCGTCACGCGCTGGAGGTGCCGTGAAATGAAGAAAACTGAGTTGCGGAGGAGAGGAGCGTTATTTATAAGAGCGTGTATGGAAACATAAAGAGAAACCGCTCCCTAGCTTTATTCGACTAAAATGGCCAAAAATACATCTCTTTATTTTCGAATTGTCGAGGGCAGGAACCTCCCGGCCAAAGACGTGTAAGTAATTTACTAATTACCTTGGGTGTTGGGCTCAAGTCTTAGATAATGCAACAGACAAGATTGCTAAACACCTGTCAGGTTAAAAGTTCAGCTCATTTTGGAAATCTTAAATTACAGATACACCTTATAGTCTGGTGTAAACTAGTTTAATGAATTCTGTGTGATATAGTTCTACTCAAATCTGCCATAGCATGTCACTAATATGTCATCCTGAGGGATCATGTCTCATGCTGCATATCTTTTTTTTTGTTGTTGTTGCTTTCACAAGCTCCGGAACCAGCGACCCATACTGCATTGTAAAAGTTGACAATGAAGTTGTGGCCAGGTGAGTGCACATCTACATACTATCCACGCTAAAGTGTCTTCTGTAGAGCTACAGATGCAGATTATACTTCACCCCCGGACCCCTGAACACACTTCATGTCGGGTCAGTTTGTCACTGTGCTCCCCATGCCCTGCACATGTAAACCCAGGTGGAGTGTGTGTGTGATCAGGACGGTGGTGCCCACGGCGTGGCCCCTCCAACATTGAAAACCTGATACTCGTTTGGCGTTTAAAACAGCGGTAGGTAACCATGGAGAGGATGCATCAATTATTGCAGGAGGCTGTGGAAGCAAGGAGAGTTCAGAGGGGCTCAGTGTGACTGCACGATGGTTTAATGTGTGATAGTGTTTTATATTAAAGTATGTCCCCAGGAAAATAATTATGTTAATTCAAACATTTCACTTGTCACCAACCCAGATTCCAATAGGGAAAAAAGTTGGTTGTGTGCTGTAACAAGAACATGGGGTGAAGAGAGTGGATTTTACTCCATCTGGCACTGTGAGGGAAAATGGCACAATGAGTCACAACAGACACTCACACTAATTATCTTGTACTTGTAGTGTTTCTGGCTAACTGACTCCTCCAGTATGATGTTCATGGATAATGTGGCTGGTGGAGTCTAGTGGGATCTAATTGGTACAATGCATTCTGCTAAACAGAATGTTTAATTATAACAAAGGGTTGAGTTACTTTGGATTATTTCAGTATTATTGAAGACACAGTGCCACAGGAAAACAGATACCTTGGATCTAACAAGATCTGTAAAAATGATATTGATATTATGACAATAATTATTTATCCAGAGCAATTATTAAAAGACACTGGTAGCATGATGTGGACTTGAAAAGCTGTACATCTTTTAGATGGATGTAGTTATGCACAGGTTAAACTTAAGGCTGGCTGATATAGCCCAAACATTACATGTAGACATTTGACAGTGTTAATGAATGACTGTTAATTAAATATTTAATTCAGATGCAGTCAAGACAAAATATGATTTCACCGAGGCCGGCGGTAGGCATGGGCAGGGGTGGGCTCAGCCCACCCAAATGTCCGTCTTGCCCACCCAATCAAAAGTTAAGGGAAAACGTTTATCCAGTAGAAAATATAACAGACTACACTACTACTGGGTCTTATTTGCGATTGAATGGGCAGCCTACAGCCCGCCCTATTCCATCAGTGATTGGTTGTCATTCTTGTTTTGCATTTCTTGAGCGCTTCATTCACTCATACAGCAGTTCACTGTCTGTCGTCCCTTTCCGAGTTGCGGGGAAATAAGCAGCCCTCCTTGGTCACTGCTACACCTGTTGAGGTCACTGCTGCACCTATCGAGGTCACTGCTGCACCTGTCGAGGTCACTGCTACACCTGTCGAGGTCACTGCTACACCTGTTGAGGTCACTGCTGCACCTATCGAGGTCACTGCTGCATCTGTCGAGGTCACAGCTGCACCTCTCGAGGTCACTGCTGCACCTATCAAGGTCACAGCTGCACCTCTCGAGATCACTGCTGCACCTGTCGAGGTCACAGCTGCACCTGTCGAGGTCACTGCTGCACCTGTCGAGGTCACAGCTACACCTTTCGAGGTTACTGCTGCACCTGTCGAGGTCACTGCTGCACCTGTCAAGGTCACTGCTACACCTGTCAAGGTCACTGCTGCACCTATCAAGGTCACTGCTACACCTATCGAGGTCACTGCTGCACCTGTCGAGGTTACTGATGCGCCTGTCGAGGTCACTGCTGCACCTGTCGAGTTTTCTGTTTAATACTGCAATTCTCTCTACTGGAGTTTCACTGTATCTGTGACTTTTTGACATGCTCTGTCTCTGGGCTCCTGCAGAGCAGCCGGCCCAGTGTGTCTATACAATGACTAAAGCAGTGCCAGTAAAACACACACATTGGACAACACAACGCCAGTAAAACACACAGTCTCTCAGTTGTCGCCCAAGGAAGATACAAAAACCAAGTGAGGGGCAAACGATCTCTGTCATTAAATTATATGAATTATTGTAATCATTTTGTCCTGTTGCTTTATATGTATGTAGTTCCACTGACATTTGAGCCTAAAGTTCAGGGTTTTAGATGGAAAAAGAAAGATTTGTTGTTTTCTTTGTCATTTGTCACTTTTCAGATTGAATTTAAATAAGACTTTTTTGTTTGTGAAATATGAAAAATATATAATTTAGTTATTTTATTTTTACTTTTGGCCCAGTTTCAGTTGTTTGTGCGGTTGTTCTGTTGTGCCACTTTTTAGTCTGAGTTTGAACAAAAGTAGACTGCCTTATTTTTGTATAAATTCTGGCTACAGTGAGAATATTTTTTTGTGTTAGTATTTAGTATTTTTTTTTTTTTTTAATTTTCCAAGCTCATCCAATGAAAAGAAATATGCATGAAGGACTTGTAAAATCATTTTTATTTTATATTAATTAGTAAATGAACACAGATGAGCTGCTCGACAATTGAATTTCTCATTGGGGATCAATAAAGTGATTCTTATTCTTAAATAAACCCCCAAACCACTTCTTTTCACTGCCATCAGGACTGCAATTCAAATTGTCAGCCTTCAGGACACTATTCAGCTTCGCTATCATCAGTACATACTAACCAAGTTGTCCACCTATTATTTCAACCAGCCAACCCTAATATGACCAGCTAGAACTGGCCTGGGATTTCACAATGTTTTTTTTTTTCCTTTTTTAAAATTTTACACTGGATGTGTAGATTATTAATAAACAAAACAGCAAAAAACAACATTTCAAAGAGTCTTACTGTGCATTATGTCTTAAAAAATTAAAAAGATTTTAAATTAAGTAAGGCACCAATATTCGCCAATGAGTAGAGGCATATAGTACATGTAACAATTAAACTGGTGGCATTTGGCATGGTGGAGATTTATAATAATAATAATTTATCTGTAATATTATGAGGCAGTAAAGGTTGATAATATAACCAAATTACTTGCTGTCAGTTCAGTTTTATTGTATACACAGCATTCAGAAAATGAATCCAATTTTGTGCATTTCACTACAAGTTGTGACAAATGGACTCTGTTTATAGTGAGCTGAAGTAAAGATAAAAATTCTCTGTGGTAGAGATGGATGCTTTAAAAAGTCCATATTTCTGGTCAGAATGAGCTGTTAATCATTATGACATAAGACAGTTTAGTTTTATGGATATGAGGAAATATTGAAAAACTGACCTTTCCCAGAAGGTGTTTTGAAGAATAAAAGAGGAAGGTTGAATGACACAGTGTAATGTCTTTCATCAGTGGAAAACTTTGGAAAATCTAATTTTTTAATGAGGTATACATGGCTTCATGTAAACAGGAACATTAGGAGGGATGTTACTTTTCATTTGCAATTATTTGGGATAATGTCTTTTTCAGAAATAGGAAAAAAAAAAACAATATTTGCATGCACACAAACATAATCATTGACACTTTTTAATAAAACACAGTTCTACCAATGTTTCCCCTGGGATGGCTGGTATCATTCTTAACTAAAACTCCAATACTGTTGTCATTATTCCTCTGGTTCCTGTTGTTTCATATAAGCCTCTAAAGTCAGCATGTAAACTGTCTTTTTCAGGACCGCCACAGTATGGAAGAACCTTAATCCTTTCTGGGGTGAAGAGTACACACTGCACCTCCCGATGGGATTCCATTCACTGTCTTTCCATGTCATGGACGAGGACACGATTGGGTAACTGTCTTGTCCATATCTGTCTGCCAACTATTCTATGTTCATCTGCAACTCCTGAATCAACAGAGCTCAGATGCTGATTCATAGTCTTCTAAGCAATCATGTTGTTGCTCATGAATTAATATGTTTGGGTTGAAAGCTCATGCACTGGTTAAATGTTTTGGAAAGTCTCCAAGCTTTGAATAAACAAACATTATCAGGCAGATGGTAGTCCAGATAGAGTGATTAAAGGTTATTTTTTTCTTCTCCTGACCACCAGTACACTATTCAATCTGTCTTCAAACCATTTAACCCCAGCAAGAGTAAACAACTCTGAAAGCATTTTGAGGACTATTTATCAATCTATTTTTTGATTGTATTTCTACAGTCATGATGATGTTATTGGAAAGATATCTCTGAGCAAAGACACGATCGGATCTCAAGCTAAAGGTAAGGCTGAAAAAAAGCACATGGGTGTACATTTCTCATGTGATGGGTCTGCAACTAGAGCTTAGAGGGCAAACATATGTGGTTTTCCAAGATGGAGTCAAAGGTCTGAGCCAATGGAGTCAAGACTTTTTTAGACTGAACCCCTGAGAATGTCTCTGAGTGAATATTCTCACTTGAGGTTATAACTATTTTTACAGCCCCTTTACTCACAGGAAACGAAGTCATCATTCACATTAACCACAGACCAACAATATAACATGACTGGTCTTTATAAACCCAGGGATTTCTTGTAATTAGATGAATATAAAGGTGCTATAAGAAGAAAAAAAATCAACTGTAGATTCAACATTTCAGACTATGTAATATGTAGATGTCCTACGCAGGCTTTCCTGAAATCTGTCACCCTGTTACCACAACAACCCACAGCTCAACATATTGCACTTAAAATGTGATTCTTTAGATGATGTTGTTTTCTGAAATTTGTGAGTGTCTATTAGATTGAGATAGCTGCATACTGAGGATTCTTACATAAAAAGCAACCTGGTATCGCCTTCACACCTGTGATTCACTACCACATGTCACTACTGAGTCATTTACTCCCTCGTAAGAATCTTCTCACATGCATGGCCATGACAGTGTACTCCTTCTTATGTTCGATATTTTTAGTTAATAAACAGAACTAGAATGGCAGACCATGCTTCATTTTCTTCTGCTTTAATATTAAACCAAATTATAACCTTTTTGTCATTCTGGTGGTTTGTGTAACTGACTCTTACCACAGTCTAACTCCAAAGTTAACCTGGAGGTAAACCACTCTTCAGTATTATAAAAAATAAAAACATATAATCCTTCTAACTTTTATTTTACCCGGCAAGACATTAAGATCAGATTCTTATTTACAATGGCAGCTTTACAAGTGATGCAAAACATCTAAAGGAGGAAGAGAGAACAGGAGGGATAAAAGCAAACAAAAGCAATGAACAATCAACCAGACAGAATCAAGGCACATAATTAACAAAACCTAGACGACAGTAAATAAACTGCAAAGGCAAGCTGAGATGACCATGAGTAGACCTTTAAAACTGTTAATCAGGAATAAACATTTACAGGTATCATTAAAAATGTCCTTATGTAGGCACTTAAAAGCTAAGACTGAGATAAATTCATCAAGTTTTAGTGTTTTTTGTTGTCATTAGCTGCAACAAACAGAGGATGAGTTGGACTGCATTTTACTTTGCTGCAGTTACTGGCTGGCGTAAGTAAAGGGGGTGGGGGAGTATTGACCGAAAATCAGTTATAAATCAGTGTGAACCTGTGGATTTTATTGGCTTCCAAAAGGAATGGATTTGTCCTTGGCTCGACCATTCCACCAAGTTTCATGACCCAGACAGACATATATATGAGTGGTCACATTAATCTCCTTGTCAGAGGTAATAAAACTGAATTTGACATGAATGAATGAATGAATTATACTTCATATAAATTATATAACAGAGTATGAAGGACAAAATTCTTTAATCATGTCTTTACATTTTGCATATAAATAGCCATTCACATTGTATCGTTACCCAAGTATACGTTGAAATATTACTAATTTCTGCTATATATTTAATTTTCATTTAATTCTTTTTAGAAAGAGTAGAATACATGAATTGTGTTAACCGTGTTGTTTATTCCTATCTATGCTTATTATCCTTAGACATTGTTCAGTTCACATGAAAAATATTTTATAGGTATGAGGCAAAGGTGTCAAACATACAGTCATGGGCCAAAACCAGCCCTCCCAAGTATTCAACCTGGCCCACAGGATGAATTTGAAAAGTATTACAAAAAATATTACACAGAAGACATTAGTAGTCAAGGGCGTCACTGAGTCTTGACAAGTTGTTCTGATCATAAAGTTAAATGCTATATTTTTCAGTTTTGGATAACTGTTGCTAAATGTTTTTGCATTAGTAGATCCACTGTGATCTGTAAGTTGTAATGCACATGTCCAAATGATAAAATGAGGCATATTATTGTTAAAATTGCACTTTTTCTTAAGGAATTTCAGATTGTTCATAGATGTTCAGATTATTTATATTTTTTTCTGAAATTAGAGTTTGCAAATGTAAACATTTTTATACTGTAATTTTACTTTTTTTTGCACTAAAACAAAGAGAAAACTTTGGAGTTGTCATTATTTATATGTTATTATGCTTTTATTTACTGGTCCAGCATAAGGTGTGACATTTCTGCATTAACACATCTATAAACATCTAAGTGGCATCATACTGACATACTTAAGCTATTTTCATTAGAATTAATGTTATAATGTGTAATCACTAAATTTAATGCTGATGAGGCTCACATTGCTGACTCCACAATTCCATGATAAATCAAACTACTTTTTTGTTATTAAAAAATCACGGGAAGGAATGCTTCTAGGACCCAAAAAAGAGTTTGTTCGAGGTGCTCTTTGGAAAAAGGGATTCATAAAGTAGATGACAAACAGGAAGACAACGCCAAGGCCCTCTCTTTAAGCATTAAAATGGCTTTATTTTGTTGACCATGCCTTGAGAATAAAGGTGTTTTAATGCTTAAAGAGAGTGCTTTGGAGTTTTCTTCCTGTTTGTCATCTACTTTTTTGTTATTATTTTGACTAAGAGCCATAGTAATAAAAATGATATACTGTGTCCTGAATGACAAATGATCTGTTTGGACTTGACAGGGTTAGATAGCTGGCTGAACTTAACGAGGGTCGACCCAGATGAGGAGGTCCAAGGGGAGATCCATCTGAGTCTGGAGCTGCTGAAAGACACAGAAAAAATCAGTTTAAGATGTCAAGTCATTGAGGCCAGGTATGAACACAACTGTAAAGAAAATGTAAGGAAGAAGAGCTCAAGGATGGACTGCAGGAGTGGGATTAGAAGGCAGGAAGCATGCATGTTGAAGTCTGTGTATCTGATGGGGTTGGGGTCAGTTTGCGAGTGTTGCTACCACCACATATCTTGTCCTACTGTATACATGTTGGTCGTTAATCATTTGATGAATTTATGTAGCTGAGATTCTTATCGCGTGGCCTGGCTCTGTCATAACTAATTCTGAGCCAAAATCTTATCACTGACACCCCGCAGGCCTCGTCGCTCGCTCCCTGAGTCATCCTGCTACTATCACACCCTCACTCACTGCAATCTCTGTGTTTCAGGCAGGGCACTAATGAGCATGTCAATCAGGGCTCGACAGTGTTACTCAAACACGCTCAGATGAAGGTGAATTAAACTTGAAAGAATGAGGTCAAGAGCAAAACAGTGGTTTCAGCCATACCACACTGAGCATTTAATTTGCAGAGCAGGTAATTGGAGTTTGTTTAGAGTTTAAGTGTTTTGAACAGTGTTTTGGTCTGGTGATATCTGCAGAGACCTTGCTCCAAGAGACATCTCTGGTACCTCTGATCCATTCGCCAGAGTTATTTTCAACAACCACAGCGCAGAAACTTCGGTAAGCTGTATGTGTGTGCATGGGCTGTATGTTCTGGGGTTGATGGAGTGAGATGTTCCTGTTCTTCTGTTGTAATTCATTGTTAGATAACACTGTTTGGATTGTCTGCATGCAGTGATAATTTACAGAGTATTTGTGACATTTCAACAGCTAATGTTTGATACTTAGCATGTAATTAAAACCAAAGTTTGTTGTCTGGATTTCAAGTTTAGCCAACTTTTTTATTACAAAAACAAAACAGTAGGAAAGCAAGGACGGGTATTCTGGCCCGCTTGATGAACACCATCGTTCCATTGTTCTTTTTTTCTTCCACTATCTAAATGATCACGTTGAAAGACTCACTTGCTACATCTGAGATGCAGTTACACCCTGAAAATAATGAGTGTTGACAAAGTCTGTTTATGAGAGTTAGCAATTTCAATACCAAGACCAACTTCTTCATGTGCACATGTCCACCAAAGCAACTTCTTTTCTGACTTCTATGCTGTCGACACTATTTTGAAAATACACTGTGGCAGTATCTTGCACTCTGCACTGCCCAAGACAAGTGTTGTTGGTTCTTAGAAAACTTTTACCACTATTCCAGGAGGGTGCCAGGACCACCTAAATAACCCTGGTACATTGCAATGAACTGTGCAGATAGAACTGGTTAATACAATACTGAAGACCAATAAATATATCAAACTGATTTGATTAAAAGTGATGTAGCAAATACTTAAATCAAAAAAATGAGATTTGAGTTTCCCTTTAGACTGTTTTTAGTTAACAAAACTTCTCCTGTCAATACTCATCTGAAAACTCTTTCTGAATAATGTTTCATTGTCAGGTTATGTAGACAGAAACAATTATAAATAGCATTGAAAAAAGGTGATGTAACTGCGTCCTGTCTTACAAAGGTTAAAAAACTCAATGCTGTTGAAGTGTTATCACGTCTTTTGTAAATTCTCTGTGGAATCCAGATTAAGAATTGCCACTTGTATGAAAGCACACTTTGTCACTTGTTTTGTCCCTTACACATTGAAGAGAAATGTGAACATTGTGGGTTTCAGATTATCAAGAAGACTAGATTTCCTCACTGGGGAGAGACTCTGGAGCTGGAGCTGGACCCACAGGAGCTGAGGGAGGAGGGGTCTGTTAATGTGGAGGTCTGGGATTGGGACATGGTGGGCAAGAATGACTTTCTAGGAAAGGTAAGGACACTGTGACTATTAAACATAATACAACAGTCATCAGACTTCAGGTCTTAGCCACTGTATAAAATCACCTTCCATTTAATAAGTTGTTGAAATCTGATATTTTTCAAGCTTGTTTGTTTTTTCCACAGGTGGAAATCCCCTTTGCTTGTTTGCACAAGACACCTCTGTTAGAGGGCTGGTTTCGTCTTTTACCCTTGGGAAATAGTGAGGGTGATGCTGGGTGAGGATTATAGGTGTGCTTGTTTGTGTTATGTGGTGAGTTTGTGTGCTTGTAGAACTGAGACAGCCATTGCTTCTGGAGTATTTTAAGACTCAACTCAAGCAGCAGCCACCAACATGTCTTTTAGAAATATATTCAAAGGAGGTATCCGTTCCCCTGTATCTTCCATGCATTTGAATAAACATTCACACATTCACAGGTGTGGAGCAGAGTCCTCTGCCAGCATCTGTTCCTTGAGATAATTTTAGAACAAAGGAAGCTGAATGAACTGCAAAAGAATAGTGTCAAATGAATCTCAGAGTTTCATTAGGAAATGAGTCACCATTTAAAGGGCTGTTAGAGGGAGCACACTGCTGTGAAGAAACTGAGACCTACTTTCATGATGGTAAAAAAAGAGAAGGAAATGTCACTGCAAAAGTTATACCCTTTGGGACATATCTGTTTCAACGTCTTGTTTGGGAAAACAGTGGAACCCTTTGACAGTTTTCTTGATCAGTGGCAGTTTGTTCAAGGCAGTAACACAGAGAAACCATAAGAAGCTATATTATTCAGTTGCAGCTTTTAAACATTTTAATACGGTCATTAAGTGTTTCCCCTTTACTACAGATTTTAGTGATCTTTGTAAAGTTATTGCAGAGTGTAGATCTGCAAGAAGACATCTCTTTGGCTGCTCACTCCACAGAAAAAGCTATTAATAATCTGATACCAAAAGACATGTTTCAAAGAACTGTGAATAAAATAAAGCAAAAATGAAAAACACAAGCAAAAATACACTATATTGCGAAAAGTATTTGCTCACCTGCCTTGACTCGCATATGAATTTAAGTGACATCCCATTCCTAGTCTATGGGGTTCAATATGAGGTTGGTCCACCCTTTGCAGCTATAACAGCTTCAGCTCTTCTGGGAAGGCTGTCCTCAAGGTTTAGGAGTGTGTTCATGGGAATTTTTGACCATTCTTCCAGAAGCACATTTGTGAGGTCACACACTGATGTTGGACAGAAGGCCTGGCTCTCCGCACTAATTCACTCCAAAGGTGTTCTATGGGGTTGAGGTCAGGACTCTGTGCAGGCCAGTCCAGTTCATCCACACCAGACTCTGTCATCCATGTCTTTATGGACCTTGCTTTGTGCACTGGTGCACAGTCATGTTGAAATAGGAAGGGGCCAGCTCTAAACTGTTCCCACAAAGTTGGGAGCATGGAATTGTGCAAAATGTCTTGGTATGCTGAAGCATTCCCAGTTCCTTTCACTGGAACTAAGGGGCCAAGCCCAGCTCCTGAAAAACAACCCCACACCATAATCCCCCCTCCACCAAACTTTATACTTGACACAATGCGGTCCCACAAGTATCGTTCTCCTGGCGACCGCCAAACCCAGACCCGTCCATCAGATTGCCAGATGGAGAAGCGCGATTGGTCACTCCAGAGAAGGCGCCTCCACTGCTCTAGAGTCCAGTGGTGGTGTGCTTTACACCACTGCATCCAGCGCTTTGCATTGCACTTGGTGATGTATGGCTTGGATGCGGCTGCCCGGCCATGGAAACCCATTCCACGAAGCTCTCTGCGCACTGTTCTTGAGCTAATCTGAAGGCCACATGAAGTTTGGAGGTCTGTAGCGATTGACTCTGCAGAAAGTTGGTGACCTCTTCGCACTATGCACCTCAGCATCCGCTGACCCCGCTCCGTCAGTTTACGTGGCCTACCACTTCGTGGCTGAGTTGTTGTTGTTCCCAAACACTTCCACTTTCTTATAATACAGCTGACAGTTGACTGTGGAATATTTAGGAGCGAGGAAATTTCACGACTGGATTTGTTGCACAGGTGGCATCTTATCACAGTTCCACGCTGGAATTCACTGAGCTCCTGAGAGCGACCCATTCTTTCATAAATGTTTGTAAAAGCAGTCTGCATGCCTAGGTGCTGGATTTTATACACCTGTGGCCATGGAAGTGATTGGAACACCTGATTCTGATTATTTGGATGGGGGAGCCAATACTTTTGGCAATATAGTGTATATAGAAATGCAAAAATGTATAATATATACTGCATACTGTATATAATATTTCAATATATAAAAATGAAGAAAATACAACCTCTGAAAAAGCTAAAATTAGTTCAGGGGTTCATGTTTATTCAATGATTTTTCTTTTGTGTAAATGTTTTATTCCATCTGGTGGTTTACCTCAGCATGGGATTTAGGAACACTGAGATTCTGTGGTATTTTCTTCTGTTCCCAGTGGAAAGCTTGGAGCGCTCCGCCTGAAGGTGCGTTTAGTGGAGGATCGTATTTTACCATCTGTGTACTATCAGCCACTCATCGACCTCCTGGTTGAGTCAGTCATTTCTCCAACGGAGGTCAGCAACTTTACCTCTGGTTATATATTCATATGCTCAGTTTTCAAATATAAAAACACACCTTTAATTGCAGGTTAGTTTATTTGAATGTTGGTCTTGGGTTCTTCTGGGCTGACACCTGAGTTTTGTTTTTCTTACCAGGTTGAGGATAGCAGTGCTTTGACCATGCTGGAGGAGGTGACAACAGTTGAGAGTCGCCAGGATGTGGCAATGACCCTGGTGAAAATCTACCTGGGTCAGGGCCTGGTGGTTCCATTCTTGGATTACCTGAACACCCGAGAGGTCAACCACACCTGTAAGCCCCAAATAACAAGATGCAACAAATCAGATTTGTCTAAAAAAGTGTCTGTAAGAGCCATTTGTGTATGTTGTATCTAACTATGATATGTAGAAAGTAAGTTTTGTAAGTTATTTTGTTGGCAGTTTGTTCTATGTTGACGACCTTGTATTTTTAGCTATAATTCAGTAAGATTAGCTTGAGATATTTCACATATGCCTACGTAGCTACAAACACTTGACATGCAATAACTGTGATTACACAACACAAACTGTTCATAAGACCTGCATTTCTCTCTGTGAGTCAGTGTTTATATTAGTCAGAGGTTGGGACATGGCAGTTTGTGGTTATTGCTCCACTCCTCATAGACCTTCTGAGGTTTGCTGCTATTTAACTCTACATTGACATTTAGGTCTCTGAATACTGGCGTCATGGTCTGTGTGTGGGAAGTTTAAGCCTACAGCACTATATTTATTACCCTGATGCCAATTACTTACCCAGTAGTCTTTTCATGGCTCCTCTGTGTGCTTTATTAGTCATGTTTTTTGCCTCCACACCACATCCTAATGTAATTCACACAGAGTTGTGCTTTGGTCTTTGAGTTTCTATTGGTGTAGTTTGAGATAATAAGCATAGTGCCTAAGTTTCCATAGCAACTCCACATGATCCTGGTAACTGGTTGATCAGGGATTGATGCCGTGAGCAGATAAGCATTAATCTTAGACACAAGGGCATGGAAATATACTGTACACTGTGCCCACTGGGCTGCCATGTAAACATATCATTTGTCATGTTGCTTGATCTCTAAGACCAACATTTCTCACCTGACAGTCAAGTCCTGTTGCCATGGAAATATCAGTATTGTCACCTTGAAGGATTTATGTAATGTTGCAGAAAGGTCAGTGTGCCCTCAGTTTTGACGTTAAGCTCTGTTTTCCTGAAGCTGATTGGCTGATGGGCATACATACGCATGCACTACATCAAAAAGAATATAAAGAATGCACACACATAAATCATGTACGTGTGCCACAAAGAGCTTTAAATGAGGGCAGAAACAAAATATCTTAATAAAAACTCCCAGTAAACTTAATGAAAGAATGTTTCAGCATGATTATGTGCCTGATGAAAATGTCTGATACTGAAATGAGGTTTTGTTACATCTGTTGAGAGATATACAACAAATACAGGGCATTCTTTGGATTTTTATGTCTGCAGTCACTCCTAAAGCTCAGAATTATTGATTTATCCTCAAGTTATGTTTCACACTTTGAACAGTAAATTACACATTTCAGCCTTGGGCACTCAATCTAGATGCAGACATTTTGATACAACAAAACAGACAACACAGCGCTTTTAATTCCAGAATGTTTGACTCAAATCCTATTTCTTGATAATGTAAGCTTCATGTTTCCTATTCTTATTAAACCAAATCAATCATTTTTTGTTCAAATCCCACAGCTGATCCAAACACATTATTTCGCTCCAACTCACTTGCTTCTAAAGCCATGGAACAGTTCATGAAGGTATGTTTGCATAAGTATTGATCCATTTTTTAATTATACCAAATGATTTTTCTGTAAAATATCTTAATTTTCAAAAGAAATTTTTACCTTCATCATTTCAAATGTCCTTCCTACTTATTTTCCACAGAGATTGTTACCCTTTATAGTCTCTGTCTGTACCAAAGTGCATGTGATTAGCTGTATATGTTATTGTTTTCCGGTCAGGCTGTTGGCATGCTGTATCTGCATGAGGTTCTGAAGCCAATCATTAATCGTATCTTTGATGAGAAGAAATATATTGAACTGGATCCATGCAAGATCGACTTGAACCGCACAAGGTATAATACAAATAATGCGTATTTCAGACCCTCAGTAATCCTCTTTAGGTTTCACAGGTGTTTTCTTTGTGTCCCAGATTAAAACAGGGAATTTGCTGATGTAGATTCATGTGTGTACTTCACAATCTGTGTGTTAAAATGGGCAAGTGGGAAGCTGCCACAGGAGACCGATCACTTCCTTTACACTTTGCCCCTGAGACGACGATATCAGTGGAAGAAAATGAAAAAAAACAAGAATGCAAAAAGGGGGAAGGCTGTTGCTTGGCAACTGCTATGAACCCCTGAGATGTCTATCTCTGACATGGAGGGAGATCCAGGATCTAAGTCTACAGTAGATCTGCTTGCCCCTATCTTATTTGTTGTCTCCAGTCTCTATCTATCTTCCTTAACAGCCTAAATCCAATACTCACTATCTGGCCTTATGTCTAATCTTTGAAATGGTATGTTCTTATATGTAATGACATTATCAGGACAAGAGGGATGATTGGTTGTATTACAAGAGCTACTATAAATTAGAGTGTACACTGTGTTAGTGTGATTATTTCGGAGCAGCTCTACAGCATGAGTATTATCACTAGTACTTTGCTATAGGACTGTTTACTTGTGTCAAATGATTGAGTGTTTCTTTCTCTGTTTCCAAAGGCGGATTTCATTTAAGGGTGCAGTGTCAGAGGCAGAGGTGCGGGACAGCAGTGTGGAGATGCTGCAGATCTATTTAACCAGCATCATTGAATCAATAGTGGGCTCAGTCGATCAGTGTCCACCAGTCATGAGAGTGGCCTTCAAACAGCTGCATAAGAGGGTAGAGGAGCAATTTGCTGAACCTGAGAACGAGGTCAGTCCGGATCAAAGCATACTGAAAACAAATTAAAGCCAGCTCTGCAGTGTGCATTAGCTACAGTATATTGATTTTACATCGTCCTTACATGGTATATGTCCATCCACAGCTCTTACACTAAAAGGAAATCCTCAGATTCATTGATATTTCTGTCAAAAATCTCCTCATTTCTTTCAGGATGTGAAGTATCTGGCAATTAGTGGATTCTTTTTCCTGCGTTTTTTTGCGCCCGCTATCCTCACACCTAAACTGTTCCAGCTGAGGGATCAGCATGCTGATACACGTACGAGCAGAACACTGTTACTACTGGCCAAGGTATCATTCAAAACACAGATCTACAAACAAACACAGCAATGAATAATTTATTCATGCCTAGACATCACACTTGAGTGCAGAAAAAGCAAACAGTTTAGATGAGCTTGCACAGCAGCTGATGTATGTTTACTGGGAGGAAATTTAATATGCAGGTGGGAATAGAAACATATATGAATCAAGAATATCACACATTGTATGCCTGTACTGGCAGTGTGAAGTATAAGACATACTGTTAGACGATTAGAATATGCAGGTATTTCAACAAAATCAACTAGAGGTAAAGCCATTTTGAATGTAATGTCAGAGCTCTGAGGTGCATATAGAAATATTAATCAAAAATGTTTTTAATATTTTCAACAATTACACTATTATGCAGGTGTTTTTTTGCATCACTGTAAGCTGGAAGCTTTGGAACACCTTCTACTGTGGGCTCAAGACTCAATTACATTTACCTGACAGCATCTCACAGCCTATGGCACCACAGCTCAGGTGTGATTTCACCTTTCAGCGATGTGAAATCACAATCATTTTTGACGCATATCGATGTATTGCATCTTTAGTTTTCTATATTTCTACAAATGACTACCTTTTCATCAGTTAATACAATCAGTGCTTAGAGAATGTTTTGAAAATTTGATTCCAACAGTCTAATAATATAAACAATGGCATCTCCTCAATAGCAGTATCTGAATGATGTGCCTCAGAACATGAAGATTACAAAAACAAAATATAAAAGTGCATTACAGGTTGAGATGTGAACATTCTCTGGCCTCATGATTCAATTTCAATGTTATGACACATCTTATGAAACATATAAACATCATATTTTGTGTCAAAATCTCATTTTAACAGGAAATAAGTCAAGTTTTAAAATACAGTCACCATTAACAGCCCTTTCCTTGTGACTCTTAGGAAAGGTGCCTTGCGGGTTGTAACTAAAAACTCACTCTGCCTTTGAATGACAGAGCCCCTGATTGTCTCAAAAATAAACACACCCCTGAAAGCATGCACATTAAAAAGAGGGGCGTCATGGTCACATTAAAAAAGTGAAACCTTGCTCTAGTGTGTGTGGTGTCTGTGGTTGCTGTCCGTGGTGCTGAAGTGCTGTTGCCATGGGTCCTTCTACAGAGAAAGGGAACATGCTATTTTTACCTCTGTGTATGCTGCGACCAGACTGTGGTTCAAAGCACAGCATCAGAGAGGGTGTAGAGAGGGACTTCCTCCTCACCCTAAGCCAGGTGTGGGCTGGACAAAGGGCCTCACAGCATGCTTGGCCTCAGGGACCCTTTTGATCTCAGACTTTGAGTTATGCAGTCACTCGCACTCAGTTACAGTCAGACTAGAAAGTCTACAAGAAGCTAGAAGAAAATGCATGCTTTGAAAAGTGAATATTAAGTGAAATTTGTTGTGTCTCTATCATTGCCAGGCTTTACAAAGTGTGGGGAACTTAGGCCTTCAGCTCGGTCATGGAAAGGAGCAATGGATGGCGCCTCTTCATCCCATCATCCTTCGTAGTGTGGCCTGTGTTAAAGACTTTCTGGACAAGTTAATCGACATAGACCATGACATTGGTAATGCTGATCACATTGAACACACCACTAAACTGGTAATGAAGAGGAAAGTTCAGAGATCATGCTGCAGAGCTCATCAGCCGCAGGCCAGGTGGTAGTGTAGCAGCTGATATCAGGATTAAGTGAAACAGCACTGTAGCCCTGTGGTGAAATATTCATAACAAGGTAGAAGCTTTGAAAAGAGATGACATGGTTAACGAGTTGGCTGGGAGTTGGAGTGAAAAGCCACAGGTGATTGTACACGCCACAGTGGTTAGCCAACGCGTCTTGGCTGCTTTCTCACCATCATGTGTCAGTAAGGCTGTTGTTGTGAAACACCTTCCCCCTTTGACATATCATGTTTCAGTCTCCTTCTGCCATCACACCCACTGTTTTCTCTTAAAGGCCAGTTTGACATTTAATGCTCTTCAGGTGGATTTGTTGGACAGAAGTGGACGTTGTTATGCCTCTTTGAAGCTGTCCTTCACATGGGCATGGAAGGAGGTTTAGATGCCATTAATAATTAAAACCTAAAAATAAAGAAATATCATATGATCTAAACATAGTGTATATTATCTTTGTTTATTGCTATAGCACCACCTTGTGTCTGCACAGGTAGACATTCCAAGTATATGAATAGTGTTTGTTTTGATCCTGTTTTGAAACTCTCCCCTTTTTTGCTCTGCAGCGACTGAGGCACCTCTGAGGGCTGTTTTCATGCCATCAGTGACAGTTAAAGAAGGATACCTCCACAAACATAAGGCAGAGGGGCCCCAACTGCTATCCAGGTTTGCCTTCAAGAAACGTTACTTCTGGTTGACGAGTGAGACGCTGTCGTATGCTAAAACCCCTGACTGGCAGGTAAGCACGAAGAAGGCAGCTGCATTGTATTCCAACATCCGTATCAGTGGAAGAAAACCTGCAAATTCTATGTTTATACATGATTCAGTCACACACTGTCATAACTATCAGAATTATCCTCAACATGCCTGACAGATAAATGCTTATTAATTCTTTTGTTTTTGTTTTTTTCACAAGTTAGAAATAAACTTTGAATCAAAGTCATGTAAAAGTGAGTCATTTATTATTAGAAGTTGATATGCCCTCTGATGATGAATTAATCACTGGGTCTGTCCTTTGAAGGACGTTATCAAGCTGGCTCATAAAAAGAGGGAACATTTTACTCATCCTCAGCTTGCTTAATGCATTTGTGTGAAGTTGTGATCTCCTTGTGAGGACATCATTAGTGTTATTAGTATTTGGTGCCTAACCTTGTGATAATGATCATTCACCAGCCAGAGACTGAGAGATACAGAGGGGACAGGCTCTCTCTAGCCCAGTAAAAAGCTCCCTCTTTGAGCCAGTCTCTGCTTTGTGTGACTGGAATAAAGGCGAGGGTTAATTGAAGGCTCTGGATATTCATGCTAACATTGCAAATCAGATTTCACACAATGTCCTGGCCCCTTTCCTCCATGTTGGAACACTCCAGTCTCAGCGAGGCAAGCTCCCATTGGAAGTGGCTGATTTACACTTTAAAGTGGCCTTCTCTGCCATGCTGATCTCATTACATCTTCTTCCTTGTTTCACAGTGTCTTATATCCTAATGCGTACAAAATATTTGAGTTCAAGACGCTGCTTCATTAATTAGCTACATGATAATATGTCACATTTATTTAAGTCAGATGTATGATCCATCATAACCAGTCTGTGTATACTCATCTTAATTGGTGTTGTGATGTGTGGTTGAATTGTTGCAGGTGCGCTCTTCAACTCCGGTTCAGTGCGTGTGTGCAGTGGAGAGGGTGGATGAAAATGCCTTTCAGCAGCAAAATGTAATGCAGGTCATCACCCAGGACAACGACGGGCAGCTGCACACCATGTACATCCAGTGCAAGGTGCATTGGTACTGACACCAGCCAGTCACAACACAACTGTTGACCTTTCTTTATTTTTCCATAAAATACTTTTGGAGCATATGGCATAATCTTGTTTTTTTGTCAGCTATTTCATCCAGAGTTCACTGTGGTAGACATACATTGAATATCAGATATAATTCTGCTGAGATTTTTCTAATATTAAAAAGCAATAGTAGTGTTTCTTGACTGATGAATCTCCTGCTTTAATTTATTATATATTTCGTGATATGCTTGTCTGTAGAATGTGAACGAGCTCAACCAGTGGCTGTCTGCGATCAGAAAAGTCAGCATCTACAATGAGCGCATGCTGCCCTCTTTCCACCCAGGAGCTCATCGCAGCGGCAAGTGGACCTGCTGCCTACAGACGGACCGTGCTGGTAATCCTACTTAAATTATTCCCGAATCTGCAAATCCTTTAACAAGGACTTGGGATGACATTGATATGTTTAACCTTTCTTTTCTTTTCTATTTTTTTTTTTTTTTTTTACTATGTTCTCTGGCATATTTTAAAGATCAGTTTGTTAGTGTGACAGAATGTGCTGAATTTCACTCACAATGGACTTATCATCAGTATTTAAACAGAATCATCAACTTCTTTGTTGCTACCTTCAAACAGTGACCCCTCAGTTTGTAGAAGATAAGTTTATGTTGCTTGAGTGGAGAATGAGAGCTCAGAATCATAATTAGATTTTTTTCTGACCAATTACAGTTTGTCAGTGTATTAGAGCGAGTATAACTCCTTGTGTAATGTGTGCACAAAGACAATTACAGTTCCTCTTAACACCAGTGGTGATGCTATATTGTTTATGTGACACATGTTAAGCCCTGGATAACGCTAATTGTCAGTACTGTGGTAAAAGTGGAGCATATATTATGTTAAAGTGCATAAGGCTCAGGTAGGGGACATGACTGTTATATAAAAGGCTGGTTCTCAGTTACAGGGTGTAGTCGAACCCACTCTGCTGTGACTCTGGGTGACTGGAGTGACCCACTGGATCCTGACGTGGAGACTCAGACTATATACAAGCAGCTTCTCCAGGGCAGAGACAAACTCAGGTTGGTGGAGAAAATAATGCTCAAATATCCTCTATCTCCTGCAGTTCACATATTGGACACTAGAGGTCTATGTTGCAGCAGTGGGAGGCACTAATGTGGCGTTACTGCTGATAATATTACTGCCACTTTATGAAAAGACAAAATAGCTTTGAGAAGATAGTCATCGATAATGTAATTAATGTTCCTTATTGATATTTCAGGAAAAAGTATCTGGAGATGCCAGACACTGATCAGACACCCAGCAATAAAGAAAAGACGATAAACTCTGACATTCATCCAGGTAAGGCTCCAGCTATTATATCTTAAAGCGCAGATATTCAACCATAGTTATGTCTGTGAAAACCCTGTTTTACAACTTTGATTAAAGATCCAATGAGTCTGTTTACAACAGAGCTCAGCAAAAGAATCACATTTTCATTATCATTGTGATATGAACATGTGGGAAAAACAAAAGCAAAAGACACAAATAAGTCTCAAGAGTTAAGTAAGTGTGACTGTTTATCACAACACATCCAAACACATAAACCAAAGCTTATTTTTCTAAAAACTTGCTGAAAATACCTTAAGATTACTTAATTATGGAAGCTGATTTCCGGATAGTTCTTATATTTCAAGAGTTTTTTTGCTAATAGTATTTTTGAAGGACAGTGTGTGACATTGAGCTTTAATTTCTTCTTATTATGTCTAATTAATGAATTGAGTATTCATGTGGAATTGTCTAATAAACTATAATCAAAATCATTTAATTTCTTTATTAAGTCAGTATAGACACTGACATTGGAGCCAGTATACACCTTTCAATGTCTGTTTAACCCTTCGAATCCTAAACAGTCACCAGCAACCAAAAGTATCTACTAATCTAAGCTTTTAACCACTAACTCTATCAATACATTGAAATAATTTAAGAAAAGTGGAGTTTCTCAGCTTTTGACCCATTTGGACATTCGAAGGATCAGTAGTGAACATGGAAACACTGTCATCCTGTACAACATTGATTCACCAGTAAAATCCATGTAACACTGATGGCAAATGCTTGTTTCTACATTCATTTCATGATGTTTTGCTGAAAAAGTAACCTTTGTCCAGTTTTCTCTGGTTTGATATAATAACCTGAATACATTCTGAGCTTTTATGAACGTCTACATGATCATCAAATTAAATATTGGAAAATCACTGGAAAATGTGAACTGCAGAGGATTATACTATAATAAATGGTGGTAAATCTCTTAGGAATGGTTAAATATAGAGGAAAAATTATTTGGAAGTCACCACAAAAATAGTTCTAGGTCTCTTAGGTTTAATGCAATACTAAACAATGTTATAACACATCTCAGATTTGTTTGTTTTTTCCATGCAGGTGTAGTCCAGTTCTTCATGCATCATTTCTCTGTCTTATAGATGGTGCAGAGAGCAATGTTCACCTCCTGAAGACAGGTCAAAGTGTTGCAGCGCGAGTGTTGGCAGTGATCGAAGACCTGGAAAAGGCTCACGTCACTTTCCAACGCAGAGAAAAGGAGGACACCACCTGTGTCATTCTGAATCCCTAGCCTGAACTTGCAGTGGGATCCACACTGATGCCCGAGGGAGGCCCAGTGTTCTGTACCAACACGAGTGAGCATCAGATATTCACTTGATTGCCGGGGAAGAAAAGTGGCCACAGGGGGCAACCTCTTCCAGCCTTTTAGAGCATTTTCCTCTGTATGAGTGAGGGGAGTTGTGTCACTTTGAATCTTTTGTATTCTCTGAGTGCCACCAACTGCAGCAGCGTCAGGGAGAGATTATGATACTTGATGATAAAGGGGGCTGAGGGACTTTGAAACATGACCTGACTTGATATTTTTTATGTAGATAAGAAGCAATCTGTTGCATGGCCTGCATCCACTTGTTGTGAAATGTGAAAAGAATTTTTTATATTTTGACATACTGTAAAGGACCCTGGTCCAATGTTTTTATGCAAAAAAGCTTGTTGTAGTGTAATGTACAGTAACTGAATGTAAGGTGTCTTTTAAATATTGCTTTTTACTAATATTTTGTATCAATGAAAGCAAGTAGTCACTGGCCGCAATGTAGCAAGCAACATTGTAGATAATACCCCTACTCTATGAATTGCCACAGTAAAACATTGCCTGTGCAGTGAGCAAAGTGAATAATATTTTAACAGTGAGTGAACACGATGTTGCTTTGGGCCCTTTATACAAAACAATGTGCTTTTGTTTGGTGCTGTCGCCAGTGCACTTCAGTTTAACTGTTTGAATCTGTCCTGCTTATTCAGAATGTTTTTTTTTTTTTTTTTGTGCAGTCTATGATACATTATTTAAGCCATTCCAAATATATGGGTAATATTTACCTGCTAAATTCATACATTTAAAAGATCAATTTGTAACGGAAGCTTCAATTGTAATACATTTTATTAAGATTTTGGTGCCACTGTATTTGGCTCACAAGTGTCAGCATAACTTTGAAATGCCAATTGTTTTGTTTTTTTAATGAAAAAAAAAAAAAACAATATTGAAGCTTTCAAGTGAAATTTGCTTATTTATGCGAGACACTTGAACTGTACATGGACATGTTGTGAAGCCATTTCTCATAGAGCGAGTAGTGTTTAGTGTCTTTTGTCTTAAGCAGAGAAGGTCAGTGACTGTAATGGAGATCAGATCTGTGATCTCAGATAGCCTCAGCAGGCCACCCTGCCTCTGAACATTACATTTTGTTCTGGTACAGCTACTGTAGTGTATTTTTGACTTTTACAGCAAGATCTGTAGAATGTTTATGTGTAATTCTTCCTGCTTTAGGGTAAAAATTATAGCATACCTGCCAGACATGACAATCAAAAGTGTACACTGAAACTGCTCTTCAGTACTATGGTTTTCTAATGATTGCTGAAACTGGCTAAAATAATCTGCTCTATTAATGTTCCCTACAGGAGGGCTTTTACGGGAAAAAAAGAAAACACTTCCTGTACTTTATTTTGCAAGTACACTAATGGTTTGTTCCAAGTGAATTGTTACTGTGAACTAAAACAAATGTATTGTTCAGTAAACTTTTCATTCATCAACAAATCTAATGAGTCCCTTTAAGTTAACGTCCATTGTTCAGTGGAAACATGTTTATTTAATGGCATTTGACCATTTTTTTGTTGCTTAGTTTGATGATCAACAGTCTGACTCAGCACAGAATGACATTCATTCATTCATGAAATTAGAAGAAATATTATTACAGATCCCAGAGCAGCCTCACGGTGACATGGTTACCACGTCACTCCTTCAAATTAATAATTTAATCAAACTGCCATCATCACAGACGTTACGATCCAACAGGACTCCAAATTTGATGTCAAACTATGCCGCACAAACAATGTTTGCAGCCGTTCTTCCTCCCGGCCTTATTTAAATGCTAATGAGATCAGACCTACCTGCAGTGATGCAGCAGCCTCTGCTGACTCTCTCATTAGGCATGAGAGGTGAACGATGAGAGGAGGCAGGGCCCAGGGTTTAGGCACCATCACTAGGTTCAGGCTGACCTCTGAGCTGCTGTGTTTGTTGAACAGGAAGCTGATTTGCTACAGGCGTTTGGAGAGTGGTCTGCCGTAGTATTCACCAGCCCTCAGCTCTTCAACACACCACCAAAATACAGAGGCCAGTGACAGTAAAATGAACGTAAAGCAAATTTACTGCCAGTGAGGACTGTTTCTGCTGCACTCCACAGCTCTAGGAAACCTCATTTATATCCATATAATGAGGTGCAGAGCACAGAGCAGCTCGGGGAAAAGGAAATGGAGGAGCTAAATGGGGGAGGGCATAAAAACAAGGAAGAGACAAGGTGACAAAAGGTCAAACAAATTACCCCTGATGAGGGCACATTTATTTTCCACAAGAAACACACAAACATGCAACAAGGTCATCACAATTCAATAAAGACTGATTAGATTAAGAAGCCCTTTATAGTTTAATCAATGTCTCTATATCTTGCTTTTAGTTGATCTTAGATTCTCTTGGTGAACCATTTTAAATAGCAATATGTAGACACTGCTTAGGAGAAATAAACCTCAAAGTCATGATTTGAAAATGTCAATTAAAATGGGCACTTAAAATGCAAAACAACCCTATGTTTTACATGTGTTCAAAAGACTGAGGAGAGCAGCCAAACGCTGTCTCATCCTTATCTGTGTAAATTAAACCCTGTCTAACTAACCGGAGTAAGATGCAGACCACAGTGCTAAATCACCAGAAGACCTGGGTGATATTTCTAATGAAGCTATGATGTTTTCATACACAAAAGCTATTATTCAATGTCAATAAACTTGCTCACAGTTTGGTTAACATGCACCTCTAGGAGAACATTACTGTATCTTTAAAGGACATGAACCTAAATTCTGTGCACTATAGCCACACTCAGCACACATCCACACATGTTCTCACAGGTACAAACATACCGTATACCCACACCAAATGTTAAGGTAGCATTAAGAGCAAGAAGTACAGTTTGCGGTGGACATTGAGAGAATACATCTGTAAATACTTCATAGGCCAGGACAAATGGTTTCTCCTCTTATCTCACTTCTAATGAAATAGAAAATAGTATGGAACAAATATTGATAAGAGCAAAACAGCAATGTTACGTAATAGTTCTTTTAAGGACAATAATTCAAAAAAGACATCAAAAATATATGTTTTCTAATACATTGCATGTGGACATCCTCAGATCTCAACCCTTTTGTTTAAAAACTTGGAGGTAGGCACCCCATAAAGAAAACATCCATTGTCATTTAAAACCAAAAATCAGCCTTGTTGCTACACATAAATCATGTTATATATATCTCAAAATAGTAAATTGCATAAACACCGTCTCTCTTGCTTATTCAGACAAACACCAAATCATCATTCCATATAGTTCTGTACACACCTGATAAGTCTAAAGGGCCTGCATCGCTCATATATAAGACTGACACGTGGAAACGGAAACGTCGAAGAAGCAGAAGAAGACATCACTCAACATGGAAAAATTTCCCTGATAGATTGGAGGCGTTCTGTCTTGCGATTCCATTTTATTAAGGGTGTCAAAAAGTAGCGAAGGAGAAAACTTGAAATGAGCCAAACAGTGACTGCTTTCAACACCTGGGTCAAAACTACACTTCAAAATTCACAGTCAGAATTTGTAAGTGTTGTTTTGGTTAAGTATCCTGTCGAGGTACCATAAAGTTGGCAAAAAACTGAAAAAATTGTTTGAATATATAATGTATGATCCTTGCTCCTTCAGTTTAAAAAACAGGTAAGACTGATTTGCAGTTGCTTTTTAACCCAGGCGTGCTGTTTTCACCTTCACACTGAAAAAAATTGCTTACTGTGTCCAGTAGAAAAAGAGAAATGGCCCATTTGGAGGAACAGCCATCTTCATGCTGCTAAAGCTCCCCCACCAATAATAAAGACACATTTACTGTATTTATTGGAGACCCACAGAGGATCAACTACACAGATTCTACATTAAGGTAACGACAGCAGCATACGCTAAGACTACTTGTATATAAGACGTCCATAACATGTCATACATATTTCAACAGTCCCTGACCCTGACAAATGTATCTTTGCCAGATTTTATGTATTCATGTTAATATGTGCCGGTATATAGATATCTGGGCCAGTCGGTATCTTTATATTTTTTTTTATATATAAGAGTATAAAAATAAATTAAACTTACACATAGACTCAAATTGAGCTTCAATTTAAAGGTACATATATCACATTTGCAAAGGTATATTATATATATTTTCCAAAGCATTGCAAGCATTATAAACATCAACTTAAAAAAAAAAACAATTCAGTTGCAAATACAATTTAAGACATTTTCCAAAAAAAAAAAAAAAAAATTGATTAAACAAAACCGTTGCCTCAAAGTGCTATGGAAGACTATGATTCACTCCAAATTAAGCCCACAGCTGGATGCCCACACGATAACCTAATCAACATTACCGCTCATTAAAATTAGATCTTCAGATAAGTATATTTATGGAGAATTATGCAGCCCTAGCTTATCTTTTATCTCCGCGTAAAGAAACATCACAAGATCTCCACCAAGGACCTTCAGAAAGTGAGTCAGTTTGCTCAGGGGCTTAAAAACCAAAGGGGGGAAAGAGGAGAATGTAGGAAAAATAGTTCCCAGTGACGCATCATCAGCCAACTACATACTAGAGCCACATTTGCATGATTTCTAGATTGAAGTGCTCTGCTGCTGCGGTTGCTGAGGATGAGGAGGAGGAGGTGAGTGGGGGCGAGGCCATACATCAGGATCGACCCTAACAACTTTGAGTACGCTCACTCAGGGAATGAGAGGCTTCACTGCTTGCTGGTAGAGCCCAGAACACCAGCGCACAGCAAACAAGCCCACAAGAGACTCACAGATGCAGGCAGGCGCGAGGGCAGCGCTGCATCAGATGGATCTCCAAGGTAAAAGAGTCTGAAAGAGGAACCTCCGTCTGCGAGGAGCGTGTTCAGTTTTTCTCCTCAAGGACTTAAAGCCAGTGTATTAATGCCTCAGAGCACGCATACACACACACAGTCACCCTCGCGCATGGTCAACATGATGGATCGTGCCAGCGCCTGGGTTTGCTCCAACAGGGAGAATAATAATGCAAGCTTTATATTCACAGAGGTCAGTGTCATCAGTGTGTCAACAAAACAAATGAGCTTGACCTTGGTGTGTTGCAAATCCTGCTACATAACCTCGTCTTTCAACACCTCTTAACAAGCATCAAACTGCCTGGTAAGATGCTTGTTGTATCAATTCCACAATTCCTCTCGTAGACAATCCTCAAGGTTAACTGCACAACAAACATTTATTAACAGATGCTTCGTAGCCTTCAGCTCTCTGGAATCTAGTTCATGCACCACATAACACTCCATATTACAAAATACCTGACCTGTCGGATCACGAGACCCTATTCCAGCCACATCCTTATCCACTCAGGTTTACATATTTTAAAGCCAAAATCCATTTGTTTCACCAAACCATGTTTCAACACTTGTTATGGGATGAGCACTGATTATTAGAGGAAAAAAGGGGGGGGGGGGGGGCAAAACAATTCATTACCTTTAATAAATTCGGAATTCTGACATTCTCTTAAATGTATTTTTAATTGATCTAAGCGACAGCTGATCCATCGACATTACACTTTATCATAGATACGCGCTGGACATTCACTATGCAGCGTTAGACTGGGCCATGCAATCTGAAATTCTTTGTTCATTCACCTTCTGAACCTGTTTTATTCTCACTAGGGTCAGGGCTGAAATTCTTCAGCTTTTACAAATACACCTTTGTATAGTTTTGGCCCTTGGTCATTTATTCCACTTTTAGTTTCAATCTTAAACAGGGTCAACAATCATTTACTTGCAGCGGGCAACATCAGTATAGAAATCTCACCTCCTCACATTCTTAAACCCACTTAGAAAATTTGGCATGGATCAAGAGTCTGCAGGGGGGGATTCTCAGGTTATATAAATCAAAATATTGATCATAACCTTATTGTTTATTTTGTTTTAGTCGCTCCTGTGCCACTACTACAGCAGAGTCATTTAGTTTGTGTGGAGTTGTCCATCATACAGTGTCCCTGTTCTCTGAGACACAGCGGGGCATGGTGGGGTGTGTTCCTGTGTTCCAGCTCAGATGGGCCTCAGTCCTTCAAGTTGTCTTCACCGACCCCCTGAGCTGACAGCTCTGTCAGGACGTTGTCCAAGTAGTTGGGGTCGGGGTAGCCATGGCCTGTCAGGTTGGAGCCAAACTCTGTCTTGTGGTGAATTTCATTCCATACCACTGTGTCTGACTCTCCAGTGGTACTGGATGTGCCGATGGTGAAGATAAGGCGTCGGTCCCAGGCCATGATCAGCAGCTTCAGGACCTGAAGGTAAAGAGATCGAATGGAAATTATCTTTTCCTTGTGGGACAAAAGAAATTAACTTCATGAAGGACTGGTGACATTTAACGTTTGATTTAGAACCATAACTTTCCCTGTCATATGTGAATATTTAAGTGCGATGGTACAAAAACAAATAAAAACCTACATCGATGCAAGCCAAACTTACACATATAAAAGTACAATCTACAGCACAGAGGCACAGCAAAGTGCATTGGAGTCCAGAGTAATTTTTTGAGCTTTCAGTCCATTGTTTCTACACTGAAGTCAACGCTTACCTTCCTGCCTTTCTCGTTGTCCGGGAGGTAGCAGTGTCGAGGGAACCCTCTTGCACTAAACTTCTTCCCAGGGTTGGGGTGCTCATTGGTCTAAAAATACCAACAACAAAAACAGTCACGACAAGTAAATATTTTTGTATTACTTTTCTCTAATTTAATTACACGAGATGAAACAATAAAACTTAACTTCTGCTTCAGTTGCTTGTTTCATCCCCTTGGGGATCAGTTTCTGAATGGAGTAGACTATGCAGTATTATCTATAGTATAAGTGCAGTTAGACGTCTGTTCAAAAACAGCTCTTTAAAACCCTCTGCCAATGCTCTATTCAGCACACTAATAGGGAATTCTAAATTTCGGTTTTTATTTTCCCTTTCTTGTCTTTGAACTCCCTTTAAAAGACAGGCAGGCTTAGTGTTCGTAGTAAGCTATGAAAGAGAGGATCCAGTGAAATACTGCATTGTGCTATGCTGACCTGACCTGCCAGATGACCTCCTGTATTTTTTCTCCCCTGGGAGATGAAACCCAGTCCATTGGTGGAAAAAAGGTCAGTTTATTGACTCTATTACAGCTCATCTCTACAGTCAGGATGAAATATGCAGCTTTCTTCCCTTTCGCAACCTTAACAAATCCTCCCACCAACCAAAAGGCAGGCTGCAAACCACACTGAAAATCTATCCTATAAATGCAAAAAATAATAGCTTTGTTAATTTGTGTTTATATCTCTATTTATTTTATATAGTGCCCATTATTTACACAAAATCTGTACAATGATGATAGTGATTATTTGTCATAGTCCTTATATGAGATGACTTAAAATTAAAATGAAATACAAATAATACAATTAATTCATTATTAACAAAAACAGTCACAATAGGAAGTCATGATATTATATTGTTAATATGCATTTATATAGTAGTAGTAAAATAGTCAAAACATTAAAGGGCAGTTCAAGTGTCTATCTGCACATGAGGCTATATTCAAGGTTTACTCTCAGGTTCTTCACTAGTGTCTCCAAATTCACACTTTTGATGGACAGAGTTCCTATGAGGATTTTAAAACAGCTCATGTCTTTATCTCTTTTTTTTAGCACTTTAGAACCAGCCCTGCATCTACGGTGAGGCTTCTTTAACTCTTGCAGAAAGGAGCAATGAACTCCAAATGTGCTAATGTCTGCCCCTATGTAAACTCATCAGTAGTCAGATCATGTGCACAAAAAGCCCAAAAAAGTAGCGCTAACTCCATTTAAAAAATACTAAATACATGTTAAATGAGCTACAGGACTCCTTCGGTCAAATGGTATCCTTTACTTTTCCTTGTGGAGACGTTCACTGCCCAGAATCATAAGAACCTTATCTTCACAGTGATTTACACAAACCCCAACACCTCACCTTTCTGCACGAATAAGTGCCCGTCAAACTTAAGCGGATAAGCGGCTGTTGTAGAGAGGACAGAGACTTAGAGAGGAGAGACAGTGGGGGACAAAAGCAGCAAGCAGTGTGGATTTTGTGAAGCAACACATTTCTGACCTGGATGCCTGCAGGAATGTCATAGACAATGCGAATGGTCTTGGAGTCTGGGTAGCCGGGCAGACAGTGAGGGATGACATGATATTCCATCTTCCCAGGAGGCTGAGTCCCGGTTTTCTCACCGTAGATGGTCTTGCATGTTGGGCACTGAAGGCTGCCATCCTGGTTGAAGATAAACATAATCACATAGTATTAAAAATAAATTAAGAGCATTATAAGATTTAGTTGGAGTATGGGTTTGATATTTAGTAGTTTTACTATTATATGTATCATTTCTTATAAGATAAAATAATAAAAGGAAAATGTGCTATATTAGCGCCAATGGAGCCCAATCTGTTTTCTACAGAATCTGATGCTGATGAACCAGATTCTGCTGCTGTAATTGTTCTACTTTTATTTATTTTATAATATATAACTTAGGGACTTCAGGGTCCTCCTTTGTTTTCTATTTTTTATTAATATTTTCTGTTAACCTCATAAGAATCAGTGCTGGGAGCTCCCTGTACTTTTTGTTTGAAGATAATATTCTTGTAATTGAATCTATTCGTAGAGGTGGTGGCATGTTGAAGGTTGGAGATATTATTTTTACTGCAAATGTATCGTCAAAAATATTAGTTATTTTTATTTTTCCTTTCTTTATTTTACCTTTATTTAACCAGGAAGTCCCATTGAGATTAGGAATCTCTTTTACAAGGTCCATGATACTTTTAAAATCATTAATAGAAATGAATGTGTGTAGTTTTACAGTTTTTTGAAGATTATTCCACGACCACGGTGCATGGTAGGAAAATGCTGTTTTTCCAAAGTCTGACAGAACTCGGGGAACAGTCAAAAGCAACCACTTGGAGGAATGTAAATGAAAACTGCTAGAGCTAACAGAAAGAAGATTACTCAGGAATTCTGGGAGTTTATCCAGCAGAGCTTTATAGATGAACATAAACCAGTGTTTTTGTCTATGGATGGTTAATGATGTCCAGCCCACTAAGTCATAGAGAATTCAGTGGTGAGTGAGAGATTTTGCATTAGAAATAAAACATAAAGAAGCATGATATACTGAATCGAGGCTCCTTAAAGTGGAGGTAGCTGCATGTCTGTACAGTAGATCACCATAATCAATAACAGGAAGACAGGTAGCTTCCACAAGTTTTTTCTTTGCAGAAAATGTGAAGCAGGATTTATTTCTAAAATAAAAGCCAATCTTCAATTTGAGTTTCTTAGCTAGATTAGAGACATGAACTTTAAAAGAGAGCTGTTCATCAATCCATATTCTCAAGTACTTATAGGAATAGGTTATGGATCTTCTTGAAGAATAATCGGTCACTGTATTTGCCCTGAAAAAAAACATCAGTTGATCCCTATAATTCATGCAGATTAATTAGTGCATGAATGATTTTATAAGTGCTGTCAGGACTGATGATTTGGTAAGAGTACAGTGTAAGTTGTTATGTGTGTACAATAATATGAAGATTTCATGACAGACAGCCATAAAACTTCACGAGGGTATAATTTAAGCGTGTGACATCATAACAATGTCTGGCTCTCAAGCCTTTACCCACCTTATTGCCATTGTTGTACATGGCCACCAGGCACAGCAGATGGTACATGTGACCACACTTGCCAAGCTTGCCCACCAGCTCTGGCTTGATGCCTTTATGCTGCAGGACGCCTTCATAGCCTGATGACATGACCAGCCTTTCCATGCAGATGGTACAGTCCTGGAATAGCCAACCAAAATACTTCAGCTGCCATTCCATGCGACTGTGTGTTGATGATACTTTCACACTTCGTTAGGACATCAAACTGTGACAGTGTGTATCTCTTGGAGGGCTTAAATCTTTTACATCGTGCATGTGTGCGTGTTTTTTCCTTCTTTTGTGTGTGTCTTTTTCTTACCTCGTCTGGCATCACTTTAATCTTCTCTGTGTATCTTCGCACAACATCCTCTGGGTTTTTCCCTTGTCATAAAATAAAACACAAGAGAGATGAGAGGCCATCAAAGAAAAGCCAAACTTGCCACTTATATCCACATACCACAAGAAAATATGAGAAGCCAATGGACCACAGGAGAGGCTTTGCCTGTCAGTTGAACACAGCTCCATGACTTGATGGATGACAAACTTTGATCCAGCTGCAGTGGCCTGGGAGTGACTACAGCCCCACTTTGTTCCCATAAATGTAAGTGAAAACAGTATACATGTCTGTGATGGTGAGCAGGAGGTCACCTTCAAACTGCCACATCACAAGCAGCCATCCTTGCCCTCTATGATAATCCCCGTGTGCAACCAGGCTAGCATGGCTGAGAGCACACCCCCAGCTTACACCCCTAATACGCTTACAGGCAACGTCTTTTACCCTGCAGCCTTTGTTTGTTCATTTGAGGGACAGCCAGCGAATAGAGGGGAGGGATGGAGAGAGAGAAAAGGAAAAACAGCCAGCAAAAAAACATTAAGGTATAAAGGGTAAGGGGAGGAGTGCAAACAGAATAAAAGGAGGAGACGACATCGAGGTTCAGTTATGCATTTTCTGCCAGTGCTATTTGAAGGCTTCATTAGTCAGATCAAAAGCCACTCTGACCTTTTTCTGTGCAAAAGCAAAGCAGGATAAGCCCAAATCTCTCTGCATGAGAATACCACATCTCCATTCCCCTCACAGCCCTTCACGATGCCTGAGTTTCACCACCTTCTCCAGACACAGATACTATTTTAACAAGCTGCCTTATTCCATAGCGACCCACCAACTTGTTTTACAGCACCAAAATTCCTAATTATTTCCAAGCAATTTTTCCAGGTTTGGTGCCATATATAGGGGGAAAACTGGATAGGTTATGACAGCAATTAGTTGGAATTTGTAACCCTCAAAGATCTAAACAACCTCAAACGTATCTACTGATCTAAAAGTTTTTATATCCTTTGATCCACTAATCCTATCAACACATAGAGATAACTGAGGTAAAATATTGTTTCTCAGCTTTTCAGTGGTCTCAGAGATGACCCTTTTGGATATTCAGATTTTCATTTAAAAAATCTGTGTAGTTTGACAATTGACAATGGTTGTAGACGTTTGTTTTTACATTCAGTTAATGACATACACAACTGTGCAGAAGTCTTACACAACCTTTAGTTTTGTTGTTTTTGTAGGATTGAAATGAGAATATATTTATTTATTTCTCATTCTCTTTTCTTCAGATACAAGACAATACAGGAATTCTGTGCATAGCTTTAAAAAGACACACAAAATACTAAACTAAATAGGATCTTAAGGTAAATGTGACTATTTAGTGTGACTCTTGACCCATGACAAGAAGCAGCACGGTTAGAAACATCTGACACATGCTGAATGAAACCTGGTGTAAAACATCAGAAAATCAATGCAATAAATCCTAGATTGTCTGAACACAAGGCACCATACCATACCATACCATACCATACCATACCAACTTTATTTATAAAGCACTTTAAAACTTTACAGCTGGCCAAAGTGCCGTACACAAATCATAAAACAAGGGAATAAATAAGTAAAACAGTGATAACACAGGGTGCAAAGCAAGCTAAGAACAACAAAATACAACCATCATAAAAACAAAGACAAATTAAAATCTGGTAAAAACAACATAGGAAATCTAACAAAAAACATCTCACTCATGGATTAAAAGCCAATGAAAAAAAAGTGTGTTTTTAGTTTTGAATGCAGCCTGCCTAACGTCTAAAGGTAACTGTTAAAAGCACATTAAAGGCATGTTAAGTGCAATGGGAGGTTACACTAAATACCACCACTCTGGTTTATAGCAGCTGTTTTTATCCCTAAAATGTGTGTTTTTACTGCTGTACATATTTTCCATATATCCAGATTTGAACTTAATACAGGCACTGAGAAATGCATATGTGTGGTCAGTAACTTTAAACCTAATGTTGGCCTAAGATAATATTATATTTTGCTGAAAAATTCACTTCTACTTCGGTTTTTTTTTTTCTGTTTTGATATAACCTTTGTATTTACTCAGAGCTTTAATGAACATCAACATGGCCAGTAAGTTAAACACAGCAAATGACATGCTTTTTCACTCAAAAATGCAAAACGCAGAGTAATAATATGATAATAAATAATGATAAATCACTTAAGGAAGGTTAAATGCTGAGAAAATGTTAATCTGGAAGTCAGCACAAAAATAGTTCTAGATCTTTAATGCTTAAGCAAATTCACTCCCTGAACATTGACTTAAGCGTAAATAGAAGCTAACTTCTAAGAAGATTTGGGTAAAGTAACGTGCTCTAAGTGAGTAAAGTATTTGGTCCATCTGTGCAGTAATGGAAAATGCTGAAAGGTTGAGTTGGAGGACAAGCTCTGGGCAATGAAAGAAACCCAACAGCCTCGCTGATCAATGTGGACAAAGACCCTCTTGGGACGCCGATGGTTTCTGGAACATCCATTGACCAAGACTTATTTAAGCTGAAAGCCATTCAACTAAACACTAGATCCTCTTTCAAACCAACTCAGCACAACAATCCCTTGTTAATTACTTTCCTCACAGCTGTCTCTGCCAATCTGTGAGTAGAGTAACATCTATAAACTGTTGAAGTCACTGTATTTATTCATTAAATCTGAGCTAGCAGTCTCAGTAACATTTTAAAGGATCCGGTTAAAATAACAGGAATGCTTTGCTAATTGACCGCACGTAGCCTCAGGGTTGTTAGATTTATTGTTAACACTCGTAGAGAATTTTAAGTCACCACAGGGAAGCGCCATTTTATTTTGTATTGTGCATGTTTCTTGTAAAAAAAAAGGTATCAAGGGGAGGCCACATCCCTACTCCCTAAAATGAAAACCAAGTCTGCTCTGATTGGTCAACTCCACCTGTAGGACCAACAAACCATAACTGCCCAGTGACTCATAGGTTGTCCACAAGGGACACAGAAATTTGAGAGAACACAGGGGACTTTATCTGAAGATAAAAAAAAAAAAAAAATCCAATTATGTTTCCATTATCAAAACAAATTTCGATTTCAATTTCATGGTTTTGCACATTTAACAACAGATTCACAGTTGATATGGAAACATCTTGCAAAGCTTGGCAGGACAGAGAGAGTCTGCTGACTGTCAGGGGTTGGTCCATTCCTCGCCTCGCTGCATTTCCGATATTTTTGCTAACATACTAAAAATACAGTGTTTCTTTCTCCTCTCCTCTCCTCTCCTCTCCTCTCCTCTCCTCTCCTCTCCTCTCCTCTCCTCTCCTCTCCTCTCTCTTACCTCTTCTCAGGTGTTTTTTCTTGGTTTTGCGGCGCATGCCATTGATCCCGGGTACAGGCTTCATGTCACTCTTGTTGATGGGTGGGGGGTGCAGTATAGGCTTGGGGGCCCGGGTCAAGCAGACTGGTAAACCTGCAGCGCACATCAGGATACCTGTCATACCTGATGTATATATACAACACACCCAATCACACAAACAAACAAACAAATACACACACAGAAAAGTGGAAAAAGCAATAAATAAGAATGCCTTTAATCATCTTGTAATATCAGCACCATATAAGTTGTTCCAAACAGCTGCAGAGCAGATGTGGCTTTACCTGCTAATGCTGGGTGCACTGGACCAGATCCAGTCAGGTTCTTTACTGGGAGAGCAGGAACCCTACAAAAGAAATGAAAGACTGTGATGACTGTCTAGATCCATAGTTTTAAATGCAACATCAGTGTCACAGAAAGCACCTTGAACTCATCTGCTCTTTTTGTGGTCAGACTAACTCCTCCAGACATGAGTGTAATCAGATAACAGAGTTTATCTTCAATTCATCTCTCAGCCTTCGTCACTGTTCTTCTTTTCTAAAATAAATACTTTTCACATTCTTAAAATAGACATATGACCTGTGCTGGACTATAATTGTCCATTTACTGCACCACAATACTTGACTTTACTTGGGAATTTCCATTTTATGCAACTTTACAGTTCTAATCCACTTCATCTCAGAGGCAAATATTGCAGCTCTATTGTATTTGTTTGACAGCATTAGTTACTTTTTCTCCATTTCCTCTAAACCTATATTCTGACATGTGTTGATGTTGAGTGTTTGTGAAAAACTGAAGTTTTCTTTATAGGTTGAGAAAATTTTCCCCCTTCTTAAGTTTTTCTGAGCTCATGAAAAGTTAACTTTTTACAGATATGTCATCCTCACAGAGCAGTGGTACTGCAAACACAGTACGATTTCAGAGAATATGATGCATTCACATCAATTAAACCACCAACAGTGTATGAAGTAGTCCAAATATGTTGAACTTTGAGCATGTAATGAAGTAAAATGTAACAAACACATTAATGTAGCAGTAAAATTAATCCAAAAACATCATATTAAAAGCACTGACATGAATCATTTACTGCACAATTCCTACTTTTTTTTTTTTTTTTTTTTTAACATTTTGCTTATAAAACATACTTGGCCACAACTTTTACTTGAATTAGAGTATTTTCAGTCTGACTACTTCTTCCACAACTGCATGTGACCTCTAAAATAGACAATAAATACTCTTCTTTGTGCATCACTGCTTATTACACCACAAGTGAGAAAACTGAGAACAGCAGCCAGTTCTTCTCTCTATGCCATGAAAAACACTGGAGATAAAATGTCACATGTGCTTCACCACAGAGACAGAGACAACTGCAATGGGATGAGACAGCCTGACTCATGTACAAAGCAGTGCAGCAGAGTCTGATTCAGAATGACATTTGGAGAGGCTGGAGTTCATGGCAAACACAGACGACAAAGACAGTTGACTTGCGCACTCTTCAAGATCTGTGGAGCAGAGCGGACAAAAGCACTCGGGGCATTAATATGAGCATACAAGTCTGAGAGTCTGTTTTTACAGGACCATAGCTTCAACTCTACCATGGCTGGGGCAACAATAAAAACCAGCTGAAGGACAAGGAAGGACTGTTTGATGAACATCAAACTTTTTTTTCCCAAAAATTCATTATACAAATCTTTGTAACAGATACATTTATACCACTCTTTGTGTGTCATATCACTTAGTGGTGTGAGCAAAATATGTGCACAGCCTTTCCCATGAGGAATCAAGACTGTCACCAATCTCCTGCTGTATATTAAAGGAGACACCTATAGTATTTATACGACATATGACCTAAAATTACCAATACAGTGTTAGGAATAAAGAGCTCTGAAATTATGCCAAAGACACCAGTGCATTGTAGACATATGAAATTAATACATTTACATTGATGAACCAGTGGATTTTTGTGACCACTAGAGGGAGTAGTGAGTCATTCTGCTGATGGTGAGGAAAACTAAGTGCCAAGATGGGATAAGAACCAATAAAAAACTAATTTTAGAATCAAATAAAGTGACAACATGATATAAGCAACAAGCAGTGTTGTTGGACATAGCTCTAAATGAAACAAATGGAGTTTGTTTATTTCGAATTTGCATTAAAACCAAACAACAAAAAGATTATATAAAAGAAAGTCCAACATTCAAAAAGGAATGTTGGAGTTTGATGTTGAAATAACATTCATTCTATACTGGTGAGTTTGATTATGAGGCTTATGAAAGGATAAACTTATATGATGTTATTATTTTTGCTAAGTTGGCCATTTGTTGATCCATGCTCAGACTAAACTGTGACAGATCTTGACCTGGTTTGGATGATTCCAAACAGATCTTCATTGCAGCTATTGAGAACACAAACCGTATAGAAAACAGATGTGATTTGTGGTTTTACTGCGCTGTTTTCTGACTAAAAACTGAGCTAAGCTAACAGAGCTAGAATGCAAACTATCAGCTGATGCAGCAAGTGAAGATTATAAGACATAGTGTTATTTTGAGCGACTATCAAAATAAGCAGCTATGAATTTTTATTTGAAGATAAGTAGTGGATGACACCATAATACAGATGTGTGATCTTTAACTCTTATTCATTGAATGATAGCCTGTGAATATATAGCGTTAATTCGTTGGTTGTTTTAGTAGTCATAAGTATGTTCTGGTATGTGACTTCCCTCTGCTGTTGATAGTTTAGACAATGAATACTACATAGAACTCCTTTAACATGTATACCTTTCCATAAACTGAAGAAATGTTATGAAATTATTTACTTAAAGGTCAAAAAAGAAATTAATATCTCTTAATTTAACTAATTACGAGTTACCCCACTAAAAATGTAAAAGTACTGCAACTTAATCAATGCAAAGTCTATATATTTTAACAAATATTTTAAAGTGAGCAATAGATTTAAACCAGCAGTGTACAGTAATGTTAATGTTCTAAGATGATGGTTCAAAAGAAAAACACTGTTGTTATATTCTACTGTGAAGAATATATATGGATTTAACCCCATAACAGACTAACATTTTCATTTCTAACTCTAATCTAAAAATTTTCCCTCAACAATTGTAACCGATAACATTTATTAAGGGATTTAACTTTTCTTTATTGCATATATACTTCTGAATCTCTCTGGTCTCGAACTGAGGGACTAAAGGCTTTGGTCCAGCAGCTTCCAGGCATTTCACAAATCCACATCAAGACACTGCTTTGATATTAGCGTGAGCCTCTGTTCTCGTGCAACAGCAGAAAGGGTGTGAGTCCTAGCTAAGGCTGATGTGTCCAATCTCATCTCTGTTTAAGGGAATACAGATACACTGTTTCTCACACTAGTGGGCCAAATACCAGGCTCAGGGTGGGACCAGCTGAATCCTGTTGTGTGAATCTGAATGGCTCAGTGAGGGAGAAAAATAGTGCACAGTGGCACATAAATAAAAAAAGAAAGCTTCTCCTGTTTCACTTCTCAAGAAAAAATACTGATTTCAGGTTTACGAAACCATGAAATGTTATACTTTGATTCATGCAAAGATTACAGTAAGTGATTTCACACTTTTAACCACAGTGCAGGAAGTATTAAAAGGTGAATCCCGCTGCTACAGTCTTTGCTTGTAACAAAAACCAGCCCGTCAATACCTCATGTCTATCCATCTTGACTGAAACCAAGAGGTTGAGTCAGAGGTTGGCAGCTTTTCTGTCTGTCTGGAAGACGAGGTAGTCTTTGTTTTCACTAGTAACAAAAAGTGAGAGCCAGAGGAAGTGAAGCAAAGAATAAAGTGTACTGGGAAACTCATTAGCTTAAGTAAAAAATTAGAACACATGTAATAGCAGGGTTTCTCTCTATTTAAACATGCACTTAGGCAAAAAGAACTAAGTGACTACGACACCCCCTTTTTAGAGTGAGTGTATAATTTAGGCTCTTCACAGAGAGCACAAATAATTTTCATTAGGAGCAGAAATGCGATGACATGCCATGAGAGCCCTTAAGACCAACTCATCAAATAAAAAACTGCAAAATAATGACCATACAGAGGATCTGTCAAGGATGTGTAATGTAACATTAATTAAAAATCCTCTTCATCTTTATCGCTTTGCATTTTCCAAACCTAGCAGGGAACTCACTATCAGCCAGAGTGCATTGCATAATAAATATGTGATGTTGATGAAACAGCTGCACACTGTGTGATTCCACAACCACCAAAAACAGCCAGGAGCACAAGTGATGATCATTATCTGCTAGATTACTCGATAAGAAGTGAGATAACACACTCACTGTATCCACTTTGTGTTTCAACAAATAGATCCACATCTTGCATTGTGCTGTACCATATATTTTTGCACATTTGTGATGCCCTGCAGGAAACTTTCTTGTGCTAGGTGTTTTTAACCAGCCGTTGAACCTGCCGCCTGTGTGCAGCTGCCACCTTCATCACACTGTGCACCCTGCTAAGCTCTTTTCTCATGACTTGTTTTAGTAGAAGTGAGCACCTCTGTGGCCACTGACCCTGTCTGTCCTAGCTGCGCCTTAAGCACTGGGGTGTATGACACATGCCACCTCCTCACACTCCGCTGACAATCGCTAATGCAGAATAACATACAGGGCTTAACTCTTGCCTACCCTCTTTTTTCTTTATTAGAAAAAACCCAGAAAACAAATCATCACTCGTGTTAAAAATCAGTGACTCACTGGAGTTGCAATAATTCAATATGGAGAATATCTGATAATTCTGAACAAAATTTCACATTGGCTGGTACTCAGATCTTGTCAGTAATTATATCTCATTGTCAGTGTAAACAATCAGAGCCCCTTCCCCTTTCCACTGCCACACTGCTGCTCAAGCATTCCACTTCTGATGAGATAGATCCACTGAACCAGTCTGAACCTAGTCACCTCTGCATTTCTTTCGCCCTGCCAACTCTCATTTTTCTCTTCCTCTTGACCTGCGCTCACTTCTTTCACTTCCCTCCCTTCAGTCTGTCTTGTCTAGAGCTGACAGCAGAAGTGGAAGAAATATTCAGGTCTTTCACTTAACTAAAAGTACTTGTAGCACAGTGTGAAATTAGTCCAAAAGTATATGTTTTGCATTCCAAACTTTAGGTGGAAAAAATTACAATCTAAAAGTAAGTAAATATGTCTGACAATTAAGTGGAGTAAAAAGAACAAAGTTTGACCCTGAAATGTCATGAAGTAGAAGTATAAAGTAGAATAAAATGGAAATACTCACAGTAAGTAATTCTAACATTGTAATTAAAGTAGCTATATGTACTATTTATACTTCAAATGTTAAAAAATTGGGACCTAAAATGATCCAAAATCATGCCAAACACATGAGCGTATTGGATTACAGAGATACAAGGGGGCTTCAAAAAGTTTGTGGAAAAAGGACAGTTGGAAAAAACAGTTGAAGTTATGTTTGTTTTTCAACATATGCTCCATCTAGGTCAATACACTTCTGTAAGCACTGGTAACGGCCTTTAAGTCCATCTGTGTAAAACTCAGGATCATGCATTTTAAACCATGTCAAAGCTATGTACTTTTTCCAAGAACTTTTTGAAGCCTCCTCTACGGATCGTTGGATTCATGTGACCACTAGAGGGAGTAGTGAGTCACTCTACTGACTTTTAGAGTCAAAGACAGTGACACTGGACGCAGCTCTACATGACAACAATGGAGTTTGATAATGAAATGGCAGCGTTTCCTCTACACGGATGAGTTTGTTTATTATAGGCTTTTGAAGGTCAGACTAAAATGTGACAGTTCTGATCCTGTGTGGACAATTCCAAACAGTTCTTTAGTGCGAGTATTGACAAGACAAACAGAAAACGTACAGAAAATGGAAGTGATTTGTGGTTTCACTGTGGCTGTTTTCTGTCTACTACCAGAGCAAAGCTAACAGATATAATGTAAACTATCAGTTGACAAAGCATGTGAAGATTATAAGACATAGCGTTATTCTGACCAACTGTCAAGATAACCAGCTGTGAGTTTTAGTTTGAAGAAGAAAACTTGATACCATATCATGAGTACTACGAGGTAAACAATGAGCTTTATACTTTATTCACTGAGTCATACAGTCTGTGGATACATAGTGGTTTTAGTAATCCTATTGAGACTTCCCCCTGCTGTTGATAATTTAGGATAAAAATACTACATTAGGGCTGAACGATATGGACAAAATTTCATATCTCGATATTCATGCCAAATACCTCGATATTGATACGATACGATATGACGGTGAAACCCAAGCATTTTTCAGAAAAATACAAACATCATAATACAAAAGAATGTGGAAAGTGCAGTTTTATTTATAAGAACTCACTGCCAGTCATCAACATAAGGTTTGTGGTTGGCTGGCCTTAGCGGTGCATTCAAGGGGCAATCGTAAAAATTTAATTTGTTGTGACTCCCAGAGCTGTACATGCAGGGCGAGCGCGGGGGAAATCTATATTGTTTATATCGTTGCTTTTTCGATATTAATATCTTAAATGTTCATACCTAGATATAGATACGATAACGATATATCTTTCAGCCCTGTACTACATATAACCCCTTTAAGTACTGACGTAGATACTTTCCACCACTTGCTGACAGAAAGTCTAACAAAAGTTGAGCTACATCTACACACAAGGATGTGTCTAAACCCGAAACCATACAGGGTACATTTAAGATGAACTTTACTTCAATGTCTACACACATTCATTCTATGGTTCACTCAAGTATTTTTCAAATGCTCTAATTTCTGACCTAAAAGCTTGCAATTAAGTGATACATCTAGTCCTTCGTACCTCTCCTATTAACCCCATATTAATTACAGCCCTGTCAGGTCAGGCCATGAGGGTCAACGTCCCTCTTCTGTCTTCTGCTCAGCACCGTCTCAATCCTGAGGGAAGCTCCCGTCTGCCTTGAGGAATTAATCAGACTGAGAACGATGTGATTCCCCAAATAGAGAGCCCACATTAGGCCTACTTAGGAAAGTGCTGATGGAGGACTAATATCTCCTCATCTGTTTATTATGCACCATAAAGACAGTGAGAGGGGGTTGCAGGGAGAGAACTCCAGGAGTGCTTAATTGCATATTGATGTGAGTAGTGGGAGGCAGAGGCAAGCCCAACCCCC
Organism: Sphaeramia orbicularis; assembly: GCF_902148855.1. Classification (NCBI taxonomy): domain Eukaryota; kingdom Metazoa; phylum Chordata; class Actinopteri; order Kurtiformes; family Apogonidae; genus Sphaeramia; species Sphaeramia orbicularis. Next base: position 32,958,943 of record NC_043965.1, read on the forward strand.
TGCAACAGTAAAGGGGGAATAAGACACTTTACAATGCACCTGAATTACCCTGAGAATAAGCAATAATCACACCGAGACATTTCCAAATTTCATCAGTTTGGTCCAGATGAGCCCTCATGATTTATTCATTAATTTTGATATTAATTGTGTCTTATTGGGAGCACCAGAGCACAGCAGTGAGGCAGCCCACAGAGGGATAATGATCTCTGCACTCGACACACAGCCCTCCAGTCAAAACTCAGATGAGCTGTCTTAACACAAGGAAACTGGAGCTCTACAACTCAGCCAACAGCAGTACGTATGTGCAGCTGTGACACTTTCATCTGAAGAACACCACAGTTTTTTCCTCGCTCACTCTTATCTCTCACCTGTCTTCTTACATTTTGGCTTCGAACAGAAAGCAGCGATTCTGTCTGAAGACATGTAGCGTTAAATACTGACATGCACAGGGTGAGAGCACAAGAGGAAGTGGTTTGACTGACAGCAAGAAGCACCTGAAAAAAAAATCCCCAGAGATCTTGTGAAATCCTGTTCATTCCAGCACAAAATATGTCACGAAAACATATTGTTCAAGTCAATGAAAACTTAAAACTTCCATTATTATAAATAACTATAACCACAAATTCAGCCAAAATATAGACTATATATAATAATAAGTATAATTTTCTTAATTTTTCCCACATAATCTGATACCAGAAAACTTATTTGCCTATGTAATATATTTGTGATGTTCAAAGATACATTATTTGGGCTCTAACCACAATGACGTTCATACGTTTGTACATTCACAGTTTTATAAATAGATAGAGATGAGATTACTATAAGCCTGTTCCTGTGGTGTTTTTTATTTTGTAAACTCAGTACTTACAAGCAGCACATCTATGTCAGTCTGTGGTGTTTCCTCATGATTTCCACTCATAAACCACAGTGTGTTACGTTCATAGCAGGCTAAATGTACAGTTGTAATGTGGAGATACTATTGGTGCATCCATTGGCTAATATGATAAAATGATTTGTTGTCTCAAACCAGCAGATGGTGCCACTTCTAATAGTTATGCACAAGTGCAGAAGTGTTAAACACAGTTTGAGCACACCCCCAACACACAGACAACAACCAACTGTTTCTGGCGACAATGAGAGGATCAATATTATACAATACAATATCTGAGGCTTCACTGTCAGTGATGCCGAGGTCATAACAACACACTGTGTTCTGATGACATGTGAACAGTTAATCAATTCTCTGCAAGATTTCTGTCAAAACATTTGTACTGCCACCCCAAGAGACTACAGTCAGACCTGTAGTCATACCTGCCATGGCTGTTTGTGTATGTAAAGCAGCAGCATTAAGTCATATAAACAAGCGACAACATGCCAAATACCTTCCTTGTACCGAACACCAGTTATATTAGGGCGTGGGCGTGTGAAAACCTGATCTGATGTTTTACTTTCTGTGTGGGTTCCTCTGTTATCTGTCTGTAGCATGCTTGTGGGAACGTGCGAGGAAGTTTACACCTTAGTTTGTGTGTGTGCGCGCATGTGTGAGTATGCGTTTGTGTTTGCAAGCTCTCATGTCCTGTTGTGTGTATGTTAACCACAGTCATCCTGTATGTCGAGCCACTCGCCTGGGAACCGATGTACTGAGCTTCACCCCGTCTCTTCCTCTCTCACTCTCACTCTCTACAAAACCCCATATGCTGTGAGGTGAAAGGGTCACATTTCATCCACACTCACACCTGAGCTTTCACTGAATTCCTAAAATACAGAAAATCACATTCCTCAAAAGGTCATTGTGTGCTGTCTTTTACTTAAATCTTTGCACAAAAAGATGCATGATAACTCCACCTGCTCAGTGGCTGAAACAAGGTCATGGCCTGCTATGATGAGCACAAACCTTATACGTTTTCCTCTCAGGGACATGGAAATAGGCCACAGAAAGTGGAAGCGTGTGCCTGGGTGAAGGACAGTATTATTCAAACATGCAGTAAGTGTGTCTCTCCCTATGAGCAGCAAGAACAAAATGGAATCAAATTAGATCAGGAGAGGGTTTATTTTAGTAAAGAAAGCAGGATAGGGAGTAAAGTATCGGTTACAACACTAGACACACTTTTTTTCCTTAGTTCCTTTCACTGAATCGCTCTGAGGTCAGAGCGCTCTGCTGAAGCTCCCATTTTTCCTTGATCCATTATTCATTCTTCCCCAGTGGAGCTCTGCCTCCATGGTAAATGGTTTCCACAGTTACACCAGAGCCAGTTCCAGGTTTGACCATACACACATGACCACATCATGAAACAAAGATGCACTTGCACACATATGCAGATTGTCCACATGCAGCATCAGACTCTTTCACGTTCCGTGACACGGCAACCACAGCCTAGTGTGATAGTAACAAATTAGTTCAAAGCAGAAGCAACTGAATGATCCAGAAGAGCTGCAGTATTTCACGCCTATCGGGGCCAACATAAGCTCATTATCGAGCAGTAACCATGGTAGACACACATATATGGGAGACACAAGCTCTTCCTAAGTAAAGTCAAGCAAAAAAGACACAGCAGCTGGACCCACAGTCACAAAAAATCACCAAAAGAGGGACAGAGAATGCCAGAGTATAATACAGCAGATACATGCAGAAGGACACATTGTAAAGCAGACAAACAGAGACAGATTGTTCTTTTCATATCCTCTCATTGTCTTTGCTGAACTGGAACTACAACCAAATCTCAGCTTCATGCTTGCGCTATAATAAGTAACAGGCTACTGTAGACTTCAGAAAATGGAAATGAGAGAATAAAGGGAATACATGATAGTGCTTGTAAACATCATTACCCTGGTGGGATGGCTCCTCTGGCAGTGCCCATGGAAATGCGCTGGGTGCCCGGTCGGTTCAGGTTGTTCTGTCCGTTGATGGTGAGAGCATGGTGGCCATGGGCGGATGAAAGCGATGGCATCACAGGGGAACAGGGGAAGTTGGCATTGGACAGGGGCAACTGCACCTGTTCAGCTTTGGCTTGTCCACCTCCCACACTTATGTTATTGTTGTTGGTGCCGGAGGAGGCGGATGTGGGGGACCAGAGGGAGGTACCGGCAAAGGTGTTGCTTTGCCGCACTACAGTAAGGGTTCCTGTGGCGCCTGGGTTGCCTGCTTGGCCTCCGTAGAGCTTACGCCGCTGAGAGGCCAGGATGGCATTCGAGGCCGCTCTCGTACTGTTGACCAGGATGCATTGTTGGCAGGAGCAAGGCTGCCCCGAGCTGGCTCCTACAGGCCAGGACTGGGACTTGGGGATGGAACCCATGATAAGGGGGTATGCCAAGTCCATGCGTCTTCGGAGGCGTCGCTTGCGTTGGCTCTGCCGGTTGGTCTGAGACATGCTGTTAAAGTCGATGAGGTAGCAGAAGCCCAGAGAGGTCAGGTCCAGCCAGGGGTGCTGCTTCTCATACGCGTTTTGGATGGTCACACAAATCTCCATGTCATACGGTGTCCACGAACCGTTATCGTTCTCCCACTCCCACACCACACCTTTCCCTGGAGCTGACGAAGGCTCATAGAAGTTTCTCTGGACAGGTCTCATGGTACCTGAAAATGAAGGACAGAAGAAATGTTAATGTGGTCTGGGATTCTGGTTCTGTCTGTCTGTATATAGCTTGGTTCAGCTTTTTTCTGTAAAGTTGGCTTTTCAGCAATATTTAGGGGTCTAATGTAAACAATTTGCTGTGGTCAGTTAGACTGTGAATGTTTAAGTGAGGCCAGCAGCCAAAAAATAAATGAACTCTGAGGCTCAGGAAAACGCTAGCGAGTAGATCATGAATTTGGATTGTTTTATCACTACTGTTAAAAATGCAGCAGCTTAATGTCAGTATTGCTTTTTTAAAACTAATGGTGAATCCCAGACAGAAGTGTAATTAATAGATATTTATTAAAGCTGCAGTGGAATTAAATTACAAGAAAAGTTAACATTTTGAGCGAACATAACCTCCTACAGTTTTCTGTCCAACAAATAGACTGGATCAACTGAAGAAAAACACCTATTTTATTCACCTTTTTGAGAAGATCTGTGATTGGTTTAATTCTCCTGTCAGAGTTTACATCTTCTAAAACTTGAAAACTGAACCAAGAGGAGATGCAGAAGGTCTAGTTTTCCTCGAGACCGTAAGAAACACAATAAGCTGAAAGGTTACTATGAATTGTTTGGGCAATGATGCTAAGAAAATATGCTGTAGCTTTAATTGATCTGCACATAGGCAGAGAATTAGTTTAGTTTAAATTAATTAAAAATTAATTGGAAAACTACCAAATATTTTCTGGTTTAATTCATACAAATCAGAAATTGCATCCTACTCACAAACCCACAACATTACAGTATATCTACATTAATGGTTTGTGATGCGAGTGTGGCGTTATGCTTGACATTTAATGACACTAATGAATACACGTGCAAATGATTAAGAAAACCCATCAACAGATAAATCACTGATGACCTGCACTTGAGGCTAGATGCACTTTCAGACTTGATTCAGTTTTAGGCTCATTAACAACATTGTTGACACAGCAACCTGACCGACTGATAGGGAGGAGGCACAACACTTCACTACCTGCCTGAGGAGATGTAATTATAAAGTGTAGTGTTCAGTCTGTGAGTTAGAGTTAGTTTAGACAAAAATCTGATTCTGCTCACGCAACTAAGCCTGGATGATGTGAGGTAAACCTGTGATGTACATTACTATTATTAATATTGTGTGTGTAATAACTATATAGTTCTTAACACTGATAACCACAGCTATTTGACTTATGACTTGCTTTATATGTTTACCTGTGCTTGTACCACATTGTCTCTGTAAATATAATACCAATAAGTCTGGGAACAGCTGACCGGCTAAATGGTGTGAATTAGGGTGACTGATATACTGATACATCATGTGATGACAGAAAAAATGTGCAGTATATTGTGTTTATCATAGACCACGGAATCTCATTCACTCATTCATTCACTGTAGGGCAGGGGTGTCAAACTCATTTTAGTTCAGGGGCCACATTCACCCCAATTTAATCTCAAGTGGGCTGGAGCAGTAAAACAATAGCATGATAGCCTGTAAATAATAACAACTCCAAATTTTTCTCTTTTTTTTAAGTGCAAATAACTTTCAATTATGAAAATATTTACATTTACAAACCACCCAAACAAAAAACATGTGAATAACTTGGGGGAAAAAAAAGAAATTTCTTAAGAAAAATAAGTGCATTACGGACTGGATCTACAAAGGCACAAAACATTTAGTAACAGGCATAATATTATTACAATTGCACTTAATTTTCTTTAGACATTTCAGGTTGTTCATATTTGTTCAGGTTATTCACATTTTATTGTTAAAGGATAGTTTGTAAATGTAAATATTTTCATAATTCAATTACAAATAATTTTTTACACCAAAACAAAAAGAAAACTTTGGAATTGTCATTACTTATATGCAGAATGTAATAGTTTTTTTCCACAATAAACATCATTATTTACAGGTTATTATGCTATTATTTTTGTTGAGATCACATTGTTGTATGTGGAACCTGAACTAAAACGAGTTCAACATTCTTGACATTCTTGTTAATATCTTCAGTGTAGTTCTTGCACTTTGCAAATTCATCCCACAGGCCGGGTTGGAACCCTTGATGGGCCGGTTTTGGCCCTCGGGTCTCATGTTTGACACAACTGCTGTAGGGTCATTGCAAAGCTGATGTAGAAACAAATGACTGTTCACATTTACACCAATGGGTGATTTAAAGAGACTACTTAATCTACTGTGGTGAATGTTTTTGGATTGTAGGAGGAAGCTAGAGTACCCCTGACAGAACCCGTGTAGGTACTGGGAGAGCATGCAAACTCCACCAATATTTTTATCATTTGAGTGCTGTGTGTTCTGCCACTCAGCACAGATGCAAGCAGGAAATTTGCATGAAGGAAAAACAAATATAGAAAACACAGAAGAGAGTGACACAGATTGGGGAAATTCTGAACAGGAAATCACTTGCAAAAAAAAACTGATGAGAAAGTAATCTAATGTGATGAGGTATGGCACGGCAAAGGTGTATCATTTTGTATTGCATACTACTTATACTGTCATATAAGATTTAGGTTTCATCTCCCACCCCTAGTGTGAATAAACATATCATCCACCACCTAGTTGGTCAAATGTTCGCATGCTGACTGTCAATGAATAGCATATATGTAAATAAAATTTCATATTCATTGCTTGTTGGGCAGACATTTGCGATGTGTTTATTGCACATGTTCGGACCGTGATGCTGATGAAAATCTGATTTATCAGTTGGTAGTATAACTCTCACCTTGAGAAGTGTGTGTCAAACCACATCCATGGCATTTGGGAATTCAGACATCATATGTACAGTTCCCTATTGCCAGTCTGCTCTCTATTCCACTGTACTGCAACAGGAAAGAGGGGGGCGTAGACTCTGTAACTTTGTACCACTGCTGATGGCCACTCAGCTCCCGCCTCCATTATAACACAATTACTGTAGTCACATGGGAAATCAGGACACCTTAGCCTATCCATCTCTCAGCCGCATGTCAGCAGGAGTATCTGAGCATTTCGGTGAAAACTGTCAGAGCCTCCTTTCCCCGCCTAATTTAACGGGCAAATGCACATTTTCCTGCCAGGGGAGGACCAGGGTGATAATGGAGGGAGGGGAGTATGTACAGAAAATGAATGGGCATGGGAATGAGTAGGGGGCGGCGTAGGTAGCCGTAACCCCTCATCCCTCAGCCCGGTGCTGCTCTGGAGAATAAAACACATCAGCAGAATCAGCAAGTCTGACCTTGAGTCTCTGCTGCAGATTGCTGCTAAAGGACTTGGCTTGACGGCTAATTTCATTTGGTGCTGCTGAGAACCAGACGCATACACACACACACACACACGCAGGCTGCCCAGTGAACCGGCTGCCTCTGTCTCTCACATCTTTACTCAGTCAGCCATGCACCACTCTGCCAGCTGCATCCATGGCTGCTCACGCCTTGCTTATCTATAAATTTTTGGTGAGAAAATAATAATAATTCCAAATGAATGGACTTCGGAAACACAATGAACACAAGGTCAATAATTTCCAGTAATTTCACAGTGGGAAGCTGAGTGTCTGGAGTCCCTCGTTTCACCCTTTTATCACTGAGGCTCAAGAGGGATGCATTAGATCCAACACTTTCAGGCTGGCTGCGCGTTCTCGGCCCGATCAATAGTGCCATACAGTCTTGCTCAGTGGTAACTTTAACACAACCTTCATAAATGTTTTAACATGTGGAGATGTTTTATTCCCCCCGCATCAATTTAAACGTCTCAACTTCGGTAAAGAAGATAAACAGTGTATGTCCTATTAGTCCTGTTAATTGTTCATGATGGCTCTGATGGATCCTGGTAAGTGTGATGTTCTCAGCCCAAAGATTTTCTATAAACAGTTCAGTGGGCTCTGAGGGATGGGAGTTTAGCAGGCAGATTTTTTCAGTGTAATTAACACACGAAGAAGCTTGTTCAGCATTTATTTTACGTACACGCTAAGAGTTAAAGTGAATGCTCTGTCACATATTTCAACACACAACCTCCCTGACCTTTAACACTTTTATACTTTATATACTTATCATATTATTAAAGATAATTTGGGATTTTAACAACACGGTACTTCTTTTGATAGATTCACCCATAAATTGTATCTGTTACAATAACATTTTAGCCCCTGAAGTGCTACATGACCTGTAAGAACATGGTGGTAAAGTACAGCAAATAAAATAAATGATATACAGAGCATAGCAAATAAAAGAAAATAAAAGGGCCAGCATCTAGTGTTTGTTTAGTTTATTAAACCCATGACTTTACTTGGAGGTAAAACCAAAAGTAAAGCAAAATTATGTCCAGCAGCACTAGAGGCAACTGGTTAATTAATATAGCTTTTAGTTTGTTTGTTTTTTTCTTTTAAGTAAATGTGCTTTAATATGTCTGCTCTGAATATGATGTGACTTTGTTCAGTGTATTTCTTCTGACACACTTCTTGTTGGACTTTTATCTCATTTTTCCATGCACAAAGGCAAGAATATTTTAATATTTTGTATCAAATCATAAGCAATCTAGTAATTTAATGTATTGTAAAAAGGTGCTTATTCTTTTCTGTGTCCAGACATGAATGGAAATACCTATACCGCTCACATATATGGTATTTGTTTTGAAAATGACATAAAAGCTGTGAACTGAATATATTCACACTGACCGTCTGGTACTGTATGTTTATGTGACCACTAGAGGCAGCAGTGAGTCACTCTGTATATCTCCCATGGTGACAAAAACTAACACCATGGGGCCTTTGACCAAAGTGTCAGAAAGTGACCAGATGGGATGAGAACCACTAAGAAACAACTTTTAGAACCAAAGAAAATGACAAAGTGACAAAAGTTCAAAGCACTGTTGTTATTTTCACCAATGAACACAGCTCTAGATGAAAAGAAAGGAGTTTGTTGATGAAATTGCTGCATTTCTTCTACACGAGTGAGTTTGATTTTGAAGTTTATTAAGGTATAATGGTATTATGTGATGTTATGTTTGTACAATTTGGTGTTTTGTTTTGTTTTTTTTGTTGATTTTGAGGTGGTACGGTGGTGTGGTGGGTAGCACTTCATCCTCACATCTAGAAAATTAGGGGTTTGGTTCTTTGCCAATATGGAGCCTTTCAGTATTGAGTTTACCTTTTCAGTACTTCCCTGAGCGCTTTATTGGCAGCTCACAGCTCCAGATATAAAATGTGCTAATGCTAATGTTAGGTACTGGTGTGTATTAGGATGGACAAAATATAGAAACTGAATTTCTGATTTTAAAAAAAGTGTTATCCTTGATGAATGGTTCAGAATAAACTAAGACAGTTCTGACCTTGTTTGGATGATTCTAAACCCATCTTTAGTGCAGATGTTGGCAACACAAACCAGAAAATCAAAGAGAATTGTAGTTTTACTGTAGCTGTTTTCTGTCTAAAAACAGAACTATGCTAATAGAGCGATACCGGCAGTAAACAGTACGAGAAGATTATAAGACAGTGTTATTTAGACCGACTGTCAAAACAACCTGATATGAGTTTGTAGATGTGTGTAAACAATGAGCTTCATACTTAATTCGGTGACTGATAGAGTCTGTGGAAACTTTGCATTGATTCCTTGGTGGGTATGACGTATGATTGTTTACTTGCAAATGCACTCTCTTTTGTTTTTGTTTATTGTTATATACTTGTTGTGAAGCACACTGAGTCTGCCTTGTGCATGAAATGTGCTCTATAAATAAAGTTGAACTGAATTGAATTGAATAGATGTGGTAGCCAAAAAATCATTGTATAAGTCAGTGTATAAAATAAATTTGACAATGATTCTTGCCTATATTTCTTTTTTGAAAAATCTTCAAAACCACAATACAAAATACAAAAATATGTATTACAGAATTCTAAACATTGCTCTCTCATGCAGATGTGTACAGGTTTTTAATCGCAGACTTTGTGAGGTCATAAGTTTATATGTCACACATGAGTCGCATGGGAAGTTTTGTTCACAACTTCCAGCCCACTCACTGACACTCTGTCGTAATTTACAGTTAAAAACCTGCCTGTGCCAAAAAGCTGGGTCTGAGTCGTTGATGTTCTCTATATGACCCTTACAGCTCTTCCTGACAGGAAACCAAGCGAGAGTGGCCACTTCCTGTCCGACCCAGTGTCTTTGGCAGCCATCTTTCCCGTCCCCTCTCACATCCCTTATCCTCCCTCCCATGATGTCCTCCAGCTGTCCTTACCCGACACCACTGTGGTTCCCCTCGGGTGAGCTGTAGCGATGTGATGTATTGCCGCATCAGGTCTCTCAGTGGGACTCTAACCCCACTGTCACGCGAGGCCAGGTGGGTTCAGGGTGAGCTTGGCCGCGCTTTCACATCTTCGCTGAGGGGGAAACTTCCCGCAGTGTGTGCACCGTATGAAGCCATGCCAGTCTTGTTCTTTAATGGGTCTATTTTCCTCCAGAAGTAAAGTGTGCATCGCTCTTTAAATTGAAGGACATGCAACATTAAAGTCCAACAACCTGAGATTCCTTCAGGGAACAAACCTAGACAAGTCATACTTTGTAGTTTTTCTTTTGGTTGATGCTTTCATCAGAAGTGAAGCAAATATGGCCTGGAGATGTAATTATAACTTCAAAACAGTCATTCAGACTTCTTAAACATATCATTAATTTTGCATGTATGAAGTCCAAAAAGTGATTTACATTTGCTTCATTTAATTAGTCAATTAATTCATAGGAAAAAGACCAAAATGAAACTGTGGCTTTGACATTGAGGGACCTGATCTACTTCTACTATGATAATCTCAGGAGTGAACCAGTTTCAGTCTGCACAATGAGCATGAAATCTAATCTGAAGATGTCATTTGGGTTAGTGTTTCTTTTACACTAAGAACTACACAGTACAGACAGACTGATAATCAGACATTACCAAATACTGCACTCAACATTCAGCAGTTTAACATCATCATTAACCCATTTTTTAATCCAACATTCAGTAAAAATATTTACCAGAAATGAGTGCTTTAAAGCAGCATATGACATTTGTCACCAATTTTCCTTCAAATCTGTGAAACCCAAGTCATAACCTAAGTATGATGAATGATGAATCCAATAGTCTTTCCGTGATTACGCACCTGAATCACTTCCCTCATGGTGAACAACTTTGAAGTGTACTCCACCACAAGCCATCTGTTTGTATACATACCAAACCCAAACCCAAACCAAACCATCACTCAGGTCTTTTTGGAATTCCACGCAGACGCAGCAGCAAGAAGCAATGGATCAGTTTCCCTGTTTGTTGCTGTTGCAGCCATACTGCGGCTGTGTGGAATTCCAATTCCCACAATGCACTTTGCAACAAAATTTCCGAAAAGGCTCTAGTGACATTTTGGTTTGGTATGTAAACAAATGGACTGATTGTGATGGAGTACACTTTGAAGTTGTTCACTGTGAAGGAAGTGATTCAGGTGCGTAATCACAGAAAGACTAACAGACTTGTGATACCTTGGCTGTCACTCAGGTTTTACAGATTTGATGAAAAATTGGTGACAAATGTCATTCGCTGCTTTAAAGAAAACTGTAATAAACAGTGATGTGCCAACCTGGAATTTAACAATAAAATTCCAGTTTTGGGATGAAAAAGTGATTTTATTGTGTACACACTGTAAACTAGTATCACTGTACCAAGTATCAATTACTTATTTTAATGATGTTTTCATTGTTAGACTTGCTTTGATATGATACTAAATTGTGTAGGAATTAAACCATCTACCCATGTTAGTTTTTTTACTTTTGGTTATTGCCAATGATGAAATGTTTGAATGTCTTGTTTTGTTTTTGTGATATTTATTGGTGCATGAACTAAATGTTGCACTTACATTTTGTCATTTATTGTCAGTTGCTGTCAACAATATTTGAGTGTTTTGCTTATTTTTGTGTGAATCCTTAGAAAAATATTTGTTACAATGGTAGTAGCTAATGGGGAATCCAAAACAAACAAGTAAATAAATACAATAGTTGAATTAAAAATGTGCTAATTTGCTATAACTGGCAACCAATGTCCTGTTCACAGACTGATCACATGAATAGACTATATAAGACATAGAAGGAAGTGATGCCGACTGTTGTTTTCTGAAGTGTCTTTTGAAGGCAAGAGTTATAGTTTTGACCAATTTCTATGTTGACTCTTTGGAAAAGTGACAATTTTTGGTAGATCTGGCGGAGTGCAAGGGTTGATGGGTAAACTAATGATAAATACCAGTTCATTTATGCTGCATTTCCACTACGTGGCACCGGCTCGGCTCAACTTGACTCAACTTGGCCTTTTTGCATTTCCATTACGAAAAAGGACCTGGAATCTGGTATCCGATACTAGTTTTTTGGTATCACCTCCGCCAAGGTTCCAAGACTGGGGAACAGATACTAAAATGTGACGTGTGAACACTGCAGACCACTGATTGGTCAGACAGTCATCTCTGTGACCCGCCGTTTTACAAAAACAGATGCGGAAGTTTACAGTAAATATAGCGGTAGGTTAATCCACATGATGACAGCCTGTAAAACTACACCATTCGGTCAGGAGATTCCGTCTTTGGTGGCCGATGTAAAAATTCAGCATGAATTTGATGAGACAACACACAACAAGTGAGTTTATCAGCGACTCTCTGAGCAGACGACACAGAAGTAATGCACCGCATTGCTATGACGTCCAGGTACTGTAAAGTTGGTAGTATCCTGTAATGGAAACGGTCTTCAGGAATAGTATCTGGTACCTGAGTCGAGTCGAGCCGGTTCCATGTAGTGGAAACGCGGCATTAGTATAACTTACTAACCATAACTACAGTCAAGATGCCTGGAAAAAAAAAAAAATTCAATAAACAAAGCTCTGAAAGCCCTATAGATCAATGATTTAAAGATGAACACTTACTAGAGCGACCAAATAACATAAATGAGACCATAAGGAAGAGTGTTTTTCAATGGAAGCCAGGAGTCCTTTATCCTGACTTTATTTTGTAGCTGTCCTTGTCTGTTGTCAAGAGTAATAGTCTATTAACACTGAAATGAGAAAAATACATCTATTTCCTAGCACTTATTTATAATCGCTCCAGTTCAGTGTGAAAACTGACAAGAAATATTGTTGAAATACTATTAAGTTGTATTTGATTTGACTTGACGGTCAGCTAAAAGCTTCAAGTTTGTGTTGTGTTGACGTTATTCTAAAAGATAACAAGATTTTCTAATGTACCGCATCTGTAAAAGTGATTCTTAATACCTGAGCTCTATCAGCCCGGTATAAGTGCTGAAAAAGCACACACCAAATACTAAAGTCACCCAGAAATGAAGTAATACAAACTCAGTGCTTTGAAACTGGCAGTGACCTACACCTGTGATGTGTTATTACAGGTAAGACCGGCCTGTCTCCTGAACAGCTGCTGCAAAATGCACGACATTCAAGCTTTGTTGTCACAGAAACACTAAGGAAAGGTTTTGTTGTCATGGAAGCTGTCCCTAACGCTCAGGGGAGAAGGAGGAGGAGGGGGAGGGGGGTTGCCCATATGTGAACGTTTCTACTACTGCTTTTCCCTGAGCAGAGCACCAGCAGAGTCAATTCCTCCTCCGCTCGCTCATCTCATCTGCTGCTGACGCCAGCTTTCCCCTCGCTCTGTACCGTCTCTCCTGGCTCCTCACCAACACTGTCTCGCTGAGCCATTCTTCACATTTTCCACTCTGTCACTCACTGGACCACATCCTGCTCTCATGCAACGCTCCGCTCTTGGACGGAGAGTAGAAATCTGTGTCATTGAATTAGAGCCTGCATCACCTTGTAGTTAATGCTCTCCCTCACGCTGCTGCTTTGGGAGGAAAGGCAGATGAGAGGCACCCAGATCAAGCTCTATAATACATCCTTATAATTGACAAGCTTCTCCAATTTCCCCTGGGCGGTGTTGAGCCTATTAAAACATAGTGCTACATTTTTCCTTTTAACTACAGGAGAAGAGAGGCCAGTAACAGGTCCGGCATCATATAGCATAATGCTGTCTAAAAGGTATTTAAAGCCTGCTAATCTATGGTCTCTGCCTGAAAACTAGCAGAACTCTGTCCGAAAAAGGACGCTTGCTTGTACACTAGAGAAAACCCCTCATGTAAACAATGCCTTTTCATTATTGTTAATATTACATTTGTGCCTATGTTTCAAGTAAAATACAAACACAGACAAAAACATGGACACATTTTAATGATAAAGAAACCACTATAAAACAGACAATAAATGACTCTTCAATTCTTGTATTCTTCTAATTCCTCAGTCACTTTTAAATGATAAATAAACCAGTATAAAACAGGCAATAAATGACTCTTTTTAATCATTGCATTCTTTTAATTCCTCAGTCACATTTAAATGATAAAGAAACCACTATTTAACAGACTATAAATGGTCATTATCAGTTCTTGTATTTATTCTATTACTCATCTAGTCTATGAAAATAGCCAAAAAATACCCACTGCATGCTCTCACAGCCCGAGTTGCCATCTAAAGGCATTTATTTTTAATTTGAATGAATGAATGAATGAATGAATGAATGAATGAATGAATGAATGAATGTTTATTTCAGTTAAATACAAGATACAAAACACACACATATAAAAAAGACAACAAAACAAAACACCTACATATTAAAAAAGAAACAAACAAGCATAAAATTAACACATTTTGTAACTGAAAAAGGAAGAAGCTGAAGCCGGAGGCTTATTTCTGCTTCTCCTAATTTACAGTGATATAAAGAGAAAAGCAGTGTCAAGTTCCAATTTTAAGATTATATAATCAGTAATCTACATACACTAAAAACAACTACAATTATGAGCATATTTTTAAGAAGACATGGAGGTGAACGTAATGAGCAGATCCCAGTCCTGTGTCTGGGGGTCTGAATGTCCTTAAGCCATTTTGTCAAATTAGATTTTAACTGTTTAAAAAGTAAAACTAATGCACTTCCACATCACAGCTCCTTGGACTGAAAAGTAGCCTTCAAACTTTTCAAACTTCTATTTCAGCACTCTAAAAACTTCTTCTTACTTCTCCTCTCACTGACAGTAAAAAAAACTCTAGTGTTTCATTCCAGACTCACTAATGTCCAACAGCACTCACCAATCATGCACAGAAACATTTATCACCAAGGATGGAGATGTCAATCTCTAGATACATTCCAGCTGCAGAGATGCGACCACAGCCTGCAACACAACTCCTTTTTCATGTGGCTTTGTTACTTGAACAAGGCTCAGTAAAGCACACATTTGCTCTGTTTCTATTCTCACTTACCAGAAAACATGTTATTTTTGCTGTAACAGGCTACAGATCCCTCATGCTTCAGGGAAACATAGAAAACTGCAATCAAAAATTACATGTGAATGGAAAGGGCATGCTACAACATTTTACATCAGAAGAATTATCAGAGGTATACAGTCGCAGAAAAAATTATTAGACCTTTAAAAGTCATCAAAAACAATGGTTATGCAGTCAAGTACTAACTCCTGTGTGTGTCATGTGACTATAACAGACAGAAAAGAAAACATGGAATGCCTAAAAGCACTGTTTTTAACAGTACAATGCCATAGTTATTCATTTAAGAACTTAAGTCATTTTGGTTATTATCAAGAAAACCATGGAAAATGGCTAGAAATCAGCTCTGAAATTAAACTCTTATGAGCTTTTTTTGTTATCATTATATTTGTCCAAACAAATGTACCTTTAGTTGTACCAGGCATTAAAACGAATAAGAAGTTGAAAAAAAACAAGGGTGGTCTAATCATTTTTTCCACGACTGTACATGGCAAATTCTTTGCTTCCTCCTATGATTATTTTTTTCCCACTACATAAACATTAACTGCTGAAAAAAGCAGCGTTCATTACATTTTACTCTTCATCAAGTTTTGTTCAAACAAAACACCCTCTGAGCTGTAACCAACCGAAGATCAGTGCAGGAATAAACCATTAATTATCATTATACAGCCTTTATAATACCCTACACATAAATAGCAAACGTGATGAATATGCTAATAAATTTCACAGTATGGCGGAAATAAAATAATGAAGCGTGTTTGATGTTTTCAAATAAAACCCAGAGCCAGCTTGAAAAAAAGTTCTTTCATCTCCCAAAAAAAGGCCTTCACAAACAATAACCCGAGATGAATATTAGAGATGATGAAGAGACTTCAGCATCACAGACAGAGAAAACATCTGGCTCAAATCAGGGAGTATGAAAATAATAAGAAATGAACTTTTAAATGCTTGTACCACTGAGGATAGATATAAATCCTCTTTTTCCGTTGTCATACCTGTACATCAAAGTCGAAAAGATCTGTAAGAGCATTATCTGCTCATTAACGAATACCCAGAGATCAGAGACCATAATAATGAGGATGACAGTCTAGCATTAAGCTGGTTTAACAGTATTATACATTACAATATCTTAGCTCCCCTGCTCCTTTCTCACAAAAATCACACATTAAAGCTCATTTTCTATACTGAGATGACACTTTCATTTCCCCAGAATGCAGTTCTTTATAATGAGCTACAGTGGTGAATAGCAACTTGGATTCCCTTATGCGTCCTTGTCTCTTTGTCTGCAAATGTGATGGATGAACAAAAGCCGAGGAGCTTCTGCCGGTGGGGAGGAGAGAGGGAGGAAAGAGGAGGATGGGAAGAGGGTTGAAAGGGAACGAATGGAAAAACCATAAAGAGAGGACAGAGTTGGAGAGAAGGGAAGAAAGTATGCTGGTAGAGGTATGGAAATCAGTCAAATTAAAGATGCACTGTGATATAGACAGCATAACCAAATGTAGAGCCCAGTGAATACTCAGTCACATGTCTACTTTTTAAGATTTTCTTTTAGTGCTGTTTATACTGACTGTTTGTTGTTGTGGTTTGGTGTAGACTTTTGGATGCAACTTTTAAATAAAATGCAGCTCAGATGCACCAAACTACATGTGTTTAAAGGGGTTATCTGTAGTATTAATAGTCCAAACCATCAACAGCAGGAGGATGTTTTGTACCAGAACACATTTAGTGCTACGAAAACCACCAGTGAACCAATGTTATGTATCCACACACTGTATCACCCACTGAATACAGTTAAAAGGTCATTATTTACCGCTACGCACACCTGCACTTATGGTATTTGCAAGATTTCTCCCTCAAAAACCCCCCAAAAAACTCATTGCTGGTTATTTTGACAGTTGGTCAAAATAACACTGTGTTTTAGAATCTTCACAAGCAGCATCAGCTGATAGTTTACATTATAGCACTGTTAGTTTAGCTCTGTTTTTAGACAGAAAACAATAAAACCACAAATTATCTCAATTTTCTGTATGGTTTGTGTTGTCAGTAGCTGCACTAAAGATCACTTTGCAATCATTCAAACAAGATCTGAAGTGTCACAATCTAGTCTGAATCACAAATCAACAAATGGCGAACTTATCAAACATCGTCATATAACCTCGAGAAACTTTATATCTTCTAAAACTTCGTAATCTCACCAGTAGAGAAGAAACGCTGGGGTGCTTAACAGTGCTTCGAGCTTTTATCCCTCTGCACTTACTTTGACTCTATAAGTTAGTTCATAGGGGTTCTTGTCGCATCTTGCTACTTTCTGATGTTAGGTGTTAAGTTTCATCGCTACAGCAGACCAGCAGAGTGACTCACTACTCCCTCTAGTGGTCACTAATCTGTTAGTGTATGTGGATGCAGTCTCTAAAATCCAACACATAGGCATCTTCGGCATAACTTCAGGACTCTTTATTCTAAACACTCTAATAACACTTTTAGTCCATATTTTAAAGGTGCTGTATGTAAGAATTATGTTCCAAGTAATCATAAAACGGCCCTGACTGTTACCAGACATTAAGGAATCATGTTCATTTCAAATACTGATATCACTGACAGCAGTAGTCCAGCCAGAATACTTGCATTTGAAAAGCTAATAGTCAGCCCCTAAATAATGTTTATGTTGTCATTGTGTGTTTTGGTCTGATGCTCCACCCATCACCTATCTCCTAATCACCAAGTCAGTAGTGCTTCAGCATCCAGGTTGCCAGTTCCCACTGAGCTGCAGCTGGAACATTTCAGACCATAAATGTCTGATGTTACTAAACCTAAAAGGCCTCTTATTATTCCCAAATACGTTATGACAAAGTGAGAAACAAAACAAGGACATGTATAGGAGATGCTTTTGAAAAGTGGAGACCGAATTTGAAGACTGACGCCGGTTCTCCTGTGGTCTTTTCCCCAGCTCTCAGTGGCTCTTACTGTGTGGTGAGACTGTGGGGCCGGGCCGCGACGTTTTCTCCTGGGCCGAGCCGCAGTGTTTTCTCCCGGGCCGAGAAGAGACCACAGTCTGTCCCCAGAAGAAAACACAGCGGCCCAGTCCCGGGAGAAGAGACTGTGGCCGGGTGAAAAGACTGGTCCCGGTATAAGTATCGGTTTAGGACTCGTCGCCTGCCATGGTAGCTCCTTGTAGTAGATGTTCATGCTGGATCTGGCAACCCCTTGTCTGGGGGGAGGGGATACCAAAATACTACAGTATTTTGAATGTGACTGCAGCACCAATTTTGGCCACAATCCTACATTCGACTCCTTTAATAGTTTATAGGAGGAATATCACATTGAGCTTCTTTACTTGATGAGAAAGAAGCCATGTGCAAACTGGCCAAAGAAGATTCAGAGCTCTAGTAAAAGGGGGTAGAAAAAAATACAGTAGTAAAAAAGAAAAAAAAAAACATCAGAAGTTAGGGCTGGATGAAAGATGGGAGAGGTAAAAAGAGATTGAAGATGGTGGGTGTGGACAGAGATGAAAGGCGGCCTGAAGGAGGGGAGCAGTGAGAAGTGAAGGAATGATTATGTAGGGAGGGAGGTGAGATCCAAGGAAGCATGTGATGAGGGGAGGTTTTCTGCCAAAGAACAATAAAAAGAAGGATGTCTCACTTCGGTCCAACCTTAGAAAGTGAACACTGCAGTAAAACAGGCCCCACTAATACAGTTTTTGCTGCCAGCAAGACAAAGTGGTGAGGAAAAGTGGCTTAACTCCCTGCGCACCCGTTCCTCAGGCCTTTCAACTCTCCAAAACTCTCCCATATCCCGGCCCAGGGAGCTGGCCGGTTATGGAGCACTTGTGCAGCGTTTGCATTTACTAGAGTAACAAAAAACGAAAGAACAGGAAAAAAAAAAAATCTCAAGAAAATGAAGTTACAGTCCTGTCTACCTGCCAGATCCTGTACTGCAGTGAAGCAACAGACCCTGAAACAACCCTCTTACTCTGGATGTCGTGACTGTCCTCAGCTGATGAGTTTAAGCTCTGCCAAGGGTGTTCTCTGACTCACATTGTGCATGTGCAGGTAATAGCTGACGCACATGTATGTGTATATCTGTGTATGCATGTGTGTGTGTGTGGTGCACGCTCCTGCATGTGTCTCACTGCACGACTGCCTCCACTTCACACCACTTCAGGCTCATCAAGTCCAGCAGGAACCTTGTTAGCATGTCAGTGCCGCGCCATCACGTCAGTAACATGCACAAACACACAAAAATACACAGCTGCTTCACAGGACACAGGACGTCGAGCAGCGTCAGGAGTACAGTGTTCTGAGGAGTCACTTTCACACTTTGCAAAACAACAATGCAAGCTGACTTTTCATGCCATGATGGAAAAACAGTCTATCAATAAAACAAAACTGCAAAAAAAGATTTCCTTGATGCTGCTTTTGTCAACTTTCTTCCTCAAATATGATATTTGTTTACTATCTGCTGAACTACAGAGCCTTATTATTTTATCACAGACAGCTGCCAACTTTCGACTTCTTTTTCCTGGATGTTACAGAGCATTTTTAAACAGAAGTGCCGAGAAAAATGGTGCAAGATATCAAATAAATAAAACTTCAAGCTGAAAATTAAACAACAGCCATTACAGGAAGACAAATTCCCTCTGCCTCCACAAAAGTTGTACTGGTTGGTGATGTTACTTTAACTGACAGTAGACGAGTCCAGTTTCTGAAAATAGCACCTTGAATCAGTTAAGAACATCTACTGCATATAAGACAGATGGACAACAAGCAGAATAGAAAGAGGAACCACTTCAACACACAGCTGACACATTATGGGAAAATTCTGAAAAGTCATACTCCAGTTATACGGAAACAAAATGACACAGACGGAAAACATGATGATTGTTGTGATTCACTCAAGTACCTGTAAAATTGCTGACACTAATCAATATTTCAAAATGAATACACATCTACTATTATGCAATATTGTATTCAGCCACCAAAGAATTAGTAATAACTAATTTATGCCATAAAGTAACCCTTTATTGGGTAAGTGACTATTTTTGGTCATTTCCACACATTACAAGACAGTGACAGCAACAGTTACAGTGAGGACAGTGAGGCAACAATCTCAGGTCCAATGTGGTCTCCAGGGTCTGTAAGGTCCACCTCTGCATGAACAGTGAGTGTACCTGCTTTGTTAGGTACCATGAAGTAATGGTACTAATGTAAGGAATGATGTTCAAAAGGGATAATGTGGATGTGGACAGGTGTCTGGATCAGCACTTATGTTGTTCTAATGTTCTAAAAGTGATGTTCTAATGTTCTACAACACATGTTCCTAGTACCTTACATTTGTTTTTTATATATAATTCTTGGGTTTTTTGTGAGGAACCAAATATGGTAACTTCATTGACCTTTTTTCTACATGATAAAAATTTTAGAAAAATATCATAAAATAATAAAGTCTTGTTATGTCCTCAAATAACAGAGTAAGGTTGAAATTTTGAATTTCACAGTATTTCTATGAGTGCCCTATAAAGGGTTAAATAACTAGCCACAAATACAGTTTAAAGCATTTCTTTTTCCACTACATCTAATTATTCAGGAGTATTTAATGATATCAATTCATGTCTAAATAAGTAATATCACAAGGCAGGAGATCAGCATACATACATATATAAAACTTTTTTTTTTTTACTGCATGAATGTTTATATTTTAATTTACTTTGTGCATAATCTTTGACCTTTTTATTGTTTGCTGGTTGTTTTACATTTTATAACGTAATGGCAGGTTGAAAGTTGTCTCATGAACTGAAAGGTGACAAGTATCATTTAATTTAACTACATTTTTATAATAGCTATAGTTAAGAATTATTTCATTATATCGTGAGTATAATTTTATGAGGTTGTTATGCAAATCTCTGCTGTTTTATTTAATGATATTAAATAGAATTGGTCATTTACGTTTTTGCATTTTTGTCATAATACAGCATGTAGTGTACATATGATTAATGCTATATCTTGACATGAAAATTCAGGAACATGGTTGATATGGAAACTACCAATGCATTACTATGAATGATTACAAAAGAATCACAAAGCCATGCAGCTGACCTTGCACCTGATCAGACTACATCTGTCCTCCTGCCACATAACACAAGATAAGTGGCGCAAACCCACACATACAAATCCACACCCTGAACATGGTGCAGTATTTATCCATGACAATACAATATTTCATGTCAGCCATCACACCAGTACAACTGTGCAACAGTGAAACCTTTTGACGTACTCAGCAGAAGGATGATGGATAGATATAACACGTCAGGAGAGACTTTGAGGAATAAGCTCATGCAATTCTCCAACAGATGACCTCTACATACCTCTACATGTAACACTAACTGCTACATAACCTAACACTGCACAGTTGTTAAGCACTGCACATAACAAACAAAGCATTACAAGCAACCAAGATATTTTGTGGGAAAAAAAGAGGAAGAGGTTTTAATATATTGCATATCCACCACTAATGTACTTATTGTCTGAATATTAACCTTGAGCACATGATCCAAAAGTGTCATTATAAGCTACAAAATAAGTTCACAAATAACAATATCAGTTTCTAACATGTGACACTATAGCATTAAGGCTGTTCATGGGAGGCACAGGAAAATGCTGCTCAGATTATTACATTTGACAAATAAAAGGAGTCTGACTCATTGAGATGAACAGCATGCAGTAAATGAGTTTGCTGAGACAGGCTTTTATAACCCACTTCATGGCTGTCAGACGCAGTCAGGTCTTATCACAGGAAACGTCTGGCTACATTAAAGCAGACTGTCACTGTGCCAGTCTACACCGGTCAGCTTTCATCAGCACTGAAATGAACACGGTGTGAGAAAGGTCAGAGGGCATCAGACCATCGCACAGGGGAGAGGATTTTTTAATATATCAAAGGAAGAGATTTACCAAGCACACTGTCTCTTAGGTATGTAATAATTTTAAGGTTTTTTTTTTAATATAAGAATCTTTTCCCTGCTGAATCACAAGTGTAATCAACTCTCCTCTGTGTTAATACTGCAAAATTAATGATGAGATGAGACACTTTTTAAAATATTAATAGCTCATCTTAATAGCTCCTGCATTTGCACACTTTACCTAAATTTGACTGCTACCTGTGTAACCAGGGATGGAGTACATTTACTCAACTCATGCTTGTTGAGGCTAAATGTCAGAGGCGTGAATAAAATCAGGGTCGTGTCCCCATGGTTAAAAGATTCATCAATCTCAACATCTGAACACAAGTCCAGCTTTACCAACCTACAGGTCAGTACAGGTCAAAGCCAGTAGAGAAACTCATTTCACACAAATCCACTTGCTTAGAGGTCATCAGCTCTGCAGCAGTAAAGAACAAGGAACTGGAAACTGCTGAAATATGAATGATGCCGTCAGGGGATTCTGTGTCCTAGAGGCCGACCCCTGCTTTTACTCGCTCTGATATCGTATCATAACCAAAGCTTGTTTACAGGGTGGTATAAGTGCAGGCAGATACTGAAGCTCAATGCTCTTGAGGTTTTAATAGCTGCAAGAAATGTGCATAATTTATATGGAACTATATGATGAAAAAGTGATTTATTACATTCTGGGAAGGCTTAATCACTCTAGGATAGATAAGGGTCAACTCTGAAATTCAATTTATGTTGCTGATAGGAGCCAGAAGTAGTAGGAATATGGGTTTAAAGTGATGCACACGGTCCAAAATATACTGTACTGCACATACAAGAATGTTGGATGATTCACAGAGGCAGTGAATGTATTTATATTGTGACTACATGGGCACACTGTGAACACAGCAAGTAGAAAAAAATAAAATACACAAGTAGTTTAAGAACACTGGAGACTTTTCCTCACCGGTGTTAACCACAGACTAAAAGTATGACCAAACAGCTGCCCTGTGAGTGTTTGATACTTAAAAGTGTGTGTGCCAACGCTGACAAATTGAGTGCTGATCTTTCACATCCGACTCCTGTTCTGTGTATTCAAGCAACAGTCCCATTTTCCCACCTGTTGAGAGGTTAGTGCAAATATTCAACATCTGGGAATATGTTTCAGACAGATCCTTGGAGTAAACATTTGATCTGATGCAGCTGTCCTACTGCTACATCCAGGTTAACTCCACTCTGTCTCTGCAGATGAATATAGTTATTTTTTAATCGTCCATCATACAGTGAGGTCTAACACAGTTTTTTTGTGAAAATCCTGTGCTTTTTATAGTTCATCAGGAAGGATTTTTCATTTTTGATACACTGAGCAAATCAAAGTTACTTCAACTTGTTCTGCTTTTGCTGACTGTACTGAGCTGCTGAAGACATGATGGGCAATAATGGTGACTGGGCACCTTTGTGGTATAGTGTGTTGTGCTTTATCATTATCTGGCTCTCGAGTCTGGCTTGCTGGAAGTACTCTGCTGGAACAAAAGTGAAGATTTCCATCTCATCAGTATCAGGACTGTCATTCTCCTTTCTTCTGCTATCTGAGTGTTATCACTTTGAAAGTCCCTCTCACAAAGACAAACCTCCGAGCTGCAACAACACCCTGGAAATGGCACGTTTTGACAAAGATGCGTATCTTTTTATGTGTTATCTTCTTTTGTAGGGACCCAGTCATTTTAATACAATGACACCTTTCCTCATGTGCACATGTTCCACCAAAACAACCTCTCTCCTGAGATTATTTTGCAGTATTTTGCACCTAGCACCACCCAACAGCTGGCCAAACAACCCTGATAACTTTTACTCCCATCCTAGAATGATAGCGGAGGGTATCAGACCTACCCACAGCGCTGGCTAATTAAGTGTGAAGACAGATCTGGCTTTTGAGACTACTGGTTGTCATAAACTGTGAAAAGAGCCCCTTTTTTTTGACTCCTTCCTACAAGTGCATTGCAATAATCTGCATGTCCATCAACAAATACGTTCAATGCACCCTGGACTTCATCGAATGTACACCGGGTACAAAAGAAATTCAGTGGATTTTAGCAGATTTTAATACATTTCCATGAACTTAGAAGTGTGATAGTAACACAAAACACACAGACTACCAGGAATTATTTAACCCAGGTAAATAAATTCCTGGTAATAAAAGTTTCTGTGAATGTTAGTGGAAAAGAGGCGAAAGAATTTGTTACTGAATAAATGTCAGGCTTTCATAAAACTACATAACCAATCAGTGAAAGACTATTTTGAACAGGATGTTATAGATTTCATAGCTTAATAATATGTTGATAATCAATGTCTATCATTATGTTTTGTTTTGTTTTTTTATACTTTCTTGATTCTATTTCCTCAGTTATAAAAAATGCGTATTTCCCTAATCACTGTATCACTACGTGTCCTGCAATGTGAAGAACACACTGCACAATTCAACCTTGCTGTTGTAACTTTTTCTCTTTCGTCTTTAACAAATGTCTAAATGCATTCAATAACAAAGTAGAAGCTACTGCCATTTGAGTCCGATAAGAATTCACCTCAAGGCACTGCTGATATAAATCCTCCAGGCTTTACAAGCTGCCATTAATAATGAAATACTGAAGCAAGTGATGGTGTGTGAGGCATTCCACTGAGGAGCAACACCTGGCTTGTTTTATTCAGTGCACAGGCCACTGCAGGATGTTCCTCATACTGAACAGTCCCAGGACTTGGACTCTCACCAGGACCCATGATTTAGAAGCACTTACAGGTGACACGAAAAAGAAGGAGAGAGGGCGAGGCTGAGGGAGTCCCACATTGACATTCCACTGGGCGCCCAGGCTGCAAACAATCAAAGTAAGTGATTGTTTTCGTACATGTGGAAAGAGGTATTTCAACCTGTTATGCGCACGCGTGTGCTCGTGTCACAGTAATTCCTCCTCTTTTCTTCATTCCACACAGCCTGTGACTGCGCATTCGCAAACATCCAACGCTATACAAAAACTCAATAATGTATACATTGATGTGAAACAGAAAAAAGCATCAAATCCTCTCATTCGAAAAGCTCAGGCTGGTGAATCATAGCCATTTTCATATGATAAACAGGGTGCTTTGTCAGCAGGAACAATGTAGATATGCTACATAGGAACGTATAGCAAATTATCTTAGACAACGTGTGCCTAAAACGTGAAAATTGTGTGTGTGTGTGTGTGTGTGTGTGTGTGTGTGTGTGTGTGTGTGTGTGTGTGTGTGTGTGTGTGTGTATGTGTGTGTGTGTTTTCAGATCTTTTTTGTCCATTACAGTAGCTTACACTGGAACAATGACGACTGTCTTAGCACTAAGATGCTTTTGAGAAAGTCATTCCAGTTCCGGCTTTTGCGATTTGTCATGCTACCACTGAGCTAAAGTCGACTAAGAGTTCATTTTTGCAGAATGTGTGGAAATGTTGTAAACAGAACAAAAAGTCCTGCACTGTGTTTTGCGGTCTCTGAGACTGATCAAGGCAACTCTGAGTTTGGTTCGTTGCAAACTCTGACAGCCCAAGTTGCGTCAGCACAGCTCTGGTCTCAGTCAAACGATGCTTTCTGTAAGTGTTAAATCAGACTCTCCTGTAGATGAAAGCCACCCCAGTTGTTGCAACAGGAACACTCTGTCCCTTTTCAACATGACAGCTACCAAACACATGGTTTGAACAGTGAGTTATAAAGTCAAGATTATTCAAGATGAAAAACAAAACCTCCTGCACAGGCTGTTATACTGTACTCTGTATGTGTGAGGTCAAAAAGCGGATGAGAGGATACTCAGAGCAGACCAGGAGATAGTTAACGCCAGGAGTCTTGGGACGATACTTCATTATTATTCCAGCAGCACTAGCCATATGTGCAGACAACAGCCTCCGATGTGAGCGACCTCCCAGACTGGCCCGATAAGCAAGTGGCGCACAGAGCAGCTTTAAAGCTGCTTCTCTGATGAAGTAGTAAGATATCCACTTTACAAGTTAAAAGTGGTGACTCACTGGATCAGAAGTTAAAAGGAGATGTGGAAAGACGTGTCTGCTAACCAATGCCGGAGGCTGCCAGAAGCTTCACAGCCTGCTCACCACCGTAAAGCAATAAGGATGTCGACAGAGGAGACAGAGCACTACGACTCTGGGAACAAGGTCACAGTAATCGGACTGTATGTAACTGCTGGAAGCAACAACTTGCACAAAGCAGAGGGTTTATTAAACATTGGTGACTTAAATCAGTGTGACTGATCAATTAACAGACAAAAAATGACAAGCAACTTATAGTATAAGGTCTAATATGAAGAAAATGGCCTGATAGTTGCTAATTCCTGTTTCACATGGTTCACACAGTCATCTCCTTATTACAATTATTTGCTCTAATTGTAATTATGTTGACATGCATCTCCATTCTCTTGAATAAAAACTGCTGGATGAAGAGTGAACAGAATATTTTATCACATTATTTGATACTATTTGATATTTGTCTAAAACTCTTTTAATGGCGCCATCACTGAGACCCTTTACTTTAATTGGTACCTGTCACCATCAGTAATTTCACTGTCACTAATTTTTTTTATATTTCAGAAACTGGCTTTGTACATGTATTTCAGCTTTTCTATGTGCAATGTTTATTTTCAAGGCCTAAAATTACAAACAGAAATGTACTTCTTTTATGTGTTCCAGTGTTCTTCATCTTCACTAAGGGTATTGTATGTGTATTATTAACTACAGTTAGGCTAAACTATACCAGTGGCGTAAAAAGACAATTAAATTGCTGTTTCTATTTGCTACATTTTGTAGATAAAATGACTGATGGGATAATCAACAAAGGGCAGATTAAGTTGGGATTGATGGAGACCATCAGGAGGGCTCAGATTGGAAACTTCACAGTAACAAGACAAAAAGCAGTGTGCCTCTGTGTGAGAGTGAAAGAGCAGGGATTTGTGCACAGCTGAGGGTCTTTCCAATGTTATTATCCCCCCCTCCTCCCTGACTGTCACTTTCCATCAGGAAAACGCTCCACCTCTCCCTCTGTTCCTCTTCTCTCTTCACCTCTGTCAGCCCCCCCTCCTCCGATCCCTTTCCTGTCTCCATCCAAGTGGAATTCAGCCAGCTGGTTCTGGCTACAGCGGACCCCTGAGTACACCTTAGCTCCGCTTCGGTTCTGTTAAAGACCTTCTCTGATTAATTATGCTAATTACAAAAAGCTTTACGAGAAAAATAGGACTTGGGAATTATGTCATGTATGTTCATTTTCAGTCCATTTAAATGAGGATGAGGTCAGGTTGAGGTTTGTCTATGGAGGCTCATAAAGCAGCATGTTCCTTGTTTTACAAAAGCAAACATCATTTTTACAGTGTATAAATAAACAGCATAAATATATGTACAGAACTTCATTCTCACAGTATCACAGTCAGGAAACCAGGCTTTGCTACTGATGTATATGTGTTGTAAATTACTGATGCACACAAATGCAACAGGCACGCATTATTTTTGTGTCTTGTTGTCTTTAAATGTATAGTTTATCGGTTTTAGGCACCAGTCTTTGTTCATTCTACTTTATTCTGACGCAAGTGGGATTTCACAGTAAGAGCTGATGCATGCAGCACCTGACCTTTAGCACGTACTAGCGGGAATCCTTTTTACAGCTTCCTCCCACAGACCACCAAAACAGTTCCCACACACAGTTACTACATATGAAACTACATAAAAAAGCAAAAGCACACTGTGTCTTGTTTGACAATATATAGCATGTTCTAGTCTCACCAAGATTACAGACAGAGAACATTTCAACTAAACTTATCCCAAAACAAACATGAGACCATCTCATGACCATCTTTTTTCTACTGTTACTTTTCCCCATAGTCAATCAGAAAGGGTTTTTTTTCCTGTAAAAAAAAAAAAAAAAACAAAGGGGGGAAAAAAGGAAATAAGTCTAGAGAAGAAGTGGTTTCTCACACTGATGCAACCAAAACAAACAAAGCCCTATTCCAGCAACACAGCAGCCAACAGCTGCTGATAGGGTTATCGCTGCAGTCACACATGGGCCATCTCACAACACTGAGCACCGAGCTACTCTAATGGCCAACAATCACAAACGCCACAGATGCAGACACTGAAAGCACATTACATGCTGCAGTTTTCATTTTAAAGCAGTGCTGAAATTTGGATTTCTCTAACTTGTCAAGACAGAAAAGACAGTCTATAATAAACTGGAAGCTTTTGTATATAGTTTTCTATTTTCGGGATGAACCTTCTTTTAGGACAAGTCTGTGGAAACATGGAATCTGTGGAAGATTTTCAGAGTCAACGCTGTGAGGAGAGGAACTGTCAACTTCAATACTGTATATCGTCTAAACACTGACAGAGGATGTATTTTTTATACTTGTTCAGCAACTCAAATACTGTTGTTTACAACAGTTTCAGCTGTCTATAGTTTTACAACATTCAGCATGTGGGAACCATCATGGTGTTATGTTGTTAATCCATGTGAAAACTGGTACAAGCTGTAGCAGACTTTCTTAGTGTCATGCCAATGTATCTCAGATTTCCAAAACATGTTGTTCTGCTTTTCTGTCTATTTTCAATAACTGCTATGCTGTGTTTCGCCAACACTGTACAAAGGACGGAAGCTTAGACTGCTGTCTCTTTAGTGGCATTGGTGACAAATGAGAAGACTAAAAACTCACAGCAACAAGTAGTGTTGTATCCATAGAAACGCTGCACATAATAATGTTAACATGAAGTAACACACGGGGATGCTACTAAACGATCACTAACAGCGGAGTCCCCTGCCCTAGTTAACTGCTCATGTGTTCTGGAAATTTCAGCGATATTACCAACTATTCTTAGTGCACGCCTACACAAATATTGCACCAATCAAATTAGCGGTACTAACACTGTCATTTGCTTCCAAAAATTAATCAAACACTACTTTTTTTTTTCTTTTCTTCTCTATAATTATAACAATTATTCTAAAATTCAGATGTTCTGATTGACTTTTACTTGTAGTATTTGGTTATATTAACTTTTGCTTTTGTTGAATAAGCTTTTGAGAAACTAATCATGTTTAGCTCTGTCAGTGAAACTAGAAATGCTGTCTAAACATATTTATCCTCACAAAAATCAATACGTTTATCTCCTTTGGTATGTATTTTACTCCAGTGTGCTTCAATTACAGCTAAAAAGTAAACGCATTCTCCAGTTATATAACAGTGTCACATTTCACACGTGTGCTCGCTGGCCTCTCTGCCATGCGCCACCTCTCTATCATAAAAGAAAATATAGAAAAGATAAATGCTTAAAAGCCAGATGGTAGAACCCATAGCTGCAGTGAAAAATCCATCAGAAAGGCCACTAGTACTGGTATATGATGGAAATGGCAGATAAGCCCATGTGTTTTGCTATGGGAGTGGGTGTAGTGAAAGGGGATCAGTCCACAGCAGTGTTTAGAGGTTCAAACACCCCTCTGGGGAGGAGAACAGATCGATCCTCCTTGGCCAAGAGCCAATCCTCTCCCTGCCTTCAGCCACATATTCAGCCACACTATATATAAGCCTCTAAGCCTTTGCTCAGACTGTATATACAAAGCACTGGGGTTCAGGATTTCGCCACAGCTGGGTATTCTGCAGCAGAAGTGTATTAAGATGAACTTCAACTTTTTGAGCCAGTCACACGTGTTTGGACTATTTTCCACTGAAAAGAGCTCTTCTATATGGTCTGTGGTGTGTGCATTATCGTCATGATACTCTGATTAGAGGGAGCCATGGAGTCGCTGTGTCATTAGTCACAGCAACTTTGCCTAGTTTTTACCCACAGGAGCTCCTCCCAAAACCCACTGGAGAGCAGGGCTCCCCTAAAGGGCCTGGAGGACCATAACACAAACACCACAGCTACCACAGCTGGCAGACTGCACCTTCACATACTCACTTACTCAGTCTCATGTATACATCAAAACAAGGAACACCAAGACTGCTCAAGTCCCTTTCCTGCTCTTGCCAAACAACAGCCTCAGAGGACAAAAAAAAAACACTGGCTCTGCGACAAAATGGGTTTCCCCAAAGGGACACTCCAGAAGCTGCAACAGAGCAAGTGGCTGCGTCTGACCTGCTCAGCTTCAAAAATAGCAAACATCCCCTGTCAAACACATGCATCACAAACCACAATAAAGCAAGCTCTTTATGAAAGCATTTCTGAAACATCAAAAACAGCGACCTGGAAGCTAAGCCTCATGGGAGCTTAGATCGATGCTTGCGGCTTGGCAGAGGCTCGCTCCTGTTTGGGGACATGAAGACAGAACGCAGTGGGATACGATGATACCTACCATGCATCAACAGACAAATGTGCATCGTTTCATATCATCATTTGAGATTTATATGTGATTTTGTAACTCATTTCAAACATGTGGGAAGACAGAAAACTCAATCAATCAATCAATCAATAAACACAACTATTATATTATGGTCTATCAAGTCATAAATCACACTCCTTTCTGCAGTTTTCTTTTTGCTTTTAGAGCATTTTTCCATGTTGATGCTGGCAGGAAAATGGCATGAATGTCACACAAACAAACATGTAGGAGATTGAACATGACAAAGAATGTGGTTATTTAAAGTATGACTACTCAAAAACAGTCTTTTGTTTTTATGTTTTTGTGTTAAGATGTTTTTTTTTGTTTGATGGAGGTTCTGAATAAAAGATAAAATAATGAAACATGTAGAAGTGCGGTATACTTAATGTCTGAAGTGAACTTACAGAACATTTCCTGTATTATAATTTACACATGTTGCCATAAATTGCACATTGGCAGACAGAATATTTTGGCCACATTGCCCACCCATACAGAGGAAGATGAGGAGGACGAGGACAGGCAGTGGGTGTCCAGGATGCTGTCTGTCAGGACCTGCTGTGACAGGTTTATCCCAGCTGAGGAGGGGGGGAAATAACACACCAAATGGCACAAAGAGGAGCGATAAACGTCAGACCTGGACTCTGCACCATGGTAATGGCTGACAAACAGCTCAGCGGCTCATCTTGCAGCCAGTAAAAGCTAGACACATGTGCTGTCCTGTGTTATGTTCTCTCAGGGGGAAACACTAACAGGAGCAGCAGAAATCCAGTCAGCTCCTAATACTACTGTTTGTCTGCCAGATAAAGCATGTCCAGTGTAGAAGAATAACATTTTAAAGACAGAACCTGAAGTGAAACAACACACACCACCAGTAAATGATCAACAGTTTCAACAAAGAGTGGTAATAATTTCCTATATGTTGTTTTTTTCCATTTCGCCAAGTGTTTGTGATCTAAAAAATGTAATAGAATGTGCGTGTTAGACTTTTACAAATTTACTGCACAGCGTTCACAAAACAACAAAAACAAGTTGCTGCTTGAAGTTACCACAATGTTTTATGTTTGTTGCTATATAGACAAGTAAACTGCAATCCTTCAGTGCCTCAAACCAAAGAATTTATAACTCAGATGAGGCTGGAACACCCAGTGGTAGATGGACTCTTAAACAAACACACATGTGGAGCAACAAAAGCATGAATAAACAACTACAACTGTTGATTAAACCCACAGGGATGAGTTCTCCTTTGGAATATTTAGTATGTTTCACCATTTTAGTCCGTATTGAAGATGTTAGTTACTCTATTGACGTTATAAATTAAGGTGTTTATTCTGTAGGTGCTTCTATGAAACTGGTCCCTAAAAGCAGGACAGAGGCGCTGAAAAATTCTAACCAGATGTACACTAATGCTGTGAAACAAGTTTGGAAGCACTTTGGGTCCATTTTAAAAATAAATATTTACTGAGATAAAAGAGAAACTATACTTCAGATAAAACACATTTTTGTATTATTTTTAAACAAGAATCTGCATGTAACACGGTAAAAAGGACACGGAAATTACGTGCTACTATTTTTTTAAATGTCTTTTTATTTTCTCACAGGTACATTTTGGGAATCAAACTAATTATGCAAGGCAGAGTGTTTCACAAAAATGACCACTGCTGCAAAATCACCCACGATTTCTATGTGTTTAAATGGGCAGGTTCTACATGTAACATGAGTGGACACGATGGGTTACACACGAAACCTGGAATGAGACTGCTGATTCCTGAAAAACCTGCATGTCTGGGTTAGAAAAACCACTAGGATCATCAAATTTGACACAGTGTTTTTATTTATAACTGTATATAAGACCATTTCAAGTCATGTTTTCAAGATAAAATGCACTGACACTAGGTAGCTTTTCATGTCCCAATTTTGGTCCTATTTTTGGCCCAAAAATTTTATTAAAAATTCATTAATTTCAGGATGACTCAGAGCAAGAGTATAATTTTTTTGCATTTATCTGAGGTCATCGTTAGGTACATCCTAGGGGGAAATATGTCTGAATTTGTCTTTTATTATTGGGTCTAAAAAGCTGGTAAAGTGCCAGATACCAAAATGAATCCAGTTTCATAGAAGCACCCCTGTATGATTAGCAAATAGCTGATTGTGGCTGATGGATGGTGGATTCATACACAGTGAGGTCACCTTCTCTACATCACACAGAGGTTCCTCTACTGATGTTACGTAATGCCTCTGACTAGGAGAACAGTCTCTGAGTTAAAATGAATCTTTCCCTTTCCATGTTTCAGCTTCTCAACGAGGTGATTACACATTGTTTTTCACCATCTGCCATTTGATTTATAACTGACTCCAGTACAGTGAAATAATAGTTGTATGTCATAATTCAGAGAGCTCAGACTTGTCCAAGGCTCGCTCTCAGCAGATGTCTAAAACCTCCCCCGTATCTGTGTTTGAAACACTAGGACAGCAGGCAGGTGAATCCACACACAGAGACACAGACACAGAGAGTGGGTTGAGTCTTATTGGCGAACAGGAAAACATCTGGTCATGTTTAAAAAGGGAGCAGCGATCAGATCATAGAATCAGACTCAGCGGATCAATGAATTTAACATTACAGTAAACACTGTGTGGTACGACATTCTGTAAGCTTATTATTGTCAATGCATCCCCTGATCATGGTAATGTTTGTTCCATACACTGCTATGAATAAAAGAACTAATAATGGAGGAAAAACATGTGCTTTTATAACTGCAAATTTTAATCTATAATCTGTTGTAATCTGTGGACTGATATACAGAGATAACATGGCTGAAACCAGCAGCAGGGTCTTTTACACTGGTCTTTATGTACATTTAAATCACTATCCGCTCTGAATATAATATTTACAACTGAATAATAACACGCCTTATGAACACAGTAAGTGGGATTTAGTAAGGATCACTACACTGAGCTGAGCGGAGAACTCATTTGTCTGATGAATGCACAGACTCTTGAACGTGGTGACCTTTGGCAAGGTCATGGCATTCCAACAGCTGCATAAACACACTCCTGTATGAATAAATTATCGCTCATCTGTGTTTTTTCTGCTCTGTTGTTGTAACACCTCGGAGCTCAACCTGTGGCTCATCATCCGTGCTAGTCCCAAAGCGGTCAAGTCATCAAGAACTCGCATTTATTCCCCCGAAAGTTACATAACATTTGTGAGGCAACCACATCAAGGCCATCTTAGCTCATTCCAGTCTAAGAGGATATTAGGTCTATGCATTGGTAAGACTCTAGTGATGAAGAAGCTATGAGTTATATTGTGATATTGTGATACTGTGAGTGGGGAATTGCAATTTCCCAAAACAAAACACACCTAGTTATGCATAAAATTTGAGTAAAAATAAGTTTTGTCAAATGAATTAAGATTTGAATGGACCACTGTCATGCAATGTTACATGTTTATTAAAAGGTGTAAAAGTATAATAATAATAATAATAATAATAATAATAATAATAATAATAATAGATTAGATTTATATAGCACTTTTCTAAGAACGCACACTCAAAGCGCGTACAGAGGATCCATTATTCATTCGCTCTCACATTCACACTGTGGTAGTGGTAAACTACATTTGTATCCTGGGGCAGACTGACGGAAGCGTGGCTGCCAATTCACGCCGACAACCCCTCCGACCACCATCGAACATTCATACACATTCATACACCAGTGTGAGTAGCAGCACTGGAGGCAAGGAGGGTGAAGTGTCTTGCCCAAGGACACAACAGCACATGGACTGAGCGGGATTCGAACCGCCAACCCTTCAGTTATTGGACAACCCGCTCTACCATCTGAGCCACGGCCGCCCCAAAAGTATCACAATACCGTATCTGTATTATCTTATTCCCATAGAGGATGTGAAATTATTTGTGGTAACAAAACAGAACCTAAAGTTTCCATGTAACTTCTCACACACTCAGATCCACATCATGCCGCTACGACTTGTGTTTTCACATCCACGGTATCTGTTGCATCTTACCTGTGTCCTGCCGAAACTGGTGCATGGACTGCAGGTCAATGATGTAAGGAGAGAGCTGACCATCCACCTGCCCCAGAACCACGGTTCCTCTGGCGTCCCCCTTCAGGACATTCTCAATATGGTGGCAAACTGCTGCACTGTAGGGCCTCCAGCGCCCATGTTCATTCAGCCACTCCCAGACCACCACCCTGGCCAGGTTCTGAGGAGGGTACCCCAGACCATTGACGGGCACCAGCAACCCTGATCCAGGACGAGCCATCTCCTTTGTGGTGTCTGTAGTTCAGCTGCTGGCTTTGTCCTGGACTAGAACACCACTGCAACTCTGCCAGTCAACTGACACACTGAAGCATTGTTTATTAGCGCTGAACAGAAAAGCTTGAATCAGCTGTTACTAAGGCGGTCCACAGTTATCTCATGCTGATTTTCAAGCAAGAGATATTGCCAGAGTCATCGTCTAGAGGTACTGACTGGCTTCTGGTGCTTTGATCAGCCTCGGTCCCTCTTGTGTGTTGTGTTTGAAGTGGCAGATGTTGATATTTTGCAGCTGAATCAGGCTTCGTCTTCCACAGCCAATCACAGCAGATCAGCAGCAGGTAGACAGGACACACACTCTATGGAAAAAGACAAGAAACAGACAAGAAAGACACATGTGAGCATCCCATGAGTTATTCCTCACCAGATACACAAACCCACTCTAGTGTTTTCTTATATAGTCACATCATCTCTTCTTCTGTTTACTTTAAATGTGGAGACAAAAATCCCACACCAGCCTTAGAGAAGATGTTTCAGCAGCAGTGTGCACAAAACAGCCATATGCTACGGGATGTAATAATCCGGACGCAATCTCACTCGATGTAGAAAGCTGTTTAGACGCATTCAAAGCCAATAAAAGCAAACCAGCTAATACCAACACATCCTGAGGCTCAGATTTATTGTTTTCCAGCGCAAATCGATTGTGACCATACAGACCTGTAGGCTGCAGCTGTGGTGCCACACATCTGTCAGGTAGAGGCTGCATTTCTCAGGCTCTGGCCGAAAATCAGCTTACAAAAGAATGAAAAAACAAGGTGCAGGTCTTAGGAGACACCTGACTTTTGCACATCTGTCATACAAATACGCTTTTCCTTCATGCGAAAAGGCAGAATCCTGTCACACACGCACACCTCTGATGTGTCCGGGGATCCGCTGGTGTTCCTGAAACGCCAAACCGTCGATTTTTTTCCCCCCCCTTCCCCTGGATCTGCTACAGACTACATCAGCTTGTTGGTCCGCTCTGTTAAAGTGAATGCATGTCCCAGTTTCACGGTTTTTACAGACTGGGGTGCAGAGCCATTGAGCCACAGTCGCGCAGTAACGCTTACATCATGGATTCACGTAGTAAACACGCATTTACTGTTGCTCGCAAAATAACGCACAACGTCCAAGCGCACCTGTAAGGACCGCCGCTGAAAATGACCCAAACTGTCAATAGCAACTAAATTAGATAATAAAACTTCCGGTGTCACTTTCAGAATAAAACTGCTAGTCATTAATTATTGCGCAGAGACCAGTGGATTTGGAGAACATCAGGCGGAAGACACTGAAATAATACAAATTTGCCCATTTTGGTGCAAATTCCCCAAGAAAGATCATTGTAATTTGGCAAGCAGGAAAGATAAAAGAGAGAAAAGAAGCAAATTTCCGGTTATGAAACTGTAACTCAGTGGTGTCAAACTCATTTTGGTTCAGGGGTCACATACAGTCCAATTTAATCTCATGCAGGACCAGTGAAACACCCCAGAAATACTAATAATAACCCCAAATTTGTCTTTGTTTCAGTGCAAAAAAGGAAAATAATATTATGAATTTACATTTACAAGTTATCTTTTCACAAAAAAATATGAATAATTTGAACGACCATGAACAACCTAAAAGTAAGAGCAATTTTAACAATATTTGTGCCTGAACTTATCATTTGCATTCTTTAATACTTACAGATCACAGTAAGAAACAGGGAGAAAATAAGCAAATTTCCAGTTATGAAACTGTAACTCAGTGGTTTCAAACTCATTTTGGTTCAGGGGTCACATATAGTCCAATTTGATTTCATGCAGGACCAGTAAAACGACCCATAAATACAAATAAAAACCCCATATTTGTCTTTGTTTTAATGCAAAAAAGGAAAATTACATTATTATTATTATTATTATTATTATTATTATTATTATTATTATTATTATTATTATTATTATTATATTTAGAAAATACTCCTTTCACAAAAATATGATTAGCCTGAACACCCATGAACTACCTGAAAGTAAGAGTAATTTTAAAAATATTTTTGCCTCGACTTATCATTTACATACTTTAAAACTTACACATCACAGTAAGAAACAGGGAGAAAAGAAGCAAATTTCCGGTTATGAAACTGTAACTCAGTGGTGTCAAACTCATTTTGGTTCAGGGGTCACATATATTCCAATTTGACCTCATGCAGGACCAGTAAAATGACCCAGAAATACTCATTTTCGTTTTCATTTCATTTTATTCATTCATTCCAATCTAAATGACTAAAAAGGAGCAAGATGAAGAAAACTTATAATACCTGCCCCTTTCTGGAAATATCTGCTTACATCAGATAAGTTGCCGTTACAGCTATTATAGCAAACAGTTTACATGATAGTCAATACAAATAAAACAAATCCAACATCCATAAGTTAAATTATTTCATTACATGCTTTTATAAAGCTTCTCTATTCTTTCCTTATACAGCTTCTTAAACTGAAAAATATTTGCACAGCTCTTCTCTTCCATTACCAAAGAATTCCACATTCTGACACCCACAACAGAAATACACATTTGCTTTACATTAATCTGAACCCTTTGCAGTTTAAAATGAAACATCCTTCTATGTTCTTCATCCTGTGATACTAAAACAAATAATCTCTGCAAATTTGCAGGCAAAAGTCCGTTTCTCACACTAAACACAATCAGCACTAATAATAACCCTAATTTGTTTTTGTTTTAGTGCAAAAAAGGATAATAGTGAAAAGTTATCTTTTCACAAAAGATATGAATAACTTGAACACCCATGAACAACCTAAAAGTAAGAGCAATTTTAACAATATTGTTGCTTGTACTTATCATTTACATACTTTAATACTTACAGATCAGAAAGATCGGATAAGAAACAGGGAGAAAAGAAGCAAATTTCCAGTTATGAAACTGTAACTCACTGGTGTCAAACTCATTTTGGTTCAGGGGTCACATATATTCCAATTTGATCTCATGCAGGACCAGTAAAACGACCCAGAAATACTAATAATAACCCCAAATTTGTCTGTGTTTTAATGCAAAAAAAGGAAAATAACATTATTATTATTATTATTATATTTAGAAAATTATCCTTTCACAAAAATATGATTAACCTGAACATCCATGAACAACCTGAAAGTAAGAGCAATTTTAACAATATTTTTGCCTTGACTTATCATTTACATACTTTAAAATTTATAGATCACAGTAAGAAACAGGGAGAAAAGAAGCAAATTTCCGGTTATGAAACTGTAACTCAGTGGTGTCAAACTCATTTTGGTTCAGGGGTCACATACAGTCCAATTTAATCTCATGCAGGGCCAGTAAAACGACCCAGAAATATTAATAATAACCCCAAATTTGTCTGTGTTTTAATGCAAAATAGGAAAATAACATTATGAATTTATATTTAGAAAATTATCCTTTTACAAAAAATATGAATAACCTGAACACCCATGAACAACTTGAAAGTAAGAACAATTTATACAATATTATGCCTCGACTTATCATTTGCATACTTTAAAACTTCCACATCCCAGTGGATCTACAAAGGTACAAAACATTTGTAACAGGCATCTGGAAATGAAAAATATAGTATTTAATTTTCTGAATATTATACAACTTGTCAAGACTCAATGATACCCTTGAGTGTTAATGTCTTTCGTGTAATTTTTGCACATTGCAAATTCATCCTGTGGGCCAGATTTGACCCCATTGCACACCGGTTTGGCCATATGTGCGACACCCTGCTGTAAAGTATCTCTCAAGGTAACAAACAGGAAACGTAGATTACTCACAGAGGTACAACAACTTTCCATTAGGTAAAATCTGAGCAGAACATGTATTTTTCTCATCCTTAGTCACTTTACACAGACACATCTCTCTGTACAGAAAATATGTATGGCCTAAAGCATTTCTTTGAACATGTAAAAAATTAAAAATACATGAGCAGAATACATTTTCACAGCCAGTGTCCTCTCCCATGATCCTTTCAGATAGTAAAATGAGTCTAAAGTGAAAATACAAAGTGTACTCCATACCTAATAATGCACAAGAGAGATGATTAGTTTCTCAGGAAATTAAAAAATGAAAAAAGTAATATTGGCTCATAAAAGGTGTTCTGTCATATATTGTATTTTCCAAGGTCACTATGAGGAACCTGATAATATTATTAAGAAATTATGAACATTTCTGACAAATCATGATAGCCAGAGTAGGTTTAAAAGCAGCTATAGAACAGAAATGCAAATTTTCCACTAAATAAGTCAAGAGATTCTTTACATATCTCTTGGTGATATGGAGCTCTGAATCACAGAGGAATCATCTGCTTGTATCTGATGATGAAGGTTCAGAAGTTTAAAGCACCAGCTGTTACTGTCGAGGATACATTTCTATGTATGTTTAATTTGCATTTGTGTGCCTTGATTGAAGTGATGCATATCTGTAGTTCAGTGCTTGCAAATATGTTGTTGCTTGTAGCAGACTGAAAATATTCATGTGATCTATATGTATAATATTTCAAACCTATTGTATGAATGATTGCGATAATACATTTATAAGGATATGCGCCTAACACCTGCATCATTAGTGTTTGAGCAGCAAAAGAACAACAGTACCACCTGCTGTCGAAAGGTTAAAACTGCAAATTATTTTGTCAACCTTTAAATGAAAGTTGTGTTATCATATTGTACTTAGAGAATGTCTTGCTGACCTTATATCAGGTATAATGTTTGCATAATAAAAGCTTTGGTGAACTCTATGTATATGGTCCATGTACAAGTATGGTGAATGACTTTCTTTATTCCACCTATTTGAAATAAATGATCAATTTATTTGATATTGCTTTAACATTTTATTTCATATTCAAAACAACCTTAAATTCACAGCTACACAAACACATGAAAAAGAAAAAAGTAGATGATGGAATAAAGACAGAGTAGTAGTTCATATTTGACTCCAAAATGAAACCAAAAAAAAAAAAAATTAGGAAAACATTGCACTTATATATTTCACTTCTCATTGAAAAGTGAGTTACAAAACTAAATCATGTCATAGCCATTATTTAAAAAAATGTTTGTTTCACCTAACTCAATATATAATTTCCAGTTTGTTTGTTTTTTTCATTTATTCAGTTTAAGGTAGAAGATCCTCCTTAATAAATAGGTTAACACTTTTCTGTCATCTATACTGTGCAGAGTACCACACCTACAGTAGTTTAATGATAACTTTGTCATAATGTCCCATGAGTACACACCATCAAACATCCAGTTAATCTTTGTCACCTTCATTCCCGCT
Source organism: Sphaeramia orbicularis (assembly GCF_902148855.1). Classification (NCBI taxonomy): domain Eukaryota; kingdom Metazoa; phylum Chordata; class Actinopteri; order Kurtiformes; family Apogonidae; genus Sphaeramia; species Sphaeramia orbicularis. The sequence goes on from NC_043965.1 coordinate 32,998,770, forward strand.
CCATGCACCAAGGTAGCAGTGCATCTTTGGTATCTGATAACATTTGGGATGAATTTGTTGTAGTATGTATTGCAGTCTATATAAATTCCTCGTATTTCATCCTCAGTAGATATGTACTTAACAGCTGTCTTCAGATCTGAGTTGTTTTCAGTGTCTTATAGTATCCAGCCGTGTCATACACTTATGCAGCTGTTTATGTCTGATCAAATACTTATCTTGACATATTTCATCGATTTTACAATGCCATACAAAACAAATTGTTGCTGTTCTTCATCAAAAAAGACACCTTTCTCACCTGTTATCTAATGACACATGGATTTGGCATATACAATGACTGCTTAAATAAAAAATAATAAAAACACAATTGTTTCTTTGACTTTGACTGTGTATAAGTAATATTATTTTCTTTAAACTTTTTTTGTTGCGTCTGTTACTGTCCACTTCAATAACAAAAGAAGCTGCACTCTTGTGCTTATGTGTCTCTTCACAGTAAAAGGACAGAGTATCAGGAGGCAGTGTTTGTTATTCTTGAGCAACAGGCAGGATCTGTGATAAGTTCAGCAACAGCACCACCTTGTGGACTCAGTAACAACAGTAAACATCAGCAGGCCCAGCAAAAGATGCTTTTGAGGTTTTTCTTGAGTTTCTTACCAGTTGTTCAAAAGTTAGTTAAATGCATTGACCTCCACTTCAGTTTCCTGTCTTATCAAATCCAAATACCAAAATAGATTTTTTTTTACATTGTTTTAATTATTAGATTTCTTCAAAATGTATTGGTATAATACAAATATACATTGGATACACAGGATCATACATGTCCTATTAAGTAGTGTGTTCAGATTCTACATTGTTTCTTGCCATTTTTCTGGAGGTAACCCTGAAAAACAATGGACTACGATTCATCCATTCATAACATTAACAAATAACAACATAAGAAACATATTTATTAGCACATTTTAATCAGTCAGTCTCATATATATATGACTTCAGGTAGTGGTCCATTAGTTGAATTAACAGTGTGCTGACAGAAGTGAGATGCTCACAGTATAATGTATATAAACAGAGCCATGATTGCAGAGCTGATCAGTCCAGAGATGGGAACTGTAACGAACCAGGCGATAAAGATGTTCCTGAACAGATGCCAGTCAACTGATTTCCTGGAGCGCAGCCATCCTACAGCCACCACTGAACCCACCTGTTTACACACGCACGCACGCACGCACGCACGCACGCACACACACACACACACACACACACACTTAAAGTTAATCAACACGTGTCAAGTGCCAGTGTTTTTATAGCATATGAACAAAGTGTTTCATTACCTTGCAGTGGGTTGTGCTGACAGGGAGGCCGATATTAGATGCCACAACAACGGTTAGTGCTGAAGCGAGTTCAATGCTGAAACCACTGCAGTGGAAGGAAAATAACAGATGTATGCTTTGACGAAAAGACAGTCAATAAAAGGTTCAGCGTGTAAGGAACTGATTGGAAAATGGAATAGAATAATGATTATTATGTTTTCTTTAGTATGTAATCACCTGACAGGAGTGGTTGTGTTTCCATTAACTTAAACTGAACTGTTTACACCCACAGATGGAGCAAGTCTAAGGTACATCGAGTCCATCATGATTCTTTAGTGGCTCAGACTAGATTTCTCCCTCTTTTTTCCCCATTTTATGGCAGATGGTATCCATTTTTAAGCTGTTAATACAGTTTCTTTTAACCCCTTTGGGTGTCAACAAGTTTATTTGCTGCATTCATTGACTGTAAGAAGTGAAGGAAACTACAGACATCCCCACTTGGTTTTTGAGCTGCCATTTTGAAGCCATTTGTTTCTGTTTTAGACATCTTTCCGGGTACAAGTGACTATATTAGGACAGAAGGAGTGGAACTGCAGGAGTGTGAGAGACATTTGCATGGTGTCATGGGTGAGTTAATGCCAAACACTAGCTTCCTGACACAGTAAAACGAACATAATCAGGCATTTGCATGACAAAGTTATTTTGCAGTGTTGTTAGGTTAACTTGTGAACCACAAATACAAATGGATATTGGACCCGAGTCACTCCCAGACGATGGCTTTTTAGATCCAACTAATGGAATTACAGCTCAAAGATAATTTGACACTGGCTCCACTTTGGAGTAGCATGCTATTATAGCAGCTCTATACAGTCTAAATTGTTGTGTATGCCCTTTTGTGAAATGCTCTAGAAACATTTGTAGAATTTAAGTAAGTACTGTACAGGTTGTCTGCAGAAACAAGTGGTTAGAAAGCAAGTACATTTCTGGTCTGTCACCGACTATGCTTGAAACCAGAATTAATTCTCATATATCCTTTACTAGAACAGACAAATGAAACACTGCAGCTAATAACAAGGACCTTTAGTGGTTTTAGTGGTCACTATAATGGACAGGGAAGTTGTATTTACCTGTTTACAATCTGCAACCTCACTGCTAGATGACGCTAAACATCACACACTGAACCATTAAAGTAATGTAAGTGATGTCAAAGTTACATACCTTGAGGGTGTAATGGGAGTAAGGTCTTTGCCCATGGTCTGAATCACCCTTCGACCCCATACCCAGAGACCAGCGCAGATACCCACACCACCATACAGCAGCAACCAAATGGGTGTGGGACTATTAGACACCACAGAGCCACTCTCATATAGAAGCCAGAGTGCCACCAGTGGACCAATTGCATTGCTAGAAATGATTAAAACATTCATTGTGAGTCCTCTAAGTCAACAGAATACATCAACATTCCTCAAAGGTTACCACCTGTACCTACCTGACATCATTTCCTCCATGAGCAAAGGAGCCAAAGCATGCTGTAAGTATTTGGAGGAACTGGAAAAGCAAGGAAACAGCTGGTTGGTCGATCTCCAGCTCATCTTCCTCCACTGTGAGGTCTTTTGCAGCCTCCAGAGCCACAGCCCCATCTTGGACTGCACTCACGGTGGTCACTGAGGAGCTGTAGCTACTGTAACTGTCCACCCGGGACCTCCTCTTCAGACTCCCATCCAGATCTCTGTATTTAGGGTCCCCTTGAATGCCATAGATGGCCATGGTGTAAGAGGTGTAGCTGTTGTTCCTTCGGATGGGCCGCTCCTCTGTATCACTGTCTCCAATGCAATCCCCAACCTTGGCCATGTGAAGCTTGTGCAGGAGGTCTTTGTAAAGTCCAGAATCTTTGTGAATGGTGTGGGACCGTCCACTGTGAGGATCTGTAATCATCATGGGGCCAACAGTGCCGTTCAAAGCTATAACAAATAAAAAGTTCAGAATTAACATCCAACCTGGATTTGTTGTGTCATGTAGAGGACAAGCTAGATTCTTTGTCTATTATTATTTTTGTTAGTGTCTCTCACCATTGCTAACATCCAGATCTTTGGTTTCCATGTCATTGTTGTCCAAATCTGCCTCCTCAGATCCACCGAGCTTGAATGCCACCTTCTGAGTGTCAGCTGGTGGGGTCTGGGGACGAGGCTGAGGTACTGGGGGCTGCTCTGCAACTGCAGGTTTACTGTTGTTATCCATCAGTGGAGTCTCACAGGGGGCAGCAGCTGTTTCTCCTGAAGTAAAATGCAACATAAAGAAGAATATGCATCTCGTATCCACCTTAAAATTAGACTTCATGAGCTCTTGAATGGGCACAAATCCCAAAGCAAAATATGTACTTACGCTTTATTTTCTTCTTGAGGCGTGGGCAGACAACAAACCAAACTACCAAAGCTGTGACGAAGGCAAAACCCAGTGAAATGCACGGCGTACCCCACCATGGCATTCTGTCAAAACCCAGTACTGCGCACACAAGACATGAAAAAGAACTCTATCTCAGATATGGACATATAGTAACTTATCTGCTGTAATTCTGATTCAAACCAATCTTCACTGGAATAATTGGATATCCTTTTACCACGGATGTCACCTCTACACCAGGGGTACCTCTTGTTAGTCATGGTCATGAAAATTACTGTAATGTAACTGATTTAGAGTCAGTTCTTGATGCAAACATGAATACACAGAAAAAAAATCTTTAAGTGGACTAAACTGAGCAAATAGGTGAGAATGCTCCACTGTGATTAATAAGTTCTTTTAAATCATAACTGATGCAATAGCTTCTCATTTCAACCATCAGTTTGTGGATAACTTAAAGACTGGACTGTGTTTCAATGGAAAAACAACATGTGGTCTGATGAGTCCAGATTAACCCTGTTCCAGAGTGATGGACGCATCAGGGGGAGAAGAGAGGCAGATAAAGTGATTACCCATCATATCTAGTGCCTACAGCTAGAGCTATGGGGGAAGTGTTATGACCTGAGGTTGGTTCAGTTGGTCAGGTCTAGGTTCAGCATCATTATATGTCCAATAGGAATATGAATATCAATGAAAAAACTGAATGACCAGGTTTGAACATCAGGGTTTTTTTTTTCTTACATGGATTTATCAGACATAAATTGTGAAAGAATGGCTCAGGAAGCACGAGACAACATTTTCCTAGACCTGAAGCTCATAGAGAATCTTTGGGATGTGCTGGAGAATACTTTACACAGTTGTCCAACTCTCTCATCATCAATACAAGGTCTTGAAATAAATGCTGTATGGCAAAAGGCGGCCCAGTGAAATATTAGAGTCTGGGTTTTTATTAATTCATTCATTTTATATTTGGCCAGGCTATGTATTTTAATTATCCCCATGGTTATGAGATTTTTAGCTTGATTTTTCTCAGAGAATCTCTTTTACATCCAAAGATTGATATTGGAGACTAAAATATTTCAAACTGAATTTATTCTGAGGTGAATAAACATGGGATCTGGTGAATTGAACTTGAACTGATTCAGGATATCAGTGGCAATAACTACTCCTATTACCATCCATCTGCATTTGCACATCTTATACTACTTTAAATTTTAAGTTCTTAGCCTTTCATACAGTATAGCTCCATTTTGTACATACTTTTTGACTGCACACCTTTATATTTTATACTTTTTTTTTTAAAGAGATGTCTGTGTCTTACTGTGTTGCTAGTTTGATCTAATTGCACTGTCTAGGGCAGAAACACCTGCAATTTTATTGTACAACTGGTGTAATGACAATAAAACCTATTCTATTCTATTCTATTCTATTCTATTCTATTCTATTCTATTCTATTCTATTCTATTCTTCTGCTTTGACAATTAATTTACAGCCAATGCTTCTTCTTCGAAACAAGAAAAAACTGTAAGATTAGAATATATTTCTAAGAATCTCTGCCTCCTTTCACAAATATAGAAACTGACATACATGTATCTTGTATGTATGGTGTGTCTACCATTTCCAAGGAAAAAATGCTATCATCACTCCAAGATAAACACACCCCTTCCCGTCTTATGACTTGCGGTCATGTGAAAATTATGTAAAAATGACTAAACATCCTGCTCTTTGGCCATAGTGTACACAGCAGTATTAGGAGGAGCATTCACTCCACAAATCAGATAGTGACCAACAGACTAGTCCTGCAACCCGGTGATAAAACACTCAACGAACACTCTGGTTAAGACCATTTAGCTGCTTTTACTTTTTTAAAGTAGATTAGTGGAGCAGCTACACTGAGTTTGTCTATGAGGGATTAAATTAGACAGGTTAAGTCAGGTTAATATGACAATATTTACTTTCTCATTCTAACTCAACTTACCTGTTTTTCCTCTTGTAGACAGTGACAGGTTAACAACTAACAAATAAAAGTAGCAGTTGCATGGACGTAACCCATCATAGATATGCATGTGAAGCCAAAGTGGCCACAGATAGTGTTAACTGAAGAGGGTGATAGCGATGATAGTTTCTGTATTACTAAACAAGTTGGCATGTGTACAGAAATGTGTCATAGCAGGAGTTATGGTGTGTTATATTCCGTGACCCACACACACCGGCCTGCAGCCTTCAGTGAAGGGCCCAGGCCAGTTGACTTCTCGATAAGTTCAATCCTGTAAATGAAACAAAAAGGAGTAGAAATTGTCCATTTAATAGTTGTATCTCTCTCAGGTTGTTGTTCAGCTGGTTTTATTTTATTGTTGATGTGTTTGCTTGCATGTCTCTAATTATTTCTAGCTTTTTAATGTTAGTATTATTATTTGAGGGCAGCAGTCCACCAAAGTTAATGATAAACCTAACATGAGCAAAACATAGAGTGCTCTGATATGTTTAAACATTTATGGAGCGGTCCTCTCCTCTTTTGACACCTACTTTTGTTCTAATGCCATCAACTCTGGTCTCTGTCTCCAGTGACACATTTATTCAGACCTCATCCAGGTCCAGGGAATTCAGCCCATTCAGCTGCTGTGTTAGTACAATGCAGCAAGCGGGAGTCAAAGGTGTAGTAGTAGTGAGTGATGAATGAATGCGGTACTCACGTGGTGCTCCTGTAAACATGATGGAGAAGAGGTTGACACCCATAGTGATGGCGTAGAAAATAGGAAGAGCTCTGAGGCCGTTGGGTACAGGATCAGCCTGTGGAGGTAATTGTGTGAGCACTCAGCGATATATTGTCAAACTACACTCATTAACCATCTATCCTGGTTAAGAAATCACTTACCTTGTTCAGAATAAATTTGCGTACGAAATAGAAGAGAATCCCTGACATGATACCTGACAGCACAGGTGACAGGAACCAGGATGCCACTTGGAGACAGAAAAAGATATTTGGAATAATATTAAAGTTCCCTTCCATTCAGAACATGCAGAATGACATGTGAGTGGATGGAGGATGTTTTCACATTCATCACTTTAAGTGGCAGGGTTTTTATAATGTAATGTCAGAAACATTTTGGGGCCAGTCGGGATATACCATGACACTTTAACGAGGTTATCATTGCATGTGCGCTTTAAATAGATTAGGTAGTAAAAGACATTTCTGATGGCAAAAAGTTAAGCTTTTAAACAAAACATTCTTTACATACTCTAATTCTTTTTAGCAATGACGAATAAGACACGTTGTAACAAGCTTACATAAATAGGGAGTCACTGAAGTCCTTTTTTTTGTTATGCAAACACCTCCTGGTTACAGACACTTGTTTATTCTGAACTATGGCACACTACCCATTTACTGGGCATGTGCTGCTAAAAATCTGAGATTTGTACACAGCCTTGGCTCTGTAAACAAAAGATATTGCACCAATCCACACTACACTATTCCAGGCTGGAAAACATCCCATTCCAGCAGCAGAGGACATTCATGCTTGTGCACGGGATAAAGGAATTTGGATTTGGGGGAGGAGCTTCTAAAGGAGCATGAGGTAACAAGTGTGTTTGTTTGGACTGAACACAAATATTGGCCTTTCTCTTACTTTAACCTTTTTTCCCATATACTATTGCTCAAAGCAGAATATTTTTTTTATCATGTCTTACAGCACAACTGGATGGGATCTTTAAGTATTTGATTGTGTTAAAAGAGGTTAAAAGATTGACGGTTGTATGTAAGCCCAGTATATTCACCAATGCGGAGCAGCTCCATCCATCTGACCCCTTGGTGACCTCTGGCTACCATGGAGAAGCCGATTGTGGCTCCAACAATGCAGTGAGTTCCAGAAATGGGGAGCTTCAGGAATGATGCAACCAGCTGCCATACAGCAGAGCCTGTGGTTCACAAACATGACCATGAAGTCACCAAATACCTTCCAAGAAAAACTTACTTCTAATATGCATCAATACTTACCACACATTGCACTTATCGACCCTGCCATCAGGACGTGCTCAGATCCATTGTACATTCGAACATCAATGATGCCCTGTCGGATGGTCTCGCTGACTTTGGCACCCAGCAGCACTGAACCCAGGGTCTCAAATATGGTAGCCAGGATGCAGGCCTGCCGCAAAGTGACCACACCGGAGCCCACTGCCGTGCCAAAGGAGTTGGCCACATCATTTGCCCCAACAGAGAACGCCAGGATAAAGGCAATGATGAAGCCTATTATCAACAGCCACATGTATCCTGACATGTCAGACTGAGAGGCCAGAGCCACTGTAGTGGCTGTCGCAAGTGTTGCTATTGTAGTTGAATCCATCATTTTATATTTATTCTTTTAATATTTGTTTAACTGAGCTAAATTCAGTGTTTGATGGTGGCCTATGAGGTAATATGTGTTTATTTATATAAAAAAAGAAAATGTGCCTGTTTAAGGGAAGGATTAATGAATCAGAAAATCTTTATCCCCCCCTTTAGTTTGGGTTTGAAAGTGCTTATGTTACAAAAATCTAAACTTATTGCTATCTAGGTATGCTTGGTTTGTACATAGGCTTCATCAAAAATTGAAAGGCTATAGAGAGGGGAAATGCATCCATTGTGATGGCGAGCCACGAATAAGAACACTGTAAAACACACACACACACACACACACACACACACACACACACACAAATTACTAGTTGTTAACACAAATTCAACAATGCACTGTTATTTATTGCTCCACAAGCTAAATTGAGTTATATATAATAAAGCTTAAAACTAGCTGACAAATAACAGCAGCGTGCATCGAACATGATTTACTCTACCACAGCAGAGGGAAGTGGTCATGATAAAGTGCTTTATAGCAGTAATAAGTCAGAACAGTTGTAAGGCACATTAAAGTTTCTCTGTCCGTATCTAGATAATGGCTCTTTGTCTCTATGAACTATTACTGCTCAGATACATTAAACTCTGTTCACAACAAAGACAGGAAGAGGATCTCCATTTGCACTCATAAATAATGCAATGTAAAATGCTTTTATTAACATTACATTCTGGAAAGAATTTCTACCACACTTTAAACAGGCTCATTTAGACTTTTTTTTGTACAAACTTCTGTGCAGTTATAGGTGTCTTTAATCTCCTGTGGTGTTTTAATAGGATTTTCTCAGATTTGGAACCATTAATAGCCACTATAAAGAAAAAAAAGAAACACTGTCTGCCAATCATTGTAGTATTTTTTTTTTATGTCTTTAAATGTTTTTGGAGCTCTTCCATTCAATACAGGTACACAGTGATTGTTACACAATTATTGTAGCACTCTCAAATTCCAGTTAGCATAGTGAAATCACACATAAATCCACTTACGACTTCAAAAAGCAACTGTAGAGCTGTAAATAATTGGCCTATTCACTGAGTTTGGTCTAATACTGACTAGTGACGATCAGTATAGAAAATAAAGGTATGTTAATCTACTTATAGTCTTGCATAATTCAGAAATGCAGTGACCACAGAGAGATATTAAACAACTAGAAACATAAATAAAACACAAACAACACAAATAGTCTGTACTCACATGTGAGACCTCAGTTTTCCGCTGTGTATTTGGCTGCAATGCTCTCTGCCGGCCCTCCTATGTAGAGTAAAAAAAAAAAAAAGAAAAAAAAAAAAAAAAAAAGGAAGGCTTCAGCAGGCTGTGACTATGCAAAGTAGTGAAGTGAATTGTCAATTGTGTGTGCTGCCTGTAATGTTTGGAGGCTCTGGGTAGTGGAGTTTATATATTAGGCAGCCGGTTGAGTGCACGCCTTTCACTTGGGTCATGGGACTGCAGCTGCCAGCTAATGTTTAGCTATTGTTTGTTGACAGGCAATGATAATTACAGCTATGTTTGATTATGTTACTTTGCTGTATATGAACAAGAAATCCCCAAATGACACTTTATAATGAAACAAAGATCTTCTGTCTATTTCTGTGTCACTAAATAAACATAAAATACTAACAATAGGCCTACTGCTGCTGCTACCAGTAATAGTAATCATCATAAAATTACTTTGAGATCTTAAAATGACTGATGTACTGTGCCACATGATCAGTATAGCCTTCACTCTGGTGCCACCTACTGGCCACATTTGGTATTTTTGCTTCACAAAAATAATAATAGCCCTGTCTCTGTATGTCAGTATGTTTAAAGCTCATGTTTCCACCACAAAAATGCTTTCACTCCCTATTTAATAACAACAAAGTACACTCCAGGCGGTGAAAAACCACCACAGTGTGCACAGCTCACTAAGCAAGTTGGTGTAACTAAGCAGAATGTGAAGTTTCAGACAGTGTTACTGATCAACTCATGGTGCTTTACCCAGAAAGTCCATGAACGTCAGCAGAATTTACTCTTTTTCCGAAATGCTACAGTGGTTCCAATTCTGCTGATAAGTTCCTTTTCATTACTCATTGTTTAACCCTGGGTAGGTGATACTGTATATATGATGGATCTGGGACTGAGGGAAATGCTACCTGTGTGGAATATTTTGACCTCTCTTAAACATCTGACCAGTTTCAAGGGAAATGACTCATAAGTCCAGTCTTTGACATGCTCAATGCTTATGTTTAATTATGCTTCAGATACAGCAAATATACAATAATAAGCAAATTTTGGGCCACCTTAAGTGAGTTACATGCTTTGGGTACAGAATTTTATGAACTCTAAGGATTCCACAGATATTTTTTATTTCATAAAACAAGGGAATTTGTAATATTTTCCATTTTTGAGTGGTTTGTCCATTTAATTATTCCCTCTGGGGTTACTGTGCTGTACAGAGAGCGACCACACAACCACAAAATCTAGGGTCAAAAACTATGAAGGTGACTCAGAATACTTTTTCAGATTTTTGACTATTTAGTTAGCTATTTACTTCTTCTACTTAGCTTTAAAAGCAGCTTTCAGCTTTGTTCCTTAAATAAGGATCTTACAGAATTTCGCAACAAATCATACACAGCTCCACAAAAGACACTGTCATTCCATGCAATCATGTTCTTAGCGGTGTATTGTAATGATTTACAAAATGCTTCTAGATTTGTTGATGGAGATCTAACTTTTGAAAGATCAGACAAAGTGAAAGACATTTCCCAGAAGACTTGTCCAACTTTCTGTGTTATGATGCACATTTAATTATAACTGTCACAGTGCAATCAAGTTAAATGGTGTTTTCTGTTATATTTGAGGCATTCAGAATAATTATCTGTTATTGTTACATTGAACTACAGTGTGCATTTGTTTTGCAGCAACATGAGAAGTTTTTCATCACAACATTCTCATGCACTGTTTTATACTGAGAGGCTGAACATATTTCATTTGTAACTCCTCTGAGACATCAAATTATGTATAAATTCGGTGAAAAGGAATAAAAATAAAATGAGATATGTGATGTTAAACACTGGTGTGGAGTCACCTCTTGTGTACCTGTGTAGTGTGTTGTGTTGCTTTGCCCACAGACCTGTGTTTTGACATGTTTGTGGTGTTCACCGTGCAACATGAGAGCATGTATCGCAACACTAGGTAAGGTTTACCTTAGGGCCTCTAGATGGCATTGGAGCCCCTGCTCAGGTTCCACTGGCTGAAGAACATACTCAATGTGGAAATACCAGTTTCAGCATTAAATGAGGGAAAAATACATTTCAGCAGCTTGATCCAGTGTTTGCCCCTGTGCGTATGGACTTGCTACTGTATTTGTTTGATGTGAAGTGGATAGAGCCACTTTGTGATTACATCAATCCATCCAATTACATTATCCTACATAATTTATGGTTTTACATAGCAATTTCAACAAAAAAAGATCCTGGATGTACATTTTCACTCATCTTTGTAAGTGGCATACACCTTTCTTTCAAAAACATTCAACTTGTCAAGACATAAAAGTTGCCTTCCAGTGCCTTAAAATTAAAACAAAGACCAGCTCTGTAATTTCAAAGACAGAAGCTTTGGAATTTTTAATGTTGCCTATCATATTTAAAGTTAGACATGATAGGGCATGCAAATAAGTAACTGAAGAGCACGGCTGGTTCTCATGCTCAGGCCTATGTTAGCCCAACCCTTCCTTTCCCTCTTCCCTCCCTCCTATCCCTTGCCAAACAGGATCTGTAGGATCTTACAGTCATTTTCTCAGGAGACAGGAATGTCAGAGCACAAGGCCCACTGCCTGCTACAACATGCACAAAGCATTCCCTCATTTACAGGAAAAAGTCCCATATGTGTTGCTCATACGTCCATTAATTTCCACTCAGTGTGTGGCAATAGAAAATGCCATGTATGCACCGGACATGTAGCAGACACAATCTGACTCACACCTGAAATTAGTTTGTCTGGTGCAACACCTTTTCCAGTTTTTATAGACTGCACAGGATGAGTTCACGACCCTCATGTTTCAAAGACTCTCATAAAAAAATTCCTAATTTTTTAATGCTATGTTATTTAACCCCCCCAAAATGTATTTTTTTGTGGGGTGATACTCAAAAATTAAAATTAAATGACAAATGCATAACAATATTTTTGGATTTGTTTATTTTTTCATTGTCTTTTCAAAGCTTTTTCATGTACAGCTTAAAAGCATAATATACAGCAGATAGGCTCATCATTTTGACTGTAAAGGACCCAAATGTATAAGAATATAAATATAATACAATAAAATTGTGTCATTCCAGCCACAACAAACACATGACACAACATCAAAGAAATGTAAAGGATTTTTTAAAGTGGATTTTTTCCTATCATCCCATGACAGCACAATCTGAGGAATCCACAAACATCAACAAACAGAGCACAGAAATGCAACAAAAGGACATCCCATTTACTGCTACATTTGTCTGCATCAGTGTGTCTCAAATTTGGACAAACAGCGGTCCAGTGTGACAGCGCTCTGGCAACTTTTTAACTGCCCTCTCAACACTTTGCCTTTGCTTAACAAGCAGAGCTGCAGTAAAAAGCTTAATGTGACAAAGTCCTTTCCCTCTCCGATCAGAGGTCATTACTGTTTTAGTTGATGGACCAGTGGGTGGGGTTTGGTGATGAGTTGCTGGCGGGTTCTTTGAGAGACTGATTTGGGCTGTGGCTGTAGGTAGGGGAGTGGGTAATGCTTGGACTGCTGGGAGGTGTCGAAGAGCAGGACGAAGACTTGGACTTAATCTGCAGCCACTTGTCTCCCAAGGCTTTGGCGAAGTGGTCATCCACAGACACGCTGATGGAAAGCTGCTGGGAGCGAGTGTTTTGGTAATTAATTCCAAGGCTTCTCTGGAAATGCTCGTCCACAACATGATCGTAGTTGCATTTGGAAATCACTGCAGTGAAAACGAGAAATGACGTCAAACACACACCTTCATACTCAACCGCAGTGACTCAATAGAAATGAGTGAACATCTATATTATGGCCTGTACGTGACAGTATGGGAGTGCCCGTCTGGAGAATGAGCTACATCAAAACAAGTGTGAGACTGACCTGATGATGGAGTCTTGTGGGTCTCAGATCTGGAGGAGGGGTTTCTTACAGAGGAGACGCAAGTGATCACAGAGGGACGCATCTAATAAAGACAATACAAAAAAAACAAATGGGTGATTAAAAGATATAAAACACAAAACAAGAGCTGTGAACTAAATGAACCTGATCATCACAGTGTTTAGTACATTTTTATTATTACTTGAACCTAAAGGCACACTCCATTCTGTTGCAAGTCAACTGTATACAAAGTTCAAATGAAAAAACGAAATTATTTAAAGAGCGATTAAACTGGTTGGGTTTGCACATGAAAGTTAGATCATTCCCAATGGGATGGCATTAACAGGTCAAAAAGAGAGCTGTCTGTTTGGTCTTGTTGATGGCATGCTTCCCTCCATTGCTCACATTTTCTTCCTGAATCCGGCTGGATTGCATAGCTCAGACAAGCTTAGACGTGTATATCCTCTTGGAAGTAGAATACCTGTACATTAAGATTCACTGAGTGAAGATAGGAGACGTACCGCTGCCTAGCCTGGAGCTACACTAACCAAGACTACAAAGAGCAAATCAAGTACAACCACTTTTCTTGAGTTAAGACAGTGCAAACATTGTTAATCTTAGATTAAACCTGAAGTTACTTTGGGACACAAGTACCTTTGTTTTTGTTGTTTTTTTAATTACCTGGATTTGACTGGCAGTCGTGTTTTTGGGCTTTTCCTCTGTATTTTCAGGATCCTTTCTTGGTTTCTTGATGAGGGCAAGTGGTTCATCCATGACTGGTGTGTAGTATACATGGTTAGGCAGGGGGCTGGTGGGACTGGGAGAAGGACTCCAGGTTGATGTGGGGCTCTGTGGGCTGCTGAATGCAGGTGGTGCTGGTGCTGTTCTCTGGACAGTTTTAGCCATGGTTCTGCTCAGTACACGCTCCCGCCTAAAATAGTGACACAACAAAAAATGTATTGTATTTTAAACTGTGACCATAAGCAATCTTATTTTTTTACTATTATTATTATTATTATTATTATTATTATTATTATTATTATTATTATTTTGAGCACATTAAGAAACAGGCTGCACAAACCTTTCCTCAAGAGTTAACCCTCTCTCATGGCTGCGTTTGCGTTTGACTGGATACACTGTTGGGGCTCTAGGCCGGTCATTTGTAATGTGTCTAAATCTATCTTCACTTCTGAGATGGGGCTGACCTGAAAAACAAAGTGCAAATATAAAATAAATACAGATGCTCTTAAAAAAACATCCATCAGATACCACAGCCATTTGCTATAATAAAGGTGCAGATATAAGCACCAGGAAATACAAAGGACATAAAATCAAGAACTAGAAATGACAGCTTATCACAGTGACAATGGTTCTTGGAGATCAGTAATGACTAACTACTTGTTTTGATCCATGTCATCTACATGCATGACTAATATTCGTGGGAAAACGTTTTTTTTTTTTTTTTTGCCACCGTTAATTGTAAACTGTTAAGCTGTAAAACTTGATTTACCTGATCAGTGAGTGTTACAACACTACACAGCTGATTCAGTTTTAACGGTAAATATTGTTTTTCTGCACCTAATTCTGGCATCAGGCCCATTCACAGAGTTAAAAGGGCGTCATCAACGTATTTTGCATTGGTGGAGTAAAACTGTCCGGATGGCTTTCAGTCTCTCAGGCTGCGAATTTTTTTGTAGAAGAGCCATGAAGATGAACACGCACACACAACGCTGAGTTTGGGCAATTACACAAGTTGAAACACATCAATGAGACACTGATGACTTCACTGGTGTAATGAAATAGAGTGATGAACAGTGCATTTACACTTGAAGTTACACTTTAAAAATCCACTTTCTTTTCTCACTGAAAGGTAAAGCATCATGATTGACACTTAGACAAGCTCAGTTACTCTTGGAGGTTTTGTTTCTCTTCAAAGACATGAAAAACCTCACATATTCAAAGCAATCATGCATACAGTCAAAACAGCAGCTTTATTAGAGAAATGTAATGGCAGTAGAAGTATTCACATTGTTTGAGAGTTTCTTTGGTGCATTGTTTAAAGAGTGCTCAGTTAACACTTCAACTTTCACATTTACTATGACAGCGGGAGTCTTTCACAACTCCCCTGACTATATTCAAATGAGAACCTCAGTACTTCAAAAGAAAAGCCCCGTCATAACAACATCAACTACCTGGCTGACATGAAACAATTAACTGTTTTGCATTGTGAAAGAAAAAAAAATTCCCAAGTGCTCAGTGCTCCCTATGCACACAATCCACATTTCCTAAAACACTCCAACACCTGTGTGCTAGTCCTTCACACAGGGTGCTATTGTGGCAGGGGAAGGGGGGGCAGGTATAACCACACCTATGCTGATTTTCTACTGCCTCGGGCATGGTTATTTCTTCCTTATTAACACAGCGAATCCACTGCCTGACCTTCTGATTTGTTTTTGAACAGATAAAGTTGTGATTCCATAGAAACACAACGTTAACAAAGGGTCACAACACCATTTATAGTGTATTTGCTTAATCTTTTCTTTCTTTAAAGCTGGAGTGTTAGTAAGTATTAAGAGAAGGAAAATATCGGAACTCTACTTTAGTTTTCTTCTTCACCAAAAGATTTAGGTTCAGAAAGTTGTGAATTAAGGCATTACTTTTTCTAAACATAACACAGCATCTGATAAATTCTACTTCATAAAATAATTCATGGGTTAAAGATTAGAAAAACAAACTAATAAAAAATAATATTCTTTGATTTTGTGATGACAGTATCTAAATGTGTGATTTAACACTTTAGGAATTTCAGACTTTCACTGATCTATGTAATATTAGTAGTTCAGAGCCATGTTAGTTAGTTACATCATAGATAATAAAATAGAAACAATATTCAAGCTTACCCTCTAAAATGTAGACTTTGAAGCCGCTGCTCATCCGAGTAATATAGTGGAAATTTGCCACTGCCATGACTCCGTGCCTTAGTCTGAGTGCAGGCAAATACAGAGACACCTTGACTGCTGGAGCTTACAGGACACAATGAGCCTCAGTTATGGATTGTATTGGGAAGGTAATGATATGCTTGGTCTGAACTCAGCCAGGTAATGTATCAGGTGAGTGCAGATAGGAGCCGTGACTTCCCTGTGACTCATTCCTGCAGTCAGATTGGCTGCTCTCTGGCCAATCAAGAGCTCTCCTTCCCTCAGTGTTGTTATTGTCCTACAGGCGGAATGTGTTCACAGGTAGGCCTTTCTCAGAGGTAGAAAGTAGTGTCATGTACCACAGAATCCACAGTGATTATAGCAAAAGAGCTTTTGTTTATTTAACACTACCTCTGTGCAAGTCACAACAGAAAAAAATGCTTAATAGTCGTAATAATCACATTTTTTTGCACAACTTTTTAGATTCCTCCCTGAAGGAAGTGAAGTGTGCCCTTTGTTTCCCTCCTTGGACTCAGCACCTGCCCCCCCCCCCCCCCCCTCGCCTAATCTGAAATCTCACCAAACTGCATTTTTTCGAGTGCTTAGCCCACCGGAGCTCCAGTCATTCCACTGACCTGCCCATACACGCACACAGCTGCACTGTGAGCCTGCCTCACCAGTAATCCAAAGGCTTTTGTTTATGGCCAGACAAAGACTCCTAAGTCCTGAAAATGCCATGAGAACAATCTAGCCTGAGCATACTGAGGAGTTTGGACACACAAACAATATCTGTGGAGGCCATTCACATACATGCTTTGTCACACAGGTACTGCAGAAAAAGCCATTGAGAGTGTAACTGATATGTTTTATGGTATCTTTGTAAATTGTATCAGTGTGAAGAGACAAAAGTGGTCCACGGTTTGTTTCAGTGGAAATCATGCTGCTGGTCTCGAAAAGTGGTGATGTGTCAGCTGCTGAAGAATCGTGGTTCAATAAGAAAACGAGTTACACGGACAAAGACAATTTATAAAAAAATCTTATGTTGGGTTCAATTTCAGCTCAACACTGCCTCCCTAAGTCATACACTGCCCATGCATGACTGTGGAACCTCAAGTAATGTGGCAAGGGAGTTTACAAAGAAAAAGAGTGTTTACTTAGTATAAAAATGTTATTTAACATGTTTGTTCACAGATTCAATGAAAAAAACAATGTAAAGAATGCAAGACTTAAATGCATGGAATCTATGAATGAGAAACTGTGTTTTATAGTCAAATCAAATCAAAACAAATTTTATTTCTATAGTCCCTCATATCTACACCAAAATGCTTCTCCGATTAGATTCCTTGGTGATCTGGGAAAATCCCAATTATTGTGAGTGCTAGAAATACTTATACATATCTAAATGATAACTTGAAAAACACAGTAGCCGTTAGTCTACACCTCTTCTATTTCCATATTATTATTAAACAGTAAACAGATGCTCTGCGATCATATAATGTCCCTGATGGAGGTACTGTATGCATGTTATTATGGACTTCTCTTTGCAAGCAACATATTTATCTTAATACTGGAAAAAATAATAACTTAGTAAAAATCAAAGTGCCTTCATGCATGTGGTGTTATTTAGTTCTAACACAATGTTCTGTAAATGTAAAAAGTCATACGTCACAAAAAATGGCACTTATTTGCAGAATTTTAAGTATTTCAAGTATTAGGGTTGAGGTGATTCTCCCTCAAGCCCCATAATGACGTCATTGTGCACATGAACATATGAACTACACAAAAGTCAGGTGAGTCTATGGGTATGTTTGTCCAATGGTGAAGGTGAATGAAAAGATGGTAATAGAGAAGCAAACGTGAAAGAAACAATAACAATTATTCCTTTCCTTAATATGCACTAGCTTAGAGCTGTTGTAATTAACTACACAAAAACAGCAAAATAGCAGTTTGACTACTTTCATTCCTATGTAACTTTGTACTAGCAGCAACACACTGCAACATTTACTTAAACACCTCATTTTATTTACATATTGTTCAACACTCCTCTTCTGTAATATTTAATGAACTACTATATCTAATGTGTATAACAGAACAAACTGTGTCAATGTGTGCAGAGCATAACTCCCAAACATATGATCAACAATATAGCATTAAAAGGAGATAATGCTCCAGATCTATAACTGCTCAAGCTGAATTTTGTAACAGAACAAGCCTCAGGGGTTTACTTAACATTCATAAAAAAATGTGGGTGAAACATGAATGTGAAGCTGGGACTAGTCTAACTTGAATGTTTTGGCTCGTTTCGAGTTTAACCTACAGTTACTTAACTAAATACGGGTGGTGGACAACATGGCCCAAGGACAGCAGACTTAATATTGAAGTGTTTTTATTTCTCACTGCAAAAAAAAAAAAACAAAAAACAGAAGGCTTATTCCTGATCTCATGACAGCAAAGACCATAGATTTGGATAAGATGAGATGAGATAAGATAAGATAAGATAAGATAAGATAAGATAAGATAGAACTTTATTCATCCCACAGGATATTATTGTGCCAGAGGTGCACAACAAAACACAATAAGAATACAACGTGCACAATGCGCAGCAGAATATATATATATATAAAAAAAACCAAGATAAAATAACAACCTACACAATGACAGCTAATGAAAACGTAACATATTACATTACATAAAGGTTGTGCAAATTAAATCATTGCAAAAATAAACTGCACCTCAGACTAGATTTAACTGAACTCTTCATAAATGGTAGTTATATCTGGAACATGATGCCAAATGACATAAAACTGATAACAGATGTCAAAACATTCACAGCAAAAGTTCAGAACTGGCTGAAAATAAAACAAGAATGTACCCACTTCTAAAATATATAATGTTTGGTGAGTACAAGCTGTTTTTCTTTTTTCTTTGAGTGTGTGAATGTGTGTGGTAGATGTGCACAGGCTTTTTTTTTTTTTTTTTTTAATTTATTATTGATGGTGTTTACTGTTTATACTGCAAATGTATTTCTCTGTTGAAAAGCCCAACCAGGGCCAGGATGCTAACTAGCTAAATGCTATATACTCTTCATCAGATGTTCTATGTCCACTAAGTTTCATTGTGTTGTCCCTAATAAATAAATGAATAAATAAATATATATTTTTTTATTTAAAAAATGTAAATCCATTCCAAACAAATGTGTTATAATTGACAAGAAGATCTGACAGTCTGATGACAGCAAGCAAAATATGGAGCATATATTGTGTAATGAATTCGATTATTTAGAAAATATCAGTCATTTTATCAAGTAGACATGTTGATGAACCACAGCTATTAGCAAAGTTAATGCAACAATGATGCATTTGATTAATTTGTCATTACATTACTCATTACAATTCTAATCATTATGTAATTATAATGATCAGATAGAATACAGGTATATTAATATCACCTGTCTCCAACAGACAGTGCGAATGTGCTTCAGTTTCCACACAGTGTAGTTTCCATAGTAGGGACCAGGATTCCCTGGAGGTCAGTGTTCCTCTCAGCCTCCGGGCATCACCATCAGGGGGCGTGTTTTATTTTTTTTATAGTCAGTATCAACTCTGCTGAAGATCAAAAGTAACAGCTTGTGTCAGCAGCCAAAAGCCACACAGTGAGTCTGCCACTGGTGTTTTATTGGACGCAGCAGGATCCAGTATCACATCAACACCCACAGGCACCATTTGAAGTCAACAACACGCTCACATCTGACAGAGAGCGACGCCCCTGTCACCCTGCTCCCGTCAGCACCACCCTCTCATCCGAGCTGAGGCTGCGTCAAGTCAGATGAAGACCAGCAGGAGCAGCACAGGAAGTGGATCAGGAACTCTGACAGAACCCTCATAGACCACAACACAATGAACAAACATTAACAAAATGAATAACTTTGTGCTGTATTTTGAGTTGGGGGTGCAATTAAGCAGTAACTTGAGATAAATCTGACTATTTCTAGGAATCTATACAAAAGTAAGCAGTCCCATCTTGAGGTTCTTGTATGTCTAAAAGGAAAACATAATTTTGGAAGCACTAGTGGCAAAAAACTGAGTGCATTTACATTATAAGTTCTGCATTTATGTACAAATTTAAGGCACTCAATTTTTTCATTTTCAGCAACTTTATTTATTTTTGTATTTATTTTTTATTTGATTTGATTTTTTTTTTTTTTTTTTTTTTTTTTTTTTACAATTTGGAGTCAAACATTGAACTCTTTACTCTGACATTTATTATATAGTGCAGTAAACTATACATATTCACAGTATAAAGTAAAAATAACAAATTTATTGAATAAATGTATAGATAATTCAAATCTATGTATATATAAAGATGCCCCTTTCATGTTTACTTTTATTATTTTTAAAGGTTTACATTTATATTTAAGGCCTATCTATAGCTTGTGTATTGTATGTATAATTATAACTATTTTACCGTTGGCTGCAGGTATCAGAAATACATTTCACTGCCCATTATACTATGTACGACTGCATGTGACAAATCTGATCTTATCTTATCTTATCTTATCTTATCTTATCTTTTCTGTTAGAAGAAAATAAAGAACCCAACAGCATAGACTCTATACAACTGTACAAATGTGCACATTAAAAGACCATGACAAATCAATGTAAACATAATACAGACAAACAGTGTGTTATTTCATGCATTGTGCAGATACCTTTGCCACTTTAAATTGTGCAGTTTTCCCTTTGTGGTTCTGGTTAAATACTTGCAGAAAATGACTTTAAATTCCTTTTTGCATTCTGCGTTAATGCAGATACTTGCCCTACAATACATTACCCTAAAAATGAAATATCCTGCACAATAACCCACCACAGCCTTTTATTTTGACAGTCATCCCCGGATGCTGTGTTGGTCCTGTTGGCTGCCTTGCCGTGGTCCAGGCTCCTTTCCCTCAGGATGACTGGGAGTGACGCAGGGCAGACGGAAAAAACTGGGGCTTGAGGGGAAGGACAGGGCGAACGGCGGTGATGCTGGAAGGACTTTGGCTTTAATCTCACAGGTTTAAAGTCTGATGTATAACCTGGTTGAACAGAGGACATGACTGCCACCTTTATGTACAGCTAGGATTTCATCTGTGCCATTAAGGAATCACCACCTCATCCTTGGGGCGGCTCAGTTTGGATCCCCTCCCAGGTAGGCTTCACCATGCTTTGCGCACAGGCTACTACACATTACTACACTATTACAGCTGCTTAGATTACTGTCATCACTTCCCAAATAGGATAATATCATTTACAGTGCATTATTATTATTATTATTTATTAAAAACAGTGTGTGGTGTATTTTCTTATTGTTTCACACATCCATTCCAGCTGGATGTGTGTTTGTGGTTTTCTATAGCCAGTTCAATAGGCTGTGAGATATAGTCACGACGTTTGGTATTTGACAGCCCGGTGATCAGATCTGCTCCTCACTGACACCTTAACACATGTTTCTTTTTAGGTTATCACTGATCCCAGACAGGGGGAAGCAGCCTAGTCATTCCATTTTTATTCCATCCACCGGGAGGATTTTGGACACCTTTTTCCATTCATTTTACTATTAAGTCTCCATCATGAACTATCTGCGTCGACGACTATCGGACAGCAATTTCATGTCCAACCTGCCCAATGGTTACATGACTGATCTCCAACGCCCCGACCCGCCGCAGCAGAGCCCCGCAGTGTCGCCTGGGCCGGAGAGGCGCCAGTCCAGCAGCCAGCAGCAGTCTGGAGGTGGAGGATCCGGCTTCTTCTCATCCATATCCAATGCTGTCAAACAAACTACAGCTGCAGCGGCTGCCACTTTGTCAGAGGCAGCTGACCGGGCAGGAGTCTCCAGCAGTGGCAAGATCCTCCTGGTTATCGACGACCAGCAAACCGACTGGTAAGAGCGGTGCGCATCGTCACAGAGGTGCCTCGTCTAGACAGAAATGTGTGCCAGACTGTGGGTTGCAGTGGCCTAACATCTAAGAAGGTCATATGATTCATCCACTGCTGTCAGGATGCATCACGTGTAGCAGCCCGTGGGCTTCTTCCTCTCACCAAAACACCTTGCAGCTCTCTCTAAGCCCTAATAGTGCCTTGGCAGAAGCGCAACAGCCTGAATGCGGAGAAGCCATTTTCATTTTGACGATCTGCTATTTCCATTTTACATTCTGTCCAAGGTTTGGAAGTGATGCCAATGCACCTGGCATATCCTGGAGCAAACATGATCATGCAGATATTTTCAAAATGAATGTGTCTAGAGAGAGAAATTGTGCTTTGGGAGGGAAAAAAAAAGTTATGCACCAGAAAATTGTCTTCACCATTAACCCTTTCATGCATAGTGGTCACTACAGTGGACAGTTACTCTACAGCAGGGGTGTCAAACTCATTTTCCTCCGGGGGCCACATTCAGCCCAATTTAATCTGAAGTGGGCCGGACCAGTAAAATAATAGCGTGATAACCAATAAATAATGACAACTCCAAATTGTTTTAGTGCAAAAATAACGTTCAATTATGCCAATATTTACATTTATAAACTATCCAAACAAAAAGGATGTGAATAACCTGAAAAACACAGAATTTGCTAAGAAATATAAGTACAATTTTATCAGTATTATGCCTCGACTTATCATTTATACGTATGCACAAAACATTTAGTAACAGGCAGAAAATTTTTAAAATTGCACTTGTATTTCTTAACAAATTCCGTTTTTCTTTTTTTTTTTTTCAGGTTATTTCCTCTTCCTTTTTGTTTGGATAGTTTGTAAATGTAAACATTTTCATTTTTGCACTAAAACAATTTGGAGTTGTCATTATTTATAGGTTATTGTGATATTATTTTTGAGTTTGATGCCCTAACTTGCACTTTGCAACCTTTGGTGGGCCGGTTTTGGCCCCCGGGCCGCATGTTTGACACCTGTGCTCTACAGCTTTAATCTTGTATATTCATGGGTTTTGTTGTTTTAGTTCCATGTCAACCAACGCAGTGGACACTTATGCATCATCTCATAAACTGCAATTCATACCATTATTGTAACATTGCTGTTCTTGATTGGTTCTTTAGTGGAAATCAATTGTTAATATTTATTTTTTGCATATTATCTCCATGAAGTGAGTAATAACTAGTATTAGAATATGTTCAAATGTGAGAAAACATCAGATTAGCTGCATTATACATGGTTTCATTTCACTGTTTTCATATCACTTTATGATATTGGGTTTTAAATACATATTTCTTTGCTTCAAGAATAAAATTCATGGTGTAGCTGAGTGGACATTTTTGTAACTCCATGAAAAACAGGTTGATTTAAAAAAAAAAAAAAAAAAAAAAAAAAAAATCAGTCACATTGTTTTTTTGTTTTTTTTCCATGCCTAAAGAGGAATAAAAACACTCAGGAAAAAAAAAAAAATCTTCATTAAGGTTCTCATAATTCATGCATGAAAGGGTTAAATATTATGCTTATTAGAGGTATATGTGCACAAGTCAGAAGTGATGAAGCACTGAACTCCAAATGTCAATATTAGACCCAAGGTTTAAATAAATGAAATACTTTGCATCAATCACAGTCAGATCCTTCTTACTGCCTGTGAATCCTTACTTTCTTCTTACCCCTTACACAAGCACAGCACAGTCTATATAATTCTCCCATTTTGGCACAAGGAGCAGATGGATTACATCTGTTATGTAGGTTAAAATAATGCTTAGGATCCCATAATTTATTTTTGTATATTGCATGAAGCCTAAAATAAAACTGAAACCGTCTAATTCCAATCTAGTGCTGACTATAGGAAAAGTAGCATTTGTGAAATGTAAGACAAATAGACAAACAGTCACTAGTAACAGAAAACAATTGCAGTAT
This sequence comes from Sphaeramia orbicularis, assembly GCF_902148855.1. Lineage (NCBI taxonomy): Eukaryota > Metazoa > Chordata > Actinopteri > Kurtiformes > Apogonidae > Sphaeramia > Sphaeramia orbicularis. The sequence continues at coordinate 33,022,758 of NC_043965.1, forward strand.
CATGTTTGTTTCTGAGTAACTGTTGGATTCAACTTTGACATGCAGGGTGAAGGTTTTCAGAGGAAGGAAAGTTCATGGGGAATATGACATCAAGGTCGAGCAGGTAGGTTTTCTGTACGCAACAATGCGACTTTTACTGTGTTTTCTTGTTTCAGCATTCAAGGTCTGATTATTGGCATTATAAGGAGCTTTGTGTTTTTTCAATAGATAACATCATTTGCAATTCTTAGCTGTGTTTGCAAAGACTTAGAATTATACATGTCTCATGGATCAGTTCACTAATGATTACCTAGTGCATCTCATTTTGTTTTGCCCTATTTTGTGAACAACCAGCAATGATTTTGCTAGGCTTGCAGAAATAGAAATGTTTACCTGATAAAAAATAAATAAATAAATAAAAAATCCTTTATTTATTCATTATACACTTAAAATTTTTATGGGTATCTGCAAAATAGCTTGTTGAAACAGTGGTGGAAGACAACACTATTACATCAGTTTTAAGATCCCTTTCTCCCTCTGAGGCCTTTTTATTGCTTCCTATTTTTGTCCTATTTGACAGAGGTGTTTCCATTATTTCCCCTGTGGGCTCTTCTCAGGGAGAACACACTTCAGAAAAAGTCTGCCATCCTATCATTGCACCTTTGTTATTATAGTGATTGAGTGTGTTGTCCTTTCAGGCAGAATTCTCTGAAATCAACCTGGTGGCAAATGCAATGGGCACGTATCATGTGGATATGGATGCAATCAGGAATGGACACAAGGTTACAAAGTAAGTAAATAACAAAATGGCCGGAGAAGAATGTGATCATGTGTGTGGTTTGGGTTCAAGTTGCCTTTTAATGTAAATACCTCACAGTGGAACATTTCCTTCTTGTAACATGTTAATGTTCTGCTAATGTTCTTTGTCTCAGGTCCTTTAAGCCAGACTTTGTGCTCATTAGACAACATGCCTTCAGTATGGACAAGAATGGTGACCACAGGAACATAGTGATTGGACTTCAGTATGCTGGAGTACCAACTGTTAACTCTTTGCACTCTGTCTATAATTTCTGTGACAAACCGTGGGTGGTAAGTGTTAATTAAATCATCTATTTGTTAGTTTTGGACATGTAACTTAAATCCTAAAACTATGTGTTTATTTCAGTTTGCTCAGATGTCAAGAATGCATAAGCAACTGGGACCAGAGGAGTTTCCACTGATAGAGCAGGTTTACTATCCGAACCATAAGGAAATGGTGAGTTCTCTCCATCTGCTCCCCTTTCTCCTCCCCCTTTCCACTTGCTCTGATGGGATATGTCGTCACACTGAACAACCCTTAAAGGGACATGCACAGATAACAACCCCCCCTCCCCCCCCTCCCCTTGACTGGGTATGAGGGTAATTCACTTCCATGTCAATATTCCATCTCATGTAACAGCTGAGACCAACCTAATTTTCTGGGGAGTGTCTTGTTTTTGTTTTAGGTTGAGTCTAAGCTGCTGAATATTTTTGTGCCAAATTGGTTTCAGTGCAGTAACAATGACACTACTGCAGAGCTGTCACCCTGCTGTCACAAGCTGACAATACTGGGCATGTTTTCAACCATCAATATGAATCAAAAGTTCCTGCAAAAATCAAGGAACCTTCTATGTGTCACTCTGATAAAAATAAAAACAGAGTAGAAATTTTTTGTCTAATTTTAGATTCTGTGTCTTGTTACAGATTACCTCACCTCGATTCCCTGTTGTTGTGAAGATGGGCCATGCTCACTCAGGAATGGGAAAGGTATTACTCATCTAAAAGGTATTATTGTGAATGCATTACATCTCGGAGCATTATATGAAATCATATTTATTTTGTAATGTTTGCGACACTAGGTGAAAGTGGACAATCAATATGATTTTCAAGATATTGCCAGTGTTGTGGCATTAACCAAGACTTACGCCACATCTGAGCCCTTCATTGATGCAAAATATGATGTCCGAATCCAGAAGATTGGCAATAATTATAAGGCATACATGTGAGTAAAATTATCAGTTTATTTAATTCATTTGTCATTCTTTTATGATTCATACAGATGATTGAATAAAGAAAGTTAATTCACAAACAACCAACAAAGCAGCATATAGCAAATAATATACATGGCCTAAAAAGTGAATCATTGTATTTTTGTTTTCTGATAAACAGGAGGACATCAATTTCTGGCAACTGGAAAACCAATACTGGCTCATCAATGCTTGAGCAGGTGGCCATGTCGGACAAGTAAGTACTAACAGATGCAGCATGAGATAAAACAACATATAGAATCTCAGTGTACTATTATAGTCCTGTTTAACTTTCTGCTGCAGGTACAGAATGTGGGTGGACTCTTGTGCAGAAATCTTTGGAGGGTTAGATATCTGTGCAGTGGAGGCTCTGCATGGCAAAGATGGCAAGGACTACATTATAGAGGTACTAGACTGGCAGCAGGATGAATGATGCCATGTTATATATGACAAAAGCAGAGCCAACTGAACCGTCATCTTGTCATTTGCTAGGTAGATGACTGTTCAATGCCACTCATTGGTGACCAGCAGGACGAAGATCGCATTCAGATTGCAGAGCTGGTTGTTTCTAGTATGAACCAGCTTGTTCCACGTACTTCCAGCCCTTCCACGATCCGTGCATCCACATCAGGACAGCCAGCACAGGTGCCCAAATCATATCTAGAAGTCATGTCCCATGAGTATTTTCAAGTCAGCAGACGTTCAGTAAACACAGCAAATACATTCACCTGTATCTATATTTACAGGTGAAGTGCATTTCATGAAACTGAAACTTTCTCTTGATTTATAGAAAGCAGCATCTCCCCAGCCTGTCTCACAACCTAAAGTACCACAGGCTCAACAGCGTCCATCACCACAAGGTATTAAGCATATCAGATAGGATATTTGTTTTTGAATATGTCTTCCATTTCCATGTCAAGGCAAGGTTAATTAATAGGCATGTGAGTGTTTTTGCTGCTTTCCCTATTGTAGGTGGTCCTCAGCAAGGGCCCCCATCTCAGCAGCGTCCACAGCCTCAAGGCCAACCTCCAGCACAGGCCCAATCAGCAACCAGTCCTGGCACCGGTGAGACCGGTGCCAAGGCAAACCAGGGACCTCCAGCCCAGCAGAGGCCTCCGAGTCAGGGAGCTCCTCCAGGCCAGAGACCTCCTTCTGGTCAGGGTTCTCCTCAGCGAAGCCAGGGAGGCTCCCCCCAGGCTCAGAGGCAATCGTCTGTTTCCCAGCAGCAGCAGAAACCTTCTCCCGGTCAGAAACCTCCAGGAGGCCAACCCCAGCAGAGGCCTCCCCCGCCTCGGCAGCTGTCACAGGGAGGCCAACAGAGGGCCCCTGGTCAGCAAGGTCGTCCTGGAGCGCCTACCACCCAGCAACCGCGACCCGCTGCCCAAGGACAGGGGGGTCCAGGAGGACGACCCCCGCTGCAGCAAAAGCCTCAGCCACCACAGAAACCAAGCCAGGACAGCCCGTCTGTGGGTGGTTCTCCACAACTAAAGTAAGTAAGATAAATGAATCGGTATTGGTTTCCGCTCTTAGAATTGAACAAATGATCTTCCTTTACTTTTTGCCTGCATCAGGATATGCATGCCACATGGAAAAACAACTCATGCTCCTTGATGAAATATGATCCACCTGAATGTGCATGATTTATTGATCCTTACATTTTTCAGTCATTCAGAAGGAGTTTGAACAAACATTTCAGAAAGCCTGAAGTGATTACAATACATAAAAACAAAAACCTACTTACAGTCGTACATAACCATAATAAATCTGCCTCAATGGTCTATGTTCTGTTCTGTGGAATTGTTTTCTGCCTGTAAATGAATAATACAATATTGAAAACCCACAAGCTTTTTCCCAAATCATTTGAAGGTATCTCCTCTGAATTGAACTTGCTCAAGTGCATAATTGTAAATTTTTTTTAATCGCAACATGAATTCATCATTGTAAGTAATCGCTAGATAACGTTGCATAAAATCTTTTTCTGAATTACCTACATTATCAAAACCAAATAAAGGCATTTGGTTTCATCAATCCCTGATCAAAACATGCATAACTTTGCATCCAGATAAGTCATTCACTATTCATATCATATTCAACAGATCAAATGATATAAAAAGTATGGTCATTCAGTAATGAATAATCATGCACTTATGTCATCTTTGAGCTGCTTCTCTCCTTTCTCTCTCTGTGCTGCCGTGTTCCTGCCTTTTCATTTCATGGGTTTGCTGCATGACTTTAATAGCCTCTTCCTCTCCTCTATTGCCATTTTCCTCTCTTTATAGCAAGTCCCAGTCTCTTACCAATACCTTCAACATTCCAGAAACCCCAGCGCCACGAGCCAGCCTTAGCCAGGATGAGGTGAAGGCTGAAACCATACGCAATCTACGCAAATCTTTTGCCAGTCTCTTCTCAGACTGAGATGGCATAAGCCCACATCCCTCCTCCTACTGACAGAAAGATGGACATGCAAACTGAAGGGCGGATCCCTTCTTTCTTCAACAAACAAGGACCAACAGGATCCCACCATGAACACTGACCCTGATATAAAAATGTACACATCGAACACCCACTGCCTAACAGTTAAAATCTTTTAAAATGAACACAAAGTAGAATACATAGTAAATTTAGGCACTGAAGTCTGAAACATTCCTTGCCTCGCCTCAAGCTCCAGTAAGTCATTTGCCCATCGTGTCACATGAACAACACAAAGCCTGCATATGCATGAACACTCACAAAAATAAGAAACAAAATAACACAATACTGCTCCCACTTGTCTGTTAGTGCTGTAAAGTCATTGTGGTCTTTATGTTGAAGCTTGGTTGGTTTTCTGAGCCGACCAAGTTAATTAACTCAGCACAGCCACACACATAGAATGTCCAGTGTTAGCTAATGCTCGATCTGTTTCAGCTTTTGAGCGCTCATGGTGACGTCTTTAGCTGCATGTCAACAGGAGACAATGGCCGCATTTCCCACCCCTCACATCGGCGCTTGTAACTGTGTCGTCTAATGTAGTTGAATTAGTTTGTAAAGTAGCCTAGTAGGTATTGTGAGTATGTTGTTGCTGCCACTTCCTGTTTTTTGTCGCACAAGAGCAAAAACCAACAAGCTCTCCATATTGAATGCATGCCTTACACAGACAAGACAGTCGAATCAAATGGAGTTGTCTCAGGGATGTCCAATTGATTGTGACACTTGTGTGTGGGTGAGGGTCTTCCATTACAGTTATATAGTGGTCGTAGTTGAGTCGTTCTTACCAGTAATGAAGGAAAAGCATACATTTTATTGAGGTAGAACATTTTATTGTTTAATATACATTTGCACAGAGAAAACACTGCAAAATTATACTTGAAAACGGTAGACAATGACTGATGTTTGAAGTCCGTATCTTCAGGTTTATTCACCTTCAAAGCAACAATCCAGTGTTCCTTTTCATGGGATGCTGCTGTGATACGTGCGGTATATGCAGGGTTGGTAACAGTCACCAAAAATGTAGTCATAGATAGTTTCATTTCATATTTGCTTGTTTTCAAAGAACTAATAAAATAATATACTGACTGTAAACCAATTTAATGGATGCACTTAATGTTATGTCAGCTAGGTTTAGCAGAGAGTTAGCACATTGTGAGTAACTTTAAACCTGAGTCTGTATTGTAAGTGCAAGTTTCTGCTTCCATATCTGCCTCGGGTTTGTAACAGGTTTACAGTCTGTAAGCAGAGGCCATACTCAGCCAAGGAATGATACATATACATGATTTATCTATATATAAGAAAATTAAATGCAATGGAATGTCAACTGTGGGATGTACCTTTGGCCTAGATTTAGCATATGTGATGTTCCTGCCACTTTCCCTTTTTGCACTGATAATACTTCTTTTTCTCACAACTCTTAAAATCCTGGTTGGTTCCATTTCCAGGCACCAAAAACGTCTTCCAGAAGGAGTGCTTTCCATTTGAATGTTTATGTAGTATGGCAATATCATGCTTTTAAGAGAAGACCCAATAGCCATAAGGTTAAAGGAGTCCTGGTTTCCCTGCAGATTCTCCATGCTGCCTGCATTGATCATTCTTTATATGTGTCCACAGTGACCTCTTGTGCTCAATGGTGCATAAATGTGTGAATGTTCTGTAACTGGTTTAACCAAATAGGTATATTGTACAGAGCTCTGATGCAGACTGTCACCTTTATCCCCCTGCTGCTATTTGTGCTTGTTGATGTTATGTGAGTCTCTAAGGTCTTTCTTTAATTTCATGTCATTTATTTATGCTTTTTTTTTTTTTTTTTAACTGCTAATTTAATTATTTTTTTTCCACGAGACATGATTGTCTTGGGGCTTCTGAGTTTATGCAACAGTTGAGACTTCATTTTAAACTTTTACTGTGACTCAGCGTCAGTACATCATCGACAGATTTATCGTGGCAGCAAAAACACTGCCAAGAGAATCAGTAAGAGGAGCCTAGTGTATTTTTAACACTCAGATTGTAATTGATGAAAATGAGCCATCTCAATTTGCAAGGATGGTTAACTTTGAAAAATGTCTTTCTGTTAGTCAGAGGCCTCTTGGCCATATTAAGACATAATATTTACAATGACATCTCTTGGGACTGACAGGTTGGGCTGTGACAGCAATGCAAAGATGTACTGTATTTATTTATGGTTTTGATATTCACAAACATTTTCTTTTAAATTAATCACATTATTTATGGTGGTATATTTGGCTGTGAATGTATTTTTCTTTGTCAAAGCTTTTTTGTTTTCTAGATGCGCTGTAAAATCATTGTGAAAAGATTAAATGTTTATGAGTTTGAGTGGAGCTGATTGTCATTCAATGCCTGCCAGATTTAACAACATAGGTACATCATAAATGTAAGTGCAAGAATCAAAAAGCTGAGGTCTTTGTTAATCAAAAAATAAATAAATTATGGTGGATTATAAATTAAATGTAAAGACTAATTGATGTTATATGCAATGTAGCTATATTATGTGAAAATGAGTATGTTATAAAAACATGCACAATAAAGTCTATGATGAACAGTGACTCTTTCCTTCTCTGCTGCTTTTCATTTATTTTCTTTTACATGCATGCTTTGCAAGTAAAACTGCTTATTTCACACAGTTTCAACACACTTATAAGTAAAACTAGGATTTCTGCCTGATTACTGTGTTGATCGTTGATAGGCATGATCAGTTTATAAAAGTGCACCTGTTCTAAAATGACACTTTGCATGTTAACTGTCTCATTCTGTTAAGATGTACAGCAGCTTGCACAGCATTTGTAACAGCATGCATACTAATGTGACCACAAGGTGGTGTTTGCTTGCAGTCTGACTACCATTGCTTTCAGTTCTGTGTGAGATTAACTAGAGTTATATAAACCATCTCATGCTGGCAAGATAAGCACTTTCTATTCATTCTATTTCATTCTATGTCATTGTATGTTTAAAATGAAATGATGACCTTAATTGCATTACCTTAATTTGGCACACTCTTTGGTTATCTGACTATAGGTCCAATCAAAACTTAATAAACTCTTAATGAATAATAGTAATTATTGCAATGTAGTAAATATCTTAGTTTTTATGTAGCCCTATTCTTTAATAATTATATGTAAGTCACCTGCTAAACAATTACAATACTGCTAATACTGAAGAGACTGTGCAACAAAGCCTCAGTTTTATTGTGTCTTCTGGGACGTATATTTTAATTGCATAAATAGATGCACCAGTGTGTGCATAATCCTTTTAAACATAACTAAGCCACCATACAGTGTGTGAACAAATGGCTCACTGAATACCAGTCATCATTATTTAGCCCAGTGTTTTTTTCCATAGCATTTTAATTCATGGTGTTGGAGGGAAGACACATGCATTGTGTTTCAGTATCTTTTTCAGTTGGGACACAAATCTGAATGATGCAGCTGCAGCTGAGAGAGACTCATACTATTATGTCTCCCCATGTGAAAAGAATGCTTGATTTTCAATGCTTTGGCTTGTACAAATTGATGGTTGTGCCCACAACTGAAAATAATAGTACAGATATTTAACTCTCTTGTATTTAAAATGACTTGTTCTGTTTTGACATTTTGTCTTGTAGGCTTTATACAAAGAGGGACAGAATTCAATTTTAATCACCAAATGGATCAATGTCTTTTTCCATTGAAAGTTTCCCTTGCAGAAGAGGCGACTGGAGCACAAAATTTAATTTGCAGGCAGCATGTTTTATAGCTCGTTGCTCATGAAAGGTCAGTAAGTTTTTTTTTTTTTTTTTTAAAGCTCTGTCTTCTCTCTTGCATTTATCTGCAGCACAGTAGGAAATACTGCCTCTTCACTAACAAACCAAAGCTTGGTCAGCTTGGTTCAGTACTTCATCTCACCAGAAAGGCCAGAAAATTACATTCTAATGATGTGGCTTCACAAATCACAACAAAAATAATGACTTTAGTGTCTTGATAGGAAACAGCAGGCTGTTATATGTCTTGGACACAGTCACTATTTGGCAAGCACTGTGATGAGCTGAGGCTTCCATTCACAAGAAGATAAGAGAAATTGTGATATTCACCCACTACAATCATATAATTTTAGTGTTGTATAGTCATTCTGATGCAACTTTTATGGCTTTGCAGGCTCAAAATAAAAGCTTCAAGGGTATTTTCACCAATAGTTTTGTCCTGTTATTCGCCTGGGAAAGACAGAGAGGAGGGGTGCTGACGACTTCTTCACTATACTAGGATATTTCCAGAGATGACCCATTTAAACAGCCAAGAAAAGCTGCAAGCACAGGTGCATCTGGCTGCAACTGTTAACTAGAAGTTATAATTACATACATTAAATTATGATGTAATCATAAACTGAACCAAATGTCAAAGTGATTTGCACATATAATTTGATGGGTGGGCTACTTGGGAGTCAAGCAAATACCTATTTAAAGCTTTGGCTTTAAATAGGAATTTGGTAGAATTAAATAAGTAGAATGAGAATAGTCTTTATTCTCCAAATATCTTCAAAGAACACAAGGAATTTTACTCCGTCTTTTTTTTAAACTATGCACTCTCTGTACAACGTAATAAACAAGCACTAAAAAGAACACAACTAAAACAGAGTTTAGATAAGTAAAATAGCATTAATTGAATTTGTTTCAAATGCTTTAGCACTCGACATTTATAAGAATGAAAAAATTGAACTGTCAGTGTACAACTGTAGGAACACATAATAGCCTTTAAAATGGAAAGTAGTGACAGTGATCTGCTGTTACACATGGCCTACAGCCTCAGACAATTAGTGCAACTCAGTACTGCTTTGCATTGTACTGCTGTGGACCAGAGTGTTAGGGATATCCATATTTAGAAAGACCTCATTGATTCTTCCTAACTAAGGCACAAAAGATTTGCTGTCCGTCCAGTGTTGAATAGCGGGACCTTAATGACAGCACTGCATGATAAAACCGCCTGATGACCTCAATCAGTGGTTGAAAATCAGAGGAAACTCGGAGAGAGAACATTTTGCTCTAAATGTAATGCAACAGCATTCTGTTTGTGTGCTGTTACATAACGATATCATAGTGACAATGTACACCCAGAAATAATTCACACCATCAGCAATGCTCCAAAAGAAAACTGCACCCAACGAGAGGCCCGGCTCTCGTTCCAAATGTGTTTCCCCTTTAATAAACTTGCACACATGACTGAGTGATTCCTTAGCCAAAATGGCAGATGATGAAGGATGAGAGAAGAGTGTGTAGTAAAGATTTAATTAAGCCTCACCGTGGGATGTCTTACTTGGACTCCAGAGACACCAGGACAGAGGAGTTTGTGTTTGCTCAGTGCAGCTGTGAATAATATCTACACTATTCTTACTTTGACCTACATGTACCGAGCAGAGGATCTGAGAATATGCCTACATGAGTACTGATCTTTTTCCAGGCACCAACCTGTCTTATTTTCATAGTGAGGCTGCCAGAGGGGGTCTCCTTATGGTAAACCTTATGTTAACTTTAAATTGTCAAGCTTTTCTTGAGAATATCTGGGACGTTCTAGATCCACATCCCACCGTACTTGACGTTTTTGCTGAATGTATGATTCAAGGGGAAGTGAAATGTGATAGTGTTGCTGAATCCTCCTACGTTGCCTCTGCAGATTGTTGTAGGTTTACAAGCAATTTGAACCTTTCTTCATTTTTTCCTCATGACGTAGATTTTTATGGTCTCCGGACTCCCATCAGCACTTTTCTTCATTCCCTTTGAAATCAATTCAGTCTCTTTTGCTCCTACTCAGTGTGGGTTACCATGGATACGACTCCCAAATGGTTTGGCTTGTACATGAATTTGTTTATGAGTGTTACTTGAAATGGGTTGGAATGTTAGTTTTTTGTGCAGCCAAAGTAAACATAATTTACTAATTAAGCTTGGGCAAAAAGAATGACGTAATAACCATATATTCTATTCCATATTCTTGATCAAGGGGTGGGGTGTGTGTGTGTGTGTGTGTGTGTGGGGGGCATATTGTAGTTGCCATTTTCACAACATTTACTGCATTATCAGCTACATGAGGACATCTAAAAGAGTGTCACTAGTAACGACTTTTCACTCAATAAAAAAGGAAAAGCCTAACAGTCTGCTGCATGTAATCTAGTCTGATCCTTCGGGAATCAAAACTACACCAATATGGAGTCTTCAGTTCCCCACTGAGCCAAAAGAGCATCCAAATACTTCAGTGGGGTTCATCTAAATCCGCACAGAAACATGTGGCCTGAGTGGTGTTTTCTGGCAGAAGAAAGTTGGACGTAGAGGATTGAGTGGTTTAATTTATAGGGAACGTAATCAGGCTTGAATTGGAATTAAGGGAAGTCTTCGTACAACTCCTAGCAGCAGCAGTATGAAGAGTCTTCTTCTATAATCCATCACTTAATGTGAGTCTACATATTTAATACACTGCTTGAAAATGTCCTGTAATATCTCAAAGAACCACCCACATCTCGACACATGTCTATCTAAGAGGTCTAAATCTGGCTGTGTGAAACATTCACCACAGGAGGGAATGTAGACAACAACCCCATATTCTCCAGGGATGCCCTATGCTACAGCCAAACCATCTCTGTCTAATGTGCTTTCCTTGTTGCTCTTTGAGGTATTATTACAGTCCAAAATAACTGACGAGAGAGAGGAGCTTTGTGTTTGCCTTCCACAATTTCTATTTTGGGCTGGACTTTGTGAAAAAATTGGGCCTGGCGATGTGTCCTCCTCACATCTCTTATATAACTGCCTACAGCAGGAACACAGCAATCACAAAGATCGCTGGTAGTCACTTAATCTGACATGAAGTTAATTGTAGAATTGAAGGCTGTTTACTGCACCAACATGGACAAAGAACTGTGTATGAACAAAGCAGAACATCCTAATTCTTACATGCCACAGCAGCATGAAAACCTGTTTGATGTGGTGCAGAGAGACTGAGGCTGAAGCTGTGGTCTGCTTTAACTGTGCTACTCTGTGGTCACATACGTCTGATTGATCCCTGTCAGAAGGGTTTCTAATCGACAGAAAGCCATTGATTTCCTCTCCACAGTGACTACGAGGTGCCTAAGACACCTGCTAGCAGCCAGCTGACAGACACTTATGCCTGCTAACCAACAGCTGACACAAACCGATGCCAATGCACTGTGCTGGAGAGGGTGAGTCACACATGCTCAGATAGATCCCACTCTTACGGATGCTGGATGCAGCACAATGTGAGATCCACTGTACTGTCATTCTGAATCATATCTCATACACGTGGTATGTCACAGATGGAGTCTTGGTTAGCAGTGGTGTTTTGTAACAGGGATGCACAGTTTTTTGTGCAAGCAGAAAAAATATAGATAATAGCAGAAAAAAACACTCAGGTCATCATCGCCTGTACTGTGTCCAAGCGATGAAAGCTGTCCTTCCTGCAACAGAATGAACTCTGTCAAAGCTAAGTATCATCAAGACCTTCAGCTTGATCAGCACAGTTCATCTGTAGTGATTTCTATCTGCCGTGGGAGTGCTTCAGTAAGCAGTTTTGCTGCGGCAGTCACATGCTCAGGTCTGGGGCTCACAGCCAGCTGTCTCCATCATCAATTCAGACAATGCAGAGAGCGTTGTCACTGTGGCGAGGTGAGACTTTGGGAAAGACATCTGTGGCACAGGAACTGTCCTGAAAAGAAGGCAGAAAATAACTGATTTTTAGACTTTGCATCAATGCAAACAACGCAGAAAATTTGCAAGTAATAAAGAACATTTTGAAGCTGTAAAGATGGTTCTCTTCGAGGATGGTGGAAAATGTCTTTTTTAATTCAAATGTACTTGTATGTACAAGTTTTCACAGCATGTTTCATCAGCCTGGTTGACTTTGATTTATTACCAGAGTAACTCTTCCATATAGGCTTGTTCCAGATTTCATGAGCGAGGTATCACATAATAAAAATGCTAAATTACAGTATATTCACAGTTGGTGTGATTTTTTTTTTTTTTTTTTCAGCACAATGTTTATTACAGGTCCAAAAGTGTAGGAGGAACTCCAGAAGTGACCAGTGTAGGATGGCAGAGCTAGGCTTGCAGACTTATCTGTCTACAAACTTTCTAAAAATGCAATTATCAGATTTGCCTGATCTGATGATAACAAAGCATTTCACACTGTAGAGAGAACACACAACCAGCACTGCCCCGGAAATGCCCTGTTGTCCTTAGGGCTATATATTCGGAGGTGAGACCGCAATGCTGCTCAGACTCTGAACACCCACCCCATCCCCATCTTTAACACCCCCCCCCCCAACCCAACACAACCAACCACGCCTCCAGAGGCACGCGCACAAGCGCAGACTCAGACACACCTCCTCCTTTCCCTCCATCACACACAAATACACACACACACAAAGACATAGGCGACTGTGGATGCTTTGCTGGATGGAGAAGACAACATGTAAGGCAACATGAAGGACGGGTGCTCAGTTCCGGGAGGATCCCAGCAGGTGCGGTAGTGTGAGGCTGCTCTCAGATCAGCTGCTGCTCCACCATGTCCACTGCATCCGATCAACTCACTGGCGACACGGTAAGGCCCCCACATATTCTATCCCCAAACTTAGCCCAACTCATCCTCCCTTGCTGCGCACTGCCGGCCTCTGTCCTGGATTGAACCCGCTGCTTCTTTCTTTCTCTGCAAATGATGTCATTCCCTGCTCAAAGGCATTGGGTCAGCCACAATGGATGGAGGGCCGTCCGTGCCGCAGCACCAAAATAAAAGGGGTGCCCAAGTGTTTGGTAACGCTTCAAGGCTTGAATGCGTCTTGGTGCGACCCCGTAGCGCGGCATCACATTTGGAAAACATGGAAAATGGTGCAAAACAGACAGAGAAGTTATTTGTTTTTGTTTTTTGTTTTTTTTTTTTGCTCCCGAATAGACGACCGTAATAAATCAATATACAGCAAATAACATTATAGGTTGCATGTAAGGCTATAGCCCCATAGAAGGAAATCTATAACCCTACAGAAAAATATCCCCCTCCAGGAAAACGCTATGATGGTGATATAATTGGTAAATCATATAATAAGGTCAGATTCAAGTCGGAATTGTGTCTCAAAGATGGATTTTGTCCCCACAGAGAATATTAGAGCAATTCATATTGATTACGAGTCCATTTTCAGACAGAGATTTTTGCCCCCTGTGTGCAACTCAGTGCTTCGTGGTTTCTTTTCTGTGTGCTGTAGCCATGGAGACAGTATGTGGCATGTGGTTAAATACTTCTGCTAGAAAGTGTAGTCTCTATTGAAGAGGAGCTGTAGACCATGAATACTGGAGGAAAGAGAACATTTACTTAGTCTAAGCAAGTCTTATACTCTAATAATAAATAAATATGTACAAATGAAACAGAAATATGCATAGTATTTCAGCTATCATACAACTTAAGTCACATAGGCAGTGCAGTATTTCTGCAAACTCATTCATACTGTCATTGCAACACCATGACTTTGGTTAAAATACCTTGTGAGATTGTATGAGGTCATCTATAGGCTACACCTTGAAAAGGAGCTAACACATCCATAGTGTTAAACACAGATGGCAGCCTGACACAGATATGTCAAGATCTTGAAATACTCACTGAATGTTGTCTCTTTAGGTCTCCATTGTACATAAATGTATCAGTCTCTTTGCTGTTTTTTTTTTTTTTTGCTCATTAATTACCAACACTATTAAGATAACCAGTAAGATGGACTAAATTACTTTTTCCAATTTGGTTTTAGTGACATTATCAGATTTTAATACCCAATTTATTGTACTAAATGTGTTATTTTCAATTTTTTAAAATTCTCTTCACATGGGTTATAGTAATAATGCATTTCCAGCTGTCATTCTGGCATGGTGAACTGATTTCACTATGTATGAATGAGTCATCTCGAGGAATGACGACATACTGTGTTGGTGATAAGAAGGCATATAGTAGGATGTAACAAATCTATCCTTAAATAAATGAGAACACTGATTATGTTCCTCTTTGAACCTTCTGCATTTTCTCAATAAATAAGAGTTACATTTTTGGATCCAAATAAATACCAATAATATCTAATATCAATGATTCTGGCTACTCTGTACTGTACATTTTATATGCGCAGGCTAAAAAGGGTATTGAAATAGGGCTTTTATTATTATGAGATTTGTTAGAACTAATGTATTTTAATCTTGTTTCAAAAGCTTATATGATTTTTTTTATGCAAACCTTGGAAGAATCTGCAATAAAAAGCAGATGGGTATGTGCAGGAATAAATTGCTTAGTTACATTAAGAGAAGCCAAACCTACTGAAAGTTCAACTGAATCAAGAAAAATATTACATTGATCAGGCAAAATAATAAAAAGCAGTGTGTTTATGTGTATGTCTGTCGAGGTTGATCATGTGTTAACAGACGTGATGTATAGGTGTGATACGGAGACATGACAGGAAGATGGCTGGTCAGTCCTTCCTCATCATGATGAACAGATGGTAACTCAGGGTTAGCTCATAGGTGAGTGCCAAAAGAAGGGCTGCGTGTTTGTGACACATAGAAATCCACTGTAGGAAGGTCTCATTTTGTCCATATTCATCTACAAATGGATGAAAATGAAATGACGTTCTATACAACAAACATCATCTTTGTAATATTTGTAAATAAAATGCAAGTATAAGCAGCAGATGACACAAATGCTTGGCTGAACTACCACCTACTGAAACTTGATCTTAGATACGATGGGATTTTTTTGTAACTCAATGTTAATAATTTGAATATTATTTTCTTCAGCAATTTAAATTTTAACCTATTAAACATAGTGCATTATTTGCAGTTCTTGTAATTGTGCCAACATACAAGTTTTGTATTTTCTCCCAGTAAAAGAATTCCAAATAATGATGCAAATCGCTGTAAACAGCTCATTATAGGACAGAGTCCTTTTAACACCCGAAGGTCATTAATACATGCTTTCAAACCGCCTCCTCAAATATGCTAAACAAAATAATATCCTGTTGTAATGCTGCTCTAATGCAGCACTTGACTGTGGTATTACATTTTCCTTCAATTTAGTTGATAAATCACCAGCTATTAGACACAAACTCTCCCACTGATCAGGTTTTTATGTAAAATTGTTGTAAGAATTGTTAATATTGCTGTAAAGTAAAGTCTGGCTGTTTTTTTGTTTCAGTACATCATACAACTTAAACCCATTAAATTGTATCTGTCTCTCTTTTTTACAGGCTGTGTTGATCATGAACCCTACTGAATGGCACTGAAGTTCCTTTAAGATGACACGAACTCATCCTCCTGATATACTGGCATCAACGTTATATCGGGACATTACTCTTAATCCCATCGCTGACCACTCCATTTCTCTCCACTCCTCCCAGCAATGTGACTTGAAAATGATTGATAAACCAGAAATCATCAATAAAAGACACTGCCGTAGCTTTGACTTCATTGAGTCTCTAGATGATCCTCAGTCCTTCTCTTCTTCAATGGAGTATCCTTACAAGAGAGCTGAAACTCAGACATTAAATAAAGATCTAATGTGGAATGGCCTGGATCAACCGGGACATCTTCGCTTTTCATCTCCTGATTTGTTTAACACCAGGCAGTTTCAGCAGCACACCCAAGACAAAAGCAGCCATCTAACGTGGTCTGATTCTAAAAAGAGAACGAGATCTAAAAGTGCTCCTAGAATCAAGGCCACCCTCACTCCTGTGCCCATCTCAGTATCTCCTCCAGGAGCCAGGAAAGGGAGGGATGCACCTCAGGCGGCATCGGATACTTTGAGAACTTCTGACACAAGTAGAGAGACATATTCTTCTAACAGGGCTTTTCTAAATGAGGTACACCCTATAAAGCTACAACCTCACTCTCCCCTCTACGTCTCAGACTGTTTTGAGGAGGATAAACCAGATAAACCAGCCATAACTCCACATGTCAGATGTCGTGTTGACATTAAACCAGATGCTGCTGTACTCCAGCACACATCAAGGCAGGTTCCCAATGTACGGACTGAGCATCTTTGGCAGAGATATTCCCAGGCCAGTAGCAGTAGAGGTTTGTATGTACCACGACAGATTGTCTCCTCACCAACGCCCACTCCGAGCGAATGCTACAGTGGAGATTTTAGACAAGGATACCACTATACCACCAGCATGTCTCCCATTTCATACCAGCATCTTGACATGCACAGAATGCCCTCACCAACAGCACCATATCTGAGTCAAGAACAAAGAGCTTACTCAAATCCTAACATACCAACTAAGTTTTTCTACACAGAGGACCCTGTTCGGTATTCGGTCCATCCCTTCTCTAGAGCATACTACCAGGATGATCGGTCCAGTCTAACCAGCCATGGCAGTACTATGACTAGTCAGTATGACCCAAGGACTCGTTGGGTGCACACCCTTCCTGTGAGGTCGTATTACACTGACCATCTTTCTAATCGAGAGCCAGCACATTCTGTATATAGCAGACCTTACTCAACAAGTGAGGCAGGGTCATACATTTCTCAAACACCGCTGTCCAGATCTTATTATGGTGAGGACAGTCGCTTCAATCCATACCATCTGAACAACTCAAGGTTGTTTTATTCCAAGCCGTTCAACTCTCCTGAGGAGCAGTACATTCCAACAAGGTTATACCATACAGAAGGCCGTCGTCGCCCTCGAATGTCCCAAGCTTTCTCTGATGACTGGTATCGCTCAAGTATATCTGGTTACTCTAACCAGTCATCCCAGCATACGCCACCAAGAGTAAGACCAGATACTACTATGCCCCCGTGGTTCACTAATAGCTGTGTGGAGACAAGTAGGTTAGGAGCTGAGGCGAAAAACCACTCCAAGTCTTGGGACAATATTCTGTATCCCCGGCATGACAGAGAGCAGTCTGTTCCTCGTGGACGTAGCTACGAGAACTTGTTTTACCAAGCGAGGCATGGAGCATCTGCTGATATTACATCCCAACCAGTTATACTGAATCTCTCAAGTTCACCAAGACGCTATGCTGCGCTTTCACTCTCCGAGAACTCATTAGAGAGGGGATCAAACAGTCCATGGAGGAACACCAAGAGTGGCCACTGGTTTGTAACTCCTGAGATCACAATAACAGATAATGACTTATGTGCAGGTAATAACAAGAGGCGTGAGGTGCACTCAGTCAGCTGGGATATGCTGGACAGCGAAAAGACACCATCTCCAGGGGTGATGCATGAGAGACAGCCATCCGACACAACAGACATTACCAAAGACAGGAAACATAACAACTTCTCCCTTCAGCAAAGTCTTGAACAGTTGGATGAGTTAC
Source organism: Sphaeramia orbicularis (assembly GCF_902148855.1). NCBI lineage: Eukaryota > Metazoa > Chordata > Actinopteri > Kurtiformes > Apogonidae > Sphaeramia > Sphaeramia orbicularis. Next base: position 33,040,581 of record NC_043965.1, read on the forward strand.
TAGCTGACCTGGTGGTTGACTACAAACCACCAACAACTATCAGAAAACCAAGTGAGAACCTTTTGGACCAACTAAAACAGCTTATTACCGAAGATGATGAAAAAGAGAGAGGGTTGTCTGGACTGGATAACCTGCAGTCTTTGAGCACACAGCAAATCCCATCCAGCAAATCTAGTCCAGACACAATCAAAGACCCTGATAGTGGGTGTGATGCATTACAAAGGAGTGCTGAAGAGTGCTCTCCAGACCATAGCACAGATGAAGATGACAGCATGGTATGTGCTAACAAGAAGTGCAACAGGATGGAGACTATGTTCAATGCTTGCTTATACTTCAAATCATGTCACAGTTGCTACACCTTTTACTGCTCACGAAACTGTCGCAGGGATGACTGGGAAACCCATAAAGAGACCTGTCTCTATGGCCGTGTCAGCAGTGTGTGTCGACACACACTCAAGTTTTGCAGAGAGAATTCAGAGATCCATAAAGCCTTCTCTCGTGTTGCTAAAGCTGGCTACCTCTCCAGAGGGAGAGGCGTTCTCTTTCTGGGCTTTGCTAATCCAGAGACAGCTGACAACTTCTTGCAGGTTGGGCTGGAGAGTCTCCTCATGTCTCCCACATACTTATCTCTCAGAGAGCTAGATGGCTTCAAAGACAATCTAGGTGAATACTGCAAGGAACTGCAGCATGCAGGTAATGAATATGACCCCAATGAATGTTTCCTTTTGAATGTATCCATAGCTGTTGGTGAACTAGTGCCTAACAGACCTTCACCAAGGGTCCAAACACCAACGGTACGAAAATATGCAAAGGTGTCCTTGGCCTCCTCCAGCCCTGACAAAAAGGTACTCAAGAAGGATAATGAAATGGAAACTCTCATCCTCACTCCCCCACCAGGCACACCAGACATTGACAAGGAGGGGGAGGAGGGAAGAAAAGCAAGAGAGGTGTGCTTTGTCAATATCCAACGTGAGCTCAGGACAAGGGGAGTCTTCCTTCGTCACGAGTACCCCAACATCTATAATCAGCTGTGTGAGTTTGTGGAGAGCAACAAAAGATTCACACCAACTACTATTTACCCAATAGATAAGAGAACAGGGAAACAGTTCATGTGCATGATCATGGCTGCATCAGAGCCAAGGACACTGGACTGGGTGGGCACCCCTCATCTCTTGGATGATATTATATAGTATAGCATTAAAATGTAACAATAATGATGTCAGCTACGCTATCTGTATATACTGTAAATGTAAATACATGAGGTGATCTAGAAAATTGAAAATTATTATAGAAATATGTGACCAATCTCTCACTCTCTCTTTTCTCACTCTCTATCTGTGTCTCTTTTCTTTCTCCTTCTATTTACACAGACACACACAAACCTCCAAACAGACACATAAACAGTATATACAGACTTTGACAAGTTCCCCTTTGTTGTTTTTGGCTTGTTTTGATCCTGTTGCTCTCTGATGAGTGGATAACATGCATGTAGATTAGGCACAAACCCAGTTATCCAGGTGTTTAAGATGTCAACATGTATGATCTGTGCAGTTTCTGCAGCAGTGTATAAAGCACACAATATTTATGATGTACACATCTCAATGCCACCACAGAAAAATAGGCACAGTCAAATTTCATCAGTCAACCACTTTTGCTTTCTATTTCAGAAATGTATATTATATGTACGTTGTCACCGTGGTTGTACTATTACAACTGTTTATTAGTCCTTAGGTATATTCTAGTTGTGTAGGTATTTTTTTTAATTATTATTGCTATATTAGTTATTGTTTGATAGTCAAGAAGTACAATAAAAACACTCTTTTCCCATTTCATCAGGAATTTTAGTTGGAACATGTTTCATCTTGTAATAAGACTTGATGTCATTATCGTGCAAATTGCTTTGTTTGAAAGTGGCCTTCTGTCCAAAAAAAAAAAAAAAAAAAAAAGCATTTGACACAAAGCAATGTATAGGTTTAGCTATTTCTAAAGGCTTGACAGCTCTTGACTTAGGTTGTTTTACCTACCATTGTAAATGAACAATTATTTTGCTCAAAGCATGTTATTTATATTCAGGTATTTTAATATTGATATTGCTTATAATTAAAATGATTATGTTGATGAGATACCATTTGATGCTTAGAATTGTAAGAGATATATTATAAATATAAATATATATATATTGAATATTAGACCATTTGACCATGAGACCTTATTGTAAGTAATACCATAGTATGTTCTTAAAGAATATGCAATAAAAGAGCAACCTTAAAATATAGATATATATTGAAGAATCCTATTTTATTATTAATATTGAATTTTTCCTTGGAGCCAAGAGCTGCAAAGACTTTGTTTGCACTAAAATATAAATTATAGAATAAGAATGTTCCTAACATAGCTGCAGCACTGATCCCAGATGTGATGATATGCCTGCTTCCATTTCCATTGTTGACTAATCTAAGGTTGCTCTTTTACTTGATCAAATATCTTTGTGCAAGACCTTCCTTAACTTTCTATTTTGTGATGTTTATAACCTACCTATAAATATATAATAAATGGAATTTAATGAGTAACCTAATCAGTTTGCATTTCTGTTCAACTATTTAAGGTGGAGAACTCTCTTATTTGATAATTCTTTTAGTCTGTAATTGAGCTTTTATTTTAGGATATCAACACTAATGCTAATCTGACATGAACTCTGATGGAGGCTTGTTGTTGGGTAAAAATGTTAGTTGCTATGTCTCAGCAAAACTCGTAAATCTGTAACCTGTAGACAAACAGTTCATACTGTGGACCTCAGTGCACTCAAAAATATTTTTAGGATTTATGTTTTTTAATTGTATATAAAATGTGCATCAATGTACATGGAGTTTTAACATCATGAGCAAATAAACGTCATATTTCTCAGTCAAATGTAAATGAAATTACTAAGAACGAGAACTATAAAACATATTTTAAATCTATGAAGTTGATGTGCACATATTTGTTTTTTTATTAATTAAGATACAGCTTTGTTAGTAATGCACTGAATTTCTTTAACTGACAAATACTGTTTTAATTATATCAAATGTATTAATTTGTTTATGCTAAAACTAATCCAGATGGGTTGAAATTGTATATAGAATGAAAACAATCTTAAATATATTTTTGGAGTGTGCATGATCCATCCAAGCACCACTTTCAGCTTCCAGCTGGCTGATATTTGGAGATCCTTCTTCCTTTGCAGTGCAACTAATGAATTGTAGCACATCTCAGGCATTTAAACAGGTTATTAAATACATATGACATTAGACCACCATCTAGTGGCAAAACATTGGAAGTGCGTCCATTCTTTGCACTGGCTGCAGCATGGCAACAATATTTGCAGCATTTATTTAAGGAAATACTAAATGCATTAACAAAAATATTTGTGGCAATGAACCCCACTGATTTTGTACATTTCACATTAGGCATGTTTAATTCAGTCTGCATTCTGCTGTCTTTATTGAAAAGGTTTCGTGTAAATGTTTAAAGTGAAAACGTGCTTGCTTGCTGTTGTCTTGTTTTTATGTCACGTTTTTATTATTGTATAAGGGGTTTATGAAAGAACATCTAATTGTAGGTTGTAGGTTATAAAGTAAGTGCAGCTGAGTCAAAACATTCTTTTAATTCATCTGTTTTTGACAAAAATGAGCTGTGCTGCAGTATGAAAAGTAGGACTCTAAAAATTCGAAGAAAATGGTACAAACAAATCAAAGAGGCAAAACGTTTGAATCAGATGTCCCGGTAAACAAAATATGACTCATTTTTCATTTTATTGTTTCTTTATTGGATATAGCCCCAACTCTGCGTCCTGTCACAGGGACTTCTCGGTCAGCTTTGAGTGGACAGCAGCATGTGAGCAGCATGTCTTTTTATCTTTTTATTCAATCGATAAATTATTTAATTTATGTATTTTTTAAAAAGAGTTGGAATGGCTCTTTTCAGGGTGGTGGTGAACAAAGATTATAACCTGACTGAGGCTGAGTGGTTAAAAGAAAAATTAACAGTACAAACTCCTGACTCTGACTTTCTCCTTTCCTTACGAGATATTACCTGTATTTAGAACGTTACTGGCCATTTATTAAATATTTTTGAGAGCAGATTGACTCATCACCAGCTGCAAATACATGATTCTCAGAAATGACACCAAACAGCTCATTGAGAGGAATAACATGAAGCGTTTACTGATCCCATATTTTTGTGGATTTTCCCTTTAAAATCCTTTGCGCATGCGCGTTGCTTAGGTCTCCTCGTGATGACAGCAAATGACAGCGGTGTTCGCTCCTGCAGAAGCCAGTGTGAGTCGGCTAGCCTCCACCAAACAATTCCTCCGAGGTCAACAAATCTTTTGATCAGCTGTGTTTAGAGAGATTGTGAACAACTACCACACACTAATTACGATCGGTAAGTTGCTAAATATCCGTTAGCATATTTGGTGGATCACATTTGGTGAGTTAAAAGCTTGCAGCACTAGGCTAAGCTAACTCAGCTAACTAGCTCATCGTTAGCTTACCTAGGTGGACTAGCTGAGGTTTGGCCGAATTTAACTTGGTAATCAGGCTAATGCTAAATTAGCCAATTCACCGGTTTGTTTGCTGTGCTCTTCGCCCAACTCAACGCCAACACAAGGCTTTTTTCACTGTCTGATACCATTGTAACACCAAACTATGTGTGCGTATGTCAGTTCACATTACCTTCATAGCATTTAGCTGACTTAACATTGTTAACGCTGACGTTCATATGTTTTTCTTATTCTCAACTAATCTGGTCGTTGTCTTCACCAAGTAAGCCCAGCCATCGATACTACCCTAACCAAGTCTAGTGTTTGGTGGGTGTCTGACAGACCTTTGTGGGCTAGTGGGTTAACCAAAAGCAGTTAATCAAGGACACTTAAAGCATGTAAGTAGAAATATTTGAGCCACACACCCATTCTGACTGAGCCGAGGCTGAGTCTTAGTCTTTACATATAAACATTCAGACACAGATTGTAAGCCCTTGTTATAATGGCCTGCCGTCATCGGACAGAAGGGTTTTACCCCTGGATAATACAGATAAGTCCTTGTATTGTAGAGGTTCTGGTCATTATAAATTGTGTTGATTGCTACTATGCATCAAGCCGCCATTAATGATGATATTATGTCATTGAATCATTTCGTTTCACTCTGTTACTATTTTGCTGATGTTTCCTGTTGTATATCATTATGGATCCGCTATTTTATTTTTTATTGTCAGTCATAAAATGTTAGCAAATTGCAGACTTTAGGGGTCATTGACCTTGTCACTGAGGGTCCAAACTCATATACTCATTCTCACATAAATGCAGGACTGACGTTTTTTACACAGTTGCTTTGCCATGTGTGGCCATATTACTCAGGAGTCTATTTAAATTATATCTACCATTGACTGTTGGTCAGATTTGGTCACTTTAATGTGTGATTAAATGCTCAGATCTAGGGTGAGTCAACAGGAGCTTTTCCTCTGAACTAATGATTTTGTGAACTGGAAATAAGGTCAGTTTACTCTGTATTTTAGAATAGGAAAACTCTGAATGTCAGTGCACGTGTTTTTTTTTTTGTTTTTTTCTCATGCTCTGCATTTTGTATGATTAGTATGTGGCCCAAAATGAGTACTAATGATTCGAAGTTAATTTATTGTCAGTGCTCGTGTAATATTTGTATGTGATTTTTAATTCACCTTGAGTAAAAGTTGCAGTTTTAGAATTTGTTTGGGATAAAATGTTTGTGCCAAGATATTGCACAGTGTGAAACCAGTGTTTTCAGAATTTACTTCAGATCATTTCACTTAGTAGATAAGAATGGGAGCCATCTAGTTACATAAATGCACAGTTTAGGTTTATATCCTGTCCTTTTCTTCATTACTAAATAAGACAGTCCAACCTTAAACAGATTAAAATATAGGAAGTTGCCCTGAATTGAAATGAAATTACCCGTGCTGAATTTTTTTTAAATTTTGATGATACTTGAGCTTATGATACAGGTTGTAACACATGACAGGAATCTTGGAAAGCGTACATCTGATTTTGTTGACAACTGCATGCTTCAACATTCCTTTTAGACAGTAGCTCCCACTAGGTCAAAGCTTATGTTAAAAAAGGGTGGTCTTTTAAAAAAAAAAAATGTCAGACTGGCATAAGCACTCACTCATTGTCAGTGTTTAATAGTTTTCCATAATCAGTGCCTCTTGAAAATAATAATATTGCCCTAGAGGTGTTAAAGATTATTTATTGTACTTTCCTTACAGTTTTTAATTTCAGAGAATGTAAGAAATGCTCTGAAAGGGAAGTGTGAAGAGGATGTTATCCTGTACCTCTCAATACCTTTTGTGGAAACTGAAATCTTTTGAATGCCTATAAAAAGCACTTTGTTCAGTTGGGCTCAGCTATGAAGTGGGAGGAGTGCGTTGTGTTCCTACATGGTTATATTTTATTTATTTATTTATTTATTTTATAAAAATAGCCTCAGAAATTTCAGACATTTCTTATGATGCTTTCACAGATGTCATTTTACTTTATGGTTCAGACTGATAGTATTTAGTGTCCTATCTTTCTCTGACTATTCTTGCACAGCTCAGAACATTGCAGATTATGTCTTTCCTCTCACCGTCTGTCGTTTGGTTTCTCTTCTGCTTTAGAGTTCCTCAGTCTTCTACATGATTGAGTCACCAGGTACCTTTATGAAGTGAATTGTGTAGATGTAGTTGGCATAGGTGGCTGTGACAAGCAGCCTGTAACCTCTTTGCTAGCCACTCAGTAGCCTAGTTGCTTTTTCACTTCCGTCCAAATATGTGAGGAATGCGCTTATTTAAGAACACGAGTTCATACATGGAAGTGGAACGTGAGTGTGCTTGGTAGCCTGTTACCTATAAGAACATTTAAGTTTCAATTGCAAAGCTGTGCAGAGTTCATTCTCACAATAATTGTCAATTTAATTTGCTGAATATTTCTCTGTTAATCAATTAATTAGTCATTTGCTTTATAAAGTTCTGAAAAATATTCTTAAGTGGTTTGTATACACATCTACCCAAAAAAGAGAAAAAACAATATTCAGTCAATAATATAGCAGATCGTGTGCAGATAGTAGTAAACTTTCCTTTCCTGCTTCTAATTAGCTTTTGTTTTTTCTGTATCCCTAAATAATGTACGACTACAGTATATTCTTTAAAATATTACATAAGAATATTATACCTATACAGGTGTAGTTTTTATGTACTACTCTATATCAAATGGCACTAATAACAGGGTTAGTTGTAGGAATGTTAAGTAAGAGCAAATTGGGATTAAATCATGTAATGATGTTTTTCCCCCAATATTTAGATTACTTTATATAGCCTGCTGATGGTCTGTTAACATAAGAAAAAGCACACACAATCTAGGCTACTAGCAACCTGAGGATTATTAAGTTTATTTTTTTTTTCCACATTTAGTAGATCAGTAATCACTGTGCATCTGAGTTTGCCAAGGGAATTCAGTGTAGAGTTTGTCATTGTATGTTTAAATCAGCATAACCAATTTGATTTGCCAGACATATCAGGTCTGTTGTCGTGGTTGTCTGTTATCTTGCAAGCAATGACACTGCCTAGCCGTTATTCTCACTCAGGCAGTTTTCTCCAGTCTTATTCTCCTCCCAAAGTCTGTACTCCACAGTGTTTGCCATGTTAGCATCCAGCCACAAAGAGGCTTTGTGCAAGGGATTCACCAACAAATCATTCAAATTTCATGCATTCAGTTTGGTTTGTATGTCTTGGTTGTGTATAACTGGAAAAGGGAATCTGATTTGCATATCCTGCAGTCTTGTGTCTCCAAAAGCTTGTTAAAAAGTGTGCTTTTGCTGTTGTTATTGGGCCAGTGTGTGAAGCACGCTGAATGCAAATGATCACTTCTCTTGCATGACATTAACATCATGTGTTGAGCTAGCGTTTAACCAGACTTTTAGAGGAAAGGGAACCACTTCCTGTTTTTCCTGTGGATACAGTACTTTTCTATCCAACGTTGCTGGTTGATAATGTTGAATACTGACAGTACAGATTCAGTTTAAATAAGTAACACACGTTCATTCGAGAAGCTGCAATGATATAAGGGTTTGTCTTTTTGTTTGACTAATGGTATACATTAAGATTCACTGATCAAATGTATTTCTCTTTTAAATTTATAGTAACATGGCAAATTAAATGATCTGTAAACTGTAATCACATTTTCTGGACTTGGCTCTGTGGTTTATTCAGCTGCTGAGTGAGCAATAGCATTCTGTGTGTATACAAAATGATGAGGTGGAATGGATGAGGTGAAAGGCGCTTTACTCCCGCCGTGAACATTCTGTGTAACGGTCTTCAGACAAGGCAAACCACCTTCAGAGGACCAAAAAACATTCTGAAACTTTTCACAGGCAGAGTAGTGCTCTTGATGATGAGTGAAGTGGCTTTTATGAATAAGATTGGTGGAGTTGCCCTTGAACATAGTCAGTTAATTATTTAGAGACTGCAATTGTGAAGTAGTATTGCCATTGACTTGTTTTTTTTTCCCTACTCTGCTACAGTCATTTACCTCTCTGCCTTCGTGAGCTGTTGAAGATGGTGAAGCCAGACATCCACACTCTGGCCCACCACCTGAAGCAGGAGAGGCTGTATGTGGCGTCAGAGAAGCAGCTGATCCAAAGGCTCAACAGCGATGTGCTAAAGACAGCTGAGAGGCTGTACAGGGCTGCCTGGATCGCCAAGCAACAGAGGATCAACCTTGATCGTCTCATTCTCACTAGGTCAGATCTACTTCTAGAACATACTCTGACCTTACATCAGACTTGAGAAACATACCTGTGTGCTTTCTGTCCAGAGCTAGATAACATGGAGTGATTTCATGTTTGTCTATCAACTACAGAGCTGGAGTCAGGACATAACAGGACTAGCTAATAGAAAATCAAGCAAGACTAGCTCCTTCCAGAGTTAAAAAAAAGGATAGTAGCAGCTCTAATTTTCATTAGTGTACATCTAACTCATTATCTACATTTAATACATCTAAAACTGAGTATGATTTGCATAATTCGACACATTGAAAGTTAGGATTTAGCCAGTTGTAGTAGTGAGAGGGTTGTGCAAAATGAAAGCAGTTACTGATACAAGATATTTGTTAAAATAAATGTAATTAACAGCTAATATAGTTAGTAATTATACTAAAACTCTATTCTACAGTGCGGAGGCCTCTCCAGCCGAATGCTGCCAACATGCCAAAATGCTGGAAGATACTCAGTTTGTGGATGGCTACAAGACTCTTGGCTTTCAAGAGACGATCTATGGGGAGTTCTTGGCCAGACTCAGAGAGAACCCCAGACTGGTGGCATCCTGTCTGGTGGCAGGAGAGAGGCTGAACCAGGAACACACCCAGGGGGTCATCCACAATGTCTTCACCTCACTTTATGGCAACTGTATCATGCAGGAGGATGAGAGCTACCTGCTACAAGTAGGACTCCACTTACCTCTACAACAATGTTAAATTCTAGAATAACACGACTTGTCTCTAGATTTTCACGTTTTTAACTGGACCACTTTTGTCAACTTTTAGGTTTTGCGTTATCTGATAGAGTTTGAGCTGAAGGAGAGTGACAACCCCCGCCGTCTACTGCGACGGGGAACCTGTGCCTTCAGCATCCTTTTCAAACTCTTCTCAGAGGGCCTGTACTCTGCCAAGCTCTTCCTCACTGCAACACTTCATGAACCCATTATGCAGCTCCTGGTGGAAGATGAAGACCATCTGGAGACTGACCCGGCCAAGGTGACTGAGCGCCTTACTCCAGCCCAGCAGGAGCGCTTTGGGGAGAAAGGCTCTGAAGGCTACAGACAAAGGGTGCAGGCAGCTGTGGAGGCCAATGAAGCCAAGCTTGTAGCTTTGGTGAACAAATTCATTGGTTACTTAAAGCAGAACACCTACTGCTTTCCCCACAGTCTGCGCTGGATCGTTTCCCAAATGTATAAAACGTTGTCATGTGTGGAACGCCTTGAAGTAGGTGAGGTGCGTACCATGTGCACAGACCTGCTATTGACCTGCTTCATTTGCCCAGCTATAGTCAACCCAGAGCAGTACGGTATTATCTCAGATGCACCCATCAATGAAGTGGCTCGCTTCAATCTAATGCAGGTCAGTGGTAAAGCAAGTATTCTCTTCTTCACATCCTGTACAAACTTACTACATGTGGGACTCACTCGTCTATATGTTAATGTTTCATATCTTTCCTACACAGGTGGGACAGCTTTTGCAGCAGTTGGCCATGGCGGATGATGATGCAGACCCAAGGAGGAAAAGCAGTTTGTCCAAATTTGATAAGGTAAGCTATGCACATTGCAGTCATGCCATGTGTTAACTAATGTAATTTTATTTTAATTCCAGCTTAAGTGCATGTCTCTCCTTTTACTAAGTTCCTGTCTTGCTCTCGTTCTCAACTGCAGAGTTGTGTAGCAGCCTTTCTGGATGTAGTGATTGGAGGAAGAGCAGTCGAGACTCCGCCAATGTCCTCAATGAACCTTCTAGAAGGCCTCAGCAGGACTGCAGTCTATATTACACATAATCAGCTTCTTGCTCTGGTAAGCAGTTCTAGTATTTACAACCAAAATGTGTCATTAGTTCTGATGACAGGTGATTAGTACTGTATATTTCCCAGCCTACCATGCTACTTTTACAATGTTTAATATGCAGAGGTTAGGGTACAGACAAACAGCACATGCCCTACTTTTTTTTTTAGGAAACCTAAAATATTTAGCTTGTTGTAACTACTTAGTAGAACCTATTCAGCTGTTGTGAATTTTGAAACTGTGGCATTGTGTAATACATATCCTGTTACTGTGCTGTTGACAGTTGACTTGGGAGTTCTCGTTATCACAGTACTTTCTGTGTTTGGCCTAGTTGGCTATAATCACAAAGATATTTACTCTTTTCTTTTATTCAGTTGTTTGATCACACCTGTCTGTTACAAAAGGAAATTTTACACTCTGACTCACTCTGGCTGTGACCTTTCAGGACATCCTGCAGAGAATAAATTAGTTGCCTAGGGTGTGTGGTTTTTACTATACACAGTGAAAAATAAAATTGGATTTTATTTAGCTTGGTCCCCATTGAGGTGTAAGGTGTCTTTTTCCAGGGAGTCTTTGTCAGGACAGTAGTATCTAACAGTTTTACACAAAAAAAAGCTAAACAAAACATGTTAAGCCATAACAGCAACACAAAGGAAATGATAAAAAAGAAAATAAAAGATGATATAAACAGGCATACAGGTCATACCAGTAATGGGAGCACACACCCCCTCCGGCCAAGGGCTATGGAAAGTAGCAACATGTTTTACCTCATGGCAGTTTGTAAAATTCCTTTGAAGGCATTCATAGAAGGGAGTGTTGTAGGGTAACTGATTTTACAGCTCATTCCATACCTGGGGTGCATCAAGTTCTGTGTTGGTTTGCACATATTTTTATGATTGTGCATTAACTTGGTTCATGACAGTAGTTTCTATTCAATGTATATCATAATGGTTGTGGAGTTCTTTTGCCTTTCTCTCATTGCAAAACATGTCAGTGAACTTGTGCCACTGCTCAGTTAAATCGAGTTTAGATTCATCTACATCATAAAGTTGATAAGTGTGAACTTGCCAGAGACATATCACACCTCTGCTTAGGATAGAATATTTGTTGACACACAAACATTGATTTACTTGGATGAGGTTCTTACCAAAAATTGCTGACACACTGTCTGAACTGTAAAGGAAAGAAATTGATAATTTGCTGTAAAATAGTTGTTAGGAGAGTGCATGAAGTTTGCAAAAGTGTGTTTTTAGTATTTCTAGAGCGGAGGTTATGAGTAGAATTTGTTTAAGACTGTCCTGTCTAAAATTTTTTTGCCAGTCCATAAAGCAGGGTTCCTGCAGGGTCTTAAAAAGTCTTAAAAGTCTTGAATTTACAAATCTGCTTTAATACCTTGAAGTCTTTATGTGGTATTAAATTTAATATGGTAGGTCTTAAATTATGTTGGCATAAATTTGTTGGCTATATTGTGTTTAAATGTGTCTGGATAATATCCAAGCTGCAAAGAAAGTAACGTTAGTCAACTTGGTTTCACCTGTTCCAACGTTACAATTTATGCTGAAATTAGGAACCAATTATCGCTAACTTTGCAACCCCCAATAAGAAATGACTTGGAATGAAGGGAATCAAGGCGTTGGAGTAAATAAATACATTTTCCTAAATTCTAGAGGTCCTGAATTTTGCCAGTATGGCTGTGAAATGGGTATCAAATTCTGTCCTAAGTAGTCTTAAAAAGTCTTAAATTTTACTTGTAGAAACCTGTAGGAACCCTGACAAAGATAACTGCTCTAGAGGTAGTCAGTTGACAGCAAAAACATAGAGAGGAAGCACTTGGAATGTTATATCTGTCTCTAACGCAAATGTCTTTGGCATTTAGGTGGACTTTGTTAGGAGTGTGATGGCAGGAGACCACCTTCGGGAGGAGGAGCACATGGCCCTGGAGACCCTGCTTGCCAATGTGCCCCAGTCTAGAGCCGTGAAGAGCAACAGTCTGGAGCTCACTCCCTCCAACACCCCACAGCTCTCCCCAGCTACCACTCCTGCCAACAAGAAAAACAGACTCCCCATAGGTACCTACCTCTGTGGCCCCTAAAGCCACTGTGTTCCTGTTTCTCCAGTTTTCAGAATATGATTCAGCCTTTTTGAGATTTCAGTTGCAAGCTTTCTGCTTTACAGGAATATCATAATTTAAAACCAAAAAATTAAAGACAACCCTGTATTATTTTGTCTAATGAGAAGCAACATAAACAAGTTTATGCTGATGGCTAGTGAAAGCCTTGTGTTTTATGCGGAGCTAATGAGCTTCTTCTCTGCTTGTTAGAAAGATAATTAGCATGGCCTGGATTGAGGCTCAATTACAGAAATGACAACCAATTAAATTACCAAATATAAATGAACTCATTTTAATTGGAATAGATGGAAAGATGCATAGACTACCTTCATTAGCATTTTAAAGACAAATGATGCCGTAGCAACTCCCCCTTAATTAGAAATGAACCACTTGTGCTTGCTTCTCTGACATATGAAGTTTATATACACAATGTTGACAAGATGCTTCAAATGGTATTACTTTGATTTCTGAGTTGTACTCTGTATTCTTTCTCCAACTCCCCACCTTGTTCTTCTCCTTTCCTCCTGTGCTGCCAATGAATGACCAGGACAACACTTAGCTGCTATTACATCCTGGGACCCCACTTCCACCACTCTGTCTGCTCACATTCCATTAGTAACCCCTTTTGGTGGGTAGCCTGTCAGTGGTATTAGAGCTGGAGAGAACTTAACCACATATCTGTTGTTTCACCCAGTTTTGTGTTGGATAACCCCTCATCTAGCATCAGTCAAATCTGCACAGTGATAACCCTGCCCTGCCACTCTTATCTAGCACCGCTTTCGTCTGTGTGCTTTTGCTACACCTGCTTTGCCTTGCACAGTGCTTTAGCTCATTACTAGGGATAAGATGTTATGTCCACTCATTCCATTTTCTAAGTTTTCCTGTTTTTTGCCTCCTCATGCAGTGGAGTATGGCTGTTCATTACCAGGTAGAGTGGGGATAAATGTACATCTTCCACCTTGGTTCCTTCTGGTCTGTGCCCGGGCTGTGGTCAAAATATAGATTAGCTTTTTACTTATATACATAGCTCTGTTAGAGAAGAAGTTGAAGGCAAATAATATAGATCAAGTCAAGTAATGTTATTATAAACTCATTTCAACATGACCATTACTCAGTTATTTTAATTCTTTGAAGTTTTTCATTATCCAGTGACTGAGGTTGAAACATCAATACTGTGCACTAGAGCCTTAAAAAGCTGTATTGAAATGTGTGATACACTTCTTTACACTTGTCTGTAATCCCAGAAACAAGAAGAGTGAAGGATATTTCAACTAGAGATGCACCAGTTGGACTTTGTAGTTCCAAATAGGCCTCATTGTATAAATATCATTCTGTTATGCATAAAGCAATATCAAACTTCATTAAGTATTGGTTTCTAACTTTGTAAAACAAAATGAAACAAATGAACACATAAAATACTTATTTAATGAAATTGTAATTGTCCATAGCAACTCAGAAAAACCTATTGTTGTTGTAGTAAGTGTGAAATAATTCCAAAGGAGTTTTATTTCTATAGGGATTTATTTTGTAGGAAACTGGAGAAATGTAAGAAGACACATATTTTATTATACATCATCATTTTATTTTATATGTTTTAATCTTATAGTTTTATGTGCATAGGTTGGGTAGTAATTATTTGGACTGGCAGTGACATATCCACACAGAGAGTAATGTAGACTTGAACTAAGCAGAACCATCCAACTGTTTGAATCTGTATGGCATCAATATCTGATACCTATATTGGTATCATTGCATCTGTAATTAAAACGCACAGATTTTCATGTTTCACCAAAGCTCATACTCAATGCTGAGTTATTTTAAATGGCAAAGCTGACACTTTTTACAGGTCAGGTTTGTTTAGTTTCTGCACTGTGTGTTTTAACTGCCATACAGCTCTGGAAAACATTAAGGGATCACTAGTTTTATATGCTATTTATAGTTATTCAAGTAAAACCATAAATCTGAGAGTCTATTAAGAATTATTGTCTTTTGGAGCATTTTGTGTGTACAAAGTGGCCACAAAATGCATCCAGATCTTGAACAAAATCCTTTTGATTGTTAGGTAACACCACCAAGTTTTAATGTGGGAAGAGCTCAGAAATCTATATTTGATAGAATAACCCTGATATTTAGTCGGAGGTTTCATGAGTCTTTGAATGCATTGAACAGCTAAACTTTTCTGACAGATTGAGACATGATCCTCCTGTTGATCACATTCCAGAGGTTTCAGTGAGACACAGGTCTGGAAATTTGGAGAGGTCTCTAGAATTTTTTCCAGAGCTGGATATGTGGTATCGTCTACACTCTGCATATTTGTATGATTGATTTAAATAACTGATATCAGACAGCATGAGCAGCACTGCCTCTGCACTTCTGTCTGTCTACTGTATAAGGTTCAAATGGAATATATTTTTTGTTTAATATCTGTACTTGATCCAAAAGCTTTGTTGTTTTTTGTTTTTAAGGTACTAACACCTAAAAGGGAGACTGAGATCCTCTTGAATGTCACTCCACAGCATACATGCAAATGAGGAAACATAAGCACTGTAAAGACAAAATTAAATGAAAACAGTCTATAAAATGAATGTCATTAATAATGCAGCACAGTAACAGAAACACAGTGGTGTGACATTTCAGATTGGAGTCTTGTTTCTCTGCTTTGGCTTTAACATGTACATACTCACAGATACTATTTGATTGTCCTGAAAACTGATCTTAAAAGTAACATGTGAGTCTCCTAATACGTTGGCTGAATTCTACAACAAATTTTCTCTTCAAACATTTATCAGCATATGATTAATTTTCTTCTGAAGTTACTCTAACTCTACTAATACCTTCCAACCCAAAACCAGCAGCTGCTCGTAGCCGCAGCCGTACCAACATAGCCCAGGAGGGGGAGGCAGAGGCCAGCTCCCAGGAGTCCCTACAGGAACTGATGCCAGAAGAGGTGCTGGTGATTTCACTAGGAACTGGTCCTCAGAATGTCCCTGGAATGATGTCAGAGAATGAGGTAATGGGACTTGAATTAATGTAGTCATTTGCAGGAGAAATAGTGATGCGATAAATTCAGTGTCGTATTTTTTTCCTGTCACTGAAGGAGAGTAAAATTTCTAAGAGTTTATGTCATGCATTTTGTAGTCTGTGCTTGTAACGTTATGTGATAAGATAAATTTTAATCTACGTTGAATTAATCTATCATACAAATTTAAGTGTCTCTTGGTGCTTCTGAGTTAAGTTTTAATTCTTTTTCATAGGGATACACAAATTAGGAAAGTCGGGGTGGATAATGATTTTTAAGGTTAATTATAAACACTTATCTGAACTGTTTTAAAGTCTCAGGCCATCATTGTACAGTCGTTGAAAGTAACAGAAACAACTTTATGAAAAAAACTTTAGAAACTATAACACAGCAGATCCAGCACTAATTAATGACATGCTGTTGTATTTGACAGTAAGTGATATTCGGCAAAGGTCAGTATTTCCTAATACTGATATTTGGCTTATATCTGTTCATACCCAATTTCCACATGTATATTCATATTTTAAGTGACATTTTGTTTATACATCTTGTTTATGATCAGTGCTCCTCCTTTTTTTCTATTGCACCATAGGTTTTGAACCTGCAGATGGCTGATGGTGCCCAGGGGGATGGACATGCTGATGATACTAAACTGCATGGTAAACCAGATAAAACTCTACGCTTCTCACTCTGCAGCGACAACTTGGAAGGCATCTCAGAGGGTCAGTCTGAAGTCCCCTACCAAGACTAAAACACATACACATTGCATCTTTTTTGTATAATCTCAGCAAACATGGATTAAAATATTGCAACAGCTTAATTACGTTTTTATTTGCAATTTTCCTAACAGGTGTTTGTATAATATATGAAACTGACTACTACGTTGACTATTATGTGGATTTTTTTTGTCCATCAGGTCCATCCAATCGTTCCAACTCTGTGTCATCTCTGGACCTGGAGGGGGAATCTGTTTCTGAATTGGGAGCTGGACCATCAGGGAGCAACGGGGTAGAGGCTCTGCAGCTTTTGGAGCATGAACAGGGTAGACATATGTTTTTCACTGTGTTCTTAAAAAGTTGACTTGAAGGCGTAGATGTTTTTTTATATACAAAATATAATATAAACAAGTATTAAAAATGAAGACTATACGTTATGACATTCTCCTTTAGCTACCACACAGGACAACCTGGATGACAAACTGCGGAAGTTTGAGATCAGAGACATGATGGGCTTGACAGATGATCGGGACATCTCTGAGACAGTCAGTGAAACGTGGAGCACTGATGTTCTAGGGAGCGACTTTGACCCAAACATGGATGAAGATCGGTTGCAGGAAATAGCAGGTGGGGGCAATGGTTTACTATCTAAACTCATAGTCAATTGTACCACATTAATGAGTGAGCTGTGTTGGTGGGGTACTTCTTATGGAATGAACCTACTGCTCAGGGCTTTCAGTAACTTTTTATGAAGCAGATTTAGGGAAATGTCATCACCTTGTGGTATGTGAATGAAATAGCACCAAAAGGCAGGTCTTCAGGAAATGGCCCACACATTCCCTCCCACGTACCATATGCTTTTATATGCTGTTATTGCCATTATTTATATACAGGTAGACTCATGGCTATTATTCTATCGCTACTTTTAGTAATTTTGTGTGGTTTAAGAAGAAAAATTGTATTTGACACAATTTCATTACCCAGTAGTTCTTAACTCATGAATTATTAGTAATATTTTTTGTTTGCTTAGTTAATTACTTTTTTTAACATGTATTTCCATCCTGGTATATCCTGGTGTTTGGTAAATCTAAATTGATCCAAAATTATTTTACTGTAAGTCTTGTGAGAATATTTGAGTCTTAAATATTTATACAGAAAAGATATTTGACTATTTAGTTTAACAGACTTATTACTGTTAACTGCTTTTAATCTAAAGTCATTTTATTTTGTTGCAAATGCTGTATTCCAGGGCTTAAGAACAATTACAAATCTCGTGATCATTTCTTTTACCTGAAATTCCAAAATTAAGTACACTATAATGAATAAATCAGTCATAATGCCCTGGATGCATTTAATGTAGTGGACACACTTGATGAAAATAGAACATGCCTGTTTAAAAACACTTATTTTTATCCGTCTCTGAAAATGTCCCTTGAGGTTTGCGTTATCATACGAGCAGTTGGTAATAAACACATGCTTAATTATAATATGGTAATACCTAAACATCTACAGTAGATTGTACAGGGCTAGCTCATCCCCTGAAATTTATTGATCCCAAGCTATGACAATAACAGACAAGCTTTAGGCATAACAGGTTCATCTGTGATGTCACCTGATATGAAGGTGATTGTAGACAAAATATTTGTCTCTCCTTGTTTTTTCTCTGTCGTCCTCAGTCTCTTCCTTTACAGCCCACCCCATGCCCATCTCTCTCCTTCTCTCTTTCCCTCTCTCTGACATTCACTCAGTCCCTGCAGTCTTATTGACCTTGGTTCCTTCTCATTTGCATCCACCATTTTTCATTCTTCGGAATATGGCGTTGGGGGACTTTTCCATCATTAAGTGAATTTACAGCGATTTCCTTATGTGTTTTCTCCAAGGGATTGGGTTATGAGATGCACATTAAATATCCATTAATACCTCATTATCCCACTGATAAGATTACCATGATAATGAGGCAGAAATTCTAATTGTTTCACTTCTTGTTGTGCCACTCATTTAATCATCCACCTGAAAGACATGTACTCTGCGCCCCTACCTTGAAGACTGTAACACGGACAGCGGGATAGAGCTCTCCCACCGCCAATGAGAGCCCTGCCCCCGCCAACATCAGCACACATTGTTGCCTGGGTGCTGGCATGCTTGCATGCTCATGGCGTGCGTGTGCCATGAAGTGGAAGCATGACGTACCGGGGGGTGCAGCTCACACCGGTGGACTTTTTGGTCTTGAGCCCTCACCACTGACTCCCACTCACACCTGCTTGCTCTTTCCCCCTCCTCCACATTCTTCTGCCTTGTTAAGCTCTGGCTTCCCAAATGGAGATGGAGGGACACAGTGCTGAGGACTTTGTGGGAGGGTGGGCTAAGCGGTAATTTGGTTGTGAGTAATGTTAGGCTTAATCAACAGCTCAAAGTCGTGGCCCCGGAGGCCAGGGCAGGGTGAGATATTACCATTACCCTCTGACCTTTGGCACAGTGGTATATATGCCTGTGGGGCCCAGCATGAAATGTATGTGACCTCCAACTCTCTCGTCTCGGAATGTGAAGAGCACTGCAAGTGAGCAAACACATCCTCAAAAGCAACAGCAAAGAGGCTTTATTTGGAATTTTTTTTAATCTCATGTCAGTCGGAAATATACTGAGAGGTGCAATTTAAAATCAATAGGTTATGACGACTTCATTCAAAGGAAAATGATCGTCAATTAATTATTTCAGTCATACACTGAGACAAAAAACCGACATTGCTTTATTATAATATATTGAATACTTCAGGCCTTAAATAGCTTATCTTATACATATATTTGCTATTTACTATTATTTAGCTATATTTGGTTTAATAGGGTTGTTACTGTTATTTTGTTATTCAAAAAAAGATAATTTAATACAGAATGGAAAATTGTCATTAGTTGCACTCATATCATATAATATTTGTGGAATTGATTCTGCAGATGAAAACACAGAAATGCATGCCACTCAAAAATTTCAGTGTTAACAAAGGCATAATTTATTTAGTGGCATTTTCATACACCCAAGTTCACACATTGCTCATCTGAGAAGCTCTGAATAATTGATTAGAACTAATTACAGAATATGAATCAACACTAGTCCCCTAACAACACACAGAGGCTTTGTAAAGAACTAAAAATGTGCCTTTAAGATGACTTTGGGACTGGAGAGGCGACTTCTTGCTGGTCCAACACTTTTCCAGAACAAAAAAGCTGTTTCTCGCTGTGGATGGCGCTTTACTCTTTGTCTCTGTCCTTCTTTGTGTTCTCAGGGGCAGCTGCGGAGAACATGCTCGGCAGCCTGCTGTGTCTTCCTGGCTCAGGTTCAGTGCTGCTGGACCCCTATGGTTCCACTATCTCAGAGACCACAAGTGAGGCCTGGAGTGTGGAGGTGTTGCCTAGTGACTCAGGTGGGGCACCAGGTTCAGTCTTGAGATGTGGAACTTTGCGCTTTGACTGCTATCTTTCTGTGACTATAGTCTTGATTCTTGTGATTTATGTCCATGACAGTCTCAAATGTGTGTTTGCATGCATATTTATGTATATTTAATATAATGGGGGTTGGGGCACCAGGTGTGATTGCACTGCATTCTATACCAAAAATGTGCGCATACATCTGTAGACATATTTGTGTGCTCTTGCCTGTCTTTCAGGGCAGATCTGTGTGTGCCAGTAAAAGGCAGCTCAGGGTTTCCTTAGAGGGACCACCAGGTGTGTTTGCACCTGTGGTGGAGCAGTGGGAAGGAACGCACAAGGACAGCAGCTGTCCTCAGTCAGTTTACATGGTGTCAGTTCTTTATCTGGCTAGACTAAGCATTGCTTTCCTCTGAGACATATTGTAGTTTTTTATGACGGTAATCACTCAGGGCACCAGTAAATACAATCTTTATGTGTTCGATGTATTTCATGTATCCTAAATGTTTAACTAATGAGAGATTATGTCCTTAACTCTTGCTTTTAAAAAAACAGTGTTTCTGCGAAAATCTGGTGATTGCTTTATTAACAACGTTAAGTGTTTATTTGAAAAGCGTGAGCCTTATGTTAATTGAAGTATTACACCATTTCAATATGTGCAGTGTAGAAATGACATGCATGAGTGTCTTGATTGCTTTTTGTTCCGTTTGCTGCCCATGTGCTCCTCCGTAATAGCACAATCGGAGGCTTGCTTCAAGTAGTACGCTTGTTTCATGGCTAGGCAGCAGAAAACTACACTCAGAAGAGCACTTCACCAACACATTATTACTAACGAGCATGCAAATGAGTACTGCTGTTAGTATGGAACCTCTGGGTTGGACCCAACAGCTCCACTGGGTAGCCAAAGAATTGGCCGTACTAGCTTTATGGTTTAGTTTGGCAGTTATAAGGCATGATAATGTATGCTGTGTTTGATTTCGTGCATATGTGCACACTTGGTTTCCCAATAATCATAACAAAGGAAGGGGTGGAGTGAGAGAATGACCACCATCTGTAGCAGAGTATGCTAGATTCTTTCTTTTTAATACCATACTTTGTTTATATTTGGGTGCGAGAAATACAGATTTTCCTCTAGACAAAATGTAATTGTTTTTTCTTTTCTTTTCTTTTTTTTTTTTCTTTATTTTAGAGGCTCCAGACCTGAAGCAGGAGGAGCGTCTGCAGGAGCTGGAGAGCTGTTCAGGGGTTGGCAGTACCTCAGATGACACAGAGGTCAGAGAGGTCAGCTCGAGACCAAGCACACCAGGCTTAAGTGTTGTGTCAGGTATAAAGTTATCTACTTCTTTTAAAAAAATAACTTTTTTTAAATACGTATTTTCTCCATATCCCATGGTGTCTTTTGTGTTTTGAAAAATGTTAGTCAGACAGTGAGCTACTACTTCACATGTTAAATATCCAGGTGAAAACTTTGTTTCCCACTGTCCTTGTTTCTGTGCAGAACGGTCATATTGCTGGCAGGGCTGTTAGCGGGGGTAGTGGGGTCAGTGCGAATTTTTCTGTATGATACAGAGGTTAATGCTAGTTGTGTTTTCCCTGGGCTCAGGTGGACATGCTATGTTGACAAGCATGAAGTAGTATCCTAGATTAAGAAGCCAGCCATGACGTCCCTGGCTCAGCTCACAGGAAAACATCCCAAGGGATCAAGCCGATGGATAGTCTGCATCTGATGATCACTCTTATCTGTGTCGTTCTCCCAACCCATGGGAGCTTACGCTACCAATTTAGAGTTCCCAGTTGGTTCTCAACTGAGCGAGACCATACAGCATAGTCTAAAGAGAAAAATATCCTCATTTGTTTGAGAACCATTGAATATCCAGGTTCTTTCTCCTGACTGCTGCCAGGTTGAAGCATCTCACTGTAAAGGTGATATTGTTTTGCTTTTGTTTTGAATGTCAGAAGGGACATGCGTTTGTTTTTTGTGCTGCAGGTATCAGTGCAACCTCAGAAGACATCCCCAACAAGATCGAGGACCTGCGGTCAGAGTGCAGCTCGGATTTTGGAGGAAAGGACTCGGTGACCAGTCCAGATGGGGAGGAGGCAGGCCACGGTAGGAGAATGTCACATCAGTACCAGTGTGTATGTGGTCAAAACAGCATCAGCTAGAGCCATCAATCCCCGTCTTCACCACAGCTGCCACCAGACTAAATCACTGTTTTAGAGTGCTAAGCATTACTTAAAGTTGTGAAGGAGAGTAAAATATTTTTTGGCGTTCTTAACATTGTACAAGGTTGATTGTCTGGATAATGCGTCTTTTTTTGTACTTGTTCTAAACCAGTTTTTCAATCAACATTCTTCTGCTGTTAAGTATGTCAAGTCTTTGTCTGTATTATAGGAGCACACCATCTGACATCTCCACCATCACAGGCTGATTCCTTGCTGGCCATGTTCGATCCCCTCTCCACCGGAGAAGGTAATTTGCGCTCCCAGAATGCTCAACACCCAATCAGAGATAGAAATGACTATCATTAAATTCCGACCCTAATGTTATGGGCTCACAGAGCAGCTTGAGTGCTGCGAAATTAACCAAAAGTGAGCCTGTGCCCCCTCCCAAGTCTATTACCGGACACAATAAAGGCGTAACTGAAATGTCATTCCTCTTGGCCCATTAATTGTTTTCAGTCTTTGTTTCTCTTCATGTGTGTTTAGTTTTCAGTGCTGAGGGTAAGTGCAGGTGGAAATTGTTTGAGAGAGGAACAGTAGTGTCTGTGGCAAGGTGAAGGGATGACAGGTTGAGAGACCTCACCCCAGGCTCTTTGGCACTGTCCCCTTGTCCCACTGTGCTCATGGCACGAGGCTGCCATTGGAAGCTTTTCAGGAGAGAGAGTCTACCCTTGGAACAGGTGGCCTACCTACACCTAGGGCTCATCTCCCACTAACATCTCTCTTTAGCACTCCCCCCATTTCTAGGTGTTTTTTTCTACTCTTGTAATATGTGTAGAAACTTTTCTATAGAAATGGGTGAGATGATGAGGTACAGTGGAGCACTACTACAAATGTTTCAGTCAAACTTCAGATGTATAATAATCACAAATAAAACATCTAGACTGTCTTTATTGAGTATGCAGTGGGCTTTTAAGAGGGTAATTTAGGCTGAAAGAGAATGCAATGAAGCCTGCTCATGAATATTTAGATACTGGCCATATTCTTTCAGTAAAAACTAAAATTTGCTCAGTCTTTCATTTTGCATCTTTTATTGCTTCAGGCTCTTCCACTGGAACAATAGTGAGGCCCAAAGTGCACTATGCCAGACCCCCTCACCCTCCCCCTGACCCTCCCATCCCTGAAGCCAGTGCCCTGGGGCAGGAGACGCGCCACTCTCTCTTCACGCCTCACTGCTTGGCACAGGCCGAGCTGGAGCACACCAAGCAGCGCCACTCCTTCCCCGACAGGCTCGTCCGAAGCCGCAGCTCTGACATTGTGTGCCCAGGCCGCCGGCCCACAAGTGATCCTGGCCTTAACCGGCGGGTAGCAGTTGAAGATCGTGACCCTGCAGGGGCTTTTGCCACAGGACCGTCTTCTTCTCCCAGCAAGGACTCCCTGAAAGGAGAGGTAACCTACTGACACGATGATACTGTTGTAGACAGTTGTGTTTATTTTTATGCTAATGTGTCTCCGGAACAGCATAAAAATAAAATGTTTTACTCTGTTTTTGTTCCAGTCTTTGGTTTTTAATAAACTATGTGGTTGGGTCCCAAATTTAACTAGTTAATTTCCTTTGTTTAAAGGCTGAGGACAGAAAAGACAGTGACGATGAGAAGTCTGATCGCAACAGACCATGGTGGAAGAAACGTTTTGTGTCAGCCATTCCCAAAGGTTAGTAAACAGATCACATGGTCATTTTAAACACGTCCACTTTTCTAAATTGAAAAATGTGCTTTTGAACATTAAAAAGTGATGTGTTTGATTGCAGCACTCCTTTATTTTTTGTTGTGGAGAAAAGTTCTCTTAATCACAACTGACAGAAAATATCACACTTTAAAGAGCAGAGCGAAAGCCAATTTATAATGTGAGAAAGAGAATGATGATCCATGTTGTCCACTCCATTGCTGATGTTCCACTTGGAAAATGATGTTTCTTGTTTGAAGTTACTCCAGAGACATGTCCAGTCCTTTTTCTCTCACGTCTCACTGGCTGCAGATTTATATAGACTTTTCAAAGCTAATCAGTCATCAGAGAAGCTTTAGCTGTGTAGATTGTATGGCTGTAGCCCTCCCAGCAGTGCTGTCAGCCAGCGGCTAATGGTCATTAGATAGACCTCTCTGTCATCAGCACTGATAGATGACACATCTCTTGTTGCAGTTCTACTCTACAACCATCTCTCATACATCTGTCTGGGAAATAATGAGCTGTGCCCACATGAAATGCCTGCTTATTACTCTTTGAGATAATGATGTTTCTTAAGTAAACATTAAATTGATATTCATAAAATGGAAGACTCTTTGCTCACGGAAAAGTATAAAGCCACGTAGCCTAACAACGCCACACTCCCAGAATTCTGTAGTGTCCATTGTGTTTGTCCTGCCGCTCTGCATGGTGATGCACATTTACTCGTCCCTCAGAGCGGCAGCCTGTGTGTGAAAGGCCAACCCTGTCTGTTGTGTTCCTCACAGTGCTGTATTGGACGGCTGAGAGTGATGTCCCAGGTAATGCTTTCACGCTGTTGTCACTGAGCTAGCTTTACTGCTGGAGCCGGCGGCTGCGTGCCATGCTGCTTTGTAGATGTGCTCTTATAGCTGTAGAACTGTGATGTGACATGGTGTAGCCTGACCTCACACAGCCACACCTCATCAGTGCTTCCATTGTATCACCCCTTTTCTTTTTGTTCCCATTGTACTGTAATAAGAAAACAGAATATCAACGTAGATGCTCCATCCTGTATTTTGAGTGGTAGACGTTGTGTCTCTTTGTTTGTCCTGTTCACACCTCTGTGTTAATAGGATAAGCATTAGTAGGTTTACAGTATGTATCTCTTCAGGTGAAAGTTTTTATGAGTTGTAATGAATATTTCTGATATTCTGGCAGTATGAGCTAATGGTTTTATGTATCATCGTATATGTTTTGCTTTTCTTCAGCAGTACATTTCTACATAGAGACTTGTTAGTGTGATGCTATATATCCCACACTGAGATTCACTTTCACTACAACTCATGGAAAGTCCAAAAGATTTATCGATCAAAATGCATTTTTGATGGGCTGTCAACAGGTGACCCATGATCAGCCTCTCATCTTGGAAAAACTGAATGTTTTGCACTCAATACGGCTCACTCATCACATATCTCTCCTTTGCAGCTCCAATTGCAGCATTTCGGAAGAGGGACAAGCAGGAGAAAGACGAGATTCCTCAGGAGCGTATCCCACAAGGTCTGTTCTAGTTTGTTTTTAATTACTTTTCTGGCTAAGATAGTTCATCAAAGTGTGGTTTAATTTAAATGGATCTTGTGTGTCTGTTGTTTTGTCAGATGACCCAGTGCCCAGACAGAGTTCTCAAGCCCAGGCAGCTGAAGACATTCTGGACAAGTACAGGAACATCAAGAGGACCAGCCCAAGTGACGGAGCCACAGGTGGAGCTTCCTATGACACTACAGGAGGTCTGGAAAACAAATCTGGCAGAAGTATCTTATAAAAACATGGAGTAAATGAAAACAAGGAATTTGTATTTAATATTTCTATATACGCTGACAGACCTTTGCGTTGAGGACAGCGTGCATGACTCTCCAAGAGAGGATACTCTGCAGAACATTTCCACAGATGACCTCCCAGACTCTGCCAGCCAGACAGCACAGCAGCATGACTCCAAGTTCTCCTTTAGGTCCCATATTTGCAGAAATTTTACTTTCATTTCCAACTATTTGAAAACCACTACTGTTTATTTTAATCTTTAATTTTATTTGTTTTTTCTTTGGTCTTTTAGTGATGCCAAGAAGAAATTGAGGTTGGCATTGTGCTCTGCAGACTCTGTGGCTCTGCCCATCATGGCTCCTGCAACCACAAGAAATGGGCTACCTGACCACATGGACCCTGAAGGTAGATGCATGCTCTTGTCTGAATCTGTGTTTTTAGGGGTTTGGGATGTAGCTGTCCTTAAACTGATGAATTGCCAGAGAATAATGTGTTGCAGACTGTATTGAGGTGCCACTTTTTCCTTTCTGCCAAATTACAGAAATCTATGTTACGCTCTGCCTAGGCAGCAGGATACTAGTCCTTAAAGTTGGCAAGCATCCAACCTGCTGAAAGTGTCCCTAAGCAAAAGACACCAAATCTGTACCACCTTCACCTTCTGACTCACCTTCCAAGGTTTGGGGCTAGGTTGGAAAAGTGGGGGATGTTAAAGAGAATTCCCTCATGGTATCAATAAAATGTCACATTATTATACTGTCCTGCATATTAAATCAGCCATGTAGCCCCAGTACATAGATTAATAGGGGTACTACATATCTGAATGCCTCACAAAATAAATGACAACTTTTCCTCGCAGCAGTGCAACAAGGTACTACCATTACATTCAGTACTACTCATGACATCCAATGAAATGGTTTACAGTAAAAAAGATATATATATATATATATATATATGTATGAGACTCTATTTTTGTGGCTATCACTCACATTGTCATCTGGAGGCAACAGCTTGATCGGATTACAGCAACCAGACGGTTCTTTTTGAGCAGTGTGTCTAACGCTGTCTCCCTGTTGTCCTCTCTACCAGACAATGAGATCGTCTGCTTCCTCAAGGTCCAGCTTGCAGAGGCCATCAACCTACAGGATAAGAACCAGATGGCCCAGATTCAGGAGACCACGCGCTGTGTCAGCCGTTTTGATTCACGCACCTGCAGGAAGCTGCTGGCTGCTATTGCTGAGGATTACAGGTAAGTGCAGGGGTCTGGAGAGATGAAACGGGCAAAGTTAGGGCACCCCCTCAGTCCTTAATTTGCTCATCCCTACTGCATAATTAATTCTTTGTATTTTCTTAGAAAACGGGCACCATACATAGCCTACCTGACTAGGTGTCGTCAGGGCCTGCAGACCTCCCAGGCTCATCTGGAGAGGCTCCTCCAAAGGGTGCTGAGGGATAAGGAGGTGGCGAACCGTTACTTCACCACAGTCTGTGTTCGGCTCCTTCTTGAGCACATGGAGTCCAAGATGCTTGACTTTATTAAAGGTGTCTGATTTTTTTTATTTAGTTTGTTTTAGCATAATGGAAGTACTTCTAGCTGTTCATGTTTATTTTTTTTTCTACTGGGGGTTATAGTTCTGTCCTACACTTTATTCTTCCTCCTCCAGCGTTCCAGGGGTGCACAGCGGCTGATGACAAGACGGCATCAGTGGAGGATTTTCTGCGCTACTTGTATGGTGCCATGGCCCGTGATGCCATTTGGCAGTACGCTAGTGAGGACCAGCTGCAGGATGCCCAGATGGCGATCGAGCGCAGCGTTATGAACCGCATCTTCAAACTGGCCTTCTACCCGAACCAGGATGGAGATATTCTCAGAGACCAGTAAGTACTTGGCATCAGCAGTGTTTCTTTTTATGAAGTTTTAAAACATGCCATTATTATACTTCCTAAATTTATGTTGAAGTAATCAAATGTTTTTTTTTTTTTTATTTATTTACCCAGATAAGTGCATTTTGTTTATCACTGCAGAAGCTTTGATGTGTGAACTGGATTTCCTGTTCAAGTACAGCAGTGGGCATGTAATGTTAATCTGCTGTTTACACACTTGGTCCCAAAATGTAAAAAAATAAGAGACAGTGAAAATTTACTGTGATGATTATTGTCTGTATTTATTTGGTATGTATTGTACATGAGAATAGTAAGCGAGATTAAATCAATTTATGACATGCAGACAAAGGACTGAGTTTAACAGTTTTTTTTTTTTAAATTTCTGGAAACACTGCACCACAAAATGTACTTATAATGTTTGTGTTTTTACAGGCTTTTCCATGAACATATCCAGCGACTCACTAAAGTTGTTACAGCCAATCATAAAGCTCTTCAAATCCCAGAGGTATAATCTTGATTGTTTTTTTCTCATCATTGCTATGGCATCAGTGATGAAATAAAACACATTCAGGTACAGAAAGCCTAAAAAAAACATCTGAGCGTTTTGACTTTTCTGTTTGCAGGTTTACCTAAAAGAAGCCCCCTGGCCCTCCGCACAGTCAGAGATCAGGACCATTAACGCCTACAAGACGCCACGAGACAAAGTCCAGTGTATACTGCGCATGTGTTCCACCATTATGAACCTCCTCAGTCTGGCCAATGAGGACTCTGTCCCTGG
This sequence comes from Sphaeramia orbicularis, assembly GCF_902148855.1. NCBI lineage: Eukaryota > Metazoa > Chordata > Actinopteri > Kurtiformes > Apogonidae > Sphaeramia > Sphaeramia orbicularis. The sequence continues at coordinate 33,068,776 of NC_043965.1, forward strand.
TGCGGATGACTTTGTCCCTGTGCTCGTCTTTGTCCTCATAAGGGTAAGTGCAACTTTTTGCCAACTTAACAGGTTGAAATTTAAACACCCTTCACATTTCATCAGTAAGTGAATTCTTGTGAAACAGTATTGAGAATCATAAGATTTTTTTCCCTAAGTAACTGTATTGTAATGGCATGCTCTGTAAAGACTGCTGTCTGTTAACCTGTGCGGATAGTTTTTACATATTTTTACATATTTATGATTGTAATCTGTGTGGCATTGCGTGAGGTTCTTTCAGTGGCTAATGCGGGCCCATCCCCACATCTCCTCCCCTCCAGGCAAACCCGCCCTGCCTGCTGTCCACCGTTCAGTACATCAATAATTTCTACGCCAGCCGGCTGAGTGGGGAGGAGTGCTATTGGTGGATGCAGTTCACCGCGGCGGTGGAATTCATTAAGACCATCGACGATCGCAAGTGAAGCAGAACAGCCACCTGTATGGGCAGACTGCGGGGGAAGGAGCCGGGAGACTGGGAGACTTCCCAACCAACTGCTCCCTCTGCACAGCTAATAAAACCTGGCCCTCAGCCTGCTCTTTATTTGTATAGCCTGTACATAGCCAGAGACTTCGAAAGATTACAAAATATATATTACTGTATGTATGTGGACAAATCCAGGTTTTAGCTGTGGTAGAAAAACGGCTTTGGGGAAAATTGGCAACATATTAACTCTGATGTTGATTTGGATTTTTCCTTTTTATCTTTTTTGTCTCGTCATATTTCACTTTTGGGGTCTGTACTAGAAATTTTATATAGACGATTATCAATATGACATTAAATCAACCTAAAACATAATCCTATTGAAAGGGACCAGACTTCCTTGATGTAATCACTGATCTTTTTTTTTTTTCCCCTGAGTGAGAGGGAAGGGCTTCCAATTAAATTACAATTTAACGTTCATTAAATGCATTGTAACATAGGGATTTACAGTGCATGATGGTTACTCAGATGAGATTTAGTGACTAATAAATTCCCAAACAGTAGGGCAGCTTTTTTCATGAATTGTTTACTTCATCCAATTCCTAGACACATCTGTCAGTGACAATTTGGACAAAAGGGCCCACATATTTCTATGAAATAAAATGTATTTATTTCTGTAATTCTATTTAATGCTTTGTTTAATCTTACAGGAGAAAAATGCATATCAGGCCCATTCAACATGTCTGAGGCAAGTGATGTAATTACAATGAACTTGCTAGAAAAGAGGTAGGAAGGCACCTTAGCAACGGGTAGCCCTTAGTGGGGATGCAGGACGAACTGGATACAGGGTCGACTCGTGCACAGAGTAGTGGTGGCATGTATGGAAATATTGAAAATAGTGCCTTTGATGTGGGGCGCTCTGTACAGGCAATTATTGAGTTTTTTTCTTAAACCAGCATAGGCTGGCAGGCATTATCCTACCCCACACATACACACTCCAATGGGCCAACCACATTTCACTGAGAAACCTTTGAAACCCGAACCTTTGGAAATGGACATCACATTACTGATTGTCATAGCGTAGTACTGTGGTACTGGGTTGAACAAATATCCCCTTTGGTATTATAGATCCTACCTCAGAGTTGAAACCAATTAGCCTGATGTCAGTCTGTCTACAGTACTGTAACTGTCCTACATTGGTTGACAACAGAGTACTGGATCACTTTTGCACTGGTCAAAGGTTTGCTGTTGATTCGTTCAGTCAGTACCTTTTTCATAGTAATACATTGAGGGCAGGAGAGGAAAGGTGGGCTACTGAACTGCTGTGATACTTATTCTGATCACATCACCCTTAATTAACATAAGCCTTTGTTTTTGCGAACAATTTTGTTTCAGGCTTAGTTTCTGCTCTTAAATCTGAAATGCCACATGTGTCTACATGGGCTGAATAGTGAACTATTGGGATTTTAGCTTTCTACCTCCTCATAAGTTCGAGAAAGGGACTCCTGTTTATGTGCACTTATGTTTCTTTTTCCCAATTTAGCGTGCTGTGATCTCCCAGTGTCATTGTATCTTTCCAATTATAGTACGAGCATGTCTGATAACCCAGAAGTGACTAAAACTCCTTTTCTCTTGAAATCCTCTGCTTCATTTTTGTGCACAGATGTGCCACATGTATTATAGTTTCAATAATCCATTTCTTTTCACAGTAAATCACCTGACAGCACAATACACAGTAGGATAGAAGAGCAAATAATCAACACTATCAACTTGTTACTGACTTGCAGTTATGCTAAAGTGGTTGGTGTAGTACATGAGTGTGGTTTTTGTCTAGTGAGTGTGTGAGATGATTGTGCGATTGGACCCTCTGCCTCCTCTTGCATGAAGTCAGTGAATGGTCTATACGTTCTCAATCATGCTAAAACAGTAGAATAGGATTAGTATCTGACACAGGCCAGTAATTGAACCTGCAAGAGGATGCACAGCGTTTCTTTGTGTCTGTGATACTTGCATATCAGAACGATTTATTTTGCACAAAAGAGATGTCTTTTCCTGAAAATTTGACAGGGAGCAGTGTATTTTGAAATTTCATTACTGCTGGCCTTTACAGCCACAGCTATTTAACATAAACATATTGTAATTAAAGTAATAATGGAGTGCAAAGTTAAGGACCTGACTGTTACTCTTTCAAGCTGATGAACATTCACATTTGTGGACAGCAACGTAACAAATGTGTTTTTATATCCCTCTACAGTAGCATATGCACCAGATTCACTGAGGTACCGTGTGTATTTGCAGTATACTTCCTTGCAGGGTCTGTGTAATCAATTTGATGAGAAAACCATGCACTGGAAAATCAAGTTGCAGGTTGCATCTATACTAATTAGGTTTATGTGATGTCACTTTAATTGGAAATACATACTGCACAAATCTGATGAAATTATTTGGACCTGGCTTATGTTTCAGTGTTTCCTCAGATAACCAGTCGCAGCTACGAATGACCCCAGTGAAGTACTGATCAAAACACCTAATTATTTACAAAAACAATGTATATGACTGTGATGGCAACTGTATTTTTTAGCTCTTACTATATGCAAACCTCTAGGCGGCGGTGTCAAGTAAACAGACAAAGGTTTTCAAAGCTTTACTGCTCTGCTCCCTGTACAATTGATTCTAAAGGCTGAGCAGAGGAAAAAGTTTTACATCTTACATCTAATTTTACATTTAATTGTAAGCTTGCACAATGATGACATGCGGGAAAGCCGGTTTGTCTTTACTGTGATTATTAATGCATTATGTAATTCTTTGAAAACAATAAAAGAAGCAGAAGTTTTTTTTTTTTTTTTCTTTTTTTTTTTTTATTATTATTATTATTATTCCTCTTCTGTGGCTCTTGGTTATGCATGCATGTCCAAATACATTATGCATTTTCCCTGCAGGAGGAGTGTGTCATAACTACTGTCCATGCACAATAGTGTTTCATTAGTCTGTGGCTTCTCGGACAGTTGTAGGTATATCTGGACCACTGTTCACACAATAGCAATGATTGCAGGAAAATTTATGCATGGAATATAATTGTTAGTGGGGGCAGTGGAGCAGCATCATCCAATCTAGCAGCCACAAATAGCAACCTCTCAGCAAACATTTCATTACTGCTGACAAGTGTACGGTGGATTGTAATTGGAGATATCCCCTCATCTAAAAGCCCTCCTTACTTCACCGATTGCCTTCTCTAATACTCATCTTTTTTTCATCATAAACTTCTTCGTGGGGTGCTTTGTGTCCCCTGATGCTATCTCACAATTGTTAATTTAAATTCAGATTTTGGTGTGTGAAGTTAATTAGTTGCATAAGCCAATGGCGAGATGGGCCAGATTTGGAGACAGGATCTTTTGACTACATGGCACTTAGCTGATTTGAGATACACACTGGCTTGGTTTTTGTTTTGCATTAAACTGCACTCGTACTGCAAACTGTATTATCATTGGTTAAAAGCTTCTCCAGGGTAGAACTAATAGAAGCACACGGCTGTGTAGACATCAGGTGAAATATTCCCTTCATGAGTACAGTAGAGGCTGTTTTACAGGCGATGGCAGATGGATCCAGTGGAGGAGATGGGGAGGGGGAGGGGGTTGAATTTGTTTGACTCAACTGAGTTTTATATTAATGTAATTCTTTTTGCTTCAAGACATAAACAGGCCTGGGGTCAAATGGCTGTGGAATAACAGATGAGGAGTCCAGCAGACCTATGTGTGCATGACTTAACACATAGGGGCCAGTACAGCAAGGCCGTCCATGTCTTACACTAGCTCAAAGAATGTTAATTACATTAAGATTATTAAACTGTGCACTTAGATGTCCTCTTAAAAGCCAAAAGAGTAATATGTGCATGGGTATGATGGAATGTAAGTTATAGTCTGCTCACAAAAAAACAAAAAAACTCACACCAGGATAGAAATGTATTTAAATTTATTTGTGGGTGTACAATTTGGATTTTGAAAGAAAAAAAAAAAAAAAATTAGTAGCCTGAATTTAAAGGTAATAAAAAAACAAAAGGTGATCATTTACCTAATTTATTTAAATGTGTTTATCTTTTTGGATAATTCACTATTGAAGCTTGGAGATCTTTCCCATGCAGCTGCAATAAACACAGCAAATATCAGCATCTCTCTTTTGAATGATCGACTGTTCAGCTCGTCCACGGAACAAATGCGTGTTTTACCCTCCAGGTCCTGCAGATGGCACACGCACCATTCCCCACGACGCTCTGCAGATCTGATCTGAGAGCGGCGCAGACAAAGAACACCACGGGGCACGACGGTTTGACATTAGAAACCAGTGGGACCTGCTGTCTGGAGCAGAATCTGAGCTGTTTAGAATAGGTACTGGTCCAACAAATTATTATTATTATTATTATTATTATTATTATTATTATTATTATTATTATTATTATTATTATTATTATAGGCCATAACTTTATGTTTAACCTTATAATTATTATTGTTATTATTATTGTTATTTTATAGCAGTAGTATTAATGTAATGGTATGAAGCTATCTAAAGCATGAAAACTATACATATTATTTTTTTGTTTTTATGTCTTCCTGTTGCGATATGGATGTAAAACGTAGGCCTATTTACGCAAACAAGCGCGCGCTCTCTCGACTCCTCACGCACATATGCGCAAGTCCACGCCACTAGTGTAACTTTGTCTACATATGACTAGTGCACAAGTAATGACCAAAAATAAATAAATAAATAAATAAATAAATAAATAAATAAAAAATCTTCACTAAGGACAAAACAAACAACATAAGGCAGCAGCACGTCAATTAAATTAAAGGATAGAGTGAGGAGGGTGAGGTGGTGGGGGGGGCTGATGAAGGAGGGGGTGGGGGTGTAAATGAACAAAATGTCAAATACACATATTAAAACTTAAATGAAATAGCCGCAAGGATGCAGACAGACGAGGAGATTAAAACTCAAAGGGATACCAAGTCTCTGTGCCCTGAGGTGGTGATACTGTAAGAGATGCAAATAGGAAAACTGAGCACCATTCTCTGTAATAATTTCTGCCTAAACTACAAAGACAAACGATTGAAAAGGAGATTTGGCTCCTCCAACAAATAACAGAATAACTTTGCTTTATTATGAGGGTGCAACAGAGAGTCAATATTAAACCATGGAAACACAATAAATGCAAAAAAAAAAAAAAAAATCCAACTAAATCCATTTGTGCTACTTTAAATTTGGCAATAAAATCCCAAAATCTGCATACATATGGATACATGGCATCTCTCTCTATATATATATATTACTGCTCACTACAAGGGATATCAATTAGACAAAAGTGTCAATTACAACGGTACTTCCAAGGTTACTGTTCCTTCCTTATATTGTGCTTATATCATTAGAAAAAGAACAATTTTCACAGACACGGCTAATCACCTATGAGAGAAAGAGTGGGTGGTGACATCAAATTGAACCGTGGAAATGGAACAGGAATTAGATGCACTTAGCCATCACATGTTAATGGCAGCAATCAACAGCCAATTACCCGGCGTACTTGAGTACCTTGACAAGTGCAGGTGTACCCTACAACTAACACAGGCCTCTTTCATACATTTCCATAAATTCGACAGTAAACTCCCTCACTGATTGAGCATGCATGTTCATTGAGTTAGCAATTAAGCAATATTGTTAGGGAAGTGTCAAGTGTGGATTGTCCCTTAAGGGCAACAATAACATGTATTTTATGTGGATGCGTGTAAATCAATAAAGCTGTTATTTGTTTATATTAAAATGTCCTTTGCTGTTATAGCCTAGAGAAATGGTCACCCTCCTTATACACATGTGCTGATTTGAAAATCTATAAATGAATGTTCAGAAATGTGTGGTATTCTGAGCTTGTTATTTTTTTGTACAAGTGGACACTGCAGCGGTGTCAGTGCCTGGCATGGTCCTCATTGTGAACATGATCTAGGCTGAAAATCTGCTGCTGATGCTGATGATCTCTGTCACAGGGGTGGATTTCAGGGCTTAGCTCTGGCTGCTGCCCTGACAAATCTGGAAAAAAAGCACACACACACACACACACACACACACACACACACACACACACATACATGAATACATTGGATGAACACATCAGCCCTGTGCACGCTGTGAGGCCGGCGTCCTGGTATGACCCACTTTGATTATTCTATCCTTAAGCAACAGGTGACGGGCTTCCCTGGATGTCATCTGTGTCATTGGCCTCTGTTCAGAGACAGCGTTCAGGACCCAGGGAGAGCTGGCTGGCAACATGCCCGATCTACAAGTGAGCTGTCCTATCATTGACATCAAGTAAGCCGAAGATGTCATGTCTTCATCTTGTGAGAGTTCAATCCCCCTTTCAAGATGGATCAAGCTCTCTGTCGCTGGAGAGAGGCTGTGCAGATAAGTGTAACGGGTCATACTTCCTCCTGGGAATGTCTACAAAATTGCCCGTGGGATACAGGCATGCTTAATAAAGGCTGCCTTATTGATGATCCTGAAGCAGTAAATTGCACCAGTGTATCTGTGAATTGCATTTCCTGATACACTACAATTTAAATGTACATCCAAAACCCCTAATCGAGAAGTGCAGAGCATATTGTACAAATGTTCCCTCCTATGTCTATACGTTTCCCTGTAGAATTATGCTTTGTATGAGCTCTGCGTGGCCTGGTATTCAGACTACAGTCCATCTGGTGAATAGCAGTGAACGCTGCAGCAGTGCCGAGCTCTGATCTCAGCAGCTGGGACACAAAACCCACACTGGAAAGGTTACCAACATGTAGGAAGAACAACTGAAAGAAAATTATCTGGAGACGTATCAATATACAGATTTTAAGAGACAAAATCCAGTTTGTGAAAATTTAAAGCAACATTCTAAATTTGTCGAGGTTGGAAAAATAAACATTATTACAGAAGAAATATAAAAATAACTTCTTTTTTTTTTGCATTGACGTGATTTTATTTTTCTTGCTATTAGTTTACATATGTGAAATAATGGACATCTGATGACTAATAGGACAGTCTTTACATGAGGCAAACATATTTTATCATATTTGATATATTACAATATGACCATTGACAGTCCATTAGCTTTTAAGAATGACCTGTTCGTTTCCTCCTCTTTCTCTTTCTCTCCCCCTCTCTTTTTTTGCCCTAGAGCTACTTGACTTGTTCTACTTGACTCCTGAACCATTTTAATATCAGGCTGCCATGGGTTTCCTTCCTGTAAGCCAGTGTCTTCATATTTCTGTTTCTGCCCTCCCAGAGCAAAAGATAAAACTGGAGTACTAAGCGTGCTGTTGGTATACTCATATCAGTGTATATTAATAGAGTTAGTGACCCTGTTAATGACCCTTTTAAACACCATGGAGACTGTGCAGCGAGTGCAAATGTTGAGAAAATGTTTTTGGATTTTTCAGAGTATGATATTTGTAGAAATAATAAAATCATTGTTGTCACCTTATTTCTGAGGCTTTATAGCAAATTTTGATTTCATTTACGGACACTGTTGTAAAAAACTAGATGCTAAAATGCTAGTTCAGTTTAGTTTGGTGCTAAATGCAACAGCTAGTTAACAGTTTATATTAATCACTTTTGAAATTACATCAATAAAGCAGCCCAACGGAAAAATGGCAATTAAGCATTTATTGGCCAAACGTGATCAGTGTTGTCAGAGGTCATGTGCAGTCGTCAATGATAGTGTGTGTGTGTGTGTGTGTGGGTGTGTAAGTGTGTGTGTGCTTCTGAACACACCTACAGTTTGTATTGTTGTGTATGTTAATCCAACTTCTTCTTTATGACAAACAGCGTCTATAAAAGATGCAGCCTGCCTTACCGCCATAAACCTCTTACACTCCGTCTCTCTGTCACCGGCACTTCATTGCTTACTCACAGAGGAGTCCACAATGCTATATATTAATTAAGGGTTTCAGAAACAATAATGGTGACAATAAAGACAGTCCTCCCTCTTTGTCCTCCGCATTCTGCCGTCAGATGACATTAGGAGGCTTGTGAGAAGAGATAGGGGAGGAGGAGGGGATGGAGGAGAGATAGAGCTCCTTCTCTCTGGAATGTAATCTCCCTGATGTTACATGGTGCAGCCTAAACTGATAAATTGCAGATTAAATGGCGGCCACACTCCACTTCACCCTACAGCCTACACCACACCCCCTTAGTTCCACACATTTTTGCTATTCACTGCCTTCTTGGCCTGTCAATTCTGCCTAATCGTGAGAGGCACTAAAACACCAGGTCTTGACAGAGCCAGATCAAGAATGATGAACATCTCTCAATAGCAAAAGACTCGTGCTCCTAACTCTACTAGAAGGCTCGCATCACTTATGCAGAAATCAGCAGCGTGCCAGCATCCAGGAATTATGCCTGCTGACAGGAGATGCATGAGGTACGCATTGTGCGGCTAGGGCAGCCTTGACAAGTTATAGTTAACTGCAGCAATGGCGACCCCGAACACAAAGGATACAGCGGCTTATTAATGGTGGAGCATCCATGTCAATAATCCCTGCTTTTGGGTTGTGTCCAGAGTCATGCATCTTGCAACCACAAGTGGCACAAACAGGTTTTTACAGCATATATACACTTACCATTACACACACATATACAGAGCACACATATCCTCAGCCTGTTATGTCTGGAATTATGGGCCACAAAGCTTTCTTTTCCTGAATGAATACTGTAGGAGTATAGGGGGTGAAAACTAAAAAGGTGAATATAAATATCAATATATACATCCGTGTTTAATTATTTATCTGTTTTCACACAAAAGCCTCAGCCTAGGCAGGGGCCCCTCTGATCTAATCCATGAGCATAAATACAAAGAAATAAGTCATTAAATGCCTAACTGCATGTTGCTGATGTCGTCTATGGAAATATTTGTAATGTATATTCTAATTTTTCGGAATAAATTAGGCAGAGATGCATTTCCATGTAAATTTATTCAAGGCGAAAGGAAGAGGAGTGTGGGGGGTGCGGTAAGATCTGCCAGATTATGCATAATTGTAGTATTGTAGCCCTCATTTCTACATCTAGCTCCGTATTGCGTGGTCATTAAAATCTAAAATAATGGCAACCTCACAGCTTCTCTGTCCTAATTGCCCCTTCCATACAATTGCCTTCTCAAGACAATATGATGAAGTGTGCTGTAGTATGTGTTAATAAGATGGCATTTCTAACTGAGGAGGACAGTACTTTGGAGTTGTACTCCCCGTGTATACAAAGTACAGTGACTTCACTCACTCACTGTCTTTGCTATTTGTTCACCTTTTCACTGTGTGATGCCTTTGAGGATGAACACTCTGTAGTCCTGACATATCTGGAGGAAACTGGGATTTCAGCTTGTCTCTACTCATCTCAATACGTGGAGAAATCAAAGAGGGAAAAAGGCTCATTAATAAAAAGGCATGTCTCTAATTCACTCAGTGGTTGGAAGGGAATTTTTTAATGAAATGTAACACGTTACCTAATTGCGCGGCTGCATCCAGAGCGCAGAATACATTTCAAAGGAAAATATGCACACATTTCAAAAATAGTATCTCTCAATTGAGACCAGATACAAGTGAGAGGAAGGGAAGGATAGATCAATCTTTGTGATGATGTGTGAAAAGGGCAAGCTCCTCGCCCAGCATGTACTTTTCCTCATTACCTTTCATTTGGCAACTGAGCATCTTCCACTTGATACAAAATAAACAGTGAATACAGTGGAAGGACGTCAGTGTCTGTGTCTGTGGTGGAACCTGCAGGTCTTTATCTGAGCAGGTTTATAAACACACACTTCAGACTGAGAGCTTTAGCTATACTTCCCTGATAGAAGGTTATAATAATGTGTTTAAAGTGTCCCCCCCAGTGGACATTCTGTCCACACTGAGACTTGGTGGACTCATCATCAGCAGTTTTGCTGGTCTGATCTGTCGGTGTCCCAGAGTACGCTCCTCACAGTTTAACCCTCCCAAACATCCTCTCAGCTCATTCTGTCTCTAATGCTTAGCCATGCTTCATCTCCACATCCTTAAAAGCAGAAATTAATGACAAGCACAAAGCTGCTCATTTATAATTGCTTCATTATACTGTTGTGTTCTCCTGACAATAATGGTGTTGCTGGTGTTTTTCTAATTATATGGCATTTTTTTTGCTCGTTATCAAGGACTTCAGGTAATTGTGGAGAAAATAATGACTGCCTGCCTGCTTGCGTCCTCTGCCTCTCATGGATTGCACATCACAAACAGTCTCAGTGCAACCCGGAGCCTTATCAAGGAGGCTGTTGGGTTGCCTTATAAAACTGACTCCATTTACACCGCTAGTCATCAGTGGCCCAGTGGCTCAAACATCTCTAATGAGCAACTTGTATTCAAGTGTTTAACTCAAGGATTATGACAGATTACAATTAGCTTCTATTTTCTTGTATGAATCGCAGAATTTTCCAGTAATTTCCATTTCTTATTATTTAAATTGCCTGTCTTTAGGGCATGAAGTGATGAGGGCAGCTTGGAAGAAAAGTGTTTTATATATATATATATATATATATATATATATGAACTATTTAAAATACAAGTAATATGAGGCTTAAACAGCATGCATCAAACCACATTCTGTGACCATATATGTCTCATATGAGACGTCTCAAATATGATTTGCAAAGGTGATGATAACATCACTAATAATGCTGTCTGTGTACTGTGATTTCATTCAACTGTGGGGAGATTAGTGATTTGCATTTAATACCCGGTGTGCTCTGCTGTTCCTTTTTCATGCAACATTGCCGGATATGGATGATGACATTATAATAATTAAAGAACATTATGGACAGAGGGCGCCTTGCTATTTGCTACCATGTGTAATGGCGGCCAACACTGTTATTTCTATTTGAAGAATGCATCCAAGTGTGAAATAATAATACTCCCTCCAGGAATACCATTTTCATATTTTATTCGTCAATATAAAAAGATGAAACTGAAAAACATAATAAAAATGAACTCTCACTCTTCATTTCCATCCCCCTTTTTTTCTTCTTTTTTTTTTTTTTTAAATTCTGCTGTTGCAGCATCCAGCACCATTGCTGTCTGAAAACCTCAGAGGCAGACTTAATTAGTTGCTAAGAGAAAGCTGCCAGTGGTGGGGAGCTAAGAGAGTGGGGCAGATTTTAGTTTGCTCTGAACTTTGCTAATTATCAGGTAGGATGTAATTTTCTCCATTCCCATGAGGCGCCCAACAGAGAGCTGTACCAACTAAAAGGAAAGAAACAAGGCTAAGCCCAGAAAAAGTATGAAATATTGACTGCTCCAAACAAATCCTTTTGTTACTATTTCTCCTTCCTGATCACTTAGAGTTATTTTTTTTCTGCCGTTTCTGGAGGTGTGATTATAGACTAATGCTGTGACACATTGCAAACACTACCTGAGAGGGTGTGGGAGAGAACATTTGCACCAAGCAGTGATCATGGACAGGTGGAAACAGGATGTAGTATTGCTCAAAATGGGAAAGGCAAGCGCAGGGCGTATATCATTTATATCCTGCAATGTCTGAGCAGTGACAGGGACTGTGTTTAGCAGGTTCCTATCCCACATGCATCACATTATGATTCTGAAGTGCCTCAGACGAAAGAGGAGGTTGAATTGCCGTTGACCTGAGTGAGCTAAAATGACATAGATTCAGACAAATAGAGCACTGAGCTAAGCGGTAAAGCAAGATGGATGTCTAGTGGCAGCACATCTGCACATGCTCTCTCTCTTTCCCACTCTGTGCATTTGGTAACCTCAAACTTTTAAGATTTTCCCCAGACACACCACATCTAAAGCTGTCTGAAGATACACTTAACAGGCGTGCATCAAAGCAATTTAAAAGCCAAAAATTTACGCAATTGCTTGAACATCCTTTAGAAACACACATTGTTCTTATTGTTGCTCTGGTGTGGAGTACGTCCTCTAACTGCGGACAACTTGCCATTAAATTTCGCGACTACTCAGTGAGATTTCTCTCCGTTCTAAAATGTCAGCATGAAGTTTTCAGAGCAGCTTTTACAAGCTCCCAGTTTAAATCTTGGCAGGCTCTTCTATGTGTGAGTGTATCACCATGGTTGCAGCGTCTAATATGCACGCCCCAGTGCATTGAGAAAAGAGAGTACTTCTTCCTCACTTGGTTTAATTGTCCCTCAGAGACCTGTGGAATTGGAATCTAAGTGGAATACCAGTCTCTTTCTCCAGCCTCACCCCGACACTCCCACCCCCACACCCTCTTTCCCTTCCTCTCTACAGGGTAGGAGCGGGCGTTTGGAGACTCTTGATTTGGCCCTGTCCTTATTTCATCACAGGCATCTTCTCAGCGTGTTCCTCTCCATGGTGCTTGAGCGCCACAGCGTTAGGCTTTATTAACCCCCTAAGCAAGAAGTACCTAAGGGAGGTCAGACACTGGTCGTTAAAAATCTATTGTGACTTGTCTGAAAAATGAATAAATGAGCACATTATTTCCCCCCGTTCCACAGCCCTGGTGCACTGTTTGTCTAATCAAGTGCGGGAGTAGGCAAAGTCAACCAGGGTTGACATGCACATTTTATTTAAGTTTTTGTCTGTCAGAGGAGTTTAAACGTGTAATGAACAAAGGAGTGGTGATTTGAAATATAATCCCATTACACTGATGAAATTACAAAGACGGCGAGAGTTCACAAATCATGCTCATTGTTTTCTATCATGAGCGATGCCCCTGTTGAGGTTGTGGCGAGAGTAGGAAGGGCAGACCATGAATGAATAGTGACAGCACTGTAAGGGGATTGGGAATGCAGCACGGCCTGGCCTCGGTGCGCTTCCCTGTACTGGGAAGTGCTTTGTTTGCTAAAGGGCTTTGTTGTGGCTTCTGCTGCAGCTCAGTCAGAGTAGAGATGGGCATGTGCAGAAAATAATAATAAAAATAATAACAAATTAATATTAAAAAAAAAATTGATTCTTCTGCAAGTCCTGCTGACAAATTAAGTGAAATCACTTGATGTAATGTGCTACAGATTTGTTTCTGTCTATATTAATCCTCCCCACCAGCTAATGTGAGTATTGAAGTATGGGCAACATCAACAAATCATGATTGAACTGTTCATTTCTCTTTTGGTGTCATGCTTGCAAGATTGTGTCTTAAGGATTAATATAGTTGGGAGTACAGAGGCTGCAGAAGTCCTCTGATGTCTGCCTTTGATACGGAGGGTGCTAACAGTTAGGCCCATGGCTTTGCAAAAGTTGCAACTAACTCTAGGAAAAAATATTGGAGAAACTTCTCTTTTAGTTTTCTACAGCTTTAATTGGAAGCCTCATATGCCCCTTAAACAACATCATCTGAAGCTAATAAGACTTAAAAAGTACATCTGGCTCTAAAATGCTTACCATTTTTAACACTAATGAACTGAGGCATGCAGTAGAGATCGCCAAACTGCAGGGAGATGTACGGTATATTCTGGAGAATTCCCCTGCTGCTCAGGAGCTCATAAAACACATCTGAAGACAGGAACTTGTATCTGGTTATTCGTGTTTAATTGGAGGCACTGAGTGATGCAAACTAGGTTTTAATGCCCTCCCCTGCTGCCAGAGTACAAGTAGCATCAGTGTTGCCATCCCTTCTTTTCCATCTATCCTCACAGAAATGACCAAACATACTGCTAACAATGTCTCTTACACACTCCCTTCTAAATGTGCCACACAACATGCTGATATTGGATGCTAAATGCATTTAAATTCTGCCGTTTTGTTTTATTCTCTGGCATGTAATGGGGTGCCACAGTCTGTGTCAAGCCTGCCAAAGTAACAGTGCTACAACTCACGTGGGGACTTCATTAAATCCTGTTTGTTTGAAATTATTTTTGGTTTGTAATGTGTAGCTACATTGAGGTGTTGGGATTTATAACGTGATATTGATGTCACCAGTCCCAGGAAGTTGAGCTTCTAAAGCTTTGGAATGAGTGAAAGTTAACATTTACAACAAGTGAGCAAACTGGGTGTCATCAGTGTGATGTACGTGTAATTACATCATTCAAAACACAATGAGAGTGAGGCTCCTAAACCATAAGGGACATTTGATATTAATTTTCCTCAACTGTCATGTGTGCTCTCCAGCCAGCTTTGTCCAGTTTGGGTGAAAGGCGTGACATAACGTTCTGTCGCGTGTTGTCACACTTTCTTTAGGACTTTGATGTTCTCCATGTACAATATAATAGCTCATCCTGTAAACATGAGAACAGATTGAATAAAGAATACTTTGCTTTCCCTTGGCCCTGGAAAACAGTTCTGTCATCTGCTGTCCACGCTCATCTCAGCCCTGGGCTGGCTGTGGCGCCTTTATTCAATGTGACAGAGGAGAGCTTGGGACTCTTTCTCCTGGCACCCCGGTACGCGCCACACTGACACTCTCCTCTGAAGTGCCACATTAATTCTAATAAAGCGCTGCCTTACCAGGGCCCATGAAGACCAGGGCTGTTGGGGGGAGGCAGGGTGGGCAGACGTTGGTATAAATACCAGGCTTAATGAAGGGAGGCAGTGGTGGCGCAGGTGGTGTGGCAGTGCAGGTGGCACCTCTCGCCCCCAGGCTCCTGGGTGAGTCCACTGCCACTGCCGCTCCAGGGGGCACAGCAGCAGAGATTGCATTTTAATTACCAGGTACACCTTGTCCTCCTGATGGGTCACCGCCTTGGTGGGAGTGAGTCTGCAGACGTGCCTGTTTTCAGCCCTGCTTTATATCTACCTGCATGTTTACAATGAGATACTCCCCTAAACCTTGTAGTGTAATGCTTGAGCGTGAATAGGGAGCTTATTGTTCATGCTTGGCCTGTCACCACTCAACATAACTAATTCTGTGTATGGGAGAGACCGGCATCTTCTCTGAATTATGTGCACCTCTCTCCCTGTGGGGAGGCATCCATCCAGCCCCAGTCATTGCTAACCCTCCCCTTGAGGAGTTCTATCCACAAGGAGGTCCACACCTGTTTCCCCCAACCCCTCCTCCTCACTCTGGAAAAATCATCTCTTTCCCTCTTTCAGTGGTAACTCAAAACTCTTGACATTTCAAATGCTTTTTTAGTTAGGGGTTCGAGTTTTGTCCAAGCGCCTTACCTGGGTGAGAAATGGGTTATGGTTTTATACCAGCCATCCCTTCCATGTGTCAAGACCCTGTGCAGATGGGTGATGAGAGGGCTTGGTTGGGGGGAACAGGGGGTTGTATGTCCAGGACATGTGAAGACACCACCACCCCTCCCCTTAACACCCCCTACCTCTCTGGGGATGCTTCTGTCAGTGCACACCAGCACTCAGCAGCACAGATGTTGTTGCATTGTCTGGAGCACCAAAGCCTGGATCAGCCCAACTGGGAGCTTCTACTCATTAGCTATTGTCTCTGTGTGTCTGACTAGGCCTTTGATGAATGCAGCAGTTACCCGAAGATCAGACACCAGACAGAGAGAACAGAAAACAAACCATCTATCCATCTGCAAGATACAGTTCAAAAGATAATACGCCACTATGTTCCGCATGTTCACAGTGTGAAAATGACCATCACAGATTTATGGCAGATTACAAATTCCTGCCACACACGAACAATTTCTCAAACATTCAACTATTTGCATTCATATTGAAGGTGGCTCTTCTTTGTGGTTGTCTTTTAGCTTTTTTTTTGCAGTCAACAAACATAGTATATCATCTTTAGCTTTGTATTTACCATAAAGAGCATGGGCTCTAAGCTCCGGAAAATAAAAGGGCACCGTGTCTGCCACTTGGAAACTCTGCTTCTGTCTTTGCTTATTCACCCAGAGAAAGGCCACACTATTATTTATTTAATTCCCCCTCCTTCCTTTCCTCTCTCTTCCCCTGTATGCACCCAGCCAGCCAGTCAGCCAGCCAGCCAGTCAGTCAGCCAGCCGGGCTATGAACACATTGCGGGGCCTGAGGGCAGTACTGTGGACAACCTGCGCTGTGTTCACATGGCTGAGCAGAGAGCGAGTGAGGAAGACTGGCACGCTGAAACCAAACAGGTGTATGATTCAGAGGCGTGAGCTGTGAAGGGTGAATTTCTTATACAAGTCAATGTTGCTTTTGGACCAAACAGCAGCTTGGATCTGTCCCAGGAAACATTTACATGCATTGTGACTGTTTCTTCTATAAGCCAGAAAACATTTTTATCGTTGGTAGTGAGTTCATCAAAGGCTGTGAGTAACTTGCCAACACCATCTTACATCATTACTATAGAAAATATTAGCTTAATCAACATGTTTAACATGATTCATTGCTTTTCAAAAACACATTTGAGCAGCTTTCCAGTCATCTGCAAAGCAGTTAATACGTGGTCAGTGCAAGTCCAGTGAAGATTTCCCCTTGATGAGGTCTAAGTTTATATTTCTATGCCTTTTCGTTCAACCATCAACAGCTATTTATTTAGTATTTCAAGTTGTTTTATTATGGTTGTAAATTACTTGAGCAAATCAATATTTCCTGTCGGAGTCAAGCACTAAGTCTAAACACATTAAAAGGTAAAAATACTACCAGATCACCTGCACATTTCAGTCATGTCAGTGTTGATTTAAGAAACTCAGTGAAGTGATAATTTTCCTTTTTAACAGCCTACATTAATACTATCAGAACCTCTTTAAGTGTCCAAATGCTTGTGTTTCTTGTCATATCTGATGCATTTTTATCAGAGTAGTTTTACTAGTTTTGAACAATTTAATTGTCCTGTAAATACTGAAGGATATTCTGGTTTAGTGTTATATAAACATCAAAAGAAAGTATAAAAAAAGATGTATTAAGTGTACGTTTGTGTTAGTTTCCTTAAGTCTGTTAAGTACCTCTCAAGCTAAATATGGAATTATCATCCTCAACATCAATAACGTCACACAATTTTGATGCACTTTTTTATGAGATCACTTAATGAATACATAAGGAATAAAAATACAAAAAAAAAAAAAACTTATGGAAGTATTGAACTGTTTCATATCTTTTCCCACTGCTTTTCTACAAAAAGATATGACCCACAGTAGAAATGAGCACAGTGTTTCATAATGTAGTTTCACAAGAGACCAACAGACCTCTCCACACTTTGGAATACAGAAATGACACAATGTCCCAGAGGAGTCACTAAGAAAGTGGACATAAATCTTTGCACAGTCAGTCCTGGAAGGCTAGACCTTGGGGTTAAGATAAGAGACCATATTAGTGGTTATTAAGTGAAAGTTTCCAATCAATAGCCAGGGACGTAATCAGGGAGGGTTTAATTGCAAAGGGGAGGACATCTATTCAGGTTATTGCTGGAGCTGTCCAAAAAAGCTTCATTTTTGCCCAAGTGTCTCCCACTGACCATCTCGCACCAGCTGACCTCCCGAAAGGCCACCGCTCATATAGTGTAGAGGTGTCCGACATTTAGTGATATCATTCCAGTTTCATTCAGTTCCATTTGTATGACTCATCTCTGTGCAGTACCACAGCTTATTAGCGTTGATGCATGACATAAAATGAAGAAAAATTGTTTTGGCAGTCCACAGTGTCAAGTATATGCATGTATCGTACAGCACTCAGTCTACTTTTAAAAAGGTTTCATTTCTATTTTTAAAGACAGAACATTTTTTTAATAAAGGGAAGAATAAGATGAGCATGAGTAGAAAGTTTATCAGCCTTCCAGAAGGAAAAGCAAACTTAAGAATATAACTTCAGCTTTTATGACTGTGAATTCTCAAAAGCATTAACCTTTAGAAATGAGATTTACATCTGCATTTATCAACCTCCACCAGGTAAATAAACACCTGAGAGACCCCAAACACCCATGAAAATATTTGACTCTGGTTATATATCACCCATAAATTACCACTCCTGCAAAAATGAATCACTGAATACAAGTCATTCTTTTTCTACACTGCCCAGGACATCACAAAAGGAAATAAAGCACATTGATATGATTCAAATTAAAAGGATTTTAAACAATACTCACGCATTAATCTCTGGACAATTCATTGTATTTTTTCACTAATAGGTCTTGACTTACTAAAGTGTTTAAATATAAGGATTCAGCATTACAGATAAATTAGATCCTCACTAAGAAAATTGGGCGCATTATTCAGTGCAGTGGTTGACTCCTATCTTATTTAAAGAGTCTGCTACAACACGTTGTATGATCATAATAGGCTTGAAAACCCATTCATTCCTACAGCAGTCCTGGTCTGTGATTCTGCAGCAGGCTGTTCATTTCTGGCTCCATGTGCTGCCTGATCACCAAAATCCAAAGGCGACTTATTGCAGGGAATTTCATGCCATGAAATGATGATGATGTGAATGGATGGCTGATGCCGCGTCAAATCCAGTAGATGTCAGTAAATTGGAACATATGTTACTTAAACTATAACATCATGATAATTCTCCTCCAAGATGGCTCATAAAACTGGAATTTATTAGGCTAAATCTAGGGTGATGATAACATAGATATTTTTTAATGGAAGGTTAATGTGAGAATCAAAAGATAAAAATGGACCCTTTGGCCTTGTATCAGCTGGTTTCTACAGCGATGTGCTAAAATCTGAACATTTTTTATGCACCGTGGGGTGTTCCCCTTTCATTACATTTTATAGCTCAAAGCATAAAAATATACGGAACATTTTCATGGCTAATAAAATCCCAGATCTTTACATGATAAGCAGAATGGAGACACAGTGTAAAGGAAATCTTGCTGGAGCAAAGCTTCTGCAAAATATTCCCTCTGCTATTTGTCCCAGTGCTGTCCCACCAGAATGAGGAGTGTGTTCAGCTGCTTGCGAGCCATACCTCCTCCCAGCAGGGACCTGGAAAGCCTGCTCTGACACAAGCACACAGCGCTTCCTCTATTCCCACAGACGCACTTTTAAAATAGGCCACATTGGAGAAAACATGACTTTTCACTATTCTAATAAATGGGACCCTGCCTGTTTATTATTAATGACATCCCAGCACACTTTTCAGATTTGGTTGGTGTTACGCCATGTGAGTAATTTATATTCATGCCAGCGTGAGAGCCTGCGTGTGTATGCTTACTGTCTTTTTACTGTCAGCTATGTGTAGTAGTTCCATGAAATTTTAATGTTTACCAGGTCAGTCCTGACCTTCTTAATCCTCCTGGTTATTAATACGGTAAAGCCAACACAGAGGAACAATTAATCAAAAACACCTCTTTTCTTCCCTTTTTCACCTTTCATACATATTAATTATATTCAGCTGCCTTGGGCTGAGGAGTACATTAACATGTATGTACCAGTGCAAAGAAATAAGTCAAAAAGCAGAACTGCTCTGCCCCTACAGCGTGAGGTACTTCCCCAGGATTAGCTTTATGAGGCTGAGTGGCAGGAACTTGAACATGACAGAGCACTGATACACTTTCTTGTCCAGACAATTATCCGTGCCCTACTTTTAAAGCTAATTCTACACGGGCCCCCCAGGTTGTGTGTGAAGCATCCTGGTGGGGGGGCAGCAGTGGAGGGTGTCAGTCACAGGAGGACCAGACTGCCCCGGAGCAAAGCTGCTGGTCTCTTCTCAGAGGGAGGGGGCCAGATGATTGAAATAGAAGTTGAGATGTAGGACACATAAATAAAGAGATTTTTTTTTTTTTTTCCTGGAATACACTTCCCTCGTCTCACATTTACATAATACTCTACCATGCACACCATCACTTCTATCAGCCTCAAGGTTTATGGCGTCATGTGATGATCCATGTAGCAGCAGGATTGGCCACTATTTCACGTCAGCTTTCAAAATATTAGCACAAAACACCACATTTGTTGCAGGCAGAGAAATGTGTATGCGGTAATAAACGGTACACCCGCTCCTAATTTCTGGCTGTATTTGAGATCACATTGCATTGTACTGTAAAGAGGAAGGCCTGTTTTCCCTCGCACTCGCACTCGCACCCGTGTAGGCTATTGTACTTGCACATTGTATGACCTCCAAGGAGAGATGGAAGACAATGCGAGCGTGCTGGATGAAAGGGCATCAGAGAGCGGCTGCGTCCATGGGTGGGGGAATGGGGAGGATGGGAAGCAGATGGCAGTGGCTCTGTCCCATCAGCACAACAGAAGGGGGATTCAAGATGGCCACAGGCCCCCTTACATTAACAGCATTCAGGGAGACGCCTTATCATCCCGCCAGTGTGATATGTTTTTAACAACATCCAAACCCCCAACCCCTCATCACACTACTGGAGCTGCTGAATCAATCATCTAGGTACTTATAGTATTACATTAAAGTCAAGGGTAGAGTCTATCGCATATAGCCTAAAAATGGGATCTAGATGAGGGAATATATTCCTCAAAATGATACAGAATAAAACCGGGTTTAAGATGACGGGGCATGACCTGCCTGCTACCGGCTCCTGGTTGACTATGAATGAGGCTGCAGCTACTGAGCAGCTTGTCTGGGAGATAACCTTCAGCATCCTCCCAGCCCTTGCCTCTCCTCACAGTGTGAAGAGCATGCACTGAATAGGTGCTAATTAAGCTTTGTGAATATAAAAAAGATGCCATACTGTTGCAGCCAGAGGATGCGCAAGGAAGAAAAACACACATGTACTGCATTTTTAAAAGCACACTTCCCCCTTTTCTCCTGTCAAGACATCACAGCTAACTCCAGCAGACTGTAGGTATTTATTTTAGTGAATTTCTCTAAGTGGAAAGAGACAATTTTGGTTGAGAAATATATATGTATATAGCCACCGTAAATCAGGGGTTGAATCTAAATTGCTCATCTGATGACTTTTCCCCATGCAGCATAGTTCATCATACAGGCCCGTGACAGAGCAGCAAAAAACCAAAGAATCATGCATCTTTGCGAGTAGAAATTAATAAAAACACTATGTCAAGGAGGCAGAAAAAATGGTTTCCCCTAATGGATTCTCCACAGAAAACAGCTTTTAGACAATCAATCTTTTCTTTGAAAGCCCAATTATTTAAGTAATTGTTCCTTACAACTGCCACAGGAATTTGTCCTTTGGACACTGTAAAAGTAAGCATCTTTTGTCACTCGTAAAATGGCTCATACCATTTTTATTGTACTCATTTAATTTCTTTGCCACAGTTCTACTTAACGCCCTTTGTCTACATTTATAAAACCATTCATTCTCTATTTGTCAGAACACAGACACAAGCACCCACACCCTCACACATACGCACAAGGGTTTGTAGTATTATGGCATAATACAAAGTCATACAGAGTGCACTGTCAATCAGAGCTTTGTTTACAATCTGCAATAAACACCTGTTGACTGACAGCCCATCATTTCTATAGCTTATGGTGTTTGATTTAACGTGTCATCATATATTCAGCCTTAGTAATGGCATACAGCATGGTAACAAATAATAATAACAAATATATTTTTATATTTTTTCTTACAATTGGAAAGACGTGAATTATTCTCCACATTATTCCCTCTTCAGGAACCATTTTGTAACATTCAGTTAATCATTGCATGGGTGTTAATCTATCATTTAAAATCTGTCAAAACTCTGCATTGGAGCTACATAACGTCATATTTTTCCATCCAGCAAGAACAGTTACTCATACTTCATCTCAAATTTTTATTTTAACCTACAGGTATTATGACAGAATATTCACTTTTGTCTTTAAATAAATAAATGCAAACCACTTTCTAAAGTTAATGGAATTGGTTAGAAATTCTGCAAAACTATTTTTACCAATAATTTTTGTTTCTTGATAATTTGCTGACAGTTCTCAGCAGATGTGTCCAAATATCTGGGATACATTGAATCCACCAGGGATATCGCACCATGTGGCCATTGTGTTATATATTTTACGCTGCTGTGAGAAAAGAAAAAAAAAAAAAAAAAAAACTCTGTGGGATTGAGAAATGGAGAGGAAGGTGGAGAAAAAAAAATGTCAGTCACTTTTTATTTGGCAGTGTCCAGATGCGTGGTAATGAATGTGGAAAATGAACACACACACATACACATACACACACACACATGCATGCACGCACACACACATACACATGCACACACACATCATCAAAAAGACTGTCACCATAAAAAGGAAAATTTTTCAGCAACATCCAACACAACTACAAGTATTTCAGTGATATACAGTTTGTTACTCTCCAAGCTAACAAAAACTACTAAAAAGAGTAGATAAACTATACATATATATATATATATATATATATATATATATAC
This sequence comes from Sphaeramia orbicularis, assembly GCF_902148855.1. Classification (NCBI taxonomy): domain Eukaryota; kingdom Metazoa; phylum Chordata; class Actinopteri; order Kurtiformes; family Apogonidae; genus Sphaeramia; species Sphaeramia orbicularis. The sequence goes on from NC_043965.1 coordinate 33,091,443, forward strand.
ATATATATATATATATATATATATATACACACACACACACACACACACACACATATATATATATATATATATATACATACATACATATAAATATATATATATCTGTATAAAGGAAAAATAACTTACTATTTTAGATGTGTGTTAGATGTGTGACCAGATTTGTGATCGGTGAATGGAAAAGTGTGAGTTAAGCCATCCTTTCATATACACATAGTTTAAGTCACAGTTACACTATCTACATATAAATTCTAAGATAAGGAAAATACAGATAATTTCACTCCAAGTACATTTTTCCTGTACCATAAGTGCATCGGCCAACAGTCTTCCAAAAATGCTTTACTTGCATCATTATTATAATTTTGTTTTGCTTGTTAGTGTCCAGGTTACTGACAGCCTGCAAAATACTGTTACAATTAGGCCTGGCAGCAGTGCCAGATGTTTCACTGAGAGGAGAGAGGGAGATGTCAAAACACCTGTCTGATCACCATGGTGCACATGCTGCAACCAGCAACAGTGCAACCAGTTCTTGTTAGTTTAGTTTCCTCTTCAAGGCCCAGACTGTGACTACGCAGTGGCAACCTCTACTGACAAAAACAGCACATTTGTTTTTTTTTTCACTGTTAGAGTGTACATGTAAAAGCCTGGGAGGGAGAATTTATCTGGTTTAAGACCAGATCATCAAATCCAGTATTCTCTTCTTTTTTTTCTTTGCTTATTTATGTGTTTATTATCTAGAGTCATCAGATTATTTTGCTCCTTTGCTCTTGTCATTCTCTCATATCAAATCTGCATGTAACTACATATCAACATAACATCTCCAATTAAATTCATGATTATTTAAATGTGACTATATTTGCCAAATTAGAACCTGGTGTATCATGGCAGATGCACATTAACACTGAATTCATTAGCTGGTTATTAACAGCATTAACTAACGATATGGTACATAAATAAAGCTCAAAACAAATCAATGGAAGTCTCTACCTGTCATCAACATGCCATCACTTTGAGAGTTTTCAGGTGTTTCGGGTGGTTTTCCATCATTAATGAACTGAGAAATATATGTTTAATTGGTTGAATACTTTGCCACAGATCAGATAAAAACTAGGGCATAATTACAGTAAAATTAAGTGTTTAAACTAAAGACTAAGCCAAAAAATAACAAGGTGTGTATATAAATATCAACTATTATGAAGTACATGATTTTAATAATACATTCAATAAAACCATAACAAACCTTCTCAAATCTCTTAAACTTTATGTTTATTGCAGAAAACCTCCATTTAAAATGTCATATTACTTTTGACATTAAACATAAAATATGATCTGCTAATATTGCTTATGTTACATATCCAAAATAAAAGCAAGCATGACTTACTTCTGAATTTTGACATCACCTCAAAGCCTGTAATAGGCAGAAATTTGTCACCATTTGTTTTTATGTTACAGCTGTTTTAACAGAGTGAAAGCACTAATAAGCAGTGAATGTTCGAGCCCTATTAACCTTACATTAACACTGTGACTTTATTTTTATGTGTTTATTAAATTCTTCTAGTGGCTTGTAGACCAATATACTAGTGTTACTCATCCTTTCAAGTGTTCATGTCAGTTACTATGGCAACCTGCACAAACTGGGGATGAGATAAGGGCCGGAGCAGTGGCCTTGAGGGAGTCGTTAAGCATCTGTCTCCTGACTCCCCCCTTCAGTCTCTGTATGGAGGAGGCTGCCAGAGAGGCAGCACATAAACAACAAAGGTGGCTCACCCTTGCTCTCTCTCCAAGGGCTGACCATCATCACGCTGAGTTAACAGTGCCACCCATTACTGCCGAGTTTGAAGGAGATGATGTGCTTCGGTTGAGGGATCAGAACGCTTCAGTGTTAGATGATTTTGTGGATCATGCTTGGAAGTGTAATGTGGTTTTATATATAACAGTGGGACAGGTTAATCTTTCATATCGGTACACTAACATTAAATATTCCACTTTCCAACTAAATCATATATTATCGGAAAAAGAAACATGCTTTTTGAACACAGCGTAAAGATTTTTGTTTTGTGTCACGTAATTCTATCTTTCATGAGTATAAAAAAGTTTTAGAATTAGCTTAAAAATTGGAAGTAAATGAAATACACCTCTATGGATGTGTCGGACAGTCAGGATCGGTGGCTAACTGTTGGCGAACCCTCACTGAGGTATATGTACTGAAAAATGAAATATTGCTTTAAATTATTCTGACTCCATCGCTGTACAAGTGTGAAGACAAGAGAGATGTCAGAGGCTAAGTTCATCAGTGGATTCTGATGAGGTTGGTGCAGCAGCCGCAGCCAGTGAGCACGCCTCACTGAGTTTCAATGCAGCTGTGCTTTTCAAGATGTTCCAATCAAGATGTTACCATTTCCTTTAGAAAAGTAAGTTTCACAACTGAAGCCAAGACCTCAAATTAGTGCTAAAAGTCTTAATAGTGCAGTCTGGTACAAAAGAGTTCACAAACCTTTAGAATCATAAGAAGCCCATTGAAATGTGAATCTTTACACAATGATGTGAGGGCGTTTTATTTGAGTATTACTTTCAACAGAACCGCACTTTAGCCACTTGTGACAATCCAATCATAAAAATACTGGACATATGTTTTATTTGAAAATATATCACAGCATTTTGACATAAAGGCAGGGTGTATTTCTGCTCACAGCCTCACTTTTTCACTCGTCAGCATCTGTCTATGGACTGAATCCAGCTTTTCTCCCTACTGAATGAATTAATCATACTCTAAACACACAAAACAGCAAGAGTCAGCTAACAAGAGGCCCCTGCTGGTTGACCACAGCGTGTCAATGTCAATAACAGCAACATTTACTGGACTCAACACCACTGCACAATGAGGACAACAATTTGGAGGCCTGATAGTCCTTAAGATACTGCCACTCAGGGTTTTACAGGGGTGCCTCTTATGTTAAAGCGCCCTGTTGCCGGCTGCTGTTTTAACTTGGAGCATCAAGGCTGCAGTCCACCTACAGCCTCACCTAGCAGTGTGGACCTGGAGCAGCCAGCCTTGCTTTAGAAACAGATGATAAATAAATCAAAGTGCACTAAGCACTGCTTCCACATGGCAATCGCCTCCTTCATAGCGTCTGCACCTCATCAATCACGCCATTGTCTGCTTGAAAGGCGAGCCTTGTAAATGTCATATCCACTCAAACCCAAGGAGAGGCGGATCAGAATGCAGCTCAGTTTTTTTTTTTCTTTCTCTCTCTCTCTTTTTTTTTTTTTTTTAATTGGATAGTGTAATTAAACTAAAAAACCCTGCTAGGCTGCCTTTTGACAGGACAGATGAAGACCCCTTTTAATAGGGCTATGAAACATATTTGTTAAAAGGATGAGGCAATATGTACCATATGATTGGGTGCCCTTATGTGTCATACTTTTCATTTATGATTAAAACCACAAAAAGGTGTCTTTATGAGAAAGGAGGGATTCTCAAAAGGGCTCAGAGCAAAAGAATAATTAATATAATTTGCCATCCAAATTATGAAATTTCTTGGAACCAATTGAAAAAGAAAGCCCCCGTATATTACGTGCACCAATCAGATGCATATATCAAAGCATATGTTCAGCAGCATTTGTGAAACATTCATCTTGGGACCAAGCGATTAAGAGAGGTAGAGCTTGTTCTTGATTAAAGTAACAACCAAGAGAGGCCAAGCTATAATATTGATTACACGCACAAACTGGATACGGGTCACTTTGCTACCCACACATGCTTTCTATTTAATTTCATTAGCAGCGTTCTTTCCTGATGTACTAATGTTACGCAAACACCAGAGGAATACATGTACGCGTACACTACAGCCACTCACTGTCACATGTTCTGGGTCATAAAAACAAGCACACGCAGTGACACACGCACATGCACATTCAATATCCTGCTCCCCTACAGTTGATTTTGATGGTTGCCGGTGAGAACCTGGCTTGAGAGGTCTCTCCCGGGAGGCAGAGTAAGGCCTCTGTACAAAAGATCGATAGGACAGGGGTGCACAAATAAATCAGCGTGCTCTAGTGACGTCTGTCATAAAGCTCCCACCACAGTTGCAGCTCTTAAGTTTATGGCGCCGTTGAGTGTTATTGCAATCTTTTGATAGCTTTGGTTAATTTATCTGATTACAAGAGCGCCCAAAGAACAAGCTGCAGTCAACCTTTCACAAGTGTTGCATCTAAGCAGCTCTGGGGGTTTAATGTAGTTGTTAAAATGGCTCACTCTGGGTAAGAAAAATGATGTGTTTTCTCTTTTCTCTTTGGAGAAGGACAGCGCATGCTTGGCACCCGTACTGTAGTTTGAAGTTAACTTTTAGAGGCCATCTAAAGGTAGATTTTAGCTGTGTAATCAAGCATTTCAAGCCAATTTCATTTTGATATAAATAGTGAAATAAGAAAAGGTATGACAGCTGAGGTCTGAGTGAACAAACAGGCAATTTTTATCTGTGTTGAAAAAAGTTTCATTGTTTTTTTTTTTTTTGGTTTTTTTTTATTCCTGATCTCATAGTGGGAGCATTTTTTGGCTTTACCATCTCACTGTTATTGGTGGCTCGACATCAGCAATGAAACCTACCCAGACAATATCAAAGTGAGGACTGTAGACCTTATCCAATGGAGCATTTGCCAAAAGTGAATGAACACGTCAGCTACCTCATGGTTTTAAATGAAACTGCATAAAGGGTTGCCCTGCCATTCTATCTACTGGCAGCCAGTGTGAATTGTGCTGGAAAATCTATTTTGGAGAGCCGGGCTTTTCAATTCAAAGGGAAAAGACTGACTGCTGTAGCGACATCAATCAAACCAGGATGCTGTGGTGGCTTTGCAACACAAGTGGAAGGTCCAGAGTTCACGGGTTAAAACAGGCAATATAGAAAAAGGTGTAGAGAAATGGCTGAGCTGGGGGGAAGACTGTTGTTGGTCTGTGCTATCTCTTCAGTGGAAGTGTTGGAGAGGTACCCCCCTCCTGTATTAGCTGGACTTCATTAATCTTCATGCCATCTTCTTTAACTAGTCATGTAGAACGGCTCAATAGAAAGCCGTATAATGGGGAAGGCCCAGTGCCAATTACTAGGTTAACATAGTGTTCAGCCCCAGTGCAACAAAGGAATGAGATGGAGGAGGAGAGCTGGCTTGCAGGGAGAGATGCACAGCATTTGAATTGACAAGAGATGCAAAATGGAAGTTCTTGCAGCTTTATTTGACTTGTAAGAAAACTCACACTTGCCAATAAAAATATATACATCACATACATGTTCCTGACAGTGCTATCCAAGAAAACATACAGGGTTAGACATTCATATCAGACCTGGCATTGTTAATCCAGAGGTGATGATTAGAGGTGCAGTGCAACAACTGATTGCATATATTTGCATTTACACTTCTGACAAGCTGGAGTGTGTGCATGTGATTTTGTATCTGCAAATAATGCTCCAATAACAGCAGAAGGGAAAAGTGAGATCTAATTTACAGCATCTCATAGGCTTCTGTTTTGCAGTGCCTGTATTATCACAGTTATTTTAGTGTGATGTTTGATTAATTCTTCACTGACATAAGATTTAAGAAACAAAAACATCTCCACTGTCATAAACCATAAATCTAGCAAAGAGAAAATCCAGTTTGTTCTTTTTCATTGTTAAAGTAAATAGTTGTTGATTGTGAGTATCACTCCTGTCATCTACAACCTCCATTTACTCTGTTTTATTCTTTATTTGACTAGAGGGGAAGTTTGCTGTGCAAACCACTTGTCATGACTGCTGTCAGAACAAGTACAGTGTTAAACTGTAGTTATTTAATTCCATGTGATTAAAATAGGACTGGGTCAGTTTGGGAAGGGCCTGTAGGCTATGGTTTTATTTAGAGGAGCAAGATTAAACTCGAGTAAAATGGAAATGTCACACCGTCATGGAAGATGCTGCGGGAGTTGTGAGAAGGATAATATTATTGTGATGTGAAGTGATAATTCCGCCCTGTCCACCCTCATTATCCAGCAGCCTAGTGTATTTTTGGCTTGCAGCTGTATGTGTGTGCTATGTGTGTACATATATACGTGTAAATGTGTGTGCAAATGCCCTTTCCTTCTCTACACATTCACTGCAAATCCACATAATATGAAACAGAGAGAAAAAAAAAACATTGGCATCTTTGCCTTTTATTGTTGTCAATATGCCTAAATTGGGGCATGAGGAGTACAAACTCTGTGTGTGTGTGTATGTGTGGCTGACTGAAAGCTGTAGTCTTGGATGCTGTATGTATGTATGTATGTATGAATTGATGATTATGTTGTGTTTGCATAAAGTCAAGTCTGTAATGTAGTCCCCCACAGTTCCCTCACCAACAACAAAACAAAGCAGAGGATCCCATCCGAATTACATGCAGAGGAGCAACACAACAGTAAAATAACAACAGCTGCAACAAACAGTAACAACCCATCCAAATGCAACACAAAGAAACTGAACAAGAGGATGATCTGGAGAGGCTCCACATTCATGCAGACCCCAGCAGTCTGAGATAAGGTGTATTTTTGTCTGGCAAGATAAGGGAGAGAAAGCAAACATATTACAGGGCTCAAAATTCTATATCTATAGCTCCTTTTCGTGAGTCCAATAATTCATTCATTCATGGCCTCTGTTTCCTCTGCCTCTTGGAACATCTGCCTCATACATACATCACTGCACTGATAAAGATCACAGACAGAATTGGTAATACACTGTGAATGGGAGACTGCAGCGCTGATTAAATAACTTCGGTGGCACAGTAAAATTGAAGCGGCCATGGGATGAAAGGGGACTTATCAGGGCTTTATTAAAGGCACTAGAGGATGATTTTAGGTTTAGGGTGATGTACACAATTTAAGTCGCAATGTCCTGCAACACTGCCAGGGGATTTAAAAAAGAAAACAAAAATTGCCTTTTTGACCTCTGTCAGCGTTTCCATCTTTTCACACACACAGTATTATCCCATATGTGCTGGGAATGAAATGATTTCTGAGGTTAGGACATGAGAGGGAGAATTTAAAAGTTTTTGAAGAGTTTGGAAATCTTCAAAGTTTCATTTTTTTCTGTTCTGCTTTTTAGGTCAAAATGTTGTCAATATAAGTAAGCAGTACTTAAAGATAAAACTACAGGGAAATTATGTCATGTTTTTTCTCCACAAATTCTTTGTGACATACTAGAGTTGATTTGTTTGGAAAGTGGATGAACATGAGTTAACCCAATCTGGTAGTGACATCTATTCAGTTACAATGAATATACATGACCACATTTCTGAATATGAATGTGTATAGTATTTATTGGATTTTATTTGCGCTGAAAGACAATTAAATTACCCCTAGATCATAAATAAAGGTAAGCTCATCTCATCATCATCTCATAAAGTGCAGCTTATGAATAGTCAACTAATGCACAACATAAACCCTGGAATCTTTAAGGTTTCCTGTTATTTTCTGTACTGTTTCTTAATAGAAGTGACCAGTTCTTAAACACAAAACTGCATGGAAATGATGTTATACTTTCTCCTTACAAATTCTGTGTTGCATACAATAGTTTGTTAATTTGGTGGGAGTTGAACAAAATCTGATACTGACTTTTATTCAGTTACATTGAATATACACGGTCACTTTCTGAATATGATTGTCTATAATATTCATAGATTTTATTTGAGCTAAGAGACAATTAAATTACCCCTAGATCATAAATAAAGGCAAACTCATCTTATCATCATCTCATGAAGTGCTGCTTACGAACGGTCAACTAATACACAACATATACCTGAAACCTTCAGGGTTGATGTTATTCCCTTTTCTTTACTGTACTGTTTCTTGGGTCAAAATGTTGTCAATAGAAATGAACAGATATTAAAGATAAAAATTATGTGAATGTGTATAATATGTATAATATTTATATTTTATTTATATTTTATAGTTATATTGAGGTACCTTTAGAGCACTCTATTTTATTAATTATTTTTATTTTCCTTTATTTAACAAGGAAGTCCCATTGAGATTAGGAATCTCTTTTGTAAGGGAAACCTGGCCAAAGAAGCAGCCATACAAAGTCCAAACAACATAAAATACATACATGATGCACAATGAACAATAAAACACAATAACAACCATTCAACCATAATGGCATCAAGAAAAACAGTGACATTTCTCCTTTACTGCATTCTCCATGATATATGACACATGAGCATAAATAAAGGTAAACTCATTCTCATGGTCATCTAATGCACAGCATAAACACCTGAACACACTTGGTTTACATGCTGTAATGCACTGAATTCCATAGTTTATATAAAACCTGACTTGGATTTACCAAATAAAGGTTTCATGTACAAATAGCCTTCCTTTGGGCATGCAGCACAGGCAGTCTGCCAGGAAAAAAAAATGCATAGGAATCCACCCTTGCCAAAATAAAACAATTTAACAGGACACATTCTTGTGGTACTATCAGCCTTCATTGTGGTTTTTATATTGAATCACTTTTCTGCACCGTTCTTGACAAACCATAAAAGTTTTCTTTTATATTTTCTGTGCAGAGGTGATGTGTAAAAGATTTCACTCAGTTGAGATTCTCTTTACATACGAATCAGAGATAGCCTCTGTGGAATTTACACAGCGCAGTTAATCCACACTGATGATCTAACAGGGATTGTCTGCACAGTATCTCCAGAGCCAAATCATACAGTATGAAACTGCATCAAATGAACAGATGGCAGTGACACGAATTAAAAGCATAGAACAATAGTAGAATATAAACCAGAAATGACACCCAAAGTGGCTGTTGATTTATAGCTCTGGTGAGTTTGGTACTGGGCTTCCATGTATATTAGTGCTACAAATCTGGGTCCATTTAGCAGGGAGATGCTCATACATACATCACCGACTCCTGCTCCAAGCCAAGGTCAGTCCTTATTGCATCAATCTTTTCAACAGAGGCTACTCCACACAGCAGCAGTTTTGTAACTGTCGCAGCTGTAATGGAATCTTTTTTCTTGCGCTTCATCTTTCTCTTATCACATGAAATATATATTCAACTTCTCTTCTTTCCCTCATTCTCCTGATTCTTTTTTATTTTATCTGTAAAACATTCCCGGGACCTCATTCCTTTTCTCCAAGTAGCACAGATTTTAACCCTTTCGGGCCAGGATCCAGGGGGATCACGGATAAAAATAATACATAGATATAACAAAATAAAAATTAAAAATACATTACATATGAGGATAAATGTATCTAATTTATTAGATGATCTCAGTCAGTGACAAGACATTATTTAAATCCAGCTTCCTCTGCAGTGTATATTAGTTCCCTCTGCAGTATATATTATTCAGAAAGTAATTTCCCAAAGGTTTTGACAGCCATAAAAGCACTTAACATTACTGCTCCACTTAAAATAGAAATGGAACGTTTCCTCAAATGGAGCCTTTTCTAAACACAAAATGTCACTCTTTCTGAATTTTCTCCAAAACTCCTCAGTGTGTTGTGCCTAATGGATGCGGTCAAAACACTCATAAAGAAGGGAAGAGTCTGAGTTACTGAATTATGAAGTGACAGTTTAAGATATTCATGCTGACTCAGTTTCTATTGTCCTGATTACTCATGCTACAGCCTCACGTCGTACTTTAATAAATGAAGAAATAATAAAATCAATCATTTTAAATAGCACCGGACCATTTACAGCGATGGAAAAAAGAGCAGACTTTTAATTGATGAACTTGACCTGCTTTTCCCTGATAACAAATTTCATTTGTTCTATAAAAATTATGCTCAAGTGACATTATTTGACGGGATCTTTATCACCTGCAGAGTAAATAAGAGTAATTTATGCTGTTTAATTTTGAGCATGGATTATAAATCACGGCTCTATCATATATTACGGTGCTTGCATTGATGAGGAAGTGAGAACGGGGCCAGCTGATTGGGTTGTTAAGGCAGCAGTACAAAGCAACAGTAACAGCAGAGACTCATTCTCCCAGCATGGTTCTTTACAGCTGGGCAGATTGATGCAGATGATAAATGATGATAAACACCTCACACAGCCAAGTGCTGAAAGATAGACTTTTAAATAAATTATAAAGCATGCATCATTAAAAATCAGCTTGATCCAGAAACAGATTACAGGTATGTATATTGTCTTCCTAGCAAATAATGTAGCCTGAGTTAATTATCATTACAGTAAATCCAGTTGTGTATTCATGCTACATTGGTTTTTGCAGTAATAACAACATGATCAAATGATACAATAAAGTATAATACATAATAATGTTAAAAAACAAGATATATTATGCTTTGATGTGACAAAATGTAATATAAATTAATACAGACATAATTTTATTTGCAAAGGCTGGTTGCAGACATCGCTCTTCTGTAGGTGAAGCCTCGTGGCGCTCTGAGGCGGTCATACTCTGTCTCTTGGCTGAGAAGACCCTCAGATCCTCTGTCAAAGAGATGGCTTCTGACAAATATCAGTCTGCAGTGATGAAGACATGACAGCTGTCAATCATGTCTTAATAACAGGGAAGCAGAGCAGCTTACTCGCCGTGGGTTTGACCTGTGAGGCCACATCGACACACATACAGTCTGATTTATACATCTATCAGCTTTTATTAACAAATATAAAACAGCAGGGGGGAGAAATATGAGTAATATCTTTTAAAACCTCGATGGAGATATTAGCATGGGATGCATTTGTGGATGCGAAGAACTTAACTGCAATATCTGGGTGAAGACAATGCTCCATAAAAACCGACAAGACTGAGAGCTGCGGAAATATTAATTGAGACTGTTTTCTCTTCGCTCAAGACTGAAATACCATTTTAAAACTGTGACAATCATATTTTTATCACTTATATGAGCAAAAATCATTAATTAAAGAAGGGGGTAGGTGATACAATTATGTATATTTTTTCAGTTATTGTTTTCCCTACAATATCTGAAACTTACAAAAAGAGAAATCTACACCAACACATACAGTTCATATTCATAGTTTGCTTTTGGTCATTAATGATTTAAAACATGAGACACAAATGTGCATTTCTTTCCTTAACCTAACTACATAGTGCAAAGCTCATTCTTAAAAAGTCCAACTAGAAACTGGAGTTGCTAATTAGCTAAAAGCTATATAATTACTGCATTGTCCATTATAAATAAACGAGAAAAAAAAAAAAATCCTGCTGTGTTAAACTTTTATGATATTTATAATTATATTTACAGGAAACAATGAACATCACCACCTAGCTACTCCATTTTCTTAAAAACTTAAGTTCAAGAAATTATTAGCCAGTGATTTGTGAAACCAGTCAGCGTCAGATAAAGCCAAACCAGACTAAAGACTATTTTCACATCCCCTTTTCTCTGACTTCAACTTCACACCATAAACACCTCCATTTGCAGCACTTAATGAGATGCAGCATCATACTGGTCTCAATACCATGCTATTCTGCATCATGTATTCAGATGAAAAAGGATTAATAATGCTCTTCCTCTCTCGTCTCATCCTGCAGAGCTTTATGAGTTCCTTCGATCCCTGCTTTCAGAAACCATTAGCGCTCCTCCTCTTGAGAGATAGAAGGCGAAGCCCGGAGCCATAGTGAGAGTCCTCTTCCTGCTCTAACTAGAAATGACACAATGTCAATAAGTATACTGATTATTCTGCCCATTTGTTTTGTGCAATGCAGTTAACGAGCTTTATTATACAAAAGACACTGTGAAAACCCAATAACCATTCTTTATCATTTGTTTTGATGAGAGTAATAGAGTGGCTCATATGAATGGTCTGCTCAGTAGAAACTTCTGTTAGAGAGGCGGTGTACTACTGTAATGGATTTGATGCATCTACAGCTGCAGGTATGAGGGTGAGCTGAGGAGAAACCCACCACGACGCTTTGTGGGATAAGAAGATCATCCTCGTCCACTCCATCGTCTTGAAGTGTTTGTGTTCCTACATCAGCTGTCCTCCCAATTCACCATTTATCTTCCTTGAACTGTCCTAACCTTTTCAAACTTCCACTTATGACAGATTCCAGATGCACTGGGCCAAACCTCAAGAAGCCAGCTAAAGTATCATACACACAACTGTCAGTATAAAAGGAGGCCTACACGTGGCCTGGCACATTGGATTGGCCCTCTTGTATACAGCCACATAAATCTCAGCAGCTTCAGACAGGTGGGAGGAGGCTCTGGCAGATGTAGCCATGAAGAATGGAGGTAGTGATGCCTCAGACAGTTCCTCTTCCCAACCTCTGGCCCCGCTCCTGTGCACAAAGCGAAAGGGTTGTGGGAGTTGGAGACAAAGTTCAGTTTTCTGGCTCTCACAGAACTTTGAGTACAGGAGTCTAGGAAAAAAAAAAGAATAATCTGACTTAACTTTGGCTGTTAAAAAGAAAAAAGTGAAAATAAATGAAGTATGCAAGTAAAGAGCTGGTAAAAATATTTTGCTTAGAGAGATTAATGACAAAGTAGCAAAATACAACTTAATATTCAGAAGTTAAACTGCTTTATATAGCATGAAACTCCAAAAAAGTAAGAAGGTGAGTTAAAAACTGAAAAAAGCGGAAGATGATTATTGTGCGGATTTTGCATTTTGAAGCTGACTGACAAACAGGACTACTACCAGTGAAGTCCAAGTTACTCCCAAATTCTATTACATGACAGATTACTTGTTAATGTTATTTAACCCTGTAAAGCCTGAACCATTAAATCATTGACAGAAAATTCCAGCTCTTTGAGACCGGAGCCTTTATTGGTCCTTCTGACCAACCAAAAAAATGTTTTTTTCAAATATCAGTTTCCATGTATGAGTTTCAATTTTGTATCATATTTAATAAATCAGGTCTCAATGCTCAAATATTATTTTTGAACAAACAAAAACATAATATAACACAATCCTGTCTAACAAATTGGTAATTCCTTTTCAAAATTGGTAAAGTTCTTCCTCCTTCCTCATTAATGACAATCATGTAGTGTCACTGGAAAGGTCTCTGGTGAATGAATTCCTCCCCCCATGTATCTAATTATATACATCAGGTTTTTCAAGAATTTTTTTTTTTTTTACACTCATCATGTAGAGGGGTTCATAACTTATGTATCAAATATGATACGTTCGGTGTTATAGGGTTAAAAGTAATTCCATACCTTACAATATTACTGTCTTAGAATTGTAATGCATTACATAACTCCGGTATTACTTTTGAGTTACATACAGACTCTTATTATAAATGGTGCGTGTGTGCAGTTGAACACCCCCCCTCCATAAATTTGTGCCCCGAAGTAAATGTGGACGGATAGTTCTGTAAGTAATGCTACAGTCTATGATGTTCAAATCCCAGCAGGGACGCTTGCATTTTTTTCAACATTTTATATGTTCAAACAGGGGGCCCAGCACGAAGGATGATGGTAGATAAATCCATAATTGATAAAGAATTCTAACTAGTCATAAAAATGTTAGCTTACCTTGTCATTGCTGATCACAGGGATCATGCTAACTAGCTTCTTAAAGCAGGGTTAGGGTTAGTAATGAGCATACGTCCATATGGACAATGTAATGTCTTCTGCCATCTTCACTCATTGGCTAAACACCAACAGGGAATAGAACTTTCCTAAAACATTTTTGATTCCTTCAGGTTTCATGGTCTTGCTGTTTTTGTTTTTTTTTTATTTTTTCATTACATTATAGAAAAAGTGTGTTGTAATGCAAGCGCTACTGAACACGTACTGAGTAAAACATTACTGAAAATTGATTAGTAATACATTACACTACTGCGTTACAGCAAAAAGTAATCTGTTACTGTAATGCATTACTTTTGTAACACATTACTCCCAACACTGGTTAACACTCATTTTCTCTAAAGTGACTCAAGCTTTTAAGCTCAATATGAATAGTGATTTCAGCGCATATTGTGGTTGTTTGTGTTGAGCTTAGTTTGACAAATACAACATTCCGCGGTCTAATCTCAGTGTTGCAATAAGCTCAAGTGAGAGATAGAAATATGAGATCTGGACTTGGATTTATGCTCTCCTATGGGGATAGCTGAGAACGTCATTTTCAACCGAAAGCTGTAAATGAGCAGTTGTGAAGCGAACTTGATTGACCGAACCTTACAGCTTGTCATCTAATCAGAGCGCTAGCCAAGTCCGTGCTGTACTTACCTTGCCATTCACTCTGTCTTGTTGTTGGAAAGCTGATGGACCAATTCATTTTTTCTTCCTTCAAAGCTAACAATGCCAACACACACATATTCAGTCAGAGAGGTTTGGAAGATTCAGTGTGCTGAGTGCTTCTCACTGGGTGTACACTACCACTTTTTAGATTGTGAATGCTTTATAATCACAAGAACAGGATACTTACTAAAAAAACTAATGACAAAACAGTAATAAGACTGAACAGGAAGAAAAAAAAAAAAAACATTTCCAACATTTCATATTAACTCACATCTTAAAGTGTATCATGAAATGTGGTGCAGCTCCATGTCACTTTGTTTTAAATTTCACAACATGGCATCTTGTCATGTCACAGAGCTCCAGTCACACATGTGGTCTCCTCCTGTAGGCAAACAGCGAGAATGATGCGGGTTAGTTATAAGAGTCACAGGAGAGATTTCACAGACCGGCTGACTGTGAACTAGTGATTTTGTAGTTTCTTTATTAACACTGGGCTGACAGCCCTGAGTAACACAGAGTACACCAGAGTCAGTTATAGGCTTAATGCAAACCCAGCAGCACAAACATAATATACAGTAGAGATACACTGGGTAGACGTAATAGACCTTTAATATCACTGTACATGAGTAACGGAATTCCACTAATCTACATTTATATACTTTAAATGCTTTTTACATCTGCAGGAAATCTATTATTTCAACATCAACACATCCAGACATTATAAACAGAATTCCTTTCAACAAAAACTAAATGAAGTTGGGTCTTTTTTATATCTGAAAATAAAAAATGTTGGAGCATTTTCCTTTATATTGTACTGAGCATATTTTCTGACATTCATTTTTTAAAATCTGCTTAGCTTTTTAATATTGTTGTGTAATATTAGTGCTTAACTCTTTGCAATATGGTCATTTTGCATTACTTTCCATACTGGTTGGAAAGTCTTATTACTTGCAAAAATTCAACAGTGTGCCACACGGCTCAGATATTTATAATCTATTATTTTACTCTTTCTGTACATCATCCTTGGTCATATTATCCATAATGTCCTTTGTCTTTGACTGTTATGCATATGATATGCAACTCCATGTCCCATAATTTCAAGAAGTAACCATAAATGGCTGCTGCCCTTTAAACATATTACGGCTGTTAAATCCATTATTATTAATATCATCATTATCATTTTGTCTTCATGCCATTGATTATTATAAATTATACACTACATTACACTACATACACTACATTTGCTAAAATCATTTATTTTTTGTTTTTGTTGATTCTCGGAGATGTTGAATAATAACTAGATGACCAAAATGATGGAAAAACAATGTTGTCACATAGCTGTCACACAGAAATATCATTTTATTCAAATGTTTTCAAATAACAGGCACCAAAAACAAAGCAATATACATGTAAAACAATTTGTCAATTGCACAAAAAAATAAAATGTGCCTCAGCCGTAATATGAGTCCATCAAAAGCAGCTCGTACTGCAGTGCAGTTGGATCCAAAGGTAGCTACACATGTAAATGAGCTTTCTGACATACTGTATAAATAATATTAATGCAGATAGCTGCATTAGCTCAGGAAAGCACCAAGTTTGAAGTGTGGATGTATGCTCTGAGGCGCAGTGGAGGTGGTTGGGGGGTGGGAGCTTTTTTCAGCCATCTCCTTGATGGGTTTGCATTTCAAAAGACCTTGGTCCAATCCATTAGGGGTGTAGGAAAACAAGATGTTCCTCTCCAGTTGGACTAATTAGGTTTTTTGAGGGAACCTTCCATATCCTTAAATTGCTGTGGGGATCCAGATGTGTAACTAGGCTAATGACTGACTGGCTAACAAAGAAAAATGGGCTATAATCCTTGAGCAGCATAATAAGTCACCTTCTGCGAGGCAGTAGTGGATAGTCATTGTCCATGTAGCTCTGCAGACTGTACCGGCCTGCCGTATATCCAACCTTGATCTGCTGTGGGGTCAAAGCATATGCAAGCTCCCCATTAGATATACTCTAAATAGAGTGATTACAAGTCTATGTGGCAACATCCTCTGTGCAGAGAGAGGAGATGAAAAGTGACCATGAGAGGATGGGAGTGGCCCGGGGGTTGAAGGGTGAGAAGGCGCGGCAGTGTTGTGATGAAGCTGGGTGTCTGCTTTGAGGAGGAGTAGAGCTGACAGAGGCCACCTCAAGAGACTCTTCATTCTCCATCAAAGAGCTGAGAAGAAGAGGCAGGGTCTGTCAGGGGTTCCCAATTCCTACAGAGCACCCACATGCTGCACCTCCCACACTAAACACCTTTAGTCAGTCTCACATAGCTCCTCATGCTGCCACAAGCCTCCAGACTCATTGGCAATGCATGACCAATCCCCAGCTCAACCATCCAAACATCACCAGAGTTTAGGCACTTAGAACATGACAGACGTGTCCACGGGCTTCATTTCCACACTGTCGGCAAACACCGGTATCATATGTAAGTCAGGTTGCAGTATTTGATAAAATCTTATTATAGTCCAGATAAAAATGTACATTACTGTTGCACATCAATATCAAACAATATTATATTATATCTGATGGAAATGCTAAACTATTGAGACAACTAAGATAAGATTTCTCCCAGTGGAAGCAGCCTGACCATATCTGGACAACCAATTTGACTTGTTCCCCCTGCAAATTGAGATTCCTTCACCTGCGCCCCCCCTCCTCTTTGAGTAAGGGCTATCAGTTTTAATTTTCCAAACTTTCCCTTTTCTGTCAAAATTGGGTCGGAGGAAAAAGGGAATATAGAGGCAGAGACCACCATTCCAAGTTTTATCTGCTCTACAAAATGCTGTTATCTTAGTGCGGTGTCAAGAACTCTATCTCTTTTTTTCCAGGTGACAGGCACAGACGAGAGATAAGATTGGAAAAGAATCCCACTCCACTGAGTAAATAAATAATCAATACTCATCTAAATGTAAATGAGAAAGTAGCCCCCTTTGATAGGAGGGTTTTTATCAACCAACCAATTTTCTACAGGCACTCACTGGGCCTCAACCAAATCACCATCATTCAGCTCCCATGTAATGGATAAGAAAGGGGAGGGGGAGGGGAGGGGGGGGTCTGTGGGGGAGAAAAGAGGAAGGGTCATCTGAGATCAGCCACATTCAGAGGGCTGCATCAATAGCACGACCACGCTGAATACTGTATGCACAAGCTCTGGTTTGTTAAATTCACATTAGAGTTATTTTAAGTATTGCATGACAGTGAAAATACAGAGCAAGAAAAATAATGAAATCAACAACAGATTTGAAAAAAAAAAAAAAAAAAAAGCTTGAGGGAGGAAAATAAAACACTTGACGGTAGTATCCGTGGCTAACATCAGATAAGAAAATATTTATAACCTGATGTCTTTTTTGGGTATATTATAAGCTTTAGATAAGACATTAAGGATATAAACATCATGCTCTCTTTTTCTTGCTTTCTTCAAAAACAGACAACCAGCAAAAGAAGAAAAGTTTGGTCAAATTTAAGCAGTTACTTGATTATCTGGTCATTTACCACATCAACATATTGGACATGACTAATATGTGAATCAGTGTTTTGCTGCAACAAGCTCATTGCGCTGTGTTTGGAAAAACTAACCAATCACATTCAGCACTGTCAAGTTAAATTCCTGCAGAGCGGCCCTCAAAAAATCAAGAAAGACAACCCCGAAGACGCTATCATTATTTCTCATGCTCTTTCATGTTAACATTTTTGATACCTCTGCACTTTCCTAACCTTTTTTGATGCTCTATGTGGGATAGGATTAGCATTTTATTGTCATCAAAATGCACTGCTCTGACTTAAAATTGATCCAATGAAAACCCTCAAATACTATTTTCCTCATCCTCATTGCATTAGGTTTTATTTCATAACTCATAGTTGTCAATAATGGAAACCATTATATAGCAGTATACTCAATAACAGAATTTTCCTGCTTGAAATGCATGCAGTATTGATTTCATGTTTTCTGGGTCCATAAGGGCAAGTAGCGTGGCGGAGGTTGTTTTACTGTACTCAGTCAGCATTGTGGAAAACAACATAGAGAGCACCCTGTGTGACTGTCTGCTAAAAGTGCAGCTCCGAGAAAATAGGACATGTAGTAAAATGGGACTTTCATTACTCATTCATACATGAAATGAGAAATTACACAAGGCGATTGAACATTAATACAAAAAGTTTTATATTTTTTTTTCATTTGTGGATTCAATTACGTGATTTTTCAGAATAAATAAGAATGAAATTAAAACATTAAAGTGTAATTTCAGGTGTAACATGTAATCAAGCATGTAATCATTTGCTGTTTATAAATGAGCAGAAGTATGTGAGCGACTGTAGTGCGCGAAAAAGAATAGTGTTTATTTTTCAATTACAGGTCATCGTAGTTTGCAGCTTAAAACGAATTTGGACAGCACTATTTTTACAACAGCTGTATCTTGTCGGGGGCTGGCACTGCACTGTGGAAGGCTCCAGGTGAAGCTGTGGTCTGTGGCCAAGCTGCGTTTGATTTTTATTGTGCTGAATTGGAATGACAGAGCAAAGCATTTCACATAGTGTGTCTTCCATTTCTTCCCTGGGATCCCTCCAAGCTAGCCTCTTGTGTCCCATGGGAAACAGACCCATCTAGCTAATATGCCATAAGCTGACAGGCCTCCTCTGAAATGTGTGTTAAAGAGCCGGGTTTGGAAACATAAAGGCATTCTTCAGAAGCTGACGCAATTTCTTTATAAAATCACACCTCTCAGTACATGCTGAATGCTCTGTTAATACAGAACTGGCACTTTAAGCACTTCCACACTGTCTTAAAAAAATACATGTACATTTTCTATGAATGACTGATGATAAATGATATGGAATAACAATATATTTTAGATGAACTTTTAAATTCAGCACATAAAGGCAAAAAAAAAAAAAAAAAGTCACAGTAATACATTTAGCTGAAAAATGTCAAGAAAATGGACTTACTGTATTATTTGCGTCTGACTTGCTGGTATCTATGCAATTTAGCAAGCACATGAAATTGCCCCAAGTTTTCCAACCTCAGCTGTAATCCGCTCAAGGAGGATTTGCAGACTGTTCCTCCAAACCATTTTAAATCAGACAGAGCTGCGAGGGGGGAAAATAACACTTTAAGAGGAAATCTTGACAGGATAGAGCAACGTTAATGTTACACCACAGCTGCTTTTGTTTAAATCCACTGCAATCACACCTCTTAAAAATATTGCATCACTGCTGGTTTATAATCTCTATGCAATTTCACTCTTTGATGGTCTTAGAGAATAAAAATGCAGTTTCTTGACTTATTTTCATAAGAATTACAGACAACCTAATGCGAACATTTATCACACAACGCATTGTGAGCTCAAATTGCGACATCTAGACTCTTTCCACACCTGCTGAGACTTCCTATTGTGTTATTCAATTTACAAAAATAAATTTAAAGTCTTAACTTTTAAGCACACGAGGCAATATTGCTGTTTCATAGAGCAATCTTTCACAAGCGCATTGTTCAACAACAATGTCAGCAGCCGTTTTAAGTCCAATACCAGAGACCATAACGCTTTTATAGTTGGTGTTGTCAACTCAATTTTCAAATTCCACCCCACACTCAAGCTCTTCTATTGAAGTGTCATCTGATCTGCTGAATTACTGACAAGGCCACAGTCATCACCATATCGCCGTGCCTTTCTCTCCAACAACACCCATCAGCAGCTACATTACGTTCACCTTAAGCCAGGGAAATAACAGCTCTGAGGACAAAAAGCTCCTTGAAGCCTGTGTGCCATCAAACTCTCAGTCCCACTCTCTTTTATCTAAAGTGGTGCATTTCACTACTCATTGCTTTATGATTGTTCTGTAGCTCATTAAATCATACAGCACAGACAAACCCGTTTTCTTTAGATACTGAAATAATTAACCAATACAGGGAGTAAATCACATGACTTATAGGCAAAGCAGTTTAGATTTCAGAGTATTTGAAATAAGACAATATTATTAAAGTAGATATTACGTCAAATTGCTGCATAGTAGGCTAATAGGTGCATTTACTGACATAAAACTGTCACCTTTACATAGATGAGACCAGTGTGATCGAGTGTTTATTATATTAGAATGTCTCTAGTATTTCATTATATCCTATTAGATGCGTTTTAATGGTCAAAGTACAGTAAATTCACTAAAGTACTGTATAATACGGCACTATATAACATTTATACTTGTAAACTATTACGTTTCAGCAGGAAATTCGTACGTTCATTTATTAATTTGAACCTTTGGAAAACAGTGTTTAACAGTAAAATGCACTTATTATACAGTACTATGCACAGTCTTAACCCACCATTCGGTTTGTTGAGGATACACAGGTATTATGATATAAGCAGAATGTACAGGAAATATGTGATAAAATGTCTAAGTAAACATTTACTCTTTGCAGGTAACATGTCTTAATCTCTTTTATTCAGACAATATGAAGTTTACTGAGCTATCTTTTCAGTTTTTTACACCAAGTTTCATTCAACACATCAGTCATTTGATATTGCTTAAGTGATTTTTTGAGAATTAGAGAATTCACATTTAATATTAATGTTTGCATGTAGAAGCCACTTAGTTTAGAGTTGTTATGCACATTTACATCTCTGGTAATATTTTGTTTCTTATATGCTATTTCTAACCCTGCAAAAACAGCAAAGCTAAAGACTTTTCCGCAATACTGTACTTTTTTTTTTTTCATATATGTATAATTTTATTTTTTTCATTTGGGAAGATACATTACAACAGAGCAAAACTACAACAAAGCACATTTGTATATCATGGCTGAAAAATCAACAATGGTAAAGCATGAAATTTAACATAAACACATTCCATCTAAGTTCTCGGTTTAGAAAAAAAACTTTTCATAAAATAAGTCTTCCTTTTTTTGTTATATTTTGTTAAATAACATACATTAGAACAAACAGATGTCACACTGTACATTTTATTTTTACTACACTTATTTGATACTCTTTACAAGAAAAACACAAAATAATATTCCTTTATGATTTGATGTAAAGTACCTACAACTTATAAAAATAGAATATTACAATATAATAATATAATCTTCTGTAATAATACTTTGAAAGGAGCCATTATTATACATAAATAGACATTTTACAGAGACCTCTACACTGACTTTTACTCACAATGGAGTATTTCTGCATGTTTTCTTCCACCCCAGGCTGACAGTATTTTTGAGCATTTTGGCTTCTCACTGAATAGAGTAGAGGTGACAGTATAATATTTATCTGTAATACACACAAGCTGTATTCCACCGGTAGCTTTTCTTTACTTAGGTCAACAAAAATAAGTTCAGTTTTTGCAGTGGTAAGACCAAGATGACCCAGAATGTATCATATGCTGCTGAAAGATTTGGCAACCTCACCTAAAACTCTGGTCCCAGGGGCGACAGAATGGCTAAGGGAGGTCCTCTGGGAAAATATCATGCTCACTATGGAGCAAAAACTGAAGGACAGAGAGTACGGCATGGAGAGGTTGCTGCTATGACCACAGGGGTAGAACAGTGACAATCAAGGGAAAGTTAAGAGGTTCCATGAGCTGGCAGAGCTATCACTGCTCATTGGAAAAACTGTCAAGGAGTACTGAGATTCAGATTCTGACAAGAAACAAGGACATTTAGTGATAGTGGCTGTTTTTCAGGCCCTTTTTATTAGGCTGCCCGTCCTGAACATACACATAAACACTATTTTGTACACAGTTTTAACCTACCTTTTTGGTGATTTATTATCATGGTCGGTTATACAGCGTCATCAAAAGCATATGCTACAATTTTTATTCTTAAAAAACAGGTCAGAGTTTCAACAAGGTTGCATGAGTTTTTGCAACAAGTCTTTGTTTTTCCTCTACAGTGAAAAAATATAAGCAAGCAGTACTTTCCAACTCTGCAATTTTCCCTCCCAGTGAAAATCTGAATTAAACTTTGAAACTAACGATGTTCACCTTCAGATGAGGAAGCCCCTGAGCTTGTATTCTTTTTTCCAAGTAATTGCACTTTTGGCCTTAGGCACCATCACTTTACAGGCCATGAGAGACCTATGTAACTACTTTATAGACCCCCTAAAAGACTGTTATCACCTCTATTATTCATTATCAAATAGCTGAGTTGAGTTTGAAAGCACTTACGTTAAGTTAGAGTAAAGAGAATCTAAAACTAATGCAGTTTTATAAAAAATGTACATGCAATAAGGTATCTTATTGCATGTACATTATTATTTTAAAGGGCGTTTCTTAAAAAGCAGACCTGGTGGGAAGGTGCACAGGGTATTTGAGCCGTATACTTTTCCAGTAATAATCCGTGGTAATGCAGCTCTCATTGTTATCATTCCACAACAAGCAAAGTAATTAATTAATTTCCGCTTTAAACCGTTAAAAGGTCAGTTCTCTCAGCCTCCCTGCAGATAATTTCTTTGGAGTTTATCCACCTTTGACATTAGAGACAGAGTAGGTTTTATGTGTTGAAATGATTCCTTATATTATCATTACTTACATTTATTATTATTTTACTAGAGACACCAATTGTAGCTGAACATACATAAATTAAAGCACTAACTGTGATGTTATGTAGATAGTATGCACAGAATAAACTCATTATTTGTGTTTGTATTTGATGAGTCTAAAAAATTATTTGTTATTACATTTGTACTCAAATAAAAGTGTTAATATGTGTAACTGTTTTTGTAGGGGTTATAGTTGGAATTTTAGAATAAACGCTCTTAAATAAAACATTTGAGTCATTATGAACATTTAATAATCAAACATCCAAACAGGTGCTGGTGACTGAAAACATCAACTGACCTAAACTGTTTAATAACTTTTGACTGACTAATCCAATCAATAAATTTAATAATGCAAGTAAAACGCTGTTTCTCACCTTTTCAACTCTGTCATGTGTGTCTTATTTGGATGTTCAGAGACTTCATAGTGAACATGGAAACCTTATAACATTCTGCAACACTGATTCACCAGTAAATTGTAGTTTGACTAATGAAAGCAGCTGTAGTCGCTTGTTTTTATGTTCATTTAATGACGTATTTTGTTGAAAAATGTATTTTTTCATCAGTTAGCTATTTTTAGAATTTTTATGAACCTTTATATGATCAGTAAATTAAATACACCTGGAAATATGTGGGCTTCACTGAAAAATATAAAGTTCAGTAGATGGTATTTAAATAGTGCATCATAAAGGTTACATCAGTGTTTTTCAACCTTGGGGTTGGGATCCCACATGGGGTCACCTGAAATTTCTAGTAATTGATAAAAATAAAAAAAAACTTACTAATAAACTAGAAATGTAATCGGAGAGCACAGAGCTCCGCCAAGGCAGATCAGTGCCCCCCCCACCCCCCAATCACCAACGAAATTTAATCATTTGTTCCTTGTGCCAGTATCAACATTTCCTGAAATTTTCATCCAAATCCGTCCATAACTTTTTGAGTTATCTTGCACACAGACAGACAGACAGACAGACAGACAGACAGACAAACCAACGTTGGCAAAAACATAACCTCCTTGGCGGAGGTAAAAATATATGGTGAGTTGAGAGAGACAATCCCAATACATAAGACATGACAAACTGTGAAGCTGAAGCTCAAGCACTGTGGTACTGTTTATCTTTCAAATGTTCATTGTGGTCAGTTTCAGATGCTGCAGCTCTTTCATAATTCATAGTTTGAGTTCTTGTTTGTTCAGTATTAATTGTCAGCCTTGTAAATCCAAGCTGGACTGACTGTACATATCCTGACCAAGGAAAATCAAATTCTCACTTTGTGCAGTAATCTACACCTGGCTTTTCTGCCTCCGTCCATAATAATGTATATTATATAGACTAAATGTTGTCGAAAATTATTGTTTATTTGCAACATAGTATAGCAAACTATTACATGATCAAAAACAAATCAATTTTAGCAAAAAAAGAAAAAAGTCTGTGTTTTGAATGTCTGGGGTCGCCAGAAATGTATGATGTTAAAATGGGGTCATGAGGCAAAAAAGGTTGGGAACCACTGTGTGAAATGTAGAGGAAGTCACCATGAAAATTGTTCTAGGTCTTTTAGGGTTTAAATAAATTATTGGTTTCTGCTTTTTTTCCACTGCAACAAACATATAAACCATAAACATCACTGAAAAGAATATAAATTTAAAACAAGTACTCAGTTTAGTTCACATACAATGCCAGAGATAATGTAGACTTAAGCATGAAAACTCACATATAACAGGTTCATGCTGTAATGAACCACCTGGAAATTAGTTAAGGGGAAAAAAAACAAAAAACAAAACTAATGAAAACAACAAAACTGTTAAAGCAGACTGTGAATCACAGTTAAGAGGAACATCAACTGCTTTACATGACTTTTCTTCCTGAATAAATATTATTCAGTAAGCAGCAGTATTTGTGCTTTTGTGAATGCTGTTTGTGCATCTGGAGCCCCCCACCCCCCCTTGTGTATACACTTGACCGAGTTACTTACATATTTTTTCCTGTGCTTTGGGTGAACTGACCCTTTACGTCGTGTGCATACAGAGTTCATTTAACAAACTGGTTCCTCCCCTACACATCTGCTCCTGGTAATGGCGGCCCCTACCAGCATTCCTGATGCTCAGGTGAGTGTTCTCCTGGTGTGAATTGCAGACCTTGTGCTGAACATTGATGCACTGCCTCCATTACCGCCTTTCCTCCTTCCGAGGAGTCGACGCTATTGTTTATGACACTGACACATGCAGTAATGGGTATTTCACTTCTGCACCTATACTGAGAGCGTGTTGAAACTGGAAACACAGATAAATATGGTGCGTATCCACTACATCAGTAAATTTCTATTTCATCAACTGAAGCATTAGACTGATCACTAGAAAAGCACAGTATAGTGCTATCATTGCTCATCGTGCATCCTGCCATTAGAAACTGAGACAAAATTACAATGTTTTCTTAAAAGACTAGAAATAATCCCATGGGTACATACAACAGTAGACACAAACTCACTCATGCTTTGTGTTTGGTCTCTGTTATTTCTGGGACTTAAGGGTTCAGGGAAATCAAGGCGCAAAACTTCTGAAAAGATTTAACTGGAACCTCTCTACAGGAAAATCATCAGACATGTAAAGATGTGTCTCGGGGGATTTGAGGAACTTCAGACATACTGTACAAGTCAGATGAATCCTGCAGTACAGTATGTCCCAGCAGACTGGGGAACATGGCAGCTGTCACTAACAAGGAGAGTCACATGCCAGTCTTCTCCTTTATGTTCAAATACAAACACAGACTCTAGTGTATTAGTGCCAGATATTTTCAATTATCTAGTGTCAACCTTTATCTCTTCACATTTACTGATGTACAGCTGGATTGATGCCTTCTCTTTTTTCATATTTCAAGCACTGTTGTACTTCAGAGAAGACGGAGGAGAAGATCACAACAGTTTCATCCAACTTTTATGTAGGTGTTTTAGATTCTGGTAGCCTGGGGGTATATGGTGCACACTGTTAAATTCTTTAACAATGCTTTTAGTAGCACAGTGTTTGCAAATAAAAACAAAGACTCAGAGGAAATGTTTGTCTTGAAGAGAATGTGTTCACAGAACAGCTTATTCATTTCAAACACTGGATCCTTTAAACTGTGGCAGGAATTATCAGTACAGATAAAAGACTGATCAAGTTTGCAGATACAGAAAAACATCAAGTCTTGTCCCAGTGTTGATGGTATATATTTGTATTACAGTGTAGCTGCAGTGCACAGCATGGTTTTACATCTCCTCAGTAGTTTTCTATTACAGTATAACAAAAAGCCTTTTTCTGTTTACATAGCAAGCTTGCATCAAGTGGAGGATTGTGCACATAAAATTACCATAATAGGCGGCCACCGAGTTTGCTAATGTGCTTCTCTGGATGATAGGGCATGCAGAGACTTGCAGAGATACAGACAGTGTAGCAAAAACAGAAAAAGGCTCACTATATCCTCATTTTTCCAGACCCTGTTTAGTACATGGGTGTGCAGCCACCCCAGGAGCAGAGAGGTTACCCCACATCTGGAGAAATGAGTTTGACCCTCTCAAAGGGCACAGGAAGTTGCCCCTGAAAGCTGCAAACAAAAGCAGCAGTGGCGAGCAGGAGCCCAGAGCGCCATTCATCGCGGCTAATGACTTGTTCATTAAGAGTGATGATGGATAAAGACTTCTCACGCTGAGATGAAATCAAGATTTATATGCGTTGTTTCCTCACCCAACTTGTGGGAAGATCATCATCATTTAATTCTATCTCTGCGGCCGGTGATGGGCATCCAGAGAGCGGGCTATCAAACGGTGCAGTCAGCTGGCAAAATCCAAAACGTGCCGTTGGCACATCTGGAGCTTGCCGTCGCAGCTGAGGGTGAGCAATGGCTGCTGGCGGGTGGCCAAATTACAGGCAGAGACGCTTCAGGACTCCATAGCCTCCACCCTGGCTTCTCCTCGTTTAGATCATCATCATTATTTATTTGCTTATTTATTATTTTTTCCATTATGTGTGCTGTGTTGCATTTCAACAGCACTTTTTATTTTTTTTCTCAGCATCAGCGTATTATCACACTGAGCTAGACCCTCGACCCACCTCTCTCTGTAGGTTCTTATCTCTAGCTGGAAATAGGCCCCAAGACACTTCATCAGTGTCCTTCACCCTGCTATCTGTGGCGCCCAACTTTTATTAAAACTTCAGCCTTTATCAGCTCCTGGGTAATTCAGGCATGACAAATTGGGCACCAGATGCCACCTCCATTTGAGGCCGCTGTACATCTCTTGCTCCCCTATCAAGACAATGGGAGGTGGCGGGCTGTAGCCTTGTGGTATATTCACCTTTAGCTCACCACATCAGGTTACTTCAACAAACTTCCTACATCCATCTGAATGCTGAATAAAGTATTTGTCATTGTGGAAGTTTCTAACTAGGCCTCTACATCAGTGCAGACCCACTCACTTCAGCCCTTTAAAAAATCTCTGTAATCTCTGGAGAATTATTGGATACTAGTTATCTTTTCAACAGCTTGGTGTCAGAGTCTAAAAAACTATTGCATTTTGTTTTAAAACGTACATTACAGACAGTCAGAGACTTGTTTTTAATCCCTTTGTTATCAGGCACAGTATTATGTTGGCAAAAAATAAGTATAATACACAACAGAAATACTGACCAGTCAGAATGGTTGTGTTCATATAGTAGCTGTAAAAAATGGTAGGGAGTAACTACATGTTATATGTAATGGCATTACTTCATTAAATGAGAAGATTTGTGCAATCTGTTACAGTTGAGTAATTAAATGACAGTTGTCATCAGAATATTGGTAGTTATCTCCAAGTACGGTATATTCTTGTTGGTAAAACACTTCTATATTGAGTGTAAATGTGACTTGCTGAAAATGTAATAAGTTACATGACACTTTAATTTTAACTGGGTATTTTGTACGTTCCATTACCCAACACACTGGAAATCAGCATCTGTTTGACAACTGACGTCAGAAGTCATTATTTTATATGTAAGACCCCTTGCGCATTAATAAATCACTGTCTTGAAAATTTGAAGTGTTCATTAAAAATAACAATTAAATAAAATGCAGAATATTATTGATGGGAGATCATGTTTTGGGGCCAGATCTGCACAATTAGCTTTTCATGAAGCCTTTGAATGCACTCAGCTTGATGACATGGACAAGAAGAGCAGTGGACAGCTCATATTTACTGCTCCCTCCCCTCCTGCACATTTCATTTTAGGCATGTTTAAAGATAGGACATTATTTATGATGCATTTAAAAGAGGGGACTGTGGTGTAGAGTTGTACTCTTAAATAAAAACCACAGCAGCTCCAGGAGAAGAATCAAGAGTCAGTGTTAATCACGTACATTAATAATCTGCAGCGTCTTATGAACAAATCTGACTGTGGTCTCTGAAACAGAAAATACACTCAGAAACTCGGGCATTCATTTTCTGATGTAATGCATAAGGGGTTTTGTAAGCAGACAGCATTCGGTGCCCTGCAGACAGACAAGCTAAGAGTTGGATCAGTTACTGGAACTCTTGAATACCATTCATAGTGATAGGGACAATATTCATTGGATATGGTCCCTACCAAAACCTGCACATCATCTGCTCCTCAGGGGATTCAGCGAGGGTCCTGCTTTTAAATAAGAATCCATGATAGAGGGGCAGCAGGCGTGAAGCATGAGATTGGAAACCAAAGGCATCACACTGGGCTGTTGGATCTTAGTGATGTTTAGCAACACATAACTCTGCACGTAGACCCTGAATTTGGCATGAGCTAGTACACACTCAAACACACGAGGGCAGCCATCCATGAGCACCATCACACACACTGCATTACACTGAGCTCTCTCCATCACAAATGCATAATGTCTTTCAAATTAGCTTACAATAATCAAAGCCTGTTCTTGCAATGATGAGATGTTGGTTCAGACAGGGAATATGTTAGGAATGAGAAAATCATGGACGACGCAACATAGATTCACTCTTATTATTCCAACTGGGTTCCATTTTAATTCCACTCTAACATCCACGTTTGGTCGTTCCATGCCCAACACAGCAGTGCTGGCCAAGTTGCCAGCTGTGTTTCAGGGCTAAAATGTGTTTTAAGAGCTGCTGCAGGATGGTAATGTGTTGTGCAACCTGCCAGCCCATGAGCATCCTGAGGCAAATGGGAGAAGCAGTGGTTAAAAAGCAGGCTTTTTTGGTTCAGAGCCAGGGAGTAATCTACCACATAAAAGCATGGCATAACCAGAGGCTATCATATGGGATATTCTTCCCCAAAGACACCATTTTTCCGAGACCTCCCATTATTTGGTGCCAATGGAATTTGGCACGGAAAGCCTTTTTTTGGCAATTAACATTCAAAATTAAAAAGCACTTTACATAGCCATGTTAAGTAAATTAGCAAACAATAGATTCATTTGTCAGTGATGCAACCATCATACAACCACAGCAAAGCAAACCCTCCACAGGAAGACAGAAAACAAGAAATGCAGTCTGACCTTAGAGACTGGGATGTGGTCTTTTTTCGCACATTTACCCATTGGTTTGAAAAATATACCTCTTCCCTGCTTGAGAAGTCTTTCATTTTGGCAATTTGTTATGTCAAATAAGTTTGCTAGGCAAACTGGACTTGGGTACAGAAGTCTGTGATGAATAGTATCCATTAAGCTGGAATCTTACAAACCTTAAAGTGAAAACATACCTAAAACAAGAGCATCATTAGGAAAATGAGCAAAGACCTGAACCTGGAGTGTTTCTGAGCGGAGATGAATGATGGCATCACACCCCGGTCCATTATAGACTCTATTTATACACAGGGACACAGAGGAGCAACACTAGTTAGAGGCTTCTCTCCAATTAGGTTATTACTGGTCTGGGAGCCTTTCTACTCAAGGAAATTTGAGAATAGAAATTGCGTCTTTAATCAAGCATAAGGAAATCTGTCAGGAAATCACATTATGTACCTCCTTATGCTGTATTTAAATTAGTATTACCATTTACAAATCGCATTACGTATATATGAATAGAAGTTCCATTTACAAAAGTGTCAAGATACTGCTCAAAGGACATCATTGGAAATAAAAGTAACGGAAATAACAAACATACCTGTTACAAGACATCAAGTTGTGTATAGTTACATAGTAAAGATATGACTGATTTGTAGAGTAAAACATCTTAAATTAAATAGAACTGTTGCTGACTTGTATGTGAACTTACTTATATCAACTTATACAAAATGTGTCCAACAATGCTCAACTTGAGGGGCATATATAATTTTATTTGATGCCATAACTCATGCTAATTTTCCTGGTAGATACAGAATATGTCAGTTAACATAATGTGAATAAAACATAAACACATAACCTCATCTAAACATAATTTCTGCAGTCAGATTTAATTTGGCAGTGCGTTGACAATGACTCCCATGATCCCACACTACTTCATGATGTCATAAAGTTTAAGCTATTATTATAGTTTTGATTGAGAGAAAAAAAATATTACATGCTGTTCAGTTACATTATACACTGTTGGCCATAAAGTGGGTTCAATTTGTTTTCAGACACATTCTTCTTTTTATTCCAATTCATACACATCAGTATTCACCTTTGATCAGGCGCAATGATTACATACTGAGTCCTAGTTACACTTTATCTGGTAAGAATAAATCACATTGTTGGAATAATTTCAAGGGAAGACGTAAAATTATTGTATTGCAACTTTATGGGCAACAGTGCAGTTTATTTTAAACCTGTTTTATTTTATAGTTTAGGATTTCCCTCAAATCCCAACGGGAATCTGATTTGTGGTTGGGTCATTTGTGACAATATTGTAATTAAGCTGTTTGTTTTTCGCTAGGTGCAGCCAGTAAAACTTGGTTCTAATATTAGGTAAAGTGTGTCCCCCATATACACAGTCTGAGTGGCAGGTCAGTGTACAGCCCTGGAATTCCCCACGCTCTTCCTCATCGCAGGACATGGTGGCCTCACTTGAAGTCGAGCGAGGAATAAAGGATTGCCTTCTGTATTTTTTCATTAGACTTTTCTTTTGTTACTGAATACATAAATCCATTGTGGCAAGATGCAATATGTATCATGGCGCTCCACCTGCGGACGTCTCATAATGGCTGCCATGTCCCTCCAGTCAGGGATGATAAGTGAACCCCCCGTGAATGTTAATGATAGTGATCATTCTGAACCAGCCCGCCTCTCCGTCTTCGCTCACAGCCTGGGTGTCACACGCAGGGTGGCAAGGTTCAAGGGACTAAAATGAAAACAAACACTGAGGGAGATATATAAATAAATAAAGAGGGAAATGAATGAATGAGTAGCTGAATGAATGAACATGCATAGCACCACAGACAAAAGCATAGGTTTGGTGTAGAAACCATAAGTGGACACACTCATTTCGAAATGTGGACGTTCTGGAAATGTTTATTAGTTTTTGTCATTTAATCCAAAAGCCATGCTACTGTTATATTTTTATTCAGTAGTAATATGCTGGACTTATTTCATTATTTACAGGGCCAGTAAACACTGGGGAGCAGGTGGGTTCAAACAGATGTGGCTGTTTACATGACCGCAATAGTCTGGGCTTCATATCTGGTCATTGCTCGTAAATAGCTTTGACAACATGCACACTTGCAGGGGCAGACAAAGGCTTGACTCAGCTAATCAGAACTGACAATACTGAAATCACAATGAGCCTTTTTCTATCAAGCACTGTGAGTCAAATGGAAGATGAGTTTAAGTACCCTGGTAATCCTGACCAGCAACCAAACAACGCACATATCCTGCACGCTGCAAAGATGTGTCCTGCCCGCTATTACATACGCAAAACCAAACCATATGACCAAACGTGAAATCGGAACCTCATTTAATTACGTCCTCTCCCACGCCCAGTTCTCTGAGACTTTCTCTGTCTCTGTCTCCTTCGGCGTGTTGTGGATTGTTTTGACCAACATAGCAGCCTCTCCAAGCAACACACCCAGCTCAAGTAACAGGCAGGGGAGAAAGCAAACACAGTGTCCATGCCAGCTCATCCCCCTCTCTACATCTCACCGCTTCCTCCTTGTCTAACTTTGCCAAAGTCCTTGGAACTTGCCAAATCCGGTCATGCCTGCTTAGCTTGCTGGACTGATTGTGCCAGAAAAGAAAATAAGACACAGATGTATACAAACTCTTGGTGGTGCCAGTGGAGAGACAGCTAATGGCTTCATCTCGACCCTCCCATTGTTGCCGGGCACAGGTGGGGATAATTAGAGATCTCTCTCCCTCCGTTTAAGGCGATTCTTTTCCAGTTGTGACAACCAAAAATGGAGGCTCAGATGCATCATCAACCTCTTTACGGCATCTCAAGGTTGGACCCTGCCTACCGATGGTTTGTGTTGGCAACAATGGAGGAAACTCGAAGTTTTCCAGAGGGACACGAGAAACATCCCGCTGGAAAAAAAGACCCCTCTGCTGTCAGGCCAAGCTGTGTCACAGAAGTAGAAGAAGCACAGGAAAACCACAGACAGAGTGCTGCGTAGCCAAGACTAATCTGCTGCTCAAAACAGCTCAAGCTTTGTAAACATTAAGAGAAAAAAAAATGACAAGCGTTGGAAACCGAATACCATCAAAAGTAAGTACACCATGAAAAATAGTTAGGTGTCTCAATCCAGATTGCTGCCTCATTTAATAATTTATGTTCCTGAACTCCAGATGTTTGAATGGGCTCCAGAGTGTGACCTCTGTCCTCTCTCTGGGAGACTTGTAATGAAATAATCCCGCTTGAGCAATTCCTGATGCAAAACGTAGTACTATCATGTAGCCTGTGTGCTTCAAAAGGCTCGAAAACCCTTTTTCCTCCGTTAGCCTGAGTGACAGCAGAGAGACATGTGTCTTCAGATGAGAAGAGGCGAGTCTCATTACGCCGTATTTGGTTGACACTGAGTGATTCAAGTGTTCCTGGACAATTCAGACACACTGATATAAAACACATTAAATGTCTTTCACAGCACTTTACCTGACACTGTTCATCTACGCTCATCTGTTATCCCTGACGAGACGGCTTTTGTCGCTGCTTTAAGTCTGGGATCAGGATAGTGATGAGCGGTGAGTAAAAAGGAGCTGTAATGAAATACACAAAGAGTAAAATAAGAACTTGGAGATCTGGAGATGTAGAAGCTTCATAGCCACCTTTCAAATTCTGAATTTGGTTTTCAGAGACAAAACAGCAACTTTTCTCTATGGATAAAAAACAGTTCAGCTCCCAGCCTTAGTCTTGGAACTGCATAATACAAAATGTTTGGAAATATTTCACTGGAAGCACAGGATGTAACAAATTTGATAGACCACATGAAGATAAAAGATTTTGGAAACTTAACTGACATTTATGGGTGTCTGATGTGGTAAAGTGTCTAAAAAATGATATTTCTAGCTGCACAGTAACCATACAGGACAGACCGTAATATTATTTTGACATCCTAGATATAAAAAAGAAGACAGTAACACAGGGAGGCATGTATATGATGTACAGTCCCTCCAGGAATGACAGGCATGATGACACAGTGAACTTAGCAACCTGAAAGACAAACACCATGACAATGAGGATTTGCAGCTCAGTCAGGAATGAGACGAGGCTCCACCTTCAACATACATATTCCAGACGTAAAACACTTGGATAGTCTTGAGTGCTACTTTCCAAAATGTGATTATGTAATGCATGCAATCACAAAAACAAAATGGATTTTTTTCATCAAAACTTGTACTTAGAGTCAAAACTGCTACTTCTGTGAGTTAAAGTAAATAGTACCTGATCAGTCACTTACGTTTAAAGTGATGGCTTGTCACTTTGTCAGACTGGGAGCGTTATCAAAAAGCAACAAACTGAAGTCAGCACCCGGAACTGAGAGTTGTAAGTCCGCAGTCAGAAATTGTTAGCCCGCATTCCTCGTCTTTGACACCGAGGCGTTGATCCTCATTCTTGCTGCAAAGACTTTGAGGTGAGAATAAGGCGAGGACAGAGATACGGTGGAGGCGGTGATAGGGCAGGTGAGTGGAGTGGATGCCAAACCCAGTGGTCAGCGGGTAACAGGGAGAGGGCGGCTGTCACATCCTGCTGACTTAGCCAAGACAGATGAGACAATCAGCAACCCAAGGCCTGGACAGCTCTTCAACCCTGCCTGCATCCTGTGTTTGAGGGCAGCTTTTCACAACATCTCAACCTGAACTCACCTTTGCCTCTCCTGCATTGCAGAGTGAAACTGCCTCTCAGGACACTTTTTCTCAAAATCTCAAAAGGTTAAAACTATTTTAAACAAAAGAAGCAATTATCATAGTAGTTATGTTACATAAAGCTGGATCAAATGTGTCGCCTGGTGGGACTAAATGCAAAAATTCTCAGACATCATCCAACCCAAATTAAGAAAGTTAAGGCCTACTGTTTTATGTCCTGTCTCTCCTATTATCTGATTTGCAGTTGAAGCAGGCAGCTGTTCAAGGAAAAAGCTCTGATAAAACAAAATGTACATGAGCTGCTCAGCACAAACAGTGTTGCCAGATGGGAAATGTTTGAAGCTGCGTATGACTTTCGCCACCAATTTTTCATCAAATCGGTAAAACCCGAGTCAAAGCCTAAGTATCATAAATCCTTAAGTCTTTCCGTGATTATGCACCTGAATCTCTTCCCTCACGGTGAACAATTTCCAAGTGCACTCCACCATCATAAACACTCCATGTGTTTACAAACAGAGCTGGTAGGTCACTCAGGCATTTTTGGAAATTTGTTGCGACGCGCATTGTGAGAAGTGGAGCTCCACGGACCTGCTTTCGCTTGGTCGACATGTTTGTTGTTGCTGTTACAGCGGCTGCGTGGAACTCCGCTTAACACACTGCATGTCGCGACAAATTTCCAAAAATGCCCGTGTTACCTACCAGCTCTGTTTGTAAACAAATGAATTTTTTATGGTGGAATATACTTTGAAATTGTTCACTGTGAGGGAAGAGATTCAAATGCGTAATCATGGAAAAACTTTTGGATTCATGATACTTTAGTTATGACTTTGGTTTTACAGATTTGATGAAAAATTGGTGGCAAAAGTCATATGCAGCTTCAAGTATTGTGGCAGAGGTTTACAGTTATTGTAGTTTACCAAAAAACTAAAAAATAAATCTGCCATATCTGGGACAAAAACCACAGATTTACATTTGATTTATATATAGTACTGGCCTGTAAGTTACTGTATTCAGTATAAAACACTCTGTTGACCATAAAGTTGGAATAATTTTGTTTTCAGTCACTTTTTGTTGTTTTTGTTCACCTTTGACCAGATGCAATAATTGCATTTACAGTTACACTTTATCTGTCAAGAATAAATCACATTGTCATTTCATTAGAAGAGGTAAAAAAATATTCAATTCCAACTTTTTGGGCAATAGTGTATTTTGCATTTCTGACTGATAAAGACAGAATTAATAAATAGTTAATAAAAGCAGTATCCATGTGTCAACTTCATTATGACAAGTATAACTGGCTTGTACGATATATAATGAGAAGTTATACATGAACTAATATCCATATTTACTATTGTTTTTGTTTATGTTGGGAAATTTAGGAAAATACGTATTATAGCTACTAATACTAATATATTAGCTGGTGAATATACATTGTTGCCCATGAAGTTGGAATAAAACATTTTTACCTCTCCTCATGAAATGATGGTGACAATGTGATTTATTGTTGATAAATAAAGTGTAACGGATTCAATATGTAATCATTGCATCTGGTCAAAGGTGACTAGTGATGTGTATAAATAGGAATAAAAAGAGGAATGTGTCTGAAAACAAAGTTATTCAAACTTTATGGACAACAGTGTAGTTGCAACAACTAAACTTTCTTTCCATAACAGTGGGAGATGTATTTTGTTATGCCCTTTCATCTCTCTCTCTCATTTAAACAGTCTTTTAATAAGTAATATACATCTAAAAGTCACATAAAAGTCCTTATAATACACAAATGGAACATAATGAGTATAAATCAAAGTTTGGGTTCTTCTTGTTAGTGAGTGAAATATTAATGTCTACAAGTATGTACTGGACCGGTTGTTAGCAGAAGAGTTTATCAGAAATGTAGAGTAAATTTCCTAAAGACTAACATCAATAAAGGAGGTGTGAGACAGGGGCAACCAATCATCTGCACCGTTGTCTCATTTGTTTGTGATAATTATACCAAGGTGTCACAATTAATTTGACAATGACATATACACGCTGGAAATCCCAACGCAGTGCACCTTAGGCTCAACTTCAGACACGTTCCTTTTATTTATTTCATACACGTTCTTATACATTCTCGTGCTGCGAATGATGACCTTAATATGTCCCAACATCTGAAAAAGAGAAAGTTTCGGAGTAAGTGTGTGTCGGTGTGTGTATCAAAAATCTTCTAAAGACCATGCTGGACCCCAGGCCAGCTTCCAGCCTCTTTCCTAATTGCATTGATTTTTAGCACAGTAAATCTAGCTGTGTCACAATCTGCACTCCCCAGGCATGATGTAGTGCTCCAACGCCAGCCTGCACGTCTGCTCCCAAATTTGCTGGCTCAAAATTTGAACTGTAATAGCATGATTAATGGTTAAATTAATTAATTGCTAAATGTATGCTAATTGTTTAATTGGTTGCCTGATCTATATAAGATCATTTATAAATTAAATGAGTTGATTTACAAAGTTTATTGATTAAATGTGACAATGAGTTATACGGCTGACTACCTGATTTGCAATTTTCCCAATTAAATTCACAAAGCTCTTTAAAGTGTGGTTTTGCAAAATGTGCTCTATCCAAGTGATCTACACCAGACCTGACACTGCTGTACTTATTTATGAAATCAGACAGCTGATAATGATACATTAATATTAATGCCAACTGTAAATTTTCATATTGCTCAACAGAAACCAATCCAAGAGCATTTGTCATTGGAAATCCACCTATATTTCACATTTTTAATGCAAATTAAAGTGGAAGTCTTCGGTAAGGTCAAGTATGTGGGAAGATCAGGTTTTTTTGACTGTGTGTGCTACAGGTGAATAATCTTGGGAAGACACGTCAAGGACAATAAGCGAAAGATTTAGAAATAAACTATACAGTTTTACATACTCCTATAATTTTAGATACATATGACATTTTATCTACTTATCAAGAGTTGGATGAGACTGACACGTGTTTCTGTATTCACAAAATGCAAATAGGACAATATTTAAAAGGATGGATTTTAATATTTCTTCATTTATTTACGTACGAAGTGAGGCTGTAGCATGAGTAATCAGCATGAATATCTTAATTTATATTTTACTCATGCTGGAGTCTGCACTCCTACTCTAATATCAAGGTTCATTTGTGTCATTTTCAAACTGCATAAGTGTTGTATTACTCTATAAATATGTATGTAAACGGACCTTCCTCAACTGACTCAAACATTTGCTAAATAAATTGTATCTTTTGTAGGATTTTTTTTTTTTTTTTTACAAAAATCAAGGGTTCAGTCCCTGTGATTTAGAGGAACTCACATGTATTAAATACAATCTGCTCTCCTCCAGCTGCCCTTAATGGAATTTATCAGTTCACTTACTTCAGTGTTTTTGCCTTCATTTCATTACTTGTTAGCTCAGTCTAATCAGAATTCATGTATTTAACCTAACCATTTGAGACTGTATTTTGTTGTGTTTTTGTTTGTTTGTGTGTGTTTACTTTTTTTTTTTTAATCTTATTTTTTCTCTTGTGGGTATTTTTTTCCTTCTCTGTAATTCTATGTAAGTTACATATTATGTCACTATTTTGTTCTTTGTATTTGAACTATTATGTATAAAAAGGAAAAAAAAAAAAAAACTGGATGAATGTATGCCTTTGTACCTTCATCCTCCATATCCACAGTGACCGGTGCCTTGGCATTTAGCATGTGCTGAAACTGGCCCAAGGATGATAAACAAAAACACATGTTCCGAGAGCGAGACAGAGTGACCCATCTGGGTAATTTGTTGTGGCCAAAACTTGTATGTGTGAAGCATAAAGCACACGGTGAGTGTTCGCAAAAGGGCACTGCTGTCTGAGTGAACACAGGAAGTCCTTTTCATGCAAACAGATAAGTTCCAAAAATGAAATCCAGGTTTTTTGCTGAATTCACAACTGCCAAGAATCCTACCTTCAGACACATTCATCTTCTTTGTCTTGTCTCCCACCGTCTGTTTATTCTGGCATTCATCAGTGCCATTACTGCCATGCCCGTCAGTTCTCTTCGAGGAAAATGAAAAACAGCAGTCATTTTAAGGTGCAGGCTAAAGGTTAGTTCATGTAGAGGGAGTTGGGCACATCATTCCTTATATGTGTTTCGCTCATGCTGGTGTAATAGATCCTGTGTGTACACGTTAGAGCAAAACGGGGCTGGAAGTTCATCAAATGCTCCTCAGTTTAACCCATAAAGACCCAGTGCTACTTCTGTGATAGTCCCCAAATGAATTTTTCTCTATTTCTACCTTTCTTAACTGACTTATCACCAATTTTCTTTTATAAAATTATCCTCTGTATTTTGCATTTTTTGTGTAAATCATGTATTTTCCTGTTTAATTCACAGATCATGTAGATGTTCAAGAAAAGTCAGAATAAATTAAAACTTAATTGTATCAAAACAAAGAAAAATGAAGAAAAAGTTATTTTTTAGCAAAGATATTGCTAACTGAATGTAAAAACATGTGTATCCATCCACTGTCATTGATCCAACTCCATGGGTTTTACTGGTGAATCAATGTTGTAGAGGATGACAGTGTTTCCACGGTAACTATGGAGCCTCCGAACATCCAAATGGGTCATATCTGATGACCATGAAAAGATGAAAAACTGCATTTTACACCAATTATTTCCATGCATTGATAGGATTAGTGGATCAACAGGTATTAAACAGTTTATATCTGTAGATGGTTTGTGTCACCGGTGGCTGTTTGGGTCTCTGTGAGCTCATGTTTAAGTTGTAACAAAGGTCAAGAAAGGGGGTAAAGAAAATTGCAGCAGGAATGTAAGGATGTAATACAATGTTTAAATGGTTGACAAAAGCCTGACTACACACTTTCTCCCACAGCCCAAGTGTCCTCTATCTCACACATGACAGTTATGAGGATATTTACCCCCTGAAAAATCTCTCCATGAAAGAAAGTCATTCTTTTCCTTCTCAAATGCCTCATTAGATTATATTCATTCCTGCGAGTAAATGAAGACCAATTAGCTCTGTTAAATTCTCAAAAAGGCCACAATGGCAATAAAATGGAATGATTGTGCAGGTGGCAAACATTGCCTTGTCTTCGGGAGAGGAATGCACTTTTGCTAATGTTGGTGATGTTGGTCCAGAGGTTACATTGGGAAGCTTGTGGTGATTTTTTTGAGCTTTTTGTAGTTCCTCGGAGGTGATGAATGGCAATGGGTATAGTGCCAGTAGCGATGTCTCTAGAAGTAGCTTATTCTGTGCTGCCAAGCATGATTTATGACAAGAAAGGGAGGGGAGAATCTCTGACTTCACCATTTGCCCTCCTGCACTTTTCCATATCGTCCAAAAGGAGTTTGGGGCTATTGGATTGACATAGCAACTGCACACATCTGGTTTAGAGATATAGCCAGGCGCGTTTTTAGCCAACAACCATTTGAAGGAAATAGGTGGAAATGGGAAAATGGAAATATGATGTGGCAAAAGAGGGAATAGTATCCGTGACATACATTATTTTTTACTTTTTTACAGTGTTGGCTTTCAGGAATTTGTTTTCAAGTCATCTATAACTCAGGATCAGAATAATGTGCTTGTGGGCTTTTTCATTTAAATGTCCATTATAGAAGGGATATATCTTCACAGCATATGTTCTCACACACAGAAATACTGAATGC
The DNA here is from genome assembly GCF_902148855.1 of Sphaeramia orbicularis. NCBI lineage: Eukaryota > Metazoa > Chordata > Actinopteri > Kurtiformes > Apogonidae > Sphaeramia > Sphaeramia orbicularis. The sequence continues at coordinate 33,131,090 of NC_043965.1, forward strand.
TGACTGGTGGGCATTAGCAGCAACCCACCCTGATTCAAATAACATAACAGTGCTGAGTGCAAGTTTTCTGTAGGGCGTGTCAATTGAAATATTACTGCAATTGGCAAAAGTGGAAGAGTTAAGTTGACTTTTTTTTTTTTTTTTAAATGCAGAAATAAAATCCATGCACAGAATTTATTTACAGTAAAAAGGTTACTAAGGTGGTGACTTGATTTCTCAGATTCATTTGACTTGACTGTTAAATGGAAAAGAAATTATGTACTCTAAACCCATAAACATATGCAAAATACTATAAACTGTGACACTTAGTGCTTCGTGTCTGCACCAAAAACTCAGATTTGTAGCATTAAAGTGGGATTCTGTGACCCTGTAGCCACAGGCCATTAGTCCATTCAAACATGAGTTCAGAAATTTACTTTAGTTTGTTTTTCTTCAGCCATAAAGTCCTGACGTCATCTGATTAAGCTACAAACAATCCCCTCTAATATACAACAGCTATGATAAATTCAATGCTAATGATGCAACTTCAGTCTGGATTCTGATGTAGCATTTTATTGTTCAGTGATGCTTTTAAGGACCTCTGTCTTCTTAAATAACATTCATATAAAATCAATGCGGTTAAAATGTTCAAGGAGGATTTGAGCACTGTAAGGATGAATGAGACATCCAGAAACTGTATTAATTTCAGCTGTATGTGGCGTCATATTTAGATTTAATAGAAAGTTTTTAATGAAGCAGATTGGAAAAGGGATCCTTGCCTCCATTACCAGATGATGGATAACTCATAAAGGTTAGCAGCCACTCATTAACACTCTCTTAAATTACGAAAGTACTTGCAGCTTTTTTTTCTCCACCTTTCATTTTTCCCCTTAAATGAGATAAAATAATATTGAGAGGATGAGTGTTGAATCAAGTCCAACCATAATTAAATACACTGAAGGGGTGAAAGTGTTCTCTAGTGATGGTAATGTTGGAAAATGTTGCTGGGTGTTAACATCATGCAAGGCACTTACGTTCCATCCACACGGCTGTCTGTGGAAGTGTGATGGATAAGTGGCATGGATGGATGTACTCTACTGTTTTCAATGTTGGGGTGGATACTTCTGAAATGTAATAGGCTCTAGATTATGAATTGCCCTGTTAAAAAAAGTCATAATTACTGCATTACTACTTTAATTACTCCATCGAAGTATTTTAATTTATTACATTTGGTTGCGTTTAATTACTTTTCTAACTAAGCCAATAAAAGCGGTTAGGGTTCTCTTTCTTCATCATAGGCGTAAAACAGAAGTGTGAGGCTAAAATGCATGTATTAGAACTGGGTTGAAATGGAACATCATACAGTGTCTACTTTCTAGTGGTTAAAACCAGACTGTGTATAATTAAAGGAAGGAGAAACCATTATCCTGCCACACTAAGCCAGAAGTTTGAGAGTTGATTGTCACCATGGTGACTTTTTGAAGTGGAAGTGTCTAGATTTGGACAAAAGGGGTGGAGCTGAAGGAGTGCAAGGGGTTATGGGTGAGCTAATGCTAAGTGCTAGCTCACTCACGTTGTAAAATAACTTCAGTCTTATTAGTGGAACCTATTAACCATGACCACAATGGAGCTGTCTGTTTGTCTGTGTGTGTGTGTGTGTGTGTGTGTGTGTGTGTGTGTGTGTGTATAGATAGATAGATAGATAGATAGATAGATAGATAGATAGATAGATAGATAGATAGATAGATAGATAGGTGCCATTAAAGGTACTGTGAGGACTATCCATTTGAAGTGGATTGCAGTGACACCTTTGACCAGAATTGCTTTTCCGGGACAAAGACTCCACTTCCCATGAGCACTAGCACCTACAGTTGTAAGGGCATAGCTCTGGCCTAAGCGTACATTTGTTTTGAAGCTAATGAATAAAGAGCAGATCTTTCATACAACTCTGGATTTCTTTTTTCAAGACAGCAAATTGCAAGATGCAAAGCAAAGAGGTAATGTATTTATTTGTGTTACTTAGCGCTATTGTTTGAAACAAGACAACAAGCAGACTTCATAAAGTCAGTTTGTAGCATAGTTTAGTGTCCAGAAGGTGAGCAGACTATCTGTTTAGTGTTACTCACAGACTGGTGCTCTAAGACGTGTCCAAATAATAAACATTTGCACTAGCTTTTCCATAAAGTATTCAACCATTTTCAGAAATGACTTCAGTCATTCAACATCTTCAGTTCAGTGCTAGCTGCTTCAGCCCTCTACATTCACAGCACAGTTTCTTCAGAAGTTGCAACTCTACTTTTAGAATTGTCTTGTTCCCTAAGGGCAGTTTAGTATCCAGGCCCCAGCATGAACATTAAAGCTGCGTATGAGTTTCGTCATCAATTTTTCATCAAATCTGTTAAACCTGAGTCATAGGCTGGGACTCAGGATTTACAGATTTGATGAAAAATTGGTGATGAAAGTCATACGCAGCTTTAAACTCCATACAGAACCATTTCAGTCTCACCTTACAAAGCCCTTAGTTTGGGACTGAAACAACGCTGCAAATAAAACAGATTTCCGACGTCACAGAGCTAGCCCTGTGGCTAACACAGAAGCGTTTACTAAGTGTTTGACTGAGCTACCAACCGCCACTATGGTAAAACCAATGTTCCAGTGCATATGTATAAAGAACAGAAGCATCCTATACCTGTGGAGAAGGAAGAGGGCCAACTCCAGGTCTGTTTTCATTCCTTTGAACTCCCTTAGTTCTCTCCATCGGTTCAAAGCAATACCCAGGTTGATCCATGTTTTAGCCTGTGCTCTATCGGTCTCCTGTTTAACTTTCTTCTACTCTTCTTTCGTTTTTCTTTCTTCCAGTCCAGCTCCAGTTCCAGTGTCCACCATTACAACAAAATAAATCCAAGAAATCCCCTTCTTTAGGAAAAAGGACAGATCTTACTCTTCACTTGTTCAGCTTACTTCTCATTGCTAAACTCTGCCCGCCAGTGTGGTGTTTTCACAGTGACGTAAATCTGCCATAAATCAGTCCGGTCCTGTCCAACCCGACCAGGGAAATTGAGAGATAGCATTTGGAAATAACCTATTCTGGCACTGATAATCTCATTTTAAATTGTGGACTACAATCAGGCATATATTTAAAAATGAGACTTTTTCAAGATCACTTAGAAAGTCTTCACAGTCTCTTTATTAAAAAAACTTTATTTAGTGTGACTCAGCGGCAACTGACCTGTCATACAGACAAAGTCTGACACAGCAGGCATTAAAGTCAGATGAGACAGTAATAAGTTCTGAAAGAAAAAGTATTTATGTAGTATTTTTAAAGTGCATTTTAACGTAGGCTTTTTGGAGCCAACTACAGTGGTATTACAACTTTGAGTTACGTCTACATTGGCTTCATTGTGGAACTGAGGTCCTTACCCCATGTGATTAACACATGACCTCACAACCTAAATTACATCAGTTAAATGTAACCCTGATTAAATGAGCCATGGGTGGCCTGGTAGACGTTAAAGATACAGGCTCTGAAAACAGGGGAGAAGACACCCTAAAATGCACACCTTCTTCTTGCAGCTCTTTATACTCAGTCCAAATCTAAATACTATATTTAAATACAAATGACCTGACAACATCTCACACCGCTGTTTTTGTGTTGAGTCTCGGAATAGAGCCATGGCTGATCGAATCTGATCAGTGATGGGTAATTATACCTGTCAATCACATATTTAACCCCCCTACCTACCTGAAAATAACACTGGACTGTGATTAGCCAAGTCTGTGTCACATGGTAGATTTTCTACAGCCAAAAAAACAGAAAAGTGACTCAAATTTGTTTTTCCTCTCATATAATTTTAAATACAATATGATGATTACGGAATTTTTGCCGAGTGATGCTGAGAAATGATCAAACATTGCAGTGTTACAGTGAAAAATCAGACAGTGTAAACCTCACAACAGTAGTGATTACAGTCAGACTGATTATTCAGTATAATGTAATTCATTTTAAAGCACAACCACCAGAAGAAATTTCAACTTATGTTCTTCATAGTATTATTTTTTTTTACCAAAAATGTTAAAATATCACATAGTAAAAAGCGCTTTGTGATCAAACAGTTTCATGTGTCGTAACTGTAATGGATTACATTTATATTTATTTTGTAACGTAGCAATGCTATTGTCATGTAATTAGTTACCAACACAAGAAAAATGTTTCAAGATTTATTTAAGGTTGCAACAAAATTAATTTGTATATGCGGATAATGAGGTAAAAACAAAAAAAAAATGTATAATATGCCAACAAAACAGGGTGGTGAATTATTGTTTTCTATTTGTAAACTTTGAGAATCTATGGCTTTGCATATATTTTAACCTGTCAGGTTTATTCTCATGGCAGGTTAAGAACTATAGTAGAGACAGAAAATGGAGACAGGGGTAACAGAGCATCTGATAAAAATAGAGGTCATAAGGTATTCTTCATTTCGCTGAGTGCTACAGAATTGGAACCACTTGGGATGTTGGTATATAGGACACCCGCTGCTAAAACACCGCCATGCAGCACCATGATTACGACTTGATCCTTCCTCCACTGAAAGCTCATGCTGGCGGAAATCAAGTACCCCGAGGCTTACAGCACGCAGCCCAAGGCCTAAAAGGTAATAGCATGAAATATAGATATGGAGGTGACAGATGTTTACAGTGCGTTGCGAGATGGCATTGAGACACAACACAGTGGCTCCCTCCATTGGAGAGGAACCTGATGAGTAGTATAGTAAAGAGATGGAGTGATATAGGAGGTGCTCCGGCAGTGTTTGCAGGCAGATCATTAGGGCCCCTCTTTAACTCAACCCCCAGTGACAATCTATTGCTCTCCTCCCCTGTCAGCGAATCATTATGGTCTGATCATTAGTGACATCGCCACATGCCCATCACTCAGGCTGGTGCCATATTGGCAGATGAACAGCCTCTGCCCCAGGCCCACTAATCTACAGACTTCAGACAGGGGAGGATGAAGGAATGTTCGCAGAGCATCAAAAAGACTGGACTTAGGCTTTTCAGTCAGATCAGATCTAGACTTCAAGCATTCACATGTGTTACTGGGACCGGTCTGCTATTTACAGTGAATATCATTTCCTTGCCAGTAGTCTGAAAAGGAAGCTGCAGTTTGGTCAAAACAGTCCAAACCTCTCAGGTGCAGTATTTACACGCTAACAGGTCACTATTTACGACTATGATACGATTTAACTAAATATCCAAAGAAATTATATTTTCCTATAAATGTGTCAATTGAATATTATTAACAATGAGTCCTTTCTATAATCATGCTGTTGCATTCTTTGCTGTTTTAAAGCACTCTCAAGTATTTATTTATTTATTTATTTTGCCTTTTTTTAAAACCAAACTATAAAAAGTTTATTGCTGTTGTTGTTTAAACCATTTCATATTAAGTGGCTGAGTTTATGTATAATGAAATATGTCACCTACGCTGTTTTTGATTTTCATTTGTATTCAAGAGTGATATTTTTGTCACTTCAATATTGTTAATTAGTGACATTTAATTATTTTGTTGAAATAACACATAATGTGTGTGACTTTTCTTTTATAATTATTATGAATAAGTGCGAGGCAACGTTGTCCTTCATATCTGTCATAACATCAGCTTTACTTTTTATTAGTGTTTGACTCCAAAAACTTATTTTAAAGTCTAAACTCTTGCAGGGATAAATCTAAGTCTTGGATTTCCAAATAAGTTAAAGTGAACTTTGGAAAAATGAGTTAAAGATGACTCACAAGACATCTGAATATTTCCACGTGATTGAATGAAGCAGTCATAAAAACATGATGTGCTGGGTTTGAATATTTCACCCAGTGAAAACATTACGTTGCTTTGGTGCGGATTTGATGCAGGTTATATATGTGATGCTGTCGTACAGAGTGGAGTAAGATCATTTGTCCAGACTTAAAGCTATTTAAAAAGGAAACTGTTTATTAAGAGGAAACATTTGTCATCATCCATCAGAATTCTGTTTTCTTAATATCATAACTCAAAACTCAACCGTTTAACTTTGCACTCAAGAAAATCACTTACTTTATACGATAATGAATCAAAACTATATATCAACAACACAAATATAGAAAAATATAACTTATTAGTGGCTGTCAAAAAAGATATTTTAATGTGATTGTGAATTGAAATGTTTTTTTTTTTGTTGGTTTTTGATTTTACTTTTATTTTTGTCCATGTTTGCCTTAAACAGAGCAAAGCTGCATAGATCTCTGTTTAACATGTACCAGCGCAAAAAGTAATTAGCTTTGAGCATAATGTTATGATTGATTTCATGTGGAGGAACTTGTGAGATGCATCGAGCTCTGTGCTGTATGTTTCGTGATGATGATGCAATGAGAACAGAAATGCTTGGCCTCTGCTCTGTGACCTGTAAATAATTGATAAATCAATTTTCTTGACGAGAACACCAAATAATGAAGCAACGCAATTCTTATCAATTACATTTTTGTCTTAATTGTTAACTTCACTTAGCACAAAGCTGCACAGTGAAACACCATGCCATTTTTCAATTAAAAGGTCCAGATGTTTTTGGAGGCTTCAGTAGACACAGGCAGTTGTGAGAAATGCTTTATCTGCATTGTAATAATCACTAGAACATCAGCTCCAGGCTGCATTTACATACTCATGTTTTATTCCAACCTTCTTTCTAATGCACCGCTTAATTATACCGAGCGCAGACAATGTCAGACCCCCATAGTCCCAAATTTATTATTGCACTGTGTGAAGCAGCAACCATCAAACCTAGTACCCTCATCACAACATACCACACTCATCACAGCTCCAACACTATAAAACAGAAATCCTGCTTTTAGCACTGAGCATATATCTCATTCCCTGATTTTATTCCTACAAAGTAAGAAAGCTAATTGTTAAAACATGATGAAACTTAAACTGAGCTCCCACTCCAAACCCATTTCTCTGCCCTTAGATGAATGTGGAATATCTCCAATGCAGCTGTTGCATTGTTGTTCGGGTGCAGAATTAAACATGGAAATCTATATGACACCCTATAATACAGACCACAGGGAATATGTGCTCATAAATGTCTTTTTATATCCCTGACAAGGATTTTGTTTTGCAAATAACGCAGCAAAAACACATACATTTAAGAGCACAACAGGGTGCTGCAGTAGGGTGGTTATGCAGAGAGTATTACATTACGTTTTGTGGCTTTTGTAAATAGTTGATTCTCAGCTTTGATTCTCAAACAGGCTGCTCATATTTTAGGATAAAAGAGACATTCCAAGTGCACAGTACATAAAAAAAAGACTTTTTATAGCAATACGAGCCGACATCTGCAGTTTGCTAAGGTCACATGTTCCGTTAGAGTGAGCAGCGAGTGGATCCCCCCTGTATATCCAACAACTCAGCCCTGCTGCACACCAATCCTTCTGAAGACAGCGAAGCATGGAAGAAATATTCTTATTTAGATGAGGGTTCTGTGAGGGGCATAGTATGGCATAACAGAAGACGAATACAATGTACTCTGGCATGCATTGAGAGTTACTCCAATACAGTCCCCTTTACAGAAGGCAATCAAATCTGGCAGTCATGTGTAAAGATACTTATCTGCCCGGAGAGGATTTCAACACCATATTTCTGGGAGAAATGGAAATCAATGCTGACAGCAGCTTGTCAGTGTTATATATTCAGAACATCTGATCTCAATAGAGAAACTTCCCTGAAAAAAGGAAATAATGAAGAGATATTTCGTAGTGAAAGGTCAATCCTCCTATGTTGTGAATAAAGTTAAAACACATAGAGAGCACTAAAAACTTGATAATGCTTCAACTATTCAATATCCTGATGAGAGCAGATATTTCAAGAAAACAGCAATCTTACAGGCATACTCTTACCCACTTCGCATTTCATTTTGCCTCAGGCACGCTCTTGCTTTTGTTAGAAATTTGGCACATTACATTCCCTCACAAATTAGATCCAACATATTTTTGATTTCATAAACAAATACCTCTTTTCTGATATGGGTTTTGAGATATGTTGTTCGGGACTGATTTGTACTCCCTTGACACATCTATAAATTCAGTGTCAAAACTAACAATGGCGTTGCCTTCTGGGGACTCATGAAATATGACAATCCTCCGGTAAAGAGAGAATTTGGCACGGACATAGACACTTTATGAGCTGGTATTCCTGCAAATGTGGAATTATCGCCCAACCAGTGAAATGAGTTCACAATTCCAGCAAGCGGCGTTAATCAGATTTTCCCACCAGAGCTGTAGTTCATTGTCATTGCTAATGGAGCCTCCTCTGCAGGTTGTTGCTCTTCACTAAATTAGTGTGAAGTCTTATCCCAAAAACATTGACTAATACTGCACTTAATCTTAGAAACTCTCAACTCCCATGAAAAATCTCATCTGGAATGACACTGATGCATCGGAGCATTGCCCCGCATTGCATTCATCATGTTCATGACAAAATTAATCTTGATAGACTGAAACCAAATTACACCTGAGTTCTCACCCATTGCTCACCACAACCACTGAATAAATATTTATTGATGATATGTGTAATTTCTCCCGCACGTAGTAAAGTTGTTTAGCACTGTTGAAATATGATAAAAAATAAAGATGATATAAGGAACTTTCAGAGTGAAATGCTGATTTCTTTTTCAGTTTGAACTCTCATAGAGATGATGCTCCCAGGCAAAAAGAGAAAAAGAGCCATGGGCAGTTCCTCAAGGTGGAAAACTTAAAAGACTCTCCTAAAGGCGAGCTGAAAATAAAACAATTAAAAACTCGAGCATGTTTCAGTCAGCACCTCACCTTGACCATGCTGGATGGTGGATTTATAAATATTTCAAATGTGAAGCGGCTACACAAAACATACATTTCATTGCATTTTGTTTTCAGACTCTTTTTAACTTCTGATGCTGGTAAGAAAAGACACAAATCTCTGAAACCTTACAAGGTTAGTGCTTTCAAAATGTACCCATAGGAGCTACTCACAGATTTAATCACCGAAACTCACTGACTGACAGAAACAAAACAGAAAAGGATTACTGTTTACTATTTATCACTAAATAGAGCTATTAATTAACATTTAAATCAAACAGGATTAGACATGATTACAGCGCACATATGGCAATATTTTGCGAATGTTTTCAATAAATCCTCTCCACAATCATTCCTCTTTTTGCAGGAGACCCTATAATTTTATATTATTATAAAGAATTAAAAAACGAGCAGGATTTCCGTTTAGCAGGCTTCATAAGCTATGCAAATTATCTCTCTTCTCTCAGTGAGAATGGAGGGAAAAACACCCATCTTTAGCCCTGCCAACTAAAAACAGACATGCACGGCTCATGTTATTTATCTTCCAAATGAACTCATTTTTCACTACTAATTAAAACATGTTGAGATGAGGAGGAACATGGAAGAAGGAGAGCATTTGTTTGAGTTTCTGCAAAGTCATTCATTTAGACATGTATGTTTGGCTTCTGTTTAAAGAAAGCAAAGTGATGTACGAACACAGAGCAAGTTGTTGTCACTAATGGTGAGAGGGAATCATTTGTATTGCAGCAGTGATGTTGACACACTACTCAGATTGACAGGATTTAAATATCAGGTTTGTCAACTTTTTTTCTTTTCTTAAAAAATAGATCACAACCTTGTTTCTTTAATGTACCTTAATCTACTAGGTACACGGCAAATATGTTTAGATGATGGGTTTTATAGCTTTGTGTTCATGATTAATTGAATAAAATGATGGCATTTCACAAATCATCCCTTTAATTAGGCTGTAAGCGTCAGAGTGACGATGCCGCCTCTGTCTGAAAACATGGAGAAGGGGGTGGGGGTGTACCAGCCTGAGCTTCAGCAGGGGCCGGGGGCCGTTAGTGGGCTTTGGTGGGGGGCGTCGGGGAGAAGGGAGTGAGGGTAGCCAGCGCAGCCCCAGGCAGCCTGTGCTGCACACCCAGGTGCTATTGTCAGCTGGAGTCCTGCTCCAGCTGCTCGCCAAAGATTGATTTAATTATTTCCATTCCCTCTGTCCCTGTGTTTCTTTAATGCTTTGTCTTTTCTACATTGTTGCCTTCTGGCTCTCTCTCTGTATTTTGGCTCCATAATGTACGATCCAAAAGACCTATTGTTAAAACTAATATTCACTTTATACACTATTGAAATTTCTACATGGAAGAAATCTGATTCTTTATAAATATAGATTCTTTTTATTATAAAATAACCAACATTTTCTAAGCTGAATTTTGACACTCTTATCACTTAATCTATTTCCTTTCATTCGCTTCATTTTCACACATAATGAGACAGATTCATTTTATAATTACAGATGTGCTGTATTGTTACAGTCCATAAGTGCTGAAGGAGATTTCTGCTCCACTTGCTGAGTTTGAGGTCGTAGCACTTGTGTTATCAATTCCCAGTGATTTAAATTACTAAAGTTCTTTTTCTCTTATCTGATCTTTTAAAGGGCAATGAAAAGGCCCATCTTTTCACTGAAACCCATCCTCAATCACTGTTAATGTTAACTCCATGTACACATAAGAGGGCTGATAAAGAATCATTAGTCTCGTTAATGGAATCACAGGTCCAATCCCTCTATCCTTTTCTATTGAAAAGCGCTCTTCATTTCAAAGTTGTTCTGCTTTATTAAAGCTCATTACCATTTCTCTTTTAATAAGCACTCTTTAAAGTCATTACCTGCAGTGGAGTTAAAGGCTCAGCTATTAAAAGGTTACTTTAATGTGAATAATGGCTCACCGATATACTCAAGTTAATTACTATTGGATACTGGTTCTAGTTTAAGCTAATGCCTAAACCTTAATGAAAGATATGTCACAGCACAATGAAATGGCAAAAAATTGTTCCTGATCAACAAGACTACTTGTGCTATCGCTCCTCACACAGGCAACATTCTTCCATCTTCACCTCCAAAGCAGCCTTCCAATACATTGAGTTGCATACTAAATGTGTGCTATTTTCCCAGTGCATCAATAGACACATGGTTAGCATGGATAATTGCAATTGAAGTCAATCTTATTAACGTTGTCTTCATCAATCACTTTTCTAACATTATGTCACAGTTAGATATGATACCTTCCTTTTATTCTTGTGCCACAGATGTTTATTTTCCTTCATTAGCAAACAATCTGCAGCTGCAGTGCAATAATTCTGAAGATGTAGTAAATTATGTGACATTTCAGATACTATGTGTTTATATTGTTTTTTGCTCAGAAGCAGCGATTCTGCCCCTGAACTCATTGCATTCTTCAAGTCAACAAATTAGTGCAAAACACCCCCTCAGACACACCAAATATGTGCACATATGCCAAAAAAAAAAAAAAAGGCAAAAATGTCACATCAAATTATGCAACGTTCAGAATTCACTATAATACCGGCCCCTTATTATGACACCTTTGAACTCTGTGTTTTTTGCCTCTTTCAGGGCACAGGGTCAGATGATGAAAGCAGACCTCTACATTTCAAACAGTTTTAATTCACAAGTGAAAGGCCTAATTGCAGTGATCTGTGCAGAAGGCCAAAGGTAAAGGCTCCAGAGAAACATTAACCTTGAGAACTTAGTGCAGCACACTTTCCAGAGAATTTTGCAGTCGGAGTTGGGGAGAGAAAAGAGACGAGACTCAAAATGTGGAAGAAATTTCACCAACCATGGCAAGCGAGGTGCTGCTGATGTTATCCCTCCGCGCTCCCCAGTTAAAACAAAACCTCGACACGTTCTCTTATGATCACTAACCTTCTACCAACCCTCTGGGAGACTGACACAGTAATTACTGAATTTTTAGGTGCACTCTCTGACACACTGAAAACCTCTCAAATCAGCAGTTTTCTCTAATTCGCATATCATCGCAAGAAAAATAATTACAGCCACGGTGACATCATCAGTTGACAAATTACACATAGTCCTAATTGCTAAAGAGCAAATTCCCTTAATGTTTAATATATAAAAAAGAAAGCATCATTCTAAAGCTCCTTTTTTTATTTTTTCTGGAGTGAAATATGTGTCGAATTCATGCACAGAATTAATGTGCACCAAATGCACCACATTAGCATTTTCCAGTGATACGTTTCCCTCTCTCTTAAGGTCATGTGGCTTTAACAGGAGGCTTAAGTAAGACTCATGTGCATGTGTATGACCCATTTCATAAATCCCAGCGCCTCCTCGGTGAGATAGTGGATACTAAATGTCACAAACCAGTGGGTCATCTAATCCCTTTTCCTCGACAAACTGCATTAAAACAATGATAAGGAAGAAGCAGCGGTTTCGTTGGGGGGGCTTCACCGCGCTAAAACACTCTGATGACAAAAAACATTTTCCATCATGTCAACAACAAACGGTGCATTCATGAATAGGTTTGTTGAGATGTGGTGGACAGATGTTGTTATAGACACTGGTCTTCATGGTTGACAGATTATTTGCAGAACTTCAATGTATCTTTGAAGCCCAAGGGTCGCCCACTGCCAACCAAACAGAAATGGCACTGTCAGAGAAAGGATGGACAGGCGACTTCCAGCAAAGAACGGCATGATGAAAAGACACAACATTGCGTCTTGATCAAGAGCAGGAGGCTTCTATTGTGCATTGGCTTTTAAGATCAAATATTTCAGAGGGAAATTGGCTCCAACACAGACTGTATGTTGGTGTACTTCATAAATATTGTGCTCTATGTTTCAAATGAATGTTTTCCTAACAAGACGAACGGGACACAGACAGACATATTCACGTGAACATGTTTGAAGAAAGCTGACAATAAAAAAGTACAATCTAGAGACTTCATAGAAGCTAAAAATAATATTAATAATAATAATAAAAAAAACTCTGAGCATTTATTAGATTTCTCTTGATTACACAAACTAAGATGACTGCTGAGATGTACCTGATCTTTCTTGTTCTTTCTTTTTGTTTTCATTTATCTTTTCTTTGAGCTCTCCATACAAGACATGTAAAAAAAAAAAAAAAAAAAAAAAAGACAGCTATTGGTGCAAATGGTCACAGCTTGTCACTAGTCAGACATTAATGAACTCACCAATGAGTTGTTAGGTGCAATAGGATTATTTTCTGCCAGGCATGTTTTTAAGAGAAATAATGGATGACAAATGTTTGGCAAGAAGAAAAAAAACAACTGTTTTAACTGCTTTCTGGCAAGTGGTGTCATAGCATGTCAAACTGCGATATTTAAAGTAAACCTTATTACACTGCTTACTGCTATAAAAGGGGATTTTAAGCTTGTGGCCATTTCTATATGCATATGAATTTCCACTTTCCAGAATCTGGAACTAATTCTAAAAAGAGTGCCTTTTCGCATAGCTCATAATTTTTTCATTTCATGTAATCTGGTCATTTTTATGCTGCAGAAGTAAAGGCATCATTTATTAAAAGTAACACTGAGCTCTGGCTCTACTGAATGTATTTTCAGGGTTTACAGAGAAATTTTGTCATGTGCAAAAAAAAAAAAAAAAATGTATTTTTGCCTTCTTTTGGTAGAGCTTCATTAATTTTTTATCCAGCTCGAGTGTTTGTTTGCACCTTGTAATTCTTTCAAGCTCTGAAGAGTTTTGATATGATAACTCTTTTAGATAAGACAAGCTATTTCTGAACAATGCACAATCTACTGCTCATACTACAGCCTTCTCTTCAATTGAGGGAAAAGATAGTAACACTGCACCTCCATAAGAGCCTCATAAAAATAATGAAACTGTGATGCTGGCTGCACTTTCTGCTTCCAGCAACACTACATTTGAACTGTATGTCGACAAAGCAACAAAGTCATCACTATCTACAGCTCGCGCTTGCATTATGCTGATGAATGGAGAGCCCTGCCAGATTACTTGATTTGATAAGCAGTACAACCCATCGGTAACATAATACATCACAAATTGTTTTGTCAACAATTTATGATGCCATTTATCAAATGACCATCGCAGTGGGCTGAGTTATGGTGTCATAGCTGGCATAATGTCAATACTCAAGCTGAGTTGAGGGCAGTCTGGCCACAGTGATTTAGACACGCTACACTATGACCTCTTTGGAGATTTTCTCTTCATTACCAGGCAAATTGATGTTGAAGGGAGAAAAAGTTGTAAAATTTAATGTTTAAATCTTTACAATTAAATATATGAAGGAGATAAAGCAAGTGAGATAAAATCCAAAGTCAGTGTGGTGGACATGCAAAAGTTCAGTGGAGACTTAAGATTTTGCAGAGAAATAAATAATAAAAGTCCTTGTAATATTACTAAAAGTATGCTTTTTAATTACTGCTTCTAACATTAATTTTCTTCTATGTGACCCACCTCCTTCTGGCTTTTTACTGCATAAAAGTTCTAGAAATCTGCAAGTTTTATGACGAAAGTCTTGCAATCAACGTCTGATGTTATTCTTCTCTTGGGAATCAATTTGGGCTTCAGCCTGGATGACAATTAAAATGTAAAGCCTTAAAATGCCTCCTCAAGTCAATCTGTGTCTGGTATTGACTAGAATATATGGCCCGTGTCCAAGCCACCACCGATGGCCAATCTTAAAGGTTACTGCAACCACTACATGTACCCACATTAACAGGACACTCACCTCTCTGGGTTTATGGCCTGTGTAATAATTTTAAGCAAAGAGAGAAGTGCATTCAGTGGAGACAGTAACAGCGAGAGTCGAGGGAGGACAAGTATAGTATGATTGATCGCAGTGAGCAGTATAGCTGTGTACCTCTCACCTTCCCCTCCTGATTACTGCCTGCTTCTGATCTCTCACATCTGTCTTGACTTCCTAAAGAAACAGATTCTTTAGATATGATATTTTGCGCTGTTGGGATTACAACTTTATCAAAAGGTTGACCTTTTATGCAACATCCAGCTTGAAGACCTGTCCGGTATGACCGTGGTGGGACACGGAGCGCTGCCTCTTGAGAAAGCTGGAGTTACAGTAAGTGTATTGATTGAGGCCACTTTGATTTTTGTTGTTTATGAAGAGGAGCTGCTTCTTTGGGATGTTTATCACCAACATTTTTCCTCTCAGTCCAGACTATCAAAGCACAAAGTCGCTTAATTTACTCATGTCCAGCAAACACTACATGAGATGAATCAACTCTCCAACTGTGCATTTAACATTCTTAATGGTTTATTAGTTTACCTCCCAAACTAACACTTATCATTTAATAACCACAGGGGGAGTTAACAACTCATTAGCAGATATATCATTGCCTACATTGTTACCTATAAAGCAGACTACTCTGTGTGAAGCAGACGCTTGATATTTTGACCTTTGATTATCAGCTCTGACACATATATGGGAATTTTTAAAGGCGCGTTTCATTACCACAACAAAGAAGCAGATCCAACAAATATTCAGGCTTCATCTCTCTGGTATCTCAGTAATGAAGACAAAGTGCATGAATACCAGCGACAAATACCAGGAAATAAATAAGAATAAAGTATCCAAACCAAATGAAAGACGGTTCATAATTGGGTTAGTAATGTCTCTGGCACCGTCTGCTCGGTCATTTCCTCCAATCTGCCTGAGCAACAGGGGATCATACAGGCGACACTCAGACCAGGAGGTATCTCGCTGCCGTGTGACAGGTTGCCTTCACGACGCTGCTGCATTCTTTCATCAGGACTCTGCCATCATCAACGCCATTTCTGACAGAGGGACCGAGCTCAGAGAAAGACGAGCCCCATCTTCGGATGTACAACACGAAGCGATTTCACAAATCTTTTAATGATTTGTGACCCCTTTGTGGACAGCGAAATTGTGAAATCATGCACCCATAACTTCTCACTTAATCTGTATTACTCTCATCACAACAGAGCAAGCCACTCTATCAGTAAATGCTAATCTCCTAATTAACAAGCTAATTAGGCAATTACAGCTTTGCAGAAGGATGCCTAAATGAAATATGACAACACAGTCACTTTCTACAGCACCTGTGGGTCTTTTCAGATGTTACAATGAGAAGCATGATGACAAAGTGTTGTCTCTACACTCCTAGGTGCTTATTCTTATGCCTTGCTTAGCTCATTTGTGCAAATATTGTCATTTGATTTATCCTAATGAACAGTACATGTGGAGACAACTTGTCAAATCACACATAATATTTATTCTTTTTTTTTTTTTTTCACAAACTGACCTGGTTCATTTTTAGGACATGTTTGTGCTTTTAGAAGTGTTAAAAGGAAAAGCAAAAATCAGTGCATAGACTCACTCCTCAGTTATGTAAACTCCTTGGTCTTACTGTGAAGAGCTGTCATATATGGAAATGAATTATGTTGACATATGACTGAAAACAACAGTGAATAGGCTTGCAATGCAATACAATGAAGAATCATGCACTGCAACAGAGGAGAGGAGCCGGAGCTGTACCTTTGAGCCCTTTTTGACAGGTATGTAGTGTGACTTGACAGCTCAGTATTTCAATGATAAATGCAGTAGTCCTGGGACTCCCATTCACTAAACTCAAGAGTGTGTCGCTCCGGTACTTCAAGGTCAAATGAATGAGCAGAACCACACAGCCCTCGGACACGTGATTTTTTTTTTTTTAGATTTTTTTTTTTTTACGTATTGAAATTGTCTAATATATTATTCATTGATGTGTTGTAAACATCAATAAATTTCAGTGACAGATTTTTTTTAATTTTAATCATGGCACATTATGCAGTGATGTTTTTATTCATTACAATAAATATCTGTAAGTGTGATCTAATTTTTGTTCTAACTAAATGCAGTTTTCCAAATTTAAGTGTATTTTTTTTCTACTTTTATTCTGAGACAGCTTGAAACACCATCATCCCAGACCCTGAAGTGCAAATGGAAAACCAGACAGGTGACAACAGGGCACTGAACACTGGTTGATTGGTTCATGGCTTAAAATAAAATGTACCTCCTTCAGTTGCTCAGCTCCGACTCATTTCCTGGGAAAAGACCACGTCATACTTGAGAGTCTTTTTTTTTTTTTTTTTTTACTTTATTATAATGGCAACATGTTAATATCCATCTTTACTCACTGTGCTCAGAAGTAACATATTTGTCCTGATATGCAACAAATAATGAAATGCTTTAGGATTCACACTGGTCACATGGTGCAGCTTTTGTCTGTTCTCTTTAGAAATGCACAGGTTAAGTGAATCATTCACTGTTTAAACATTATGTCAGCATTACACAAATTTGCATCCACTGGAATAAAAGAAATAATCCAACAGCTTCCTTATTGGTTTTTAAAAGGATTCTCCACTTTCATTTAATCCATGTCTCATTCTGCAGAGGTTTTCTGCTTACTTTTACTGAGCATGACAAGGATTTTATTTGACATTTTATCTCTGTAGCTGTTGCTCTTTTATCCCACTTTAGTCTTTTTCTATTTCATACCAACAGGCATTATCTCTCTCTTTTTTTTTTTTTTGCCATAAAACTCTTCTCTCTAAATCTGACCCAAAGGCATCCTGTACTAAACACTAAAAGTTGCAGGGACCTGTTCATGTTGATAGAGGTGATTATTTGTCCAGAGTATTATGTCAAAAATCTAAGCATTAATCAAGAAAATTCTACAGTGTGTCTTTAAAAGTTATGATTTAACAGTAATATAACAACAGAACACTTTTTGTAGCAGCATAATAATCAACAGGCTGAATAAACCAGCTATTCCCAAAAAGAGGAACTAGTGAATTTTATTTTTTTTTTATAGACCTTTTGCAGTAGAATTGTTCACCACCACCAGTAACACCTGTTGTGCAAAAACTTATTGCTTTCTCAGCAGATTCTGTTCCTTAGAATAAACCCTGGGCCATGATGATGAAAGTTGTCAGGACTCCAGTTTCTGTTTGGCTCATCAGTGCACAACCCCACAAAAAGAAATGTCACCGAATAAGAGAAAGGCCAAAATGTGTCTAGGACTGTCCACATGGAATTGCAGTGATGAAAACATTGCACATTTCTTGAAATGATCTTGGAGATTTTTATAAATGCATGAAAATAAGCAACAACATAAACATAGATAGAGTAGATGGAAACTGTGTTTTACAGTGGTCATGAAGTGTTATCTTTTTAACTTAAGGTTACAGCCAAACATGTTTTGTGTAAAAAAAATAAAATAAAAAAAGTTCTTTACAATAGAAATGTATTGCACAAATCACCCCCTCTAACACCATCTGCAGTTCCATACTCCCACAGAAACATTCTACACACTTATCATGAATAACCCCATGATAGAGACGAACTCAACAACAATGGTCTTTTTCTTTTTCTTTACAAATCCTGGATCTAGTTGCATATTGTAGCGGTACACAGTATATTTGCTGCCTTGCATCCAGCTCAACAACTTGTCTGCTACCATAGCAACTGCGGAGCAGCACTGAGCAGCGCCGCCTGTTTGTGCAATGGATGTCACTCGTAGCAACGACCAATCAGAAGTTCCCATCCTTTTGTAAGAGCGGTGTGAAGATGGAGGGATGGAGTGGGTGGGCTTTCAGCATCATGCATCTGCCAGTAATAGGACACACGGATCGTCAGTCTTCGTCATTCTAGCCTGGGATTGGTCGAGGACCTTTACTTTCCAATAATATAAACATGTCTACTGCTTGCCTGGCTTGAACCAAGGCTTACAAGGGACTATGCAGTTCTACATCAAACTGTATAAAAACTCTCATTATGTATTTGCCTGTGTTGTAGCAGGGGTAAATCTTTATTATTTGTAGAGAATATGCACATAGCTGCACGTGCACGCGTGAGGAAACGAGGATACCCTGCAACCGCTGCTGCAAGAAACAGAGAGGGGACTCTGCCGTGCTTTCATCATTATAATCACCATCCTAAGTACTAGCTCTTAACATTTTGTTTTTCGGTGTTCAGGCGAGAAGTGACAAGAATATAGACCCCTCCTCTGCAGGGCGGAGCGTGCATTTTCATTTCGTATTTTGTATTTTTTTTTTTTTTAAATTTTTTTCTTTTCTTTTTTTTTCTTTTTTCTTTTTTTTTTTTTTTTTTTTACCCCTGTTCCCTGCTCTGACACGTCTGCACTGAGTGAGTGGCATTGGCACACTGTCAATCGCTCACTACCGCTGCCATCAAACAACATAAAACACACACAGGCAGAGGCTGGAGCTCATAAATTTCAGCAGGGCAAGATATTTTTTGCGCATCGCCTTTATACAGCGTTGTACCCTAATTAATTTCTTGTCGCGCTTGCTTTTTTTCTAAAAAAAAAAAGAAAAAATCCCAACTTTTTGTACATTTCATATTTTTATAGTCACATTTGGACACCTATGCCGCAGATTGTGTATTTTTTTGAAATACTGTCAATTGTTGCGGGAATCATTTCTGCACATTTATAGTTGGCAACACCTGCAAGCCTAAGATTTTTTATTTGTTTACACGTTTCCACATTGGATATTTTGTTGCCGGTGATTCGCGAGGAGGATTTTGGACATTTTGGAGAGGAAATGCGCCGGGAATCCCAAGAAGAGCGCTAATAAATGAGAGATCACCAAGGAGCGTTTCTGTCTATATCACCCGTCAAACCCCAGAGAAAAGACAGATTGGCATGAGGATTCGTGCGGGATACGATGGACACCGACCGTCAATTTTGACAAAGAAGTTTTAATAAGAAAAGAACGATTTATGCATTTTTCTACAAACACGTTTACGCGTTTTGGCACTTTGGAACGTGCGTAAAAAAGCGAGAGGACAGCAACAACTTGGACACAAGAATTACGCTAAACATCATTTATAGTCTGCATCTTTTAAAAAAAAAACAAACAAAAAAAAAAAAAAACGTGTTTGGTCCACATCGGTGAAGAACCACACATCCCGTACATCTATTCTTGTCTGCGGCATATGCTATAGCCCATTTCGTATATGAGTTTTTCAATTTGTGTGGCTCAGTGCACAGACTCTTTAGCGGCTAATATGGACGATCAAGCCCGGATCATGCAGTCGATCGGCGGTGTCAGTCTTGCTGGCCACTCGGTACAAGGAGGCATGGCACTGCCGCCTCCACATGGACACGATGGGACAGACGGAGACGGAAGAAAACAAGACATTGGTGACATTCTGCATCAAATAATGACCATAACTGATCAAAGTCTGGACGAGGCGCAAGCAAAGTTGGTTGATTTATATGTTTTATTAACTTCGCACTCCAAAACACTGAACGCATCATTATAGAGATGTGGCCCGTTTAACTTAACTCCCTCATGCATAACAATAGGGTCGAGTGTCTTTAATGATAATCCCACACTGAGGTGCATTTACTGCCTCAACAGGGATCAAACATGAGAAAGTTGTCTGTGATGGAACCAGAGCATTTTTGATTATTTAAATGTGAACCAGAGTGAGGTTGAGTTAAAAGTTGCTGTGCATAAATGTCCTGTAGTTGTTAAAAAAAAAAAAAAAAATGCCACAAATCAGCAAAACTACAAGTGGTACTAAAAATAAAATGTCAACAGACTCATTTCATCACTACAACTGTAAATTAAAATGCAAGAAAAAAAATTTGTCTAATCAGCAGAAAGTGACTTTTTTTAAAGTTTGAGAAACCTACAGTAAATAAGATTTGAGGGATGCTGATAGACTGGAACACTAGGAATAAGTAAACTTCATGTCTTAAGTTATGTCCTTGTAATTGTTCAAAATGTGTAGCAGTGAACTTATTTCACTATTTTATTTTGTCTTATACTGAAACAGGAAACATGGACTGAACTGTCACAGAATGAAACCAGCACTCTTCAGCGTTCTCTGTGAAATCAAAGAAAAAACAGGTAAGATTCATGTGCAAGTGTGTGAGAAATATTTAAGTCAAAGAAAGAGGGAATATCCGAACTTATGTACAATTTTACCTCCCAGTGATCTTATGGCAGCCAGCATCCAGGTTACAGGGGACCTCTGCCCAAATCAATCAATCACTGTTTTTAACATGCCTTTGTGCACTACAGAAACAGTACTGTTGTCAGAGCGCAGGTGATTTTTTAAGTGAAGGTGCTTGTGTTTTTACAGGAGCATCTTTTCCATCACTGTATGTTAGAATTTAAACAGAAAGGGAGCTCCAGCTTTCAACCCCACTACTCTGGCACTGAACAGGATGGGGAAATCCCGTAGCATATGCTTTGCATAGTTCAGATCACACAGAATTCATGCTTTATAACCAAACAATTATGACATTTAATATAGAGTATAATGGCAAACACATGTTCAATTAATAATTCACTTGTAAATGAAATTGCAACCTGACTCTCCTGCTTTTCTAAAATTGTAAACACTTAGTCGAGAGGATGCAAATATTGAAGCTTGTAGAAGAGTTTTTTTTGTTTTTTTTTTAAAGATTAGTATTTTTAGATTTTTAAAAATTTTTTAAATTGACGCATATGACATGATTACACTTAAGTCTGTCAATTTCTTATGACCATACAAGGTTGGAAACTTTATGCCTGCAAATTTATATAATAGTACTATATACACATATAAGATATAGTTTAAGATACAGATTAATTTACAGCTGTTTTTTTTCCACCTATTTTTTTCCTGTAGTAGTTATTTTTAATAACTCAAACTTCATAGTGTAATATCAAGTGCTCACTTCAGTGGAAAAAGATGTTTTGTCAATTTTTTTTCCAAATACTTGCAAGACACATACATTTAAATGATCAAATTTATTATGTTTTCTCGAAAAATATATTTTTTAGAGTCTGTATTTATTTTGTACTGTATTTACATGTCCGTGCAATTAGTGTTAATGGAAATACTTGCTTCATATATTCATGTTGTGGAGCGTTACATATTTTAATTTTGAAAATAATTCAAAAGAATAATTTCTGAAGCAACAAAAAGGAGAAAACAATGCTGTATAATTTAGTAAACCTGATGGTCTGTCAGATTTGTGACCTTTGTGCGTTTTATGAGGAAATAGGCTTAGGGGAGATCATAAAAGTTTATGAACTTCCCCAACACAGGTGGCGTCTGCAGAGGCAGGAGAGGGTCCAGAGTGTATCCGAGCTGCTCTGCTGTTTGAGCCTGTTGAGTTCAGACAAAGCAAGAAATAGAGCAAGAGAAACAGAGGACACAGGTCGCACATGATGCCAGGTTCTATATGTGCGTGCAGTCACTGATTCCATGTGAAAATGTTTTTACATCAGTGCATATGTTAAATGTAGTCCAGCGTGAAAGTGCAGCGACCCACTTTTTTTTTTATTGTTAAATTTATTTTACATTTAAGGAAAGTTGGAATTTGTGTCTTTGCATGAGCGACCTAAATTATCTCGGTTTGTTTGTTGAAACTTTTCTGACGGCTCCAGTGGGAATGTCTCTGCTTTAAAACAGGCTCTGGAGTTTAAACACTTAAATTAACATTAAAAAGTAGACATAAGTGACCGTAGTATAAAATATGTATGTAGATGTGAGTGAGTGCATGTGTCTCAGTGTGAGGGTTTGAGAACGAGACGAGGCAGAGGAAGAGAGGGAGAACGAGGTTGTGTGTGTGTGTTTGTGTGTGTGTGCATGGTTAACCTGTGGTTTAGAGTCACAGCCTCCCCCTCTTAGCCATTGACAGAGCTCAGCTGGTCTGGTGGCCTTGTTGACCGGCCTGTTTTTCCAGCACACAGTGAGCCTTTCACTGGCTCCTGTAGCATCGTTCAGAGGGCTTCCTTGGTCCTTTCATGTCCCCTCATATGGCACAGGGGCTGCTGTCTTTTAGCCATGGGATCCGCTGGGGATGAAAATTACTTTTAATAATAAATTTGAAAGCAGTCCAAGAATCATCAGTGTAATTACTGTGCGCATGTATCAGTTATCGAGACGCATTGTCTAGTGAGCGGATGAATAGTGAGGCTAAGGTTCGACTTCAAAGCTTTAGATGTTTTATTACACATTTTTCATGAAAGTATTATTTTGCGATCAATGGTGAGGCCAAATCTAGGTGATGAGAACAATGTGAGAGTTGATTTTCTTTGTCTTTTGAAAGAGAGGAAAACAAGTGCATTTTGTAGTGATATTAAGATATTCTGAAGACTTTTAAGGCTGTTAAGAAGTTTCTGGCACTCTTCTGACTGCTATTGTGGAGCTACAGCATATTTCTGCATTGCTAATGCCCTAGAAGTATTAATTCACTTTGATATGCTAATTAGAGAGCATTATGCAAGAAATGAGATTAAGTGGCAGCATGAAGTCATTTGCCTGTCACTAAATTGAGTGTTTTTAGCAGGAGGGTTTTTTCCCCTAAATTTCCTTGGTTTTGCATTTAAATAAGCTAAATGTGAGATTTGGATGACAAGTAGTGTTCTTTGTCCTTCAGTCTGTGATGTGTTTTTCTTTAGCTATATATGTAAAAAAAAAAAAAAAAAAAAAAAAAAAGCAATTAAAATTGTTTTATTCCCGATCATTTTCCTTTCCGTTTTAGCACAAAGGACACATTCATGTTGTACCTTTTTCCCTTGGGCTGTATGAGAAGACAATGGATGCATTCAGTGAAAATTGCCTACAATTCAGATGAGTTTTGCAGTTATTCCTCTGTGCTGGGTTTGTTTTATCCTGCTGGCTACTCCCTTGTCTTGCTCTCATGCTTGGAAGAGAGGCTCACAGCAGCAGCAGTGGGAGCGGCAAGAATAACAAAGGTGAAAGATTACCTCCATATGGTATTTCTGACCAGGAAAAGAGAGGTTCTGTAGCAAGACTCCTCTTTGATGTGAGGTTTAATCAATAGAAAGAGATTACAGAAAACTATTACAGGCTAAATCACGGAGTGCCACAGAGAGGCTTAGCCCTCTCCACAGCTCTCTCAGCTGCATGGCGCTTCTTTTGGCTGCGTATTGACTTGTTGTTTTCCTGACCTTTGACTCGTCAGGTTCAGAAACGGGGGGTCTGGAGAGGTAGGAGAGAGAGAGAGAGAGAGTGTGGCAGATTCAGCCTGATAAATGCTCCGATCCAGTGTTTAAAACAGTGGATTAGGGAGGGACTACTCTCACAGTCCGAGCCAATGTCGGCGTCCTGGAGCACAGATTTGATTTGTCTTCTGCCAGCCGCTAAACATGCTTTCATCTGTGTTTATTAGTTTGCCTATGGTATATGTAATGTTGAGCTGAGAAGACCGTGTTAACTAAATACAGTTCAGGATGAGCCTGTAATTAACCACATGCAAGGCTGACTAAAAGCATTACCTGGAGTAAATAGAGTTAGGACTGAGGAGGTAAGCATTTCTGAAATCTACTGGGAACATTAATTTCAATGTTCCCTGACATAGTTAATGAGCCCTCTCATTCCTAACGGGTTATTATTATTATTAACACAATTATTATTAGTACTAATAAATATAAGCTAAATGTAAGCTTTTATGAGGTCAACATTTATTCAATACACACATTTATTAAAAATACCTTATATATAAAGCTAATGTAGCCTGTGTAAAAAACTACATATGTATATATTAGTTTTGAAAAACCTCCAGTAAACGCCTGACAGAGAACAGAAAGCTATTCAGCAGGAGAGACAATTGACTTTGGCTGCTTTTTGTCTCAGAGAGCCCCAGTGATGCGGCTGCAGTGACTAGATAGTGTTGTGCCGAATGGCTCACACACAGCTGGGTTCCTGACTGGCTCAATGGCAGGGCCACTAGTGCTTCCTCCTCTAAAGCACGAGAGGGACCGGGAAGATGTGCCTATTATCTAAGAAGCTCCCAAATACCCACCATTTCCCATCGGTTAAGATGAAAACAGGGAGAGCCAGACAAAGAGGAAAGGGAGAAAAAAAAGAAACAAAGCCTACATATCAGTTTCATTTGGAAGGCTAAATGCTTTTTTTGTTGTGGCGATAGATACCTTTGTGCCGGTGCTGTCTGGTATCTGTACAGCTCCTCAAATCTGGTTTTTGTACCATGATTCAGTGCTGTCCCTCCATCTGCACACAGGATAACCCATCTTGCACATGTCTCTCCCGCTCC
Source organism: Sphaeramia orbicularis (assembly GCF_902148855.1). Taxonomy (NCBI): domain Eukaryota; kingdom Metazoa; phylum Chordata; class Actinopteri; order Kurtiformes; family Apogonidae; genus Sphaeramia; species Sphaeramia orbicularis. Next base: position 33,156,031 of record NC_043965.1, read on the forward strand.
CCCTGCATAGCTTGAAGCGTTTTCTGCGGGCTCCTGCACGATCAACAGCTCATAATTGTTTTTTGCACATACGTTATGCAAATGAGTCTTTATGGCAACTGGCATAACAATTAGCATCCTCCAACAATATTTTAGTAGGTTAATTGCGAAATTTCTGAATTGTACATCTGAGTTGTTAATTAGGCATGACAGAGGTGGTGAAATAGTTATCTTCAGGCGGTGGCAGCCAGCAGAGGCTGCTTGGGATGCAAAAAGGAAGGATTGATTGAAATTAGTTTACAGCAGAAGGAGCAGGGCTGTTGGAGACTCTTTGCATGCCCCTCTTCCTTTTTATGGTGTCTGTCTGTCGCTGAATATAAAAATAAAAACATGAGGAAGCCAGGAAGAAGCTAGTTTGAACGTTGACCCGCTGTAGAAATAGATTGCACTCTTGTGTTGATTTGAAGAAATGCTTGATGAAAACAGAGATGTGAACGATTAAACTTGTTCTCTTGTCAGGGCTCTGGCATGAGTTAGCAAGATTTTTCTTTAATGCATCAGTGGAGCTGTGCTCTTGTCAAAGCAGTAAAAGACCTTTGACCTTCCAGACATACTCCAACCAAATTTTCCTTTTTCAAAAGTTGGATTTTGTACTACTTTTAAGTGACTTTCGATATCCTGCACTTTTCATCTGACAAGTAAAAACATGTCAGATTTTGTGCTTCGTGAATCTTAACAGTGAAAAACAACGGCAACAAAAATAAATTAACTTCTGATACACTTATGATTAGGATGTAATATTATATAATGGCCTTTTGTTTCAGTATGTATTTAGCACTGTGCATGATATGCTTGCTTTCAACTCCGCCTCAAATTTATTCAGGACTAAAAGATTTGTTTTTTTCACCCTCCGTGAGTCTCCAGTGTCATGATGTTCATTACTGTGTCACTAGATGGCCAAGCTATGTAATGCCATAGAGCTGGTTATTAGTGTAAAAAGGGTTAGAGTGAAAGACTGGTGCAAAGCAAGTCCTCTCTCAGTAATGACTCTGCTATTTATAGGTCCCTATTTCATTAGCTCTAGTGTTTCAGGGAAGAGTTTTCCTCATGGGACAATAGACACCATGATGTTCATTTACTCTGTACACATTACATGTGGACAACTAAATGACCTATCATTTGTAAGTGCAGGAACAATGAAAACAGTCATGTTTTCGCCACTCGTTTTGTTTTCGTTCAGGTAGCCTTTTCTGTAATTCAACCCTTTGATAGATATACTGTTACTTAAATGTTTTGTAGACGGTTAAATGTCTGTACTCTCGACGATCCTTTAGCGTGTGTGGGGGTGTAACTCCTACAGGTGATGGATTTTGTAGATATAGTGATGCAGGAATTAGCAACGGAGGCAGCAGTGTGTAAATATATGCATTTTAAGTCTCAATTTGAAGATTTCACAGTGTAGAGACAGACAGCCCTGCAGACTGACACTTGTTACCAGTGTTTGTTCACCAACACAGAATAATACATTGTCGTCACCTTTCTTTTCTTTTCACGAGAACGTTCTATAAAAACCAAAAAAAAGGGAAATCTGCGCTGTCTCTTCCTCATTTACAAGCTTGAAAATGAAGCCCCTCTTCCCATTGTTCCATATGCCATTGTTCCACATGTTTCATACATTAGAATGATATATTGAAGGCAGAAATGGGAAAAAGACTGCAATGCAATGAAAATTTAATCAGCGTCTTCTGCTGCTTTAATAAGGCAAATAATTCTTATTGGCTGCTGTGTTAAGATTTCTAATATTTAATTCATAACAAACCTTGCATTATTCTGCTTTTGCCCTAAGACAAGCTCCACTCTGCTGCCTGCCAAAAGGCAACCATGGGGAAAAAGATGTAAAAGGAACTGCACACTGAGCATTTTTCTTTATCAGTTATGGCATGATACCAACATTTTTTATTGATGATATTTTTGAATCTAAGAGTATACGCAGAGTAAATATAATTAATTGTATTTCTGGAACTGATGACAGAAAAAGCGTACAGGCTGCTACCTGGTGAACAAATATCCAACTGTTTGTAATTTTTTCAGAGGTCAGTGAAGTTTGACCATTTACTAAGCATATCATCTTTTATTTTCTTAAGTCCTTGAAGTTCATTTTTGTGTCTGAAGTAATGGAAAGATGGCGAGGGGCCAGGATCTAGGTGCTGGCTCATGTTACAGTGAAACGGCGGGCCCTGTTTTCGTCTCTCGGTGAAATGGCTTAATTGGTGTCAGAGCCCCAGGGATAAAGGCCTCTTGCTCTGAAACACAGCCACACAGGCCCTGTCTTCCCTCAACCAGGAGGAACGGCCGGCGTCTGCTGGTGAATGAGGACTAAGCTGTGGCATAACAATACCAAATGATGTTTGGGATGACAGAAATTAATATGCGCTTGCTCCCAGAAAGCTATGATTAATGATGCCGAGCAGGGGAATGCTGTCCCTCCTTTTACTCCTCTTTGATGGGGACTGAAAAGCAAAAAAAGGCTGGTTTCTCCTCTCTTTAGAAAGTGGAGGTCATCCAGAGTACATTACTGCTATTCTTCTCTGGCTTTTTCCTCAAGCGGGAGTCAGGAAAGGACTGAGTGTTTGTAATGAATTTTGGAATGATTCACTAACATGGAGAGGTAGTGTATTGTTCTGTGGTGTGTAGCTGAGAGACACTAACCCACATAAATAAAAATAAAAAAAAATCCATGATTCTGATTTGAATAATTTCACGTCTCATTATAATAATTCCAAACACATTTATATAACCTGTGTAAAAAAAATTATCCATTTTATTTTGCTGAAAAAACGACGCATTTCTAATTTTAATAATTATAAACTTTGCAACTGACGCTCATGTTTTCATATGAAATTTTATACACACACACATTGATTCAAAGCCAAACATGTGAACAAAATGGTGGTGTGCTGTTGCCATGATAATGATCTGTATCTGTTGTGTCCTAGGAGGAGACACATGAATATTTAATTGTGTCTGCTAGAGAGATCCCCAGACCCTTCTGTTCATTTCTTACTTTCTCTAATGTGTTTCTACGCTCCCAGGTACTTCCTCTCTAAGTAATGGAGAATTAAAGCGTGCATTAAAATGATATAAATTGCAATGTAAGGGATTTCTAAGGACATTTGTCTCTGCACAATGCGATGGAAATTCAAATAGCAAGTTTTGACAACGGACATTCTGCTGACACGGTGTATTTGCCTCATGTTGGCTTCTCAAATAAGCATTTCCTCTGTCAAAGTGATTGATATGTATTAAGCATGCACTTTTTACATCATGGGGTTCTGGAAGATGATGTGGGTGCAAGGATATGAGTTTTAAACACTGAATGAGTTCCCCCTCATATTGATCTATTTGTGTTCCCGGAGTGGCAGGTGCTATACGAAGACTGTGTCAGCTTTGATTGTTTGTGTCAGTGATCCGAGCCGACACTGAGCTCTCTTACTGTTCGTCACTGCACTTGCTTCCTCTTGATGAATGGCAGCACACAGCACAGATCCACAAAAAACTCATGTCTACGCTGTCTCACAAATGCTGTGAATCAGCGCTGGTCTTCGGAGTTTATTTATCAGTCATGTACACCTGGAATTTTTTTTTTTTTTTTTTTTAAATGCACATGCAAAATTGCAGGACATACCTGTTTTCTTTACAGGGGATGACATGGAGTGTTTTTCTTTATGCAATTAAATAAAGTGAAGCTTGTTATCAGTTATAGAGGCAGAGGAGGTGTGGTTTGGTTCTATCTGTAAATATTCAAGATTAGTTCTTAACCTGTGTGTGTATGTGTGTGTGTGTGTGTGTGTGTGTGTGTGTGTGTGTGTGTGTGTTGGCAGGCTTGCTAGGTTGTGGCGTGAAGGTGAGGTGCGTAATGCTCGGAGCCTCTGTAAGTATGCAGAGCACGGCGGGCCTCTCGCGGGTGCTGAAGGAGAGCATGGAGTGGCAGAGTTAATTTATTTAATGACTGAGCATCTTATATCTCCCCAGCCCTGATTAGAATCCATGCTTGATGAGGGAAGCGATAGAGGGGTGTGCACTGCCCCTAGGCCCTAGCACGTACATTCATGCTTTTCTTTTTCTTTGGTTTTTTCCCCTACCCCCATTCCACAGGGTTTTGTAAGAAAAAGAAAAGAAAGAAAAAGGGAAATGCATCTATGAACAGGATAATTTCCAGATCTGCATACTTTGTGATTATGCCTGTACTTGTGATGATTTTCTTGCACATTGAGAGGAAATGCAGCGCAGTGGCTGATTAAATGTGTGTGTTTGTGTGTGTGTGTGTGTGGCATGCTCTGTGATAAAGACGAAGTGCTCTGGAGCTCTATGAACGTGGGAAAGCCAAACAGAGTGTGTCACTTTGGCAGCATGGGCTGTCAGCATTGGGGAGCTGCAGTTGTAAAAACCATGACCTTCCTCTTTGCCAGCATGTCTCTTGCAGAGCCAAAGCGCTGCCCTGTAGATCTGGGCTGGCTGTGGGAGGGAATACAAACACAGAGAAAGGACAGACAGTGGAAAAAACCCGTAAGAGCCATAATTGTGAAGGGGGGGGGGGGGGGTTGGTTGAAGTAATGAAATACTTCTTGGAGCTATAATGACTGAGAAGGTGAGGGAGGGAAAACGAGAGGACTGGCGAAGAGGGAAAAAATACTCCTCGGCTTCTAACATTTCCATGAGCCATCATCAGTAATGCCGCAGCAGCCTCACAAACCAGAAATTATTTCTTCAGGCGTCGCTGTCAAGTGTTATTCAAATAACACCAGCCTCACATTTGAATAACAGCCGACATTTTGAATTAATTAATCAGACAAGATAGTCTGGGCCTTTTCTCATTAGTCTACAGGTCAGGCTGGGGAAGATATATGCGCTGGTGATGATATACTTGTCTTTAATAGTGATTTATGGAGATTTTGGATTGTACTCGATTTGTCAAAGGGCCTGGTAGCAGAAAAATAGGACAGTGCATATTTCATTACCTAATCTTTGATACACTGCATGATGCTAAAAGATACAATCCTGTTGTCTAGATGCACAGGGAGCTCTTTGATATTCTCTCTTCTTGAGTGAAGAGGCACATATGCACACACACACACACACACACACACACATGCACACACACTCCCATAGTGACATAGTGACATGCACATACACACACATACACACATTTAATCTCCTCTCATAGACCTCTCTCATTTTACTTTTCCTATGCAATTAAGCTAGGGCTGTAAATTATAACTGTGTCGTACTTTAATTATCATGGTGTAAAAATAGAGTTCCTGTCTTTGAGAGGATTTCATTAACTTACTCAATATTCCATGTCAGCTCCAAGAATCACAACATTGCAGTAAGGTTTGTGTTTAACATTTTTGAGTTGCCTGTGATTTGCCTTGCAGTGTTTACACTCAGTAGAAAAAGAAAAGAAAAAATAAGATATAAAATATAGATAAAACAATTAAAAAAAAAAAAAAAAAAAGGTTAGCTTTATGTATAAATAGACCATTTGTGGATTTATTTGAACATATGGGCTGCTGTTATATTTTATTTTAGGTTTGTTTGGATGTGTGGTCATGTAGGTGTAAATGAAAATGTAAGTTTTAAAAAAGGTAGTGCTAATGACATAGTGTCACCTGCTTGTAGTGTAAAATATTAATGAATGCTTTCAATTTTCCTGTCTATTTTTACATACATGAGTTTTAATTATCCAAAGAAGACACACAGCACATACAGTATGCATCTGTGATTTTGTGCTAGTCGGTTTGTGTGTGTTTTGTGTGTGAGTGTGTGTGTGTGTGTGTGTGTGTGTGTGTGTGTGTGTGTTGTGGAGTGTCAGGAAGCTACGAGCTGTTGCCATTCCGGTGAGCAGCCCACACAAAATGCACCAACACCAGTGTGACAAAACATTCAAATAAATTGCTGTCAGGCTGCCGAAACACCAAGTGCAGCGATTTTTATCTGACATGTGGAAGACCCAGACATGCAGTCCTGACAAGTAACGCCAGAGCACCTGTGAGAGACGAGCGATAAAAATCAGGATATGCCTGATCCTCGGCATAACAATACCTATCATTACTTGATATTATTACTCTTCTTTAAGAGAGAGCTCAAGATAGAAAGATAGCATGAACGTGTTGGCTTTTTAAAGTTGAGGTAATAAATGATGTTAGACCATGTTTTACTTGCCTGCATTTGAAATTACTGTTAAATTAAATTATGCAGTCTGATGGCATAAATTAGGTATTCTTTATTAATGCAGATTTGTTCATTAAATTACCATGTTTTTGTTTATATGCTCATTGCAAAGAAAACCAAATATTATATTTTAAAAAATTCTAATTCAGCATGATTTGTGTTAAGTTTATTATTGAGAAAACACAAAAATATGTCAAATTAAGATTTTTTTGGTTAAATTAAGATACAATTTAATTAGTTTTTGTTGAATAAATGGTGTATTGTTATCATTAAAAGCTGAAAACCTGTGAGTTATTCAGCTTTGAAATTGTGCAGATTAAATATAATTTGGTGCTACTAGTAGATTCAGCTGGTGACATTGTCTGACTTTGTTTCACTTTTCAAAGCAGCATGGAGGCACAAACAAATATTAAGTGAGTCTGTGTTGCTTCACTTATTTTCATTCAGTCTACAAAATTGACTCGGTAATTCTTAAATCCAATTGAGTAGAAAAAAAAGCTTTTTAGAAACTCTGAGACAAAGGGCTCACAGTGGAATGCGCCATCCATTCTCTACTGTATTGTTATTTTCTCCCTTATAGGTTACTAATGAGGAATCGGCCCTCATTATGATTTTAAGGATGAAAGAGGAAAGCTTTTAATTAATGATATGTAAATGGTTCTGAATTGATTATGTTAGAATATCAAGAGAGATGGGTAGAAGCTGTGGTGTAATATATTTTAATTAAGAATTAATTAAAAATGATGGCAATTTTATAGAGGCTCCCAGAAAATAGAAGAATTTATTCTCTGTCACAAGTAAATCAGCCCTTGATTAAATAAACAGACACATGCTGTATTCATTGAATAGTTATATTTATACTTTGCCAGGAAGAATTATCCAGATTAAAAAAAAAGATCAGTGCGGTATGTCAGTGGTCGACCACAAGCTGGGTTCTCTGGGGTTAATGGTGATTTATCTCATTCCTAATTCATGAGATCCTCCTGGTCTGTGTTAGGTGGATCAATAAAGCTGCGTTTCCTTTTTGAATTCAGTGTCTACAATTAGATTTGCGATGTAAAACACAATTATGAGTAGGACATGAATGCATGTTTTTATCACTTGTGGCAAGTGAATGTGTGCCCCAAAAGATATCAATCTGTTTATGAGGTAAAAAGATTTGTGTGAAAAAGATGAGTTGTGACTAGACGTGGACCCTAGTTAACCTTTTTAATTGCTATCTGCTTTCTTTCATTCATTCTTCAGGGCAGAGGAAAACAGAAGACGTTAGCTGCATTAACAGCGTGCGCCACTATTAAAGGGAGAGAGGTCTTTGTTTTCTGCTAACGGTGGCATGCATGCTCTGTGCTAAACTCTGCGATCAATGGCAGAGAGGCTGCTATCACAGCACTCGGAGCAGGCGTAGCTCAGGGGGGAGGGAAGAGGGGTCCCTGGTGGTTCATTTTGATTGGAGCGCAGAGTTTTGTGTTGAAAGGCGAGGGAGAGACAGGCTGTTGGAAGTAAATCCCCCTGGATCAGTTAGAGCTTTGCAACAAAAACACCTTGATATTCCTGGGAACATTTGCTTAGGAAAAGAATGAATTTAAATAAATGTGCAACGCGAGAATGAAATGATCTAAAGCATTTCAGAATGTTTGTATGTTGAGACAAAGCTTGTGCATCTCAGGTTTGTAATTAATTTAGAATCCTCACTTCAAATCACAGTAAATTGCCGCAGCATAAAAATGGAAAATCAATGTTACTGTATTTTGTCAATATGCTGTTATATATTTCTGAGGAGCATTTTTAACACATACAAATGTATGGTAGAAGAAGGCTTTACAGATGGACAAAAGTAGATTACACTAAAGGCTGAATAGTAGATAGAGGCAGTGTATGAATCTGCAGCAGAGGAGAGGTTTATATGCTAACCAATCTGTTACGGGCGGAAGGGAGGATGTGCTGCTTGAGATAGAGGGAGTGTTGAATGGGTTATTAGTCCAAGTCCCCCCATACCAGGTCATATGTAAAGCCTTAAAGGCATCATGAACAGTGATGTGCACCCACACAATTTAATGTCTGTAAGCGCACACATATATACACATACATGACGTGCAGAGAGCCATGCACTCAGACACACACAGGGACACAGACGTGTGCATGCATGCATATATACACTGCATGCACACCAATGGCTGGCAGAGCATCTTCTTTTTGACACCTGCAACTAGTTGCAATACATCACTGTCAGGATCGCTTTCTCCACCTATCCGCATTTGCACGTTAGTTATCCACGGAGGCCTTCGTCAAAAAGTTGAGCAGTCTTGACATCAGCTCCCTAGTGGGAACAGAAAAGGTGAAGTTGTGCTGGGAGGTGCTATGGCGGGTGTCACCGCCGACTGTATGTTCTACACCCAACAGCATCCTAATGACAACTGAAGAGAGAAATGATGGTTTAACATACAAATATTATGCCACAATTAATTCTGTAATTGACAGGTGAAGTCTAAACCAGAAGTAAATTGTTTTGTTGCCTCCCTTTATCATTAGATGACTGCAGTGTGCATGTACTTGAAGAAATATTTTTGAAATGAATGCCTTGGAATGACATAATAAAAAGGTAGGGATGCTTTTTTTATTTATATATATATATATATATATATATATATATATATATATATATATTTTATTTTTTATTTTTTTTGTTAAAAGTCTCTTGCAGTGAATGTTTGTAGTTGTGGATCTGATAGTGATTGTGTCTGCTGAGGAGGAGGTGAGGGCACGGTGCCTCCTGTGTGAGTTCACTGTGGAAAAGAGGAGAGTCTGCCAGTGGCACTGCTAGGGGTGAGCGCCAACAGCTCCGGCCATGGCAGGGAAGAGGTGGGGATGGGGATGGGGAGGGGGTCAGCATCTGAACTGGCTGATGGGAGCCAGAACATGAAACAATGCCGGGGGAACGTCTGGTGGGTTCGCTGCACAGAATTACAAGCGAGGGAGCAGGCCTGCTGAGGCAATTACAGCTTAATGGGGTCATTTGGAAGGCAATTGCCAGGGGTTAATGTAGTATGGAGAGATGAGGTGAGATTGAAGTGAAATTTTTGGCTAGAAAATGTGTTCAAATGAAAAGGGAGCAGGCAGACAAGTTGCACACTGATGGGGTGGGATGTTGATTGGGGGAACTGGAATGTAGGCTTTCACTGCCCCACAGATAGAATCAAGGTTTATTCACTCTCTCACTTCTTTGTAAAACAGTGCAGGGGACAACACATATGCACATGAGCGTTTCTATACAATGATTTTAGCATCCGTCCTTGTCTTTCTCTATTACCAGCCCACGCTTACTTCTCTAAGCCTCTTCTTGCTAGCTAAACTCTGGACAATTCCTCCACTATTCCCACTGCTTTAGGCTGTTGCATCACCTGTGATATTATTTTATATAGCGGTGGATATCAACCAGACAAAGACAGACAAAATAATCCAGAAGATGTGTTGAAGAAACGCCAAGAGGCACCTTAGAGAACAGGGATCAAAAGGATCATTATGTGCTGTTACGTTAGCCAGTTCATTACCTTAATTGCCCAACATAATCCTGTGTTGGTAGGGGGCACTGGAGCTTTGGGAAGGAGTCTTTTCCAGGACCTTCTAGCCCAGGTCTCATCTCCCTGATCCCCTGATCTGTAGCAAGCAGACCAATCATGCTAGCACTAAACTTTGATCAAAGCCAAACTTATTTAAGGTCAGCCATGTGAGATCCCCTGGGAGCCGTTGTGTGCGCCGAAGCGGACTGCGATATAGGAAGTAGTACAGCACTGTGCCTTGCTGCTGCTGCCTGCGACCGTGCTGGATCACTGGCCAGCAATAGCATTATCATCAGCCCTTTCAAGTCTTCAGCATTTTTACGCGATTATGCTCAACAGTGGAACTTAACATCATCCATGGGTGGAGATTCCTTGAGAGTGCCCGCTCTCTTTCTCTTCCTCTCTCTCTCTCGCTCTGTCTCCCACTCTTTCTGTCATCTCTGTGAAGTCTATCCCTTCCCCTCCCCTCCCCTTCCCCTCTACACAGGATTTTGGCCAAGAGCCGGCCACTTCAGTGAGGCAGATTTTCCCAGGCTCCCCAAAGGCTATTTTACCAGGATTCCCATTAGGTCTTTACCCATTACCAGTGTTCCAAATCATTTACAGAAGAATCTATTTACTTTATGTGGTAATGGATTCATTTGACACGACTTGCTCCAAAGAAACTCAGCATTTAACTTCCCCCAATTGAATCTCTTAGTGCATTAGGTACATTTTGGGTTTATTTATATGTGTTTGTGACACTTGTCTTAAAGTGTTTGAGACAAATTGTCCAAAACAATTTGAAGGTAAAGTTTGACTCGCAGCTTCAAATTCTCCCCAAACAATTTGAAGGCATAAATTGTCCTCACTCCAAGTTTTCCATCACAGTAAAAATTGCAGAGTGTAGAGGTGGTACAGCATTGTGTCAGTGCTGCAGGAAAAACAACTATGATGCAACTCTGTTGTCATTTTAGAGTGACAAATAGACAGTGGCAGACCATCAGAAAGGGGGAGAGAATGGAATGGTGTCACTGACAAACTGCTATGACCTTTGGGTCCTTTGGCCTCCAGAGTGCAAGGCGTATACAGTGTTTACCTCAGGTCAGCAGCAGTGTGAACATGCTGGTCCCCCTGTGGAGAGAAGGCCTACTGTGCTCATCAAAATCAATAAAAGTCAGATAACCTCCAGCCAAATTAAATGGATGTGTAGGAAATAAGAACAGAGTTGCAGAGTCTGCATATGCTTCGTCTGGCTATCGTTTTACATTTTCAAATAAAACAAAAATAACTTGGCCACACTAAGTCGTATTTAATTCCAATATGGTCTGTAAAGCAAAGCCTTTACAAGCGTATAAGGGAAGCAGGATGCCTAGAGCTAGTAAGCAGTTCTCATTCCCCTATTTCATGTCACCAAAGCATCCCATCAAAGCCAGCCTCCTTCCTGTTGTAAGGTAGGAAAAAAAATCAATGCTGCAATCTTTTCTTTTTGCCTCCTCCAATCCGTAATTGAAATGGAAAATCAAATGAACGGCAAGCAGATAATTGTTTTATCAATATTCCCTGCTTGCCCTACAAGGGTCAGTGCAGAATGATCATGAGTCGGGGATATGACGAGGACAAAATGTGAAATTGAACAGCTAGGAGGCAATAAATCAGCCTTGACAACTAAGAGTGACCAGCATGTAGCTGCAGCAGGCAGCTCTCCCTTCAGAATTTGTCCTAAAGCTGTCTACACTAAATAGGGAATATTCATCTCATTATTGTTGCACTTAATATTGCTATCAAATATTTTTCTTAGAGTCCAGACGGGAAGTCAAGGTCACTTGTGCTATTATTGTTGTCATTGTTAGTGTGTGATATTGAGAGTATAATAGAGGGCAAAGCCATATGGTCTTCTGGGCTTATGAAGAGGCAAAGAATAAATTTAGTCATTTGTTAGAGTGGAAGAAGGAAATGTTATGCAGTTTGGTTTCCTTTTGACATGTTCATAACTATTACTACTGCTTATAAATAGCTGTTTAATGTTTGGAGAAAAAAAAGTGTTGTAGAAAAATACCAAGAAAATCATCACCTTCACTTCCAAAACCAACACTGTTATTACCAACAATAGTGCAAACGTCTGATAGATATTGTGCTAATAGTTTCTGAAAACACAGACATTAAATCATTTTTGCAATTGTCGGGATTCAGACAGTGAAATGGTTGATATTTACCTTTGTTTGTGTTAGTTAGAGAAAAATAGATTGATTTCATTCTAAACTTAATCAAACTCAAAGTGTAATTAACTAGTAACAGAAATAGACAGAAATACTTGGATGATTAGTCAATGTAAGACTGACATCTAATAGTGACTTATGACTTTCTACAGAGTATATTTTATGCATATTTTCTCTATTTTCTGCTATATGTCTTTAAATAAATTCATTTAGACAGCTAAGCCTTGTAAAAACTGCAAATAAAACTGTTGCCAGAAAATCGACATCCTAAATCATGTGACGTCCCTTTCCATCTGGCTCATCCCGTTGCAATGCATTGACAAAAATATGAAATTGATTTGGTTGAAGGGTGTTAAAGAGCCGACAGGAGAATGTCACAAACAATGAATGGTCACAGCTTGGAGGAAAATCAATGACAGAGGTTGAAGCCAGTCTAGAGTGCTACTTGGCAGCGTTACACTGTTCCTGGAAAAGAGCTGTCTGCGGGCCTAGGTTGTCTGATCTAAAGGAAAACTTGATAGGTTTAATGAAGGAGGATCTGAAAAAAGTGACAAGTGAAATACAGATATGAGAGCGAAGACTGTTTGACTTCAGTGTAGGTGGCAGCTATATGCACTGTGTGAAAATGGTTTTAATCTGCTGCTGATGGCTATACTTCATAGGCATATGGGGGGGATTGTAATGCAGAAACACAGAGTTACTCTTAGCTCTAAGGGCGATGGATGTTCCTTTATTGAGTCTTTATGTATGTAAGATCAGGACATTTGCAGTACAATTTTAGAGAAAAGTAATGACATAAATCATAATGTCAATACATGAAAAAAATATCTTGGTTATGTTAATTTCGCTGTGTAGATTATGATCTGTAGAAGGAGGGGAAAGAAGAATTGGCAGAGTGTCTTTCAAGTGGACAAAGTGATGAAAATCCCCCCTACTTTGTTGGGATTGCAGTTGTAAGCTTTGCACCATATGCTACTTTCCTCTTTAGCTGGGATTATGCCATCATTATTGCTGATAAAAGCTGTTTACTGCCTTGGCTCCAAATCGATGCTCGGGGCGCTCTGAAACTGGCATTCCCTCTCCAGAAGAGTTCATTCCATGCCAGCTGCTCAGGATTCAACCCCTTTGTTTAAGATTTCACAGTTTTTGTAATGTTTATTTTCTATTTACTTTCTCCCCCATCCCCTCACACATGAGGTTTTTGCTGCATAAACATATGTTCGCAACAATTTGACATTTACATTTGATTCGCTTACAGCAAATTGAAAGTGGCTAAGACATGGCTACACAATAGTCTTGGAGCTACGACGTCTGATTAACAGAGACTGGAAAAAAAAAAAATGCTTTTACTACAAAACACATTGAAATGGCTGTGGATTGGAGCAGTATCTTAAAGTGGACCTTCTCACAGGGTTACCAATCAATGGCATAATCACTCAGTGCAGATTCAGCTCGACAGCTGTGTTAAGATAACAACTGGTTCTCATGACTATAGCAGCCCCCATGACCTTGTGTGCCTCAAATTAATAATGTAAAATCAACACAAGACAACCACCCCCCTGGTTCCCATGCAGACAATGATGAACTACCTTTTTGCTTCGCCATCAAAGGCCACTCAGACTAAGTCATGTTTCAAGGCATAGTCTATAATGTCAGGGTATTTTTTTTTTTTTTTTTACTTGGGCTCCATGTCCCTTAAATAATGTCTCTTACTCTTCCACTACAGCTCCCTAGTACCCAGGGAAATCATACTGATCAATATTTCCCATTTTAGAGGAACAGCAGCAAACATTCACACAGGATTTACTGTAGCTCTCTGTTAGACTTTAATCAAGCTGTAATTTAGATCCAACAAACAAAGGTTCTGTTAAAAATAAATGAAAAGACTTATTTGCAATTTTCCAGATTTTGTCTTTTATCAGGTTTATCATCTTAATCTCACATCACAAAGGCTAGTTAATGTTTTATTTTTTCTTTCTTTCTTTCTTTCTTTCTTTCTTTCTTTCTTTCTTTCTTTCTTTCTTTCTTTCTTTCTTCTATCTATCTATCTATCTATCTATCTATCTATCTATCTATCTATCTATCTATCTATCTATCTATCTATCTATCTATCTATCTATCTATCTATCTATCTATCTATCTATATTCCCAACTGAGTGTATTGGTCGTCACACATGTGCGTGCATGCATTCATAATGACTTCACAGGGCATAAATCAGAACATGCTATCTCAGTACTTCTTTATATTGGTCAAGGGCCATTGAGCAAAACAGCTTAATGCGCCCTTAACCATTTCAGTCGTGGCAGGAAGTGGAAAGACTGCTGACTGGCTGACACTGGGGCTGACACTCTCTGCAGTCTGTTGTTTAATCATAACAAGTGTAAGGTTCTCTCAAAAGTCAACAAAAAATAACATTTCATTGGAAAATAATACATATAAATGAGATGCCAGTTATTTTTATTTGTGTTTTTTTGTCATTTGATAGCCTGTTATTCACAAATGATATTCTGTTTGCAAATCAGTGTTCAGTGTCTTGACCTGTAAAAAGTGATGCAACCTTAAAGGTAAAAAAAAAAACTAACCACAATGATAAATGAAGTGTTTATATGGTCTCCTTATTCCAAGGTTTTGGCAGTTGATATTCCTTTCATATCTCTGGGGTATTGTGCAGCAGCTTCTCGTTCATGCATGACTGTCGGCACACAAACTCAAGCTTAACCCCATTGAGGGAGTCGTCCCAGAGCTCCCAGAGGTTTACCGAGCTCAAGCAAGGATGTGGGGGGACTGAGCCGAGCTGAAACAGATCCCTAATGAACATACAGTTGAAACCAGCTATAATCGGAGTTTTCATCAGTTACATACTGCACATATACATACACCGGTTGTAATGCCTTGCAGCTTTTCCCTAACAGCTAATGTTGTGTGCAGGGCTGTGTGCAGTTTCATAATTGACTTGTGAATGGCCACTGTGCATATTAGCGATTTTAAGACTGGAACGAGTACATGACATTCGGGTCTCCTATGATCCCTGCTTTAACTTGCTGATAACTGGGTGACCAGAGTGCAGACTGTTGTTGACTGTTCTCCATGGCAGGTGGTGACAGAGCATGTGTGGTCCCCATCACAGGTGTGTGCAATTAGCCTGACAGCTAGTCCAGAATTGCCGTGAAATAAGACCCTTTACTGTTTATGTGACTGAGTGTGTGTTTTAGGTGCCAGCTTTTGTGTGATTATGTGTGCATACTAGTTACTACCAAATATAAACTGCTGGGCTGCCACAAGATATTTAACAATCCACCGTGGAGCAGCAGTGTTAGATGTTAAACAGTGCACCGATCCAACATGTAGTCTGGTTGGAGAATGTGTGTGTCATTTATTCAGCCTTCTGTGATGGGTTATGGACTTGGAAGAGAAGAGAGGGTAATGTATTGGAAAATATCCCTTTCAGCACCTCAGCATTACTTGTCATAGGTCAGGCTTAAAACGTAGCTTGATACAGTTATTAACTCTAATCTGGGCATAAACACAAATCCTCAAGCACCAGCCCAATTAATAATTTGCATAATTAACATGCATTTTAAATAGAGGCTGGTCTTGTCGTTGCCAAAGCAAGGATGAGGGTAATTAGGGCTAACGGAGCAGTGCCTAGGGCCCTTACCCGCGGACGTGCTGCAGTCATTTCCAGCAGAGGGATTGACAACTGCAAGACAAGCTCTCTCGGCTTAGAGCGAAAACCCCCTTTGACAGAATTAATAGTTGACAAACTGCTCCTAAAGCCCTGGCATTGTTTCTGTCAGTTGTTTGGTTTGATGTCACTGTTAGACATTATAAATCAATAGTGTCAGGATTTAGTAATGTTTATAGCCAGCCATGGTTTATTATTTCATGTGACTGTCATGGACAAATAGTATTTATCATAGCTGTCTATAAATTACTGCAGACAGACTGTTGGTTTACCCAAACCCACTCTGCTCTTACAGGGCCCATTCCAACGTCCACTTACATATTTAGAGTAATTTATTTTCTCAGCCATAGGCCCACATTAACCCTCTGCTTTCTCACACTCCTCTGAGACTTATTGTGATTTGATTGCCGCGCCTCCACCGACACATTAACACATCAAAAAAAGCTGATCAAAGCTCGTTCAGAACTGCTCGTTGCGTCTACTCTGAAACACAACATATTTTACCAGCTATTTGTGCGACTTTTTAGAAGGTCTTAAATTCTTATAAACAAAATGACAGCCAGTTCTTTTTTTTTTTCCTCTGGAATGAATGAATGATTTTGCATTTGTTTATCTAGAAATAAGTCATTGTATATTGGTCAGGTAAAAAAAGTCCTGCTTAATCAGCGTCACAGTTTTATGTGACAAATTTACAGTGCATTCATTCAACCAGCTGGCTTTCAATGGAACAAAATGGTCTTAACCTTTGCATCAGTGCCACACTCATCAAAAACAATTAGAATCATCACTTTTAATGAGATGATTGATTGGTCAGCTTTCACAACACAGAGCAGGAGCACAATTGCTGTATCCAGTGATTGATGCTATCAGGTAACATTACTTACATTAACACATGGATTTGTCTTGTTTACATTCTCCATCATAATGAATACATACTACAACAATGAGACGTTATTGACCAATGGGCTTTGTGTTCAGTGGTTACCTGTATTGATGGGTTTCGTGGTGACTTCTAATTTAAATAAACAATTAAAAATGTGACTCGTTTGATAACCTGATTTTGTTTTAAATAAGATGTCTTTAATGTCTTTTCTAAGGCTGTGGAAAGATTTTGGCGAAAACTAAAAGGAGAGAGTAAGCTGAGCTGAAGCGGTGGTATTGATCAGCTGTGCCATTGACTATAAGGTCCACTTTCAGTAGGGAGGTCATTAGTTACTCCTGTGTGCTAATTCATCCCTGGGTTGAGGCGTATCCGTTAGAATGCTAATTCACTACTATGATCTGACAGCTGGGGTAAAGAAAGGGGCAAGCAGGCTGCCGCAGAGAGGCTTTGGGAGGAGGGAGGAGGGGGCTTCGGCGGCATAGAGGACCGGTCTTGTGTTTGGGTAAAGAGGAGGACTTCACTACATGGGATGTGGCAGAGTGTGCAAGGAAAAAGGGGTGCGGAACTGACCCCTGCTGTCTTTACCCCCCAGCAGTAATGATGTAAAAGAAAGATGACATTTGGTGTCCACATTTAACTTGCATTTGCAGTCCACTTGAGAGGTCCAGTATGCGTGACCTACCTTGATTAAGCCCGGGGCTGCCTAGGACTGTACCCTTTAGACTGAAACAAAAAGTGGAAGCTCAGAGGAGAAAGCTGAGCCTGTATAATTGGGCCAAGTAGAGCTGCGGGAGGCAGCCAGTCTCCGCTTTGCCTTTTGTATATTCATGACCCCCCCGACTTGATTGATGGAAGGATAGCATTTGGTGACACTGTCATTTGCAAGTTGAAAAGGTAGTGCAGTGGCTGGAGCGGCGCTGTGGCTGTGCCTTAGAAGGGGCATCGAGAGGAGGCTCATTTCTATGCTGATGATATCCAGCCCCCTCTCATTTTCTTTGTCTCCGTTAGAAGGACATCTGCTGACAACACAGAGTTTAAAAAGAACCAAGTTGGAAATGAAAGGAGGGAAAGAAACATACATCTGTGTGTTTGCATGTGAAAAGCGCATGGCTGAACCTTGATTTTAATCAGTGCAAAAGTTTGCTATTTGATATCTGCATAATTGTGTCTCACATTTCACTGAAATTGAGCATTTTGAAGCAGATGGTTTAAGAAATGTATTATACAGTAATAGGAAGACTTGTGTAGACGGGGTTTTGATGTTTTGGCTTTGAACTTGTTTTATTTTTGCTGTCAAAGAATCTAATCGCTAAACATTAGGTTCAGGTAGCTTTGATTGTGACAGATCAAAATCATATCATGTATTTTTTTAAGTAGGTACGCCACCCATTTCCTCATAAAAGGCTGAACGTTGTTCCTGCTGTATTGTTATAAAGGCTATTGTTAAGGTAATTAAAGATGGTTGGTTAATCCTCTGTTTAATATTACAAGCCTTGTTTCAACCCAATGAATGAAATATATGACAGATAACATTATTATTATTATTATTATTATTATTATTATTATTATTATTATTATTATCATAGTGAATTTCACAATTTATGTTTATTTTTTGTCATTAATATTGATAAGTACATGCTTACTTTTAATATATATAAAATGTGAGTTGTAATACTTAACAGCTACACAGGTTAAACATTCTCATGGTTTGATAATGAATTTGACCCTTCGAACTAGAAATAGTGTAACATCTGACATGCAAGGGGGACTTTCAAAGCCACGCTATGTGCGGCTGTCAGAAACATCCAGAATGATCAATTCCTTGCGACACCTCTGCTATCCCTTCGCACAACAATCTACACTTATCAGAGTCACAATTTATAGCCGCAGTGTGAAGTGTGTGCCTGCAACTCCCATCTTTGTATTTACACCAATTAGCACATAAACTCTAATTACCGAGATCAAGGCAGCCGGGAGTCCATAAATGCAAAGCGACACGGAGAACTAAGTCAGCTAACAGAGAGGGAAGGTGACAATAAAAGGGAAGTATCAATTAGGCATCAATGACGCGATGATGCATGTGCGTGCTGGGAGGTGTCACACAGAGGGAGGAGGGAGTGTGAAATGTGTGGGGGCAGCAGGGTCCACGGAAAGTTACACAGGCTGTGGGGTCTTGTAACTCACATGCTGACACACTGCGCTGTGACACGTCGACTGTCCAACACATTTCCATATTAACACCACGGTACAATCAGGCACCTCTCTTGTGTCTCAGTGAAAAGTAGTATTTATCACAGCATTACAGCGTATAGAGTAACAATTACCACATACTAATTTAAGGGGCAAGTTGCCGAATCAAAAGGTATAAAACTAACTTCAAAACAAGTGCAAATTAATATGTTGGAAAGGGTCATTAAAGAATCATCATAAGTTGGAGACAGATTTGACAGTTTAAACTTGTGTTTAATTATAGAAACCCAAAGAAAATAGAGGCATCTTATAATGACTGAACATGGACTCACAGACCATGCTTGAACCTCAGGTTAATCCCAATAAATTGAACTTGATCAAAGACCATAGCTGTAAAAAAGTATGGCTCTGCACATTAATCTAACAAACGCATAAAACAGGACTGGCTCAGCTCTATAAATTAAACTCTGGCTGCAATAATGCTGATCAGGGGAAATTCTGCCAGCATTGGCTCAACGGCCTCTGTATGTCTGTAGTCTTGTTATCCCCTTGTCTTGATCTGGAATGGTGTTATCTGTTCCCTCTCGCTGTATTGCTTGGATTTTGCAGGATGGCCCTGTGATGGATTTGCAAAGAGGCTGTTTACAAGAGAGTGTAGAGCATTAAAGAGCTGCCAGAAGGCCCATTAACATAAATGTTTAAATCAGACACACAAACTTATGCAGCAGAAATGAAGATGTTTCCTGCATTAATCTGCTACATTTGCCTTTGGCTCGTCAATTACAGCCCTCTCATCTCATCCACCTCGCATTCGACCCCTCACCCTGTGACCATTGTTCACAGAAACAAAGACCTGAAGGAGGGAAATCATTGCTGAAGCAGCAGCTTTCCAAAGTAAAGTTATAGATTCAGAATGTAAGTGTCATTCTCTCTAAAGTCTGCAGCGCTGATGTGAGATCTTGCAGACAGTTTACTTCTTCTTTTTTTTCTTTCTATCAACACGTGGAATGTTTAAGCTGCACTACTGATTTAAAGCCTTGTAAAAATGTCTGATTTTAAATACTGTTTGCATGCGGCCCCATGGAAGACATTTCATACTCAGCAGATTTACATTATAGCCATTATTATGATTTTATGATGTTGAAGCTTTAACAGCTATTTCCCTAAAAGTGCTTGGGAATCATCAGAGTGTTTGCAAGTGTAAATATTTGCCCACTATGTCTGAGTTTCTCTCACACCGAAAGACAGAAGGTCCCACACTCAGACATCAACATTTGCTTTTCTCAAACCCGGGGTTAAAGGCATCTTTTCTCTACGATTCAGAAACAGTCTCAAAAAGTTTATAGAAACTAAAAACTAAAATGTGAAATTACTGGATGTATTTTTAAAGGACTTTAATAAAGACAGCTGTGTGTAATCTATCATAGGTTTTTGCTTTTTGCAGATCGAACATTGTTGACATAAGGATAAAATGACAGAGGAAGAAGAAGGCAGTCTCCTATTTGTATTTTCTCACAGTTTAATTCACTTTTATTGTCTTAATGTTGCTCTTGTAGACGTCGCACATTTTTAAAATATAAATAGTCATTGTTTGCAGCATATTTCATTTTTCTCTGTCTGCTTTGGAGTCTGTGCGAACCTGAAAGCACTACTAGAAGCAACTGTATGTGGTTGAGACAAATAAAGCATGTGAATTGATTCCTCCATCACCTGGATAGGCTGTTGATTTTGGGGAGAGTTATCGCTGTTTTCCTAAGTGTGGCATGGAGATTTGCTGGAGGGCTGAGTGATCGATTCAGCCGCCTGGAGCATCCTAGTGTGTTTATACATGGCTTGTATGGCAGCTTTCATAAGACATTTACCCCATGATTTGCGATGAGCTTATGTGTGAATAATTAATGGCAATTAATCCTTAATTACAGTAATTAGGCAAGTCACAGGAAATTAGGCTGCAGCTGGAGAAGCCCGTGCCTAGGAAAGGGAGGACTAGGGCTGAGAGAACGTGCCATTTAGTGACAGTGGAGCTGTGGTACAATGATTTTGTGGCAGGCCTGCACTAGTGTGTTCCTTGCCAGCAAAGATAAGGCTATAGACAGACACAGATGCTGCCGGACAGAGAGCTTCTCTATGGCAACTCAAGCCTGGATAGCAATCACATGCACAAAGCCGAGTGCACACCCAATAAAACCTATCTATAAAAGTCCCAGTTAGGTGACCTGTAACCTCAACAGCGCTTAAATCTCTCAGTTTTCTCCAAATTACATGTTAAGAGGTAGTGAACCACTTCAACAGGTTGTGACTGATGAGCAAACAGTAATTGGTTAATGCTACACATTGAGCTCCGTTTTTTCTCACTTTTATAAAACTAGATTTACCACTTATTGTGGCCCCGAGGCTGCACACTTTAGCACCCGATGTGCCGTTAACACTAAGTTTATGAATCTACTGTGGCTGGAAGGAGAGACAGTCTAAGAAATATTTATTTGTACCTCTAATAAAACAATTAGCCTCCTTAGAATTATTAAAGGAAACTACACAGGGCAGAGTTGTTTGGTTGCTGATTTCATTGTTTGGTAATAGCAGGAGAGAGATTAGGTGGATGTGTTCCCGGCAAAGACAGAGCAGAAGAATAGGGACGAGGCTCTCCGTGTCTTGCTTGGAACTCATTTGTGCTTTTCCATGCTTGCCTTGATGAATTTCCGCTTCTTTCTGCTCCTGTTGCTTTCAATTACACTCTTATTCACAATCCTAATTGATATGCCAGTCTCAGTAGATGAACCATGGACTTTTTACAGTCCATTTTTCTATTCTTAGACCAACGTTTCTTCATGACAAAATGAGCCAATGGATATCACAGATGTGAATTTTTGTCTTTTGTTTTCTGCAGACATTATTACTCTATTGTACAACATTATGATAATGTCTGGCCTGATTAAAATCATTTAAATGTACCTTTTATACCTCTATAATCCATCACAATTCACATTTTTGCCTTTGTCTTGCTTTTTCTAAATGTAATATATGGCTTTTGGAATTTTTGTGGGTCTTCAGCAATTTTTTATGCATCCACAATTGTCATCTCCTTTCATGCAGTGCATACTTTTTTTTTCTTCTTTTTTTTTTTTCACAGGAGGACTTTTAAGCTAACAGGGAATGTAAGTGAGTTGAGAAGGCATCCAACTGTGATATTACATTAACCCATAGTGCTTGGCCATGTCTGTCAGTGGCTGCAGAATAAAGAGAACATGCTCTGCTCTACTCTTTAGCCTTCAGAAGTGCTATTAGAAATAATGAGGATTTATAGTAAGATAAAAGACGCTTTCTGAATTTTGAATAGCTGGTCATATCCCACCACTAAAAGCTAAATAAGGATCATTGGTGATGCATACACAGCCATAGTAATATGATTAGTCTACATATTATATCATATATTACAGAGTCCCAGATCTCTCTTGTATTCAGAAACAATCTGGATGTTCAAAACCTGATATTGCCCTTTGCTCTCATATCGTGTATGTAATAAAATCTTTTAATCAGAGCTCAATGGGCATGTTATGTTGTTTTACGGCAGGGCTCAGCCATTCAATAAGAAACTACTCTGCTGTTATATTCACAGGCCCTTGCTCTCCCCTTCACTAAAAACACAAGCAAGAAGCCACTGAGTAAAAGTGTGTGGGTAACAGTACCTGAACACCAGCAGGCTTCTCACTATTGCAGGAGGATGCTGCTACAGTGACAAGGTCAGCATGTTCTACAGGCCCCGCACATACATTCCTCACTATAAGTAATATAAATGAGGTTGCGTTAGCTGTAAACTCACAGCATGTTGCCTGTAAGCTAAAGGGTAACTGCACAAGAGCAACGCCTCCAAATTTCCTCTTGAGCACGTCTGACTGTACATGGGAGTCTGCAGAAAGACAGATGAAGCCCCCTACCTGAGCCTCCTGTATGGAGTTATATATATATATATATATATAGAAGGAGAGAATTGAGCAAATCACAGTTATTTCCTTTTTTTTTTTTTTTCAGTAGTTAAAATGCAAAGTTGGGATAAAAAATAAATAAATAAATAAATAAAAGCCACTGCTAGAATCTGCTCCATGATGTCTGTGACAGAATATAGTTTATATGCAATATTAGCATGAATCCATAAACCCAGCCAAATTTGTTGGGCATACAGCTTTAAGTGGGAGCAGCAGAGTTTGTGTTGTTAGGGGCATTCTTGTATCTACAGTGGTGTTTACTCACATTGGCAATTAATTATTAATGCAGAAGCACTGAGAGGTTACAGCGATATGGCGCTCAGGCTTTCCAAGCACTGTCTATATATGAACAGTCAACATAGTGAGAGCTTCAAAGCAGCCCTCTGAAATGTTTCAGACTCTCATGGAGAAAGCTTATTACAGTTGAAATGTTTTTCTAGGAGCCCCAGATATTCTTTGTAAATGCTATTGCCTAGAAAATATGGGGTATTTTTGTTTGTCTATATCAAGAGACATGCAAACAAAGAGACAGTCAGCACTTGCAGCTTACTTGGCGTGAGTATTGCAGTTCACAAGCGAGAACTTGTTTGTGCAAAAAACTGTGAAGATTTGACAAAAAGCTAAGATGTAGAATTCCATTTTCCATCCCTTAAAATATATCTATTTATTTTGGTAACACCACTCATCATGCTTGAAATGTGCACAGTGCCAGGTTAATCAATTTCTTCCATTAATCATAGATCATATGTCTGAAATGGCGCAGGCTGTGAGGGTGTTAATAATGAGTCTGGAGATAAACATCAATTGGCAATCTTTTTGAGGCATCTTTGTTGCCTGCAGAGCCCTCCTGATGACACCTCTGTGGATCTGCTAATGGAGGAGGACCTGTAAGGCAATCCCCTGGCCTTTGTCTGACCCCTTTGTGGAGCTGAATTCTTCAGATGTTTGCAGGATCAAGTCACTTAATCTGTAGCACAGACTAGGGCCAGAAAAAAGAGGACAGGGAGAGCATGGGAGAGGGAGGAGGGGAAAGGGTAGCAGACAAGCGCCTCACTCTGTCTGAAGGCTGAGCATTCAGTGCGCAGGGTAAAGAACTGCAAATGTCTGCCTGTTCTGTTATGCACCATTGTTTCATACAGAGCTGGAAATAGACAGAAACAGTGTAGCAGCCGAGCTCTGGCAGGCAGTGCGTTTTATTACTCCTAGACCATAGACTTTAGACATTAGTGAATATGGCTCATTAAATGGCATGGAATGTTACCATTTTACATAATTCCTTCTGTATCGTTGTTGTAAATGAAATCCTGTTTCTGTCCCTGACTGCACTCCAGTCACTCAGCACCCATTACAGCTTTCCCATCAGGTCCTTGCAGTTCTTGAAAGCAGCTATCTATAATTTCAGGTCTGTGTCACACACACAAAAACGTGTGCTCTACAAGCTTAATGGTTTGGTGTGGCTGATGTGGAAAGGAAATAAGAGGAAATCTGAAGGAACATCTGAGAATTAGGCAATGATGTATTCAGATGGCTGAAGAAACCAGGGTGGGCAACAAATATAAATAATGTATGTGGCAGGGCTCTTAAACATAAGCTGGAATTTGCTCCCGTACTTTTTGTTCTCAATCACCTTGATGAAACAATCCTGAAGCAATGGCTCTGATGGCTGTGTGAATGAGACCACTGACAAGCTGATTTTCCACCCCTGGCATGAGGCTGCTTTCTCCACTTAATGTTCTTCGATAAAGTGTTGCACAGAAGTAAACTAGAAGAGCCTCCACTCCTGACACATGTGACAGTATTTGCATCAATTATGCAGTCTACGGCTGCGGCAGGAGGGAGCGGAAAGGAGGGGAGGAGATAGGAGAGAAAAGGGTTAGTGACAAGATGCAGAGGCAGAAATGAGAATTTCTTTTTAAAATGCATTCTTTAGAAAATAACATTCAAGATCATTTACATGAAAGCGGCTGCAGCAGTGAACTCGACAAAGCAGCAACAAAGTCTGTGGAGCGTTTTGACACTAAAGACTTTGGCAAACAGAGTACAGTATAATAGATAGTTCTTTGTCTTCTCTGTATTCACTGTACACTGAATATCTACCCTGAAGAGTACAGGAGGAGACAGTGAAATGAGGAGAGAGACTGGCTTAGAGAGGATAGAGAGCTGAGGCTTGAGTCCCTTATTGCTAAATTCAGTTGGTTGTACTAGGCCAAATAAGAGTTATAAATAAATAGTGCTTCACAAGAGTTGGAGTGTGACTGACTTAGTGAACATACATGGATCGTCTGTAAATGAAAAATCCCAAAATAAGATAATTTTTCAGAGACGCTGTCCAAATGCAACAAGAAGGAATAAATATGTTTCTATAAATAATGCACATGTATCGCATTGGAAGATTTTCTCTTGTGCTGGCTAACAACAAACAATATTTGCAAATCCATGAGATTGTGATTCCCTTAAAACCACAGTAGCAGAGGGAGATGGCTGCTTATTGGCAGAAGGAATAACTTTTAAAACCGTGTCCCAGTTTCAACAGACTCCAGCACAGCATTTTATTTCACTGTGTCCAACCCTATTTCACATTCTAGTTAAGTACACTTACAAATGTGCTGTGCCATGGTTTCTAACCTCTCATATACATGTGAATCCACATGCGCACAC
Source organism: Sphaeramia orbicularis (assembly GCF_902148855.1). Lineage (NCBI taxonomy): Eukaryota > Metazoa > Chordata > Actinopteri > Kurtiformes > Apogonidae > Sphaeramia > Sphaeramia orbicularis. The sequence continues at coordinate 33,181,396 of NC_043965.1, forward strand.
AGACACACACACAGTCACATCACTAGACCTGTCACTGCCTTTTATCCATCGTCAGCCTTCAGCTGTATGGTTTATCCGTAGTGACACTATAGCAAAGTGCTTGACTGCTTTTTGCCAACAGACTGCAACACTTTAACTGTACTTAGTCATGCATCATTATGGCAGACTCAAAGCGGTGTGTCTGGGAATGCCTGCAGATGGTGGAGGCTGAACCATTTGGAACGGAAGGCTCTGTGACAATGATGCTTATTGCATGAGTAAGTGTGTACGGACACCGGAGTGTATCTATGCACTAGTAATGAATAGAAAAAAAACAGCAATAGGTTCTAATGAAAAGGGTGTACAGCTGCTAATTCAACAGGCTTGAGGAGACTGTGCTTTGTGCAGGCGGTCTGTTTGTGTGTTATGATATATGAAATCTACATGTAAGTCTTTGTTAGAAGGAGCCTTTTATGTGTGTATTGATCAGTCATTGTTTACTCCAATCGATGCTGACTTTGTGAAATGCAGCCTCCTCTCTATGCTTTACAGAGATTTAACCCTCTTGCGTTGCATTTTACCGCTTTGTTCTCTCCTTCAAATCTTCCTCCTGCTAAAAATGTGATAGCATTACTGTCACTTGTCACTTTCTCTTTATTTCAACAGATGACAAAGCTTTTACATTCGGTATTCTCTTTCACACATGGGTATTTCCAACAGATCTCTTCTGCTATTGAAAGATAAATGTTAACTTCATTCAATTGAAACTCATTCAGGGCTCATACAAAGCTGGCTTCTTTATTCTTAAAGGAAATGAAGAAACCATTAGCAAAATATTCACTCACGGAGAAAGAGAATCTTATCTTTATTCCGCATGACCATGCAGAGCCATATTCCTTTTGACATCATTATGTAAAACCAATTTCTCTTTCGTATCATTTCCGCCGTGCTGCATTACCACATCTATACACTCACTATTCTTTATTACAAAGTAGGTGGCCTAGAGGAAAATATATGCATTTGTTCCCTATGGCATAAAATATGCATATAGGTGCCTCATTTCATCTCCAATCTGTGTTATTCCTTTAAAAATTCACCACTGCCTGCAGTCCCTGTTTAATATTTAATTTGACAACTTTTTAATCTGTCTTTATGCGATGATGAAGTAATCGTCAGCTGTCAGAAAAATGATTGAGGTGTACAATGGGATAGAAGTGACTCATAGGTTGTAGGCCTTATTTGTTTTTGCCTCAGCCCTAACCTAAGCTTGAGGGAACAAATTTCTTTTTCACCCCCTAATTTATCTTTCATCTTTATTCATCTTTTCTCCCAGGCCCCACACACAAAGCAAAGTATAATGTTCATACATCATTCATACTTTGTTTACTAGCGTGCAGTTTGGAAATCAAAATAGACCTTACTTGGTAGGGTATTTAAAAGAGTGTATTTAAATGTGTGCCCATGCAGCTTTCCTCATTGGGTTTGAGAAGTCCTATACTTATTAGTCAGAACTGCAGAGCAATGATAATTACACACAGTCTTTTCTTAGCTCCTCTGATCTTTAACTATCACTGATTATCCATCAAGCCAGCTAAATAATTAGTGGGAATGTCTCATGAACGAGCCACCGACAGATGCTGTAACACCCACAAGGTGAACATGGGTGCACTTTCTCCTCAGTGAGGAGACCAAAACGGAATAAACAAAACAAATAGATAGTGGAGCAACTCAAATGAATGTTACAGCCGGCTCAGATGAATGATCAGCTTCTGCTAACACTGTAGCACCACCTCTGCTGGCCTTTCTGGCAATCTGGCCATGTTGGGCCCCCACTGTGGAACAGCATGGCACTGGGAGTTGTAGTAGCCAGTCCCCCCATAGCCCCAGGCTGCCTCTACCTTTGGTATGCTACTCAAGGTTAAAGGGATCCCAGTTGGGTGTTTAACAGTGTTGTGCTCAGATCTGACTGGCTTTTTCCCCTTTTTGACACTATCTGGGCTATGGAGAGTAAAATTGGAAAACTACTTCATCCACAACTGTTCCTGAAATATTTAACATTTTACATTATGCGATATTCGAAACAGTTTATCCACAGTGTAGATCTGTGTTTCAACTAAAGAATATTCTATAGCAGACCTTTATGCCCCACACCGCTGAAATACTCTTATAAAGTTGCAGGGGTAAGTGATTTGAACCATTTTACTGTGAGGATATGCTGTTTGCCATACACGTGCAGCTTTTGCTGACATTCATTTTGAAACCACTCGGAGCTACCACTTGCTACTCAGAGTAACAATGCTGGAGGAAAAGTGCCTGCTGAGCTCTACAGTGAATATACCTCTGACCCAGACCGAGGAGAGGGAGATTTATGAAATCCACATGTTTAATACATTTCATTTTGTCCAAGGGATTTGTATTGCTTACCACAGTATTTTAGGGTTGAAACATTCTGTATAGTCACAGCTTGTATTGTCTGAGGAGAATAAACCCTGTCCACTTCTGGCTGCTGAAGATTTGTTTTATAGCACCTCCCTTTTCCTCACACACATCAGCCATGCACTGTCTGAGGTATTGCATCTTGTTGTGCTGAGGTGTTAGGTATACACACCCTTAATCTTTAATGCATAATCCCCTGAAAATCCGCTACATAAATGAAAAAGATAACCCTCATATCAGTCCTGTGACAGAAAATAAGATAGCTAGGTAATTTAATAAAGGATTGATGCTGGCCCCGGTGTGATACGGTGTGTGACCTTTGTGTGTTCATTGTGTAGTTCAGAGCAGGCGTTCCACTGTTACCTGCTTGTAGAAGAGTTCTTCCTATTCTGAAAAACCCATCCAGGGAACGGTAACATCTGCGGCGACAAACAGGACGCACCATATGGATTAAAGCACAGGGAGGGTAGTCACTGAAATATTTGCTTCCCCAAAGTGTTGACACAGTATGAAAAAAGGAGAACCATGGCTGTGCTTTCCCCCTGTAATCAGGCAGCAGTTATCGCAGTGAAGTGTTTGCCTACCTAATGGTGTTTCCATTTTGCGTGAGTCTGTGTCATCGGCTTCGCATTTGAGGCACAGGCAGGAAGGATCTGCCTTCTCCACCTCTCTAGTAAGTGCAGGCCTGCTGAGGCTTAGCATAAAATACTTGTGTGTTTGTTCTGTCTGTGCGAATCAACAGAGAGACAAACTGATGAACGAACTGACAAAGAGAAACATCATAACCTTGGTCAGTCGTTGCTGTAGAGAGCATTTAGCTCATTTAGCGGCTGACCATGAAAAGTCATAAATACTCTTCCCAAGGAATGCTTGTTTTACATCTAAAATGCACTTGAGGGTAATGTTGACAGATATAGCTTGTGACGAGTGATAGTCAGAATGTATGAGCACCCATAATGCCGCTGTCAACCTCTGGTGCCAGACTGAAAATAAGCAGTTCACCTCTGTTTTCATTCAGGAGAGTGCAGCAGACAGCACCGGCTTCTCCGCTGTATTTATTGACTTGTTTTACTAGCCTGAAACAGGGTGCTTTTATACGGTCCTGCTCAGTCTTAAGACTCTCCAGACATTTACATTATTCCTGACTGAGTTACACACACATATAAAGGAGCACGTCCGCAGGCTAGGTTAGATATATGTTCTCTTTCCACCACTCTTTTTCTCTTACATTCATAGACACTCATACACCATTTTGTTACCCCACCATTTTAGATATTGTTACACTGCGCTTTCCGTCCATTATTACTACATATTCCACACACGGAGCACCTTTTTGTTTTTTTGAATCTGATTTATTTCATCTAATTAGTTGTCTTTTTCTGCTCTAAAAACAAATTCACTGCTTTCATACTGCATATTGAATATCATATATATATATACATTTTTCCGTTTATGCTCAATCTGAATCATTTGTACAAAAGCACGGATTTCACGAGGCTCTAAAATTCATCCTTTGCTGACTAATCTGCGCAACTGCAGTAGAAGATAATGAATCCCAGCACCAGAGTCGCAGCCGACACCATGATCCCCCCACCCAGCCTAAACCTCCAGCAGTATTTACATGATATTTCATTTTAGAATAAACCTCTTTTCTCTCCCACTGTGAAGATATTGAACTCTTTCACACAGATGTCATCTTAACCAAAGCTTATTAAAAAGATGGACATCAAAGTTGTGGGTGCCCATTTATCTTATAGCACTCTAATTGGCCACCACAGGCAAGAGAACAACTAACTCCAAAATAGGAGCCGTCGAGTGGTTGGGTTAAGAAGAGGATGTCTAAAGACCCTCAGTGGATTCATTGCCAATAAATCCTCTAGAATGGAAGCAGGGCTTTTCTAGGGGTATGGAATTTCACAAATACATTATGAAATGCGATACGCTGAATTAACTGAACGCTTATGGCCGAAGGGTTTGGGTTTTTTTGTTGTGGTGTGTTTTGTGGTTACATTGTCCCATGCTTGACCTGCAGTGTCTATGTTTGCTTGACATCATAACAGGCAACAGGAGGAAGTAGGCTATGCTCTGAAAAGGTCAGACAGTGAGGTAGCCATAAGCAAACTGAGATTGCATTTTGCTAGCTTTTATACAAACAGGATTGTTTTGAATTAACCATTCACAACAATGGATGAAACAGTTTATTTAGCCAGAGTCACTGCTACTCCATCAAACACCACACACAGGCCTGAGGTGAATAATGTATTATGTTTTCCACTCAAGTGGGCAATAAAAACACAAAAACAAAGTCATTAATTGCCCACATACAGTAACCAAATGCCATCAAGAGCCTGTGCTCTCATTAACCTGGCACCTAATTATCTGCCTCCAGTCTGAGTCCTGACAAGCCCCACCGTCTGAACCCTCAGCTTGGTTGTGTTGTGTTGTGTTGTGTCAGCACTCGCCAACCGCAGCCAAGGCACCATTAGGTACAGAGAAGACAAAAGCTTCTTGCAAGCAAAGGTTCCCTCTGCACGCGCCGCCACAATGTTCCTCCTGTTAATGCCTTCCCTTCCAATTAAATCTGCAACTGTTAATTATTGTAATTATGAGAGTGAGCTCCCAGCTTTATCCCCCCACCCCCCAACCCCCCAATCTCTCCCTGCCGGTGTGCAGAGACGCTACGGGAGATGTTGTGTTGCTTCAGTGGCGCCTTGTCTCTGCTCCAGTGAAGCCCTAGCAGAGTATTGGATGTGGAGGGGGACCTGGTACACATGACAGGGGTGACGTGAGGGAGATTGCACAGTTCATCTTGGATAACTGGGGAAGCAAGTTACAGCCTATAGCCACGCCTCCAGTCCAACTCATTAAATGGTGTGTAAAGTACATGCTGGGAATAATTAGTGCCAAATAACCTTTTCTTGCTACCTTGTTCACGGAATGTCACACAACAAAGTGAAGTATCATCAGTAGATGTACTATCAAAATATGCAACTAGTGAAATGACAGTTGGGAGATGATATTCTCACCGCAGTCATTCACTCGTTTGCTTATTCTGTTCTCGCTGTGTTCTTTAAGAGACAGTTGCAATGGATCTGAAGTGATGTGTTGAGTATAAGGAGAGCTGAAAAAGAGTGGATGGCAAGCCGGCTGCCTGTTAGGTCTCTGCGTGTCTCAACATCCGCTTTGGCCTGCTTCTGTCACAAGCTGTTGTTTGGCTTGGGCCTGATCTGCCCAGCCACTCCTTCCACTGCACTCTGCAGACCTAGCAGTAACCTGCAACATAAGGCTCAAGATTCTTCCAAAGACAGAGCTCTTGTTCAGGTGCGTGCAACCTTAGGCGCTGGAGGTGGATGTGTTCTTGTGAACTTTATCAGTCCTCACATAGGATGCGGTGAAAATCAGCATGTCAAGTGCAGTCATAGTCTAGTGTCATAACCTGTTTCCTTGTAGCGGAGTCCTTGCACGCTAGCACAGCTAGCAAAGGGTTGCGGCTTTACAATTTGGAGCTGAATTCTCTCTATAAAAGACACTGAAGGAAAGAGCAGCTCCTTCTGCTTCAGGCAATGCAGCCTTTTCGTGGATACACTGCAAAATCTAAATGATGGACTGTCAACTCTCTTGCAGAAATGCCACTGTAAAAAATAATCTCTCTGGCAGTGGATCATGGTTGGCTGTATGCTACCAATGCCATTTCTTTGTTTATGTGAGCATGTAGCCTTCACACGCACCCATGCAGACACGAGTATATGCACGTTCACAGACACGCACGCATACATAGATGCACACAGAAAAACACACAACTACAAAACACATGGGCCACACAAAATGCTTCAAGCTCAAATCCTTTCTTTGGAAGCATACAGTGAAATATATGGGATTAATAACCTGAATAGCATTATTTTTTCACCTCTAGCCTTTAAAATAATGCATGCTTGGCTAGATGCGGATGAAGTTTTGCCTACGTATTTGCCTGGTTATCGGTGTGTACAGGACCTGCTGTGTGACCTGGTTTCATGCAATCTCCATCTTCTAATTAGGAGGCTGCAGAAAGCCTGGAATGAGAGAAGGAGTGATTAGTTGCCTTTGGGTATTTCGTAAGTGGCTTTCAGTGCCACATTTGCATTATTTGCTTGGGGTCTGAATAACAAATCAGCCTATCTTTGCAGCAAATTGAGGCTAGCAGCTAAAGACCATCAATACATGAAATATAAAATGAAACTGAAGAAAGGAAATAAGAAAAACATGCTAACATAATATAAATAGAAGCACAAGATGCAATAAGTGTCTCAGGTTGTACTGTATGTAGGCTCCTGCACGGAGATTAAAATATTCTTTGACTATTGCATTGAATAAATTATTCTTTATGTTTGTCCTGGATTTAGGATGTCCGACTGAATAACACTTGAGTGTCTCAGTGAATGTGGCTCGATTTGTGACTAGCAGACCATGTGAACCATGTGCGCCCTATGTTGGAGCCCCATGCTGTATGTGTCCTGTAGGGTCAGTCAGAGTGCTGATCTGTAGCGGAGGTCCTGTCCACTCATTTGGCCAGTCTCCCCAACCGCTGCGTGCGGCCGACCGCCAGGCCTGGTCAGCCATCACTACACTACTTGGCCGTTTGCCCACATCGAGTCTTAGAGGGCAGGAAACAAAGCGGGCACTCACACGTTCACATATAAACACACACACATCACACACATGCACACATGATCACAGCGAGTGACAGTGGCTCTTGTTTACCCAGCCCTCCCACCCCTCCTCACTCTCCTTTCATCCTCTCCCTCTAGTCTGTCATGTTGTGTGTCACTTCCCACAAATGTCAGTGCCACCGTGGGACAGTGATTAATTTTGGTGTGCTTGGCAAAATGTCTTCAAGATGTTTGTTTGGGTTGTCTTTTCCCTCCCCCTTACCCACCCCCACTCCCCACATGTCTTGGGAGTCGTGGGTTGAGAGTGGCAAGCCCCTCCACCCTCTTCCCCACTTGCCTTTTGCGCCCACTGTCTCAGCCTTCTCTTTGGTGGGAGAGAAGCGCATCATCATCGAGGGACAAAGGCTACCTGAACTGACAGAGATCTTCTTTTCTGACCAGAGCCACTTTTTGTCACTCTCCACCCCACTCCACCCCACCCCGACCCGACCACCACGTCTATGTGCTGTCTGTTTAGTGTGTGCTGGTGGTGTATGATGGGAGAAGTCTTGACCCAGCACTGGGGGGCTGTAACACTTCACTGTCAGCGCGGCTGATTAGCTTATCACTCACCGCACTGGGAGGAAATACATCATCATTCTAGACAGGGATTCCCCAGTTTAGGGCCTATTCCCTGCCTCCTTTTACTCTGCATTTAATCACTAGACACACTGTCCCCTCCAGTATTTCAGCTTTCCCCCTGAAGCCAATCCTCAGAGGTTCACAATGATGCATTTTCTTGTTGTAGGCATGATTTTAAAATAAAATCACAACTGTTGCATTACATGTGTGACAGTATTATTTACTTGTTGAAATTGAGACACAACCTCACAATTCAAACACAGGCAAAATTCTATTTATTCTGTTAGATGAAAAGCAAAAAGAACAATCTTCTGAATTATTCTTTTCTGCTCCCTCAACAAAGAAAGAAACAAAAAGTGGCAAATGTGCATTGGCTTCCCCACAGTGTGGTATCAGGTATGGTAATTACTCTGCCATTAACATTGGGAATAGTTAATGTGTATTAATGTGTTAATGGCATGTTAATTACTGTACATGCAAGAGAGAGCCCGCAGGCATTCTCTCAGATTCTTTGTGCCATGTGGATGTAGGCCAAGCTTAAAAAAGACTTTAAGAACATCAGTGAAAGAGGATCCTTATGTTTCATTTGTCAGAACAAAAGATTTTCAATGGTAATTTGATCCAGCTCCCCGCTTCTGGAGCTGAAAGTCACTGATCCAGGCACCATGACAAAGGAGAGATGATATGAAGTCAAAGGAGACGTGGAACGCGGCTGTAGTGACACTGGCCTCTTTGTGAAATGGATACTCTAAGCCCTCTGTAGTCTCTAGTGTGTTGCTTTGGCAGCGGGTTTTAATAACACGGTGGATTAGAAGCCTTGGATCCTGAGTGCCAAGCCAGAGTTAAAGCTCACCTTGGACGAGCCTCAGTAACAGGCTACATGCCACAGTCCTCCTCCGACTCCCACCCCTCCCTACTCATAAGTCTACTGCACGGCTTTAAGAGAGATGACCTTTGCAAATATTGACAGAAAATAAATTCTGTTTCGATTAGTTAGCTTTGGGAGACCTTTGTGGATCAATGCAATTAGATGAACAGAGTGTCAATATGTGGCTGGAGACATTCACTAGAGGCACTGGTGAGGAGAGGAGCTTCAGGAGGTCAGGGTTACTTGTAATGAACAGGATGTTTTGGAAATAACAGTGTGACCATGCCAAACAGTTGACCGGTTTACTATAGTAGACAGGTGCGTGTGATCTAAAGAAAAACATTAAGCTTCCGCAAAAAAAGATGAGCTATTCTGTAACAAAAAAAATAATAATAAAAAAGAAGAAAAAAAAAAGAATGTTTGGTTTTATCTACAAAAAGCACTACTCTTCTAGTGTATTGTTTGGCGTCTGACAGTGCAGAAGAATAAGGTAGAGAAGCCTAGAGCCACCCCTTCCCTCTTCAGCAGGCCACATTAACCCAGCAGGGCTCTGGCTTTATGGCTCTCCTGCTCACACTTCAGTGATGAGAGTAAACAAGCAGTGGGCCAAAGGTCAGCTAAGCCCACAGAATAAAAGAGGGCACAGGGGGAAAGAGGTGGGAGGAAAGGAGAGCGGCCCGAGGCAGTGCTCAGATCACTGTCAGGGCTTCAAGCAGGGAATGATGTACGAGACAACAGCCCCAAACCGGAAATGATTATAAACAGAGAACAGGGAGAGTATATGAGAGAAAGGGCTGCATTGTCTTTATCTGTCAAATTTGTTACTTCCTCGGATCAGATACTGACGGTGAACCTGTAAAAAATGAAAAGGAGAACCACCCCTGACTGATAGGGATGGATTAATCACAGTGTCTCTTTTGTCTCAGCCACAGAGGAGAAATGAGGAACAATCATAAAGGCAAGTGCCTTTTCTCAGCCACTCCACCTGTATTGTTGAATGACAAATGAGGCCGATTAAGGACATGTTACATTACTATTACGCATTCTGAAATTTTTTTTTCTCATTTTATTGTATGCGTTCTGGTAATTAAGTGAACCGGCATTATTAGAGTTATATGAAATAACTAAGCCATATATAGATTTTTCATTCTCAAGTTCCTATTGCTTGCAGGCTTTGCCAAGGTGACACGATTCCCGTACTTTCCTTTGCACAGAGATTAATCCCACTTTGACTGTGGAGGTGGCTTAGAGCTAACTCGGGTGCCCAAACTTGTTTTAATACCCATATCATCAGACAAAAACAGGATAAAGATTTGAGAAGGCAAGCAGCATTGCAGTGCTAGAATACGACTGTGGCTTTGCAAGTTACTATACAGATTTGTCAACCGCAGAGCAAATTAAAGATATTATCTTGCTCGAGCCTATTTTATGGAAGTTGTGTGATGATGCTGAGCTTAGACAGTGAATCCGCAATCTTCGGCTCCTTCAACAAAGGTATTTGCTACACGGGAGAGACATCCAGACAGAGATGCATTGCACTGTTTTTTAAAATGTTTTTTTTCTGTAGGCTATGTTTTCCTATTTTTTTTAATTTTCTGTATTTATGTGCTTGAGTGCAAGACAGACGCATCATCCCTCCCAACATGTGTGTTATGAATGGCCAGCCGGAGCTGCTGTGGCACAAATACACCCTGGTGGACTCCTGCAGGGCCGTCTGCTTCTCAGGGCAGCAGAGTAATCATTTTTATCCTGCTGATTTCCCAAATAGAAATGGACACGTATGATAAAAATGTCACGGCCACTCCACATGTCAGTGGACTAACAGGATTACATGTCACTTTCTAATGTCTCGCTCTGTTTTCCTTTGCTGTGAATGGCTGCATTATTGCACACAGGAACTTTGTGGTAATATATGGTAAGAGACAAGTAGCTCTTTATGGCCTGTGATTATTTAGTTTGAATGAAACCAGTGATTTATGCCCATTTAGCTGAAAAGCCCTGTAAATTCCCTCAGCTGCATTTCCCCTGGATATAGAGTGAGTGGAGTGAAAGTGACAACTGGGTTTGGTGTGGAAATGTACGCTGCGTCCCAGAGTTATATTTAATATACCTGACATGAAAAACGTGCCTACATACTTACCACCACCGGCAGCACAAAGGAAAGTGCAGCCCGCTGAGCTTGTGTTGAATCAGAGAGTGGGAGGAAATACTGAATTAGGAAAATATGAACTGTAGTGGTGGACAAACCACCAGCTATTAGAGCATGTTGAGATATGTAGCCAGGCATCTGGTCAGTCAACATTTGAATCATGTGCCATTTTATTTCATGCCGCACAAACTGGAATAGAAACCGCAGAGTCTGTCCAGAACGAGAGCTTTGGGTGGTGTTGGTGCAGATGCAGTATGATGTGGATGAGGGTTAGTGGAGCAGTGGCATATTGTCCACATGGATGGCTTGGCTCTGCAAGCCTGATGGAGCCTTGTCCAGCATCTCAATGTCTCCAACACAAATAGCCACATTCATCCACTCCTCTCACACCATTACACCTAAAAGACTCAAAGCCAGCCGATCCATAAATAGAGGCAAATTTGTTTTTCAGTGGCACTGCAGCTGAACAAAGCACCAACAGAGATGAAAACATCAGAGAAGTGGTTACAATATGATGTGCTTCCTAATTTTTGTGTGTTTAATAAAGATAGGAGTGTGTTCTTTCTCTAGTATTTACTCCAGAGTGGTGTGCAGGGTCAGGCGGTCAAAGCATGGTAAAAGGGCTTCTCTGATTGCATGCCTACTGGCTGACACAATAGAGCCACTAATCTTCTTATTTAGAATCCAGAGGCTGGCCATATCTTAATGAAGCTGTAATGAGCTGTTGAAAATCTCTGAATTGCGGGAGGGATTATTGAATTGAAACAACTCTGGTAATCATAACGTTCGAGTAGCCACTCAGTATTTACTGCCCATTGAGCCACATTTTTATCCACTTATTAGACTGGATTGCCCATGCTTGTTTTTTTGTGTAATTCTGACCCGCAGTGGTTTTTTGTTTGTGTGTTCTTTGTCAAGCCTTGTATCATGGTTACATTGCCAATGCATCCAGGTGTGCATGTGTGCTATCTGCTGGGTGATTACGACTTGCTGAAAGACTAGCGAGGTAGAAAACAGAGGAAATAAACAGCAGGGTCTGATAGCACAGACAGAAATCAAGAATGAGCACTTTACATACAATTTACCCCAAACACATTTTATTACTGGCAAGGAAAATTTTAGAAAATAGGGGTTGTGAAATAATACAAGATTGAAATCATATAGGAAAATAAAAATAAGGAGAACAGTAGTTACTTTCAGGGGTTCCAAGCATTCACTGTGTCAAAGACAGAGACACTTACTAGAGGTATAGTTTTCTGTTTAGCATCCTTTCACAGAGTAGAAGTGCCACTTCACCATTGAGCATTTGTCAGTTTATGGATGTTGCTGTCATGTCAGCCTTCCCGTACACACAGTGTGCAGCGCAGTGTGTAAATAAAAGAGAACAGGCAAAGACATGGGGACAGGAACACAGCACATGCACAGAAGGCACCCGGTATACCTGCAGGAGAAACATCGACTCAAGCAGCCTGTGGAAACATAATGCTTTTAGCTGCTCTTAAAATTCAGCTTGCATTTGATTATTTTTAACTTCTTGTAAATGTATTTGAACATGTTCCTGGATGGCATTAGCTGACCTTCTATTTTCATCTATGTTTCTGCAGGCCTCAGCATCCGAGGAGCTCAGGAGGAAGACCCCCCAGACCCCCAGCTCATGCGTTTAGACAACATGCTGCTGGCAGAGGGCGTGGCAGGACCAGAGAAAGGTGGTGGATCGGCTGCTGCTGCAGCTGCAGCCGCAGCCTCGGGCGGGGCGGCCGACAACTCCATTGAACATTCCGACTACAGAGCCAAACTCACCCAGATCAGACAGATCTATCACACAGAGCTGGAGAAATATGAACAGGTAAGGGAGACTACGCTACCACAACGCCAAGATACAACTCCAGGATTAGCTCACATATAAGTGAATCACACAACTTTGTTTCATTTTTTTTTAAAACAAGCAATATGTTGAAATAATCACATGATCCCCAGCTATTTGAAACCTAAGTTTGTGTTTAATGGAGCTACTCATTGTACTTGTAGCTTATCCCCTGCATTAGGAAGAAAATTGCTGAGAATATGCACAATCAGGAAGAGCTTTGTAAAAATGACAGTATTACTCACAGTGTTGTAGTTGATTATAGAGATCCAATGAGTGCCTTACTCATCTGTGTTAAATGAAAGTATGATCAGCCCGTTCACCTAGCATTTTGAGCCTGCCATTAAACACAGAGGCATTATGGGAGAAAATAGAAGGTGTAACAGTGATGCCTCAGCAAGCCAGTGAGGTAAATTAGACTAATTTACTTGGTGCTCTCTGAGAAAGGAGGTGGGTATGTGGGGGCACACAACACTTCGCCTGGAGTAAATGCATCTTTCTTAAGGGTGTTTCCAGGTTTTAATTATCTAAATGTAAATACTTAACGAATTTTACTCAGAGTAATGAGCTAAAGTGTGCACTACGTAAATGAGTTATTCTAATTAATCATGTATGAACTACTGGTTTAACAAAAAGCTGTTTAAATTCGCTCTGCATTAGGGCCAAGCCAAATTGCAAATCTGCATTTATATTCATAGATGACTTCACTTATTATGTCATCAATGTAATATATAAGTGCTGCACTCTGTTGATGCTTTCAACAAAGAGCTTATTTGCGAAGAACTCATTTCCTAGCTGAAAAATCTATACAACATTGGCTTTTGCAACTTCTTAAAATTGCACTGCTGTGACTTGGGACATTTACAAAACTGACTTGGGTTGTTTTTTGTGTCTGTCTCTCTTGGCAGGCATGTAACGAATTCACAACCCATGTGATGAACCTGCTGAGGGAACAGTCTCGCACACGGCCCATCTCTCCCAAAGAGATTGAGCGCATGGTGGGAATCATCCACCGTAAGTTCAGCTCTATCCAGATGCAACTGAAACAGAGCACCTGTGAGGCTGTCATGATCCTGCGCTCCAGATTCCTTGATGCCAGGTCAGTGGATTACATGCATATATGTGTGCATGTGTGTGTGTGTGTGTGTGTGTGTGTATTTTGTACCTGTTTTTTTTATATATTGCACCTATACGACCCATATAGGCAAATCCAGTGGACGAGGTCATTTTTAGATCACGTGCAGGAGTAAAGTTTGTTTTTTCTTAGTTTTCTGGCACAGCACACAGTATGAGCACTGCAGAGATGCATGATTTTAATTATGTCCATGTTCCACATATTATCCATTTTCAAGACAATCATGCCCTCACACCTGAGAGCAGTTAAGACCAAATAAAATGGGGACCGAGTCCTGTATAATAGATGGAGGGGAGGTCATCAGCAGGTGTTGTGGATTACTCTAATCACTAACAGTGTGGTGCAGTGGCGCTCTGTGGAGAGTGGCACAAGTTCGGGCCAAACTACCCAAGTGGAAGCACATTTGCTGCCCACTGCCTGTGTGAAATGCAGTAAACAAGGCAAAATAAGCAAATGCTCAACAACATGATAAGTAGTGCCCTTGGGAGGGAAGGGGACCCAGATCTAGTTAGAGTTTGCTTGTTTCCACTGGAGATCCCTGGGGCTGTGGCACTTCAGGAACAATGCTCAACTGTGCATGCCATGATTTCTATAATGTACCGAGATGCACTCCGACTGGGCTTTGCGCTCCATCACGAAGCCCACCCATCCGCTGCACTAAACTCTACACATTACACGCTTGGACTAGAGATTGGAGACCAACAGACCAAATTAAACATTGTATGTGTTTTGTGACTTTGCGTGTGTGTTTTTGTTTATTTGTGTGTGTGTGTGTGTGTGTGTGTGTGTGTGCGTGTGTGTGTACGTGTCCTTGTCAGTTTATTGGTTAGAGCCTGGTCTTCTCTGTCTTGACGAGAGTCTTGGAGCAGGACACGATATTCTGCTCCTGAGGGCCCTTAGAGCCCATTCCTCATTATTTTCACCATTTATGTGTGAGATTGATTGTGCAATTTGTGCGATCCAAATGGATGAGTTAATGCTGGTCCCCACTAATAGGCTTGCTCGGCCTTTCTCTCGTTTTGCTTCCCACTCAGGCGGAAAAGGAGAAACTTCAGCAAGCAAGCAACAGAAATTTTGAACGAATATTTCTACTCACACCTCAGTAACCCGTATCCAAGCGAAGAGGCTAAGGAGGAGCTGGCTAAGAAGTGCAGCATCACAGTTTCCCAGGTGGGTAGTGCTCATCTAACAGTAGCTGGTGGGTAATCAGGGTGGGAAAGCCTAGAGGGATAGTTACCGTAGGTCACACCATCAAGACACAATGTCCTTAGCTAACCTTGACATTGTGACTGCCTAATGATGCTTCAGTCAAGGCTGGTCCCAGTCAGTCTGAGCAGGGCCACAGGGAGGGGAGGCCTATATCATCTTGGCCTCAATCAAAGCACTATGCTGTCCTTCCTTAGCCCCCCAATGCTGGGTCCCCTGCCATTTTTCCCTCTCATTCCCATCCACCATGTGTGCTCTCTCTGTTGCCCGGTCAGTCGCTCAGGTCATAAGCTGGGAAGAAAAAAAATGGCATCATCCATTATTGTAAGAAAAAGCTGTTAAAGTCTGGTGCTTCAAAACACTGGATGATCCTGGGTATCTATTTGTATGATTGTCTGACAAGGCTTGTTTATGGCCACAGTTATAATTTACAGTTATATTTTTATAAATTAGATTTTCCCACTTCATTTTTATTATAGCCATTTTTAGGAGAAACCTGAAGGCAATATCTCTCACACCTAACCCCCACGTCCAAAGTTTTATCACCATGTGCTCTTTTTTTCCAGCTATTATTGTGACTACTATCTAGATTTTTATACTCTATTGTTCTATATTTGTCCTCATGAGAGACAATATCAGAGAAACATTAATCCATACAATAACGATTAATCTGCAGTGTTTTTTCTGTGTGGGGAGGGGGTGTTGAGGGGTATATTGAGTGTAGTCATGAAGAGTCAGATACTGTAAAAGCCCATTCTTTTTTGCCTTCAGGGGGTGGGAAGCACCATCACAGTATCACAGGTATGTCATAACTTCTCCTGATCCACTGTTTTCATTTTTTGTATCTTCTTTGTTTATGAATGTTAATAGCCTCACAGTTTTTCACTGCACAGACCCTCCCTCCCTCACACCACCAGATCAATGCTAATGTTATAAATTACAGTATTTAAAGCTTGTACATTGAAAAAAGATGAATTCATTTTTTAGATTTTCTTACTTTGTACTTACCCTTAAGTCACAAAACAACATAGACTGTTCTGATAAATGTATATTGTAATATACACCCATGTTATCACCATATTATGTGTGTACAAATGTGTCACATGAACTTTACCGCTATTGTTTACCACATTATTTTTGTTTGTTGTAGAGCGTCAACTGTCTTTTGAATCTTCTGAGTTTACCCCCCTACCACCCCCTTACCCACTTCTGGTCGCCGTTGGCTTCATAATGGTTAAAGAAATGGGCACCGACCCTCAGAAATGGAGCTGCACTGTTTTCTGAGTGCCTCGCTAAACAGGCCACAGTATGAGTTCCCATGAGAGCAAATCAGTCTATGCAGAAATTAGAGGGCTTTTAAAAATTCACTCGAACTCATCTCAGGCCCCATTAGTGGTGTACTCCTCGACCAGTCGAGACCACGGCAGACATTCTTATTGACTTATTCTTAGTGCTTTAGCTCATTTTAAGTGAGTAACAAAGTCTGAGGCACGACGTGATGCCGAGTGCACCATAAGTGTGTTATCCCTCACCATTTCCCAGCCTTTAAAGAGTCAGTAAGCGCTCTCTGTGGCCGCTCTGAGGGCTCAGCTAAGTAATCTTTCAAACACCCCAAACTATGGTGCTGGCTTTGTTGATTACACAAGCAGTTCATTAAGTAAAAACCATCCGTCATAAATGGTATGCCAATATCAGTCTGTGGCTTTGCTTGATTGTTCATAGCTGACGAAACACCCGCCGTCATTTGAACAGCAATCATTTAAAATGCAAGTGATGCACGGTCGGCGTCAGCGGGAGCGAATCCAGAACATTGATACCTCAGGAGATTTGTGTACGTGCGAGTCCTTAAACATGCAAGTGCAATCCTCTTACGCATACTTTATTATTAGACTATTCCATAAGATACCAATTTATACTATTTATAGCAAATAGCTTGGGTGCAATGAGCAAGCTGTCTGATTTCTTCTGTCCTTTGCATGTGCCAGTGAATGAAGCCATGGCATTGGATGATTATGGTTTTTGTGAGGATTTAGGGGTATTTTAGAAGTTATATTTGATATTATTTACAGACATAGATTCTAGTAGAGATTAATTGACCCACACAAAATTTATAGGCTTCTTTCTAAGTGACACTTTTCAATATTTCAGATCACAGTGAATTTAGAGAAACTATGACTTGAGATGTTATCCATTATTAATGTGGTCTGTATAATTGATGATACAGCTAGTAGGTCCACCTCTGTATTTGTATTTAAGGCCTAGGGCATTATAACCCTACATGTATTGCTATCATACACACATCATGCATTGCATTTCATTGACTTGCAAGAAGTACTGACCTGAAATAAGGTAAAATAGTTTGAATTATTAACTACAGCTCCACAGTCTCTCTTGTGGGACACAGTAAACACAGCAGTATGGTGTTCTTGCAAAGAGTCTGCTTGGTCATTATACAATCGCTGCCTTTGAGGGTGCTGATGTCAGGTAATTCAGTCTCACAACCTGGTTCTCACCACACATAGGAGTCAATTGAATGCATGGCCTGCCACAAGATAAAAGGGAATTAGTTCTGTAGATTGGGTTGTGCTCCACACCTTACAGTGCCTGCATTTGTTCAATATTTAGCTGAACCCGAGAATCACTAAAGCCAGAGTTCAGTGGGCAGGAGAGAAATGTGTGTGGAAGAGAGAAGGGAGGTGTAAAAGGATTTGATGCCAACAAAGCTAAGTCCGTCCAAGCTTGTAACAACCTATAGTGGTAGAACACAGTCACAACGAACTTGATCAAAAACGACAGGACAGGCTAAAATGATACAAATTTGATTAACTGTTGCTTCTACAATAATCAGTTTTTCATTACAAAGTTGTAGCAGTTGTCTGCTGATTTACAAAAGCAAATTCATGGTTCCAAGTCAACTAGTGCACAGTAAATCTGTGGTAGCCTTTGCACATAATAAGAAAAAATGCCTCCATTTATAAATACTGAAACTGTCTTTTAAGCAAATCCTGGCCAGTTTGCTATAGTGTTAATGTGAATATTTTGTTAAATTAAACAGACTGATGAGCTTTAGGAAACATGTTCAATGTTTTCTATGGGTTTGTGGGCACTTTGTGAGCTGTCAAAAAGAGCGAGTATATTGCATCGTCTTTGGCTCTAGAATCCACTATAAGCAGGTTAAGTAAAAAGGATGATGGCCAGGGCTTTCATTGCTTCCAATTAAACCTTGCTTGTTAGTTTAACCTCTAGGTAAACCCATCAAACAATTGATGTCAAGGAAACCCTGCCAACAGTGGGCCTCGCCTGAATGGTCATTAATTTTAATTGCCTAGATATTAAAGATTTAGAGCACAGAGACGTGCAGGATAGAAATGATCTGATGTCCTGCAAATCCAGTCAGTTTTTACGCCACAGCATTGGCGGGCTGCTGGGGATATTAAAATTTAAGCACATGGGTGGAAATTAAATAAAGCGTCATTAGGGGCAGCTGCTCTTTGGCTGGTCCAGCCGTGGGCTGCAGGGCCTGAGAGGGGGGCAGCAGCACAGCGACAAGACACTCTAATTTATAGGACCATTAAAAGCAAGCATCATCTCATTATTATTCCACTGTTATTGCAGAGCCAGCATTCACACACTAGGTTCACCCCTCATACAACTTTTCGGTCGCTGACTGATGTTGGATGTCATCATTTCAGTACTACAAAATTAGCATTTCTAACTGCTCTGAATATTCAGAAGTATTGCATTTGTATTTGTTGTTATTTCTTTTATTTAGACTCAACACTTTTTCTGCATTGAGAGTTGCATTTTACTTTGATTGAATATTTAGTTTTTTTTACATACCATTCAACACTGACTGTCCCGATATTATATGCTAAGATGTTTGCCAGTCTTTACCTATATTCCTGTCATTAAATAATGACAATGAATCCCTCTTTTTTGCCATCTACACATACAGTCACTTGCATAAACAGATCTTTATTGACTTAAGCTGCCAGTCGTAAGTGATTTAATCATATTAGGTACGTCGATATTTATGCTTTTATACATAGATATACTTATTAAAGTATGAACATTTAGCACAGTAAATCACTGTTTTTCATTTTCATGTTAATATTAAAGATTACAAGGGCTCTATTTGTTTCTTTGAATTACAATATTTAAGGATGATAATTGACTGTACATATTTTTCAACATGAGATGTCAATTTCCTAGTCTCTTTTGCTGGACTTATTAATTTATCTTGTGCAATACAAAGCACGCACACATTTATTTTTCTGAGGGAAGTCTCTACCATTTACTTTATATGACATATGTATACTATACATATATAATATGATAACTTGTACAGTAGAAGCCCCTAGTGTTTTGCATTTGCCAGGAGACAGAACTAAGAGCATGTCATGCTCCCTTCCATGAGAAGACACTAGTGGCTCCTGATTACAGCTTAATTAGCTTGTGTACCCGGTGGACGTTACTACAGGGGCTGGGAATTGGGTACTTGATGGACCCAAACATGACATCTTGAAACAATCACACTGCTCAGTGCACGCTGCTGTGGCTTCTCGACGTCTGACTCCTCTGCTCCTCCTCCTCTGCTCTTCCACACAGGTATCCAACTGGTTTGGCAACAAAAGGATCCGGTACAAGAAAAATATCGGCAAGTTTCAGGAAGAAGCCAACCTGTATGCCGCCAAGACTGCTGTAAATGCAGCACACGCTGCAGCCGCTGCAGTGCAGAACAGCCAGGCCAACTCCCCTACCACACCTAACTCCGGTAGGCACTAGACAAAAAAAACAACAGAAAAAATATCTGCCCTCCACATCAGCCCTTAACCTGCTGACTACCTGCCTCACTCTCTCATGCACCATTCACACAGGCAAGAGTGACAGGCTCTGCTCCCAGCTTGGGGATCACAGTGTCTCCTGTCTATAAGACAGTTGATGCCAAGCAAACTCATGCATAAAGAGAGCGTTTCTGACTTGTGAACCGAGAACACATGTATTTTTGGCAAAATAAAAAAAGGCGAGAATTCAGAATGATGCCATGGGATTTGTTTTCCCCAGACTTTCTGTCAACTTCCTGTCATTTGTAATGTAATGGTATGTAGTTCCACTGAATGGTACTGCTTTTTTGCTAAATAAAGGGGAACATAATGGCTGGGAGCATTTTACCTGCAGTAGTAATATTAAATCAAAATTGTATTATATGCAATTCATACTGAATAACAGTCATATAAAAACAAAACCGAAAAAAAGGCATGTTTACCCCGATATAATGAGTAATGTAATGCTGAGTGTGGACTAGGTTGACCTGACGTCGGGATGTGGTAAGCTTATGAAGTGGTCCCTTTTTCTTGCACCCAGGATTCCAGATGAAAGATGAAGAGTTTCAGCTGGATTCTGCAGAGAGCAAAAACACTCTTTTAAGCAACATGTTTACTGGTACTGGTCTTTTCATAAGCTTCTTATTGTCCTTGTCATTTACCATGTGATACCTCCCGCCAACGTTAGACTGGAAGTAGGTGATGTGGAACAATTGGGAGCTTAAGCAACCAACCACATGTAGAACCGGTCCCTTGTGTCATGTGATTTTCATTTCATTTTGTGTCCACCGCATTTGTAAAACAGTCCGTATCCTCCTCAGTCCTGCTGCATATCGTCCTCTTCTGTTGTTTCTTTGCTTCCCTTCCTTTTCTTCTCTATCCTTGTAGTTGCTTGCTTTGTGGGAGTTTTCTTTGGTGTCGGTTTGAGTCAGGTCTGTGTATGCAGACACGTGCGTGGTGCGTGTCTGCTTTATTTGTGTGTGCGTGCGTGTGTGTGTTTGTGCTTTCCCTTTATAGCCCTCTCATGTATTCAGCTACTTACATCTTCCCTTTCCAGGTTCTTCAGGTTCTTTTAACCTCCCAAACTCTGGGGACATGTTCTTGAGCATGCAGAGTCTGAATGGGGATTCTTACCAAGGGGCACAAGTCGGAGCCAATGTACAGTCACAGGTAGGATCAACAATCAGGGACAGTTCCTGACTACCAGTGCAGAGAGCTGTCCTTGTCTTGCCTGTGTACTGAGCCATCCACAGTGCAGTCTGAAGCACATAAAAAAATTAAACACAACAAGAAAAACATACTGCTCATGTGAAAGCAGTTCGAATTGCCACTGCGAGGCCTCCAAAACCTCTGATTGACCTAAACCAAGTGTTTACTGACTATTTCGCTTTGGATGGAATATTTTGGCAGCCAAAATATATATAATCCCACCCCACTGCTATCACGCTACAGACAAATTTCCTGGTTACTATTCCAAACAGAGCACCATGTCAAGTAAACATTTTGTGAATGCATTTGGCTTTGACTTGAGCTCTTGGGTTGGTATTGGGTTTTTGGTACCGTGTTTTCCCCTTTATTTCTGTATTCTATATTGCTATCTTCCTGTTTCATCTTGTTAATGTTTGTTGTTGATGTCTTCCATTTTGTAAGTTTAACGCAGCTACACAACCAACACACAATCGATACCATGCACTTAGGGAAAAAAAATCTATGCTATTCATGATTAAGGTAAAAACAAAGCTCATTTAAAGTAGCCATAGTATCTAAGTGGTTTGTTTTGTTTGGTTTTCTCCTCTCTTTTCTTTTCGTTTTTGTCACTCCTGATTTTTTGGTTATAAATCCATAGCCACTGTAGAAAATGTAATGGCTGTAAGCATGCTTGTAATGTCAGTATGCCTTTATTTTATTTATTTTTTCTTTATTAGAGAATCTATTAGCTGTTACAAACCTGGTTAGTGCGTTTGCTGTTTCAGGACTCCCTTTGTGATTTCACACTAGTCACTATCTGTTGCTTCACTGAGCATGTTTACAGTTAGTGTTGGCCTGCTGCGAGACACTGAGTTGACCAGCGTGTCCACCCTGTCTGTCCCCTCAGGTGGATACCCTGCGCCATGTTATCAGTCAGACGGCAGGATACAATGATGCTCTTGGGGGAAACACGATGTATAGTCCACATGGCTTAAATGTAAGTACAGGATTTGACGGTTTCATGTATAGATTGATCAGAAAAAAGCAGTGTTAAATAAGTTATTTCTGTTAAATTATCTTTTTTTTTTTTTTTTGGATTAGTTGATGCTGTAGAAATGTACAACAATGTAAACAACCTCCGCAATTTGTCAGATGAAATGGATGCAAGTTGCATTTAATAAAATTCATATCAGCACAGGTGAAGGAAACCTCTAGTTTTTACTTTATTAAACATCTTATAATACTTTGAGTCAAACCGAAATGAGATGAAAAGGTTCTCGCTGTACGGTATCTGTTGCATTTAGCTGTTTTGAAATGCTTCACAGAATTTTCCACAGCCTTATCTTCGTGATAAAATATGAACATGTGATCGCCTGCAGCTCTTTCCAGACATGAATTCCATCTTCCTTGATGAGGTTTGATATGGAGCCTTTTTGCAAAGCAGCGCATAATCTGAAGCTATCAGAGTAAAGATTAATTTCGTTGATGAGAGAGGATGAAAAGAGAGGGAGAGACAGAGGCGCCATCAGACAGCTCTCTCTCTCTTTTACCTTCACTTTATCACAAACTCAGTATTTGCTCTCTGTGTTTTGTAAACCCTTTCATATACACACATATCCATAGTGTGACATAAATGAGCTCAAATCACAAAAGAGGCTAATGTATCTTGAAATTTAAAAAGAAATGTCCACCTCAAAGTAAAAATATGTACGTTTAAGTATAACATATATGTAAACAAAGGGTGGAGACTGATGCCAGCACTCAGTGCTTTTGGTGTCATTTTTGCTTGACTAAGGCCTTATTGCTATAAGCTCTTTAGACATGTCAACTCGTAGTAGGATCAAGTGTTTTTCACTTTCTCACAAGGTTTCTCACTTCCATGTGCAGTATAAACCTGTGCCTAGTGGCTCAACAGAGGACAGTGCGATCCGAACTAAAACTGTCACTGACGGCGCAACATTAACATCTGAGAAGAAAAGAATAAGAAAAGAATTAATGTAGTAAAATATTGTACAATAAGTCAAATGGAGACAAAGCTTGTATTTTGTAGCAGCAACCCAGAATATGCTTTATAGATGTATTAGCATAGACTAACCTTTAGCTTTGTTGGCGGTGACGTAGAAGGATCCAGTAAAGGCTAGGTCACGCCTGGAGCAAGGCAAAGTCAGGCTGGCTAAGACTGGCTTTCTTGGAGAGGCCCTGCTCTGTCACATTCACTCAGCTCTCCCCACCTCACCCGGCCCGAGCCCTCCCTCTTCTTGACTGACAGGAGAATATGTAGCGACAAGCTGTCGGCCGCTGCTGAAATCTGCTTAGACACTGATTTCAGGGACTGCTCCCATTGGTCGGGACACGAGACAAATTTATTTCCAACAGTCTCTCTGCTGATGCTACTGTAATTCAAAGAACGCTCAGAGTCTGGACTAATCACGCAGCATCGTGGTATCCACAACATTTTAATATCAACTGACACATTAGTGCAACCGAGATGTGTTTTTTTTCCCCCTTCAGTGAAGCTGTGTTTCCATTCTGGGCGTGTTTTGTTACACTTTGAGGATAAAAATGTACCAGGCTCATGTTGCACAGAATGTGATTGTAATCTCAACCTTTACCATTTGTGTCTTAGGCTAATGGGGGATGGCAAGATGCAACGACGCCGTCTTCTGTAATATCTCCGACAGAAGGACCTGGAAGTGTGCACTCTGATACCTCGAATTGATCCGCTATTAATGCATCTAAGCCTCAAGCTGGGTGTGGACTTTTAACTGGCTGACCAACTGCAGAGGATAAACAAAACCTTTTCACTACAGATTTGCTTTTCTGTACATTAAATTTTTCACTATCACGCCACACATGCAAATTGCATCCTCCATCATGGACACCTAATGTTTCCTGAGCATTTTCTTTCTGTCCTCATTAATCTCTCCAGCTGTAATCTCCATGCTCTTATTTGTTTGTTGTAGGGGTAAGCACACACATGTACAAAAACAAAGCAGATGTTTCTCCATAAAAAAACTTTCAGGACAATATTCGTCTTTAAACTTTAAACACCGGATGACACACATATATTTAAAGTGACATTGTATGATGTTTTAAATGACAATTTGTTTGATTCCTGATTTAATTACTATTTTCCATTTTGATAATTGAATTCTCTTTGAGTTCTTACAATGCATAGTAGATCAGAGCAGCTGTTTCTTTGACTGTAATGTGCTTGCAATCTTGTCCGGCAACTCAACAATGCTACTGTTGACAGCTCAATGGCAGCTTTGTAGTTACTTTCAAGATTTATTTAGCCTTACAGCCACATACATTAGTACAAGGAAATGACTATTCAAACTCTGGAACATAAAGAAGCGTAATTGATTGCTTGACTATAACATGACACCATTCCATATTTTATAATTTGATGTTTAGTATGTACATATGTAAACATTTTTTTTTGTACTGCTTATGGAAATCAACAAAGCCCCCATAGTAGATCATTTCCTCATGGCACACAAGAGCAGCCCCCATTACACAGGAAAAGTTGTACATAATATAGCTTAAGAGTAATTATACATCCCACCAATCAATACGCAGCTTTATTACCTCATTCAATTTCATATCCAACGTTTCTGTAGCTTAGCGTGCTCACTTACTACCTCTAAACAAAATCACCCCCATAGTTTTTTTTCTTTTACCTTTATTTAATGTTTTTATGTAGTTACTTTGATTACATCTTGTAACACTGTAAACTCTCCATTCTCTATGTAATCTAATGTATATTTTAATCTTTTAATAAAATGCTGTTGCTGTATCGCAACTTAAAATGACAAAAATAAAAAATGAAAATGATAACAATATTAATACCATGAAAAATAGATGGGGAGGGCGGGGGCGAAGAAGTTGTTGGTTTGTGGCTTTTACGAAGGGATGCGACGAACATTGTTGATAAATTAACACCAAACAGTAAAACTGTTGTAAATATTGAAAAAAAAAAACATTTTGAATGTTGCTCATCTTGTTACTAAACCATGCAAAAAAAGAAAAAAATCACTATAAAAAGTGTAATGCATAGAGGTTTCAGTATTCAGAACTGTAAATTTCCAGCTCTGTTCAACAGGGTTCAAAACTTCTTTTCTCTTTTTTCTATTGTATGTGATTCTGAAACTGAAAGTCATGACAAATGATTTGTGGCAGTGATTCTAATGTATTAAAGATGTTTAGTGTTTCTTTCTAACCAGACTACACCCTGGACTGAAAAGTCTTCCTTGTGGTAGTTGTGTAATTTCAAACATGAATAAACCTTTTGCTTTCATGAAATTAAGTGGTGTTTTTTGTGTTGATGAAATGCAGGATTCCTTAATACAAACTCAACAAAAACCTAACCCTCCTTTAACATTTTTCATATATTTTTCATATTTAAGCAAATTATACAGTCCTGTTTTATATAAATTGAGAAAATACTGGGCACCTATTTCAGGTAATTGTTCATCATATGCATGCAGTTATCCTGGCCTCATATCCACCCTTTGTGTTGCTTTCATATAGCGAGAAGAAGGTGAAGACTTAACCTGGTTTGCAGCTACTGTGGAGCTGACATGGTTAGTGCAATTAACTGAAATGTCAGGCACTTCTAATTCAGGCTATTTTGTCTGTCTATTGTGGAAAGGCTGCCTTAATGGATCATTGGTTACCAATTCCACATGGAAATTGACATCCATTTATTCTCATTTTCTCAGCAGAGTTCCTCATTCCTGTCTCCCTCCTCTGCTTGTGTCCAGTGTTTGTGTCTCTCAGTCATGGATCTTCCCC
This sequence comes from Sphaeramia orbicularis, assembly GCF_902148855.1. Taxonomy (NCBI): domain Eukaryota; kingdom Metazoa; phylum Chordata; class Actinopteri; order Kurtiformes; family Apogonidae; genus Sphaeramia; species Sphaeramia orbicularis. The sequence continues at coordinate 33,207,111 of NC_043965.1, forward strand.
GATTCTTGACAGGGTAAAGAGCGTAGAAATACACTTTATTTGCACAAGGCAATAAAAAGGAGAATAATCCCATCCATGATGCCGTATGTGGTTACGTTTTTGATATCAACACATGAGTGTAGATAGACAGGAAAAAGAAAAGAGAGATGTAACTGCGTAGCATGAGTTTAAATCAAGCGAAATGCACAGACGGTTTCCCAGGAGAGCATATTTGCCCACTCAACCGCTGCAGAACTTCATTGAACACCTTTTTCTAGAAATCATATCTTTATCCTGATCGTACACACCCAAGCCGCAGATGTAGATGTTTTTTTTTTAAACAGCAATATAAATTCAATGAATAAAGTTCCCTTTGAGTTAATTAGAAGAAAGAAGCTTATGAATTTTCAAAACTACTTTGCATAGTGTTAGTTTTTGTTATAGCAATTAATGATTGAATACTGCTTGAGGGAGATTCTGCAGCATTTAAGTCTTGTTTTATTAAACATTTAGTGCATCCACACAAACTACTTAGTTTATAGTAATGTTCTTTATGACCATTCTTCTCAAATAAAATGAAATGTGCATATGCATACAGTACATATTTCCTTTCACAGACTAATGAAAGCGTGTGCAGTTTGAGGTCCAGTACCACTATACGCTGCCATATGGATTAAAATCTATTTGCTCATTCTACCTTTACAAATAGATACATTTGCTTCTTTCTAGACTTCAACTATTGAATTGTAAGTACTGCACTCGGCCAAATTGGCCTCAGAACCTTTTAAATAAAGAACTTACATTTTCTGAGATTATGCCTATTAGAGATTTTTCTAAGGTTCATTAAAGACGACATTTTCTAAGTAAAATTTACCATGAAAAGCATGCATCATTAAATATGGAAATCCAGTATTATATTAGCAATCTACACCAAGCTAGTGCCAATTAAATTAAAGAAAGATATCATTTATATTGTTAAGGTAGGGTTTATATTAGATTAAATATAAAATGTAATTTTTTCACAGTCTGATTTATTACTTATAGTGCATTGTTCACAGACCCATGTTATACTATATTTAAGCACAGAGTGTTTATAAATGTAAAAAAGCTGTAATTGCATCACAGCGCTGCCAAATTAAATTGTTAGTCGGATAAAAACTGATATTCATGAGCTGCCTGTGTGTTTTTCTCTCTTAAATGTGTTTCTATATGAAATGTATTTTACACATAGCCCCCCTGAAACATAAACAGTCAAATATGTTGGAATAATAGATTGTTTCTGTGATACTTATGCATAAATGTATTTGATTAAAATTCAAGACAAAAAGCGATGCATTGTTGTGTAGCCTCAGTCTTAGATCAAACTGTAGATACATACAGACGGACGTAACATAAAACTGTGAGTAATGTCATATTAGTTTAGATGTTGAGTATGTATTGTTTTATGGACAAATGTGGTCATTTTCTGTATCTTTGGGAGGACATTTGTGTCATCCCTAACAACTTTAAATGACATTTGAGGGGTAAGACATGCTTTTAGGGTTAGAGTTACATATTGAGATATGGTGGTTAGAAATAAAATAATGTGTTAGGGAATATAACATGTCGGTGTTGGCATTTACAGCACATAAATATAGAATTACAACTGCACTCGATTGCAAGAATATGTTGAAACTGACACAAACTGTGCTGCATTTATACACACCAATGGGTGACATTTGTGTTAATTTCAATACAGTGAATAATCCAGGAAAGGAAACACAAGATGTGTGAACAAATGTAATTTTAATACATCATGTGATATCTTTGGCTGCACACCTTTGTATTAAAGTATTCAACACTGTTTTATTCAGCACTGGCATAAAACATATAAATGTAAATGTACACGTGAGGTTTTTATACAGATTGTGTATGTGTGAACAACTGTCCCAACTTTTGAGTTATATATAAATTAGTATGCTATCAACTAACATTTGACAAGTTTAAAGCTTCAACTTTGAGAAATGTAGAAAAATTTGGCTTGAAACTCAAAAAAAGAACTATAACAGTATTTGGAAGTTGGGATAATGACTGACATAACAAAAAGAAAAGAAAAATACTGTGCAAATATATAATAATTTACTCCTATTGTTTGTACAAGGCAGATTTATCCTTTTATATCTTTGCACAGCTCAACAAGTCAATGTAGAGAAGGCAACTGCAAATATAATCTAAAATGATGATTATGATATGATTAGGATTTAACCTTAACTTGCAAATTGTGCTCTAAGTTGGTTTAACATCACTCTTTTATTAACTTTGAACGAATCAGCCTTCTGGAACATGTTTTAGTGACAGAATTTCCTGGATTTCGACGACTATGCGTGTAATAGATCTGGTTAATTTGCTAATCCTGGAATTCCACCTCTGACTCTGCAGTGTTAGAGCTGGCCTCATGGGATGCTCCTAATACCAGAGACATCTAGAGTAGTGTACAGTAGTTTGATTTACTGAGCAGGAGTATAATGGACCGAAGACTATACTGATCTCTTTAGCAGCACTGACTTCTATTAAGAGATGAGTCTGTCGTGGCCTTTGAGCTTAAAACAGTGGAGTTAATTAACATTTGATCCTACCTCTCTTTACATCTTTAGAAGTTCATTTTCCATTTCAGTTCGACCCATTCACCCATTTTGATTGCTTTAAGATCACGCCCAGACTCATTCTTGGGCCGATGGCGGCTTATCGTGCGTTGTTGGGGGAAAAAGCAGACTAGTGACAGGAGACAGATGTTTGCCTTACCTCTTAGCAGACAAGTGTCAGCAAGCAAGGGCTGCCTTTATGCTGCTCAGAAATACTGACACCGAGTCACGGAAAATAGAAAACATATCCTGTGTCTCTTCTTTTCTGCTTTCTTCTTTTTCTCCACTGTGATGTAAAAAAAATCATTAAATTAACAATTGCATGTATATGAAGTTGATAAAGACTTCATTAATGCCAAAACTGTCAACATTTATGATTAATACACCTATTATATATAAAATGGAGGATGGTTTCATATAGAGTCATAAAAGGTTCAAGTACCAATATATTCAAATAATTACAGTGAAAGCTCTTAAATTCATTTGATCCATAATTACATATAGAGCATCTGTGTTTGATTAAATTTTCCTTCATAGTTTCCTGTCTATTTTATACCTGATTTTTTTATGAAAAGCCGTATACTGATAACAATATAACATCTATCAATAATAATTTACAATAATAACTATAAAATAATTACTTTACAGTGACACGCAGACCTTCTCCTGAATAACTGCTTGTCATTAATGGCAGTATATGAACTATTTAATAATGTTATGGCTGCAGAAATGTTTTACAACTTTGCTAACAAAATTTCTCGGAGAAAAATGAGCTGAAATTTTTGTCTCTTCTAAAATTATGAAGTGATAGGAAAAATTGTTGTTGTCTAAAATATGTGGTTGACTTACATACAGACACATGACAAATTAAAGGAAAATAAACAGGACAACTACATGGCTCGAAAACAGCTTCTTAACATTGACCATATAAGTCTGTGAACTCTACTGGATGAACTGTATTTGGTGTTTTAATGATGGTTGTGAAGAATTCTAACACAATAGAGCAAAATCCATTATAGTTGGGTTTAGATCAGGTGACTGTGTGTGACTGACATCATTTTATTTTCATCAAACCAGTCAGAATCCTGGTTTGACGGAGACAGTAGTTGCGTTTCCATTGACCCTCAATATATAACTTGCGCATAAAAATTGACCTAATGGAAAAATGACAATTTTGCCAAAAGTCTTGTTTTTCAATTAAACGTTTTTGCGTTGACAAGAGGTGGTTTTTTGGGCGTTGTGCAAATGGTATATCACACAAAACTGCAATGGAAAGACCTTTTTCCACAACTAGAGTCATGTGAAAAAAAAAAAAAACGGATAATGACAGATGTTACAACAAGCAAAGAAGAGTTTTAAAAGAAACATGATGCGGTATGTGTGGACACATCAGGAAACCAAATCCTTTTTTAATTTAGAACAGGATAGAGGGGTAATATATAATAATAATGTATATATCTGTAAATCAACATGATATTTATATTTATTGCAATGTTTATGGAATGACTTCTCTTGTCATCTCGTGATAATAAATAAACAAATCATTGCATTTGTGATTTAATGGAAAAACCAACATTATGCACTTCTGTTTTTTTGACATTTAGTAAATATTGGTAAAGTTTTGCACATATGTCCAACGGAAAAGTGACTACTGTGATCGAGGAACAGACCAACCCCATCAGGTTTTAATATTTCATGTTCTTGTTCATATTAAGTTAAACTATACTATTACAAAAAAAAGATGTTTGCTTGCAACTGTCAAAATAGTCATTGTTAAAAATATGTTTAAATTTTATTTGTACTTCTCTGTATTTTTGACACATTTTTGCATGAGTATAATTGTTAACTGAAAAAAAAACAACCTCTTATTAACTAAAATAACACAATATTTCTGCAAGGCTGTATAGTAACTGTTGGTGTAATGCAGATTAAATGATGATAAGGTAAGAAGTATAAAGGTCGATCAAAAAAGTAAATGAGATCATGAGAGTTAGACGCTAAAATGAGCCCAGACGTCTGATTTACAGGAAGTGGGACTGGTGACAGATTTCATGTGGTACGTTTATTAGCGAAAATATACCAGTGAAAATGCAGACGCTACGCAAATATTGATTGCATCATGGAAATTTTCAGCATTTTTAAATTCTATTTATTATTGTATTCATTATTTCAACAAAAATGCAGTGACTGGTAGGACATACTGATCAAATGTATGTTTCCTAACATGTAAATTCAATGTCCTGTGCCTGTGTCTAATGTATTTTTCTCTCTTTCAGCTTCTTGTTTCTGTCTCTTGTCTTCTGTATATACTGACAACTGAAAACAAATGATTGTCTTGTCAAATTCGAGGGGGAAAAAAAAGATAAAGCAGCTTAACCAATTTGTTTTTCAAGATTAGTCAAGTGGGTCATTGAATAAATATACAAGACAACAGACTTAATTCATTTACAGGTTTTTCACAGAGGTATAAAATGACAGGTCTACATAAAGTGATGGCATGTTTGTGAATAGATGATGTCTCTGATGTTTATTTTTTTTATTAAGTCTGTTAAGTATCTTCTGCTACATGCTGTAGGTGGGATGATTCAAAGGAGGATGACAACATGCTGAGAAAGATTATCAAAAGCTTGTGCAGGTATTCAAAACAGTTCTGAGCCAGTAAAGCAACTGTGCACTAAGAGATGTTTTTAAAGCTGGATAACCTGGATGAACCATATTGTTTACCCTCATCACAGTTTGCTGCTGCAACACGAAGAGTTGTTTCAGCAATAGGTTTACCTCTAAGAGTCTACAGAGAGGCTGAAGCAGTCATTTGTTCTTAGTGCAACTAGACTGAAATGAGCACACTATGGAGTTGTACCTAAACCATTGTCTTAGTGCTTCTTCCCAGCAGCACAGATACCAATCATTACTTACACTGTAGTAGTAGTACACTCCTAAATGTTGTATATGTGCTCTCCTGAGCTTGTGAGCTATGTTCTGGTTGTGTTTTGTGTACATCAGTGTGTCATTCATGAGTGTAACATTGCAAACAATTAGCAAGCGTGTCTTTATGGTGACGCACAATCAAACGCTCATGTTCACTGTCATCATTATCATCATCATTAAAAAAATAATAATAATAAAATAAAATACTTTTGTACATTGCATTTCAGAACAAGTTGGTGAAATGTTCATTTTACCATCCAGCTGCTTTGATTGTGGTAATTACTTGAAATAATATCTAATTTTTGCAACACATTTTCCTCCTCCATGCACTGTCTAGTGCAGTGTGGCTATAGGCTACGTTGTGTAATGGGAAGTCATTAGCTTTTGGTCTGATGCAGTTTGTTCTCAGTCCCTCGCTGCTACATTTATATTTCATATCTTATGTTTCACACTGTATTAACAGCTGTGGCTTGTTTTTGCCATCTGCAGACAATTACTTGAGTTTACTTGGCTTTGTAATAATAACATGTTTTCTTCTTGCAACTCTCTCAATAGACAACATACTGCAAATTCTTGACAGGTGCTGAGGCATTTGCTCGGGAGACATGGTGAGGAGGATTATTACTGCATTATTTAGTTCTCCTGAAATAAACAAACACATTCCCTTCCTGGCATCATGTGCGACTACCAAGTCAGCATTGTGTTTTGCATCGCTCTGGCTCGGAGCAGCCAATTATGATTTACGTCGACTACCAAGAACCTCAGTGCCCCTTTTCACCTCCAACAAGACCCACTTAGTGTCGAATATTTTCCCTTCCATACCCTCTCATTTGCTCAGTATCTCCTCCTTTTATGACCTTTTTACATTCACCTTGCCTTGTTTCACCTACTTGCTATCACCACAGTGGCTCAGGTTCCGCTCCACAGTCTAGTTTCAGTATAATAACTTGACACTTCACATTGCATTAGTCTTAGTCCCGACAACAAGGTTATGTGACCTATAGTGTCAGAGAGCATACACCATACTTGCCTGGAGTAGCTATTTATCAAGACAGCTTTGGGCCACCTATGATTCAGAGCAGAACAAATACAGATGTGAGGCGGTTATATCGAGGACATATTTGTCCAACAACCGGAGCTTCAGCTAGCAAACACCATCACACTGTTTTCCCTCCAAGGGGTTTGATTGGGAGATTTACTTCTAACGAGATGCATGTCATTTACATACTCACATCCTTAATATTAAATCTTAAAAGTCACAAAAATGTGATTATCTTATTCTTTTAGTTCTGCTGTTGATATCTTCGGGATGGTTGCATAAATAACCATCTTATTGACATCTGAATATACTTTGGTCATAGATCAATGCACGATAATATTGAGAAAACATACTATTTGACACTAACTATTATAAACCAGTGATTGGCAACAATGAGCAGAACAGCTATCCAAGTGTTCAGGGTTGTGTGCCGAGTGGAAGGAACCCCAAGGAAGTCATTAGGAGACCAGTGACCTTACTGGTGCAGAGCTCAAAAAAGCTGCCCACTGGCATGATGTCATATTTTGCATGCCATCAGTCATCCTACCACCTCTGGCCATCATACCTGACCAGATTGCAGATACTGATCATAGGAGTTTTCATCTCCTGGCTTTTGGCTTTGTGTCATTTTGATTTGATGATGTGTTAAAAAAAAAAAAAAAACAGTTCTTGGGCAAAATCCTCCACCACATTTCTAAATCTGTATTTGGCCTTCATAAAAGTCTCTATAATTTTAACCACAGGTATACAAGGTGTTGCACCAGTGTTTCACTGCAATGAATGGGGCATTATCTACATAAATAGAGGATTAAATCAAATTCTTCAAATATGTAGTGATGGAAATATGAAAAACATTGCTGCAAATTCTATACTAAAGATAAAACCACAGTAAATAAATCCAATTAGGTTCATACTGTCTACAAGAACTTACACAGATTTCCTTTTCTTATTTGTCAGACAGATGGAAAAAGAGTTAATTCTTTTACCTTAAAAAAATTAACTCCTTTTCCATCTGTCTGACAAATAAGAAAAGGAAATCTGCCCATTAACTAAGGTAAAGCTGTTTTATTTATGTATTCATTTATTTGTAGATTACCACTTCAACAAATGAAATAGATGGATATAAGGTTTTTTTTGCAAGAAATACACTTATTTATTGTCAATTTCCTAAAATAATTACGTAAGTCATTTTGTTTTTGTTTCAAATGCTCAATCTCTAGTTAAGTGTTTTGCGTTTCCTGAAAAAAAAAAAAAAAGTACTAAAAAAAACCCAAGTATTTTATAAAGGTGAGAATGTATGTAGTGAATACATACATGAAGCAAATTATGTATGAACACTTTTAGAAACTGGACTAGTTTTATATATTGACATACATTTCTAATATATATATATACTTATTTTAATTCTTTAGTAGCCAGTATTATTATGACCACTGTATGTCTGTATGCTGTACTGTCTGTCTAAACTTATATTTTCATATATCAGGAGGATATCATCTTATCAAGTAACATATTTAGCAATATCACTTGACACTGAGACATAAATGTAATTATATTTCCATATGTTAGTTGTTTAGTTTGCCTTTAAATAAGTGTCTAATCATGATAAATCAGTAGTTATATGCTCGTCTGTGAAGCTCTAACAACAGTGTATATGTGCATCCATCAAAATCCTTGGAGACATTTAATATCTTCCTGAATTAAGCTTGAACATGCTTTCAGAAACCCCCTGTTTGCAGTGTAAGCGTGGTGGCCACTATACACTATGCTGATCTGTGCTACATTCTGCACCACCATGCTACATAATTCATTTTATTGCACAAGAAGTAAAGCTCTATCACTCTTCCACACAATAGCAGTCTTAGTAAATGTGTTTATCTTGTTTATTTCTCCCTCCTTCCCTGTCTCCGGGTCTCTAGGGTCCATGTGGCCCCTGTCTGCTTCCTGGTGGTGTCTGGGAGCCCAGGTCTATGAGGCACCAGGATCATTTTCCCTCTGTAGCTGTTGTCACTAGCATGGACCCAGCTAATTCATCTTGCTAATGGCAGGTGGGTCAGTTGAGCGCTATAATTGTGATTTCCGTTTTTTTTTTTTTCCTTCCATGGATTCAGTACCTTGATCTAATAAAAAAAGTAAAACCAGCTTTCAAAGACACTGTCTGACATCACTGTGTTCACACACTGTTTTACCATCATGGGGGAGATATACAAATTATCTTTTAGTTTAGTAAAAATCACAAATTTTCACATTTATTGTTTGAACTTGTAATCCAAGAAACAATAATGGGGGGTTAAAGGTAGATTAAGCTTTTCATAGAAAAATATCTAGATGATGGGATCTTTACGCTATTTACTTCTCATCAAATAAACAATAAAATAGGTTTTCTTTTTTTATTATTTTATTTTCCTGAATGGGTCTAATGAACTTTCTGCTTTTTAAAGAGCTAACAGATTTTCTTAGACTCACAAGAAAGAAATCAGCAGTCAGTCGGAGTCACTGGGGTATGAATCTCCAGAGAGCAGTGGACATGGAATGAGCCCGGGCTGATTTCAGTCAGGAGGAAGGTCGTCACCACACAAATGAAAAACATGAGAAGTGGTTCAAGGTCTAATCAAGTCCTCAGACTGCACTCACTGGGAGCAATTAAGTTCCTCCCTCTCCCTCAACATAGGTAACCAGATCCTCCTATTGACATTCTCAATAAAAGGTCATTTACTGTATAGATAAAATGATCAGCCTCCATTGCCTGGGAAGCTTATAGTATAAAATGAACTTAAAAATTGTGGTCAGAGTTATGACCAAAAATTGTGTCTTATTTACAAAATTGACAGCGACGTAAAATCGAAGCATCGATTTGCATAAAAGAACAAGAGGAACGTGTATAAGTGGTGGCGCAACAATAAATGACTGTGCTGTGGATGTGGACTCTGTGTACATGCAGCATCTTCACTGCATGAATTTCAAGACCTTGGCACTGAGTCCAGCCCAACCGCAGGAATTCATTACCATCATTGCTAGTCTGACACAAATTAAGTCCTGGTACTTTCTGTCTTGCCTCTCAGACCACAATACTTCATCATAAGTCATCCTTAATTTGTATGGTTGTCGCAGGCACTTGTTGTCAAGTCTGTTAGCTTGCAGCTCCCTTTGTCAAAGCCTGTCAGGGCTGTACAGACAGAGCAGGGAGAGAGCGATGCGATTTTCACACTCTGATCCTACCTAGAAAATCTACAAAACTCTTGTTTGCCTCTGAGCCAAAATGTAAAATAAAGTCCTTGTCAGTCCTGGCTGCTCTGTCTCCTTTTACCTCTGCATTTTTAAGGGAGCGTGTCAGCATAGGAGGGGGCAGTTAAGGGCCGGATTTCGAAAACTCTTGATTTGAGGTTTCAGAAACCGTGTTTCACAACACAACTTTTCTGATGGTGAGAACATATTTCCTTCCTCCATCTTTCACGCCCCAGGAGGAATCAACCTGTCTCTGTTTTTTCTCAGAGCATCTGGCTTTTACAACACATCGCTGTTCGAATTCAGTGCAACTGTGTCTTAAACAGAAACACCCAGGAAATCTACATGTAGGATAAACATGACAATAAATATGTGTGTGTTTGTCTCCCATCTCAATGTTTGGTCTGACATGCGGTAATTATACTTCTTATAAAAATATATATATAGCATGGAGAGTTTTATTATTTACAACTAATAATATTTTTTTTGTATTGTTTGTTTTTTGCAGATCTTTATGCATGCATATTTTTCTTGCATCTAATCTAATCTAATCTAATCTAATCTAATCTAATGTTAGAGTTTAAAAAAAAAGCACAGAAAATGACACTTACAATTTACAACTCAGGTGATACATTCCTTCAGTCATTTCTAGATAATCTTGGTGAAATCAAAGTAAACCTTATAATACTCTGGTCAGTTCCTGAGAGTTAACTGACAAATGCATGCCTCCAGTCAGTCACACATAGTGTCCATGGGATAAGAAGGATGTAATATCATCGTTTATTATTCAGACCAATGGAAGTAACACATTCCACACAAGAGAAAATTAGATAAAGGGTCTAAAACAGCTGTACACAACACAGGTTAAAATGATGCCCAGCACTTCAAGACAGCTTTAATGGAAAACACAGAAATTAGCAGCACAGAAGAAAAATGGAAACGTCTGATCGTGGGGAGTCAGCCGTCATTTCCCTTGAAATTCTTTTTGCTGCCACCCCTCCATCTCCGTTAATTACTTCCACAGCAATACACAAATTCCCCTGGGCTTTTTACCAAAAAGCAATAAACACTGTATCACACTGACTCACCAATTGGCAAACAACAGCAAAAGAAACAAAAATGAAAGTAAACAATTAAAAGGAAAACCCATTTGCCCTGATTGGTCTAAGTATTATAATTCTTAGCTCTATGTGACCCCAGGACATTATCAAAATCCTCCATACGACCTCCATTTTTACAATAGGAGTATTATATATGTTTATGAAAGTGGGAGTCAGTATTAGTTGTTTAAAAATGATAAAATGTTTGAGTGATTAAATCTTGATACTTTTCCATCTACTACATGTTATTATGTGTGCTCACACATTCTAGTGAGCCTATAATGTGTGTGAATGTAGTCTGCACTGACTGCACTCTCTTCCACAACATATTAGCAATTTGAAGCTTGTTACTGATCTTATTAGACCTGTAACCAAATTTAAAGTCTGCTGAGGACAATTATCACGTCTTCTAGAAAGAATTTCCACAACCTCTAGCTTTAGATTATTCACTTTCCACATTATTCACATTTCAGGCTTGCTATTTTGTCTCAGGTTTGGGTAATTCAATACAGAGGCAATAGAGAAAACATTTCATTTTTCTTCTTTTTTTTACACAGCAGTTCATTTTTTGGCAGTCTAACTATTGTGGAGTGTATAAAATTTAGTAAAGGTTCTATTAAATTAGGATAAATAGATTCTGGCACAGTAGAACTATTTCAGTGCTCTTTCTCACATGGAAAAGACTCATCATTTGTTAATTTTTGCAGCAATTTTGCATGCATAAATGTACGCTTACGTGGCTTTATAACAAATAGAGAATGCAGCTACAGCATGTGAAATGAGCACCTAGAAGTGGAATACAGCGACAAGAAGATTTTCTTCACTGGTTTCACTTCGATTCAACAAACAAGACATGAAAAGAACAATCACCTGCAGTAATTTTTTGTGATGTTGATGTAACACTTAAGCCTAAAAGTCTCTGACTAATGTATAATTTTACCAAGCATGTACTTGTATGTCTCACACATCTTTTTCTACTTCATTTAATGTTGTTTATTAGATCAATATCACCACAGTGTCTGTGGTATTCAGCAGAGGAAACAATGCGGCAGAGTCTTTTGAATAAGTAAAGAGACACTATTACTAACACATTCGTGTTGGCACTATCAGCCATGAATCATGGATGTGGTGAAGGGCTGTATTTATCTGAGAACAGGACAGGGACTGAAGAGGGTTATCAACAGTTTCACACATCCACTGATTCTCCTTTGAAGTGAGATGCAACATAAAGAAGAAAGAGGGGGAACAACAGCTAGCGAGAAAGCGTTGGCAAAATCCACATCCTGTAATTATTTATGGAGTCGAACATTTAAAGTAATTACTGAGGTGTTTCTACAAAGCGAGCCAGGCTGTAAGGTCTTTATATTTTTATTGTCCACGTCAACTGGTTACTTGTGAATGGTTCCAGTGGAAAAGCACATTTCAGCAAAAGGTGTCACAGCCATACATCTTGTTATGTGTTCATAGTGCTTAGTTGCAAAGTGCCATTCTTATTCATGTCTGAGTGGGCATATGCCACACAAAGGAGTCCTCACTCACAACGGATTCCAGTCACGGTGGGTATGCACTGTACGTAGAAGTAAAGTACTTGTAAAGTTGCATTGACATGACATCAAAGCAAACATCAACACATATCTATCTGGCTATCTTAGGAAAGTGATGATGATCTTTGCTGTGCTTCTCATCAACACTGAGAAAGATTGCAGTGTACAGCCTTCTGAGTGCTACACCCATTTGACATGTTGACACAGTAGGTCCTTAAAAGTGCATGTGTCAGGAACTTGGAACTAATAGTGCAATGTCTAACTTCAGAAGATTAGCCAAGCAATGACATAAGCTGTGGCTGCTCTGGTGTTTAGAAGTCGTTTTTGAAAAATGTGTGTGGCACTCGTACGTGAGGAGAGAGAAATGAAGGCGACAGGAAAAGGCTCTGCAAGAGTGGAAAATAAGTGAAATGTAAGTCATAGGTAGCAATATTTTGATAAAGTAATCATGCTTCAGGAGCAAACCTCGGACTCTGATATCAGCTTTTGGTGATTCCGCGGAGCTCCTGCGAACATGGCAGCATCAGATTTACAAATTGAAAATCATTAATAATTCTAACCAGGATGTGATAAATCTGGAATCACTCCCGATGAACCTGGACATACTTTCATAAATCAAAAAGATTACTTGGAAATTTTTTAAAATCTGACGTCAAAGTGTCAGGCTTACTAATGGTTTTTGTAGATCCCTTACCGTGATATATCATTAATCTGAGATACATTTGAAGTGTGTCACCGGGGCAATATGTGATCCCTCTAATATTAGGAATATGCTGGTCTGTGTCAATACAGGAGATAGAAAGGATAAAAGCAGGTGGGGGTGTTGGAGGAGGAGGGGGGGTTCCCGTGGGTTACATTTTGATAAGGCTGTTGAATGAATATTTCAAATGGCCACACAAACCAAGAACTGAATGTCCTGTTATTCAGATATAACAACTATGGCAAAGGTGCATTGTGACGATGAAAACAGAGAAGTAACCTACAGTAGAGCTTGTATTTTAATTCAGCACCAGTGTTTTCCTCCTAAATCCCGAGAGAATCACACATAGTGAACCCGTAATCCACCTCACTGCTGAAATACCTTCTTTATTCTGTGAGCAGCCTTTCTGAGACTTAGGAGTGCTATTGTGAAGAAGGAGGTATTGACCATGATGGTGAACAGGGCACCTCTGTAATCTAAATGTCATTCAGTGAAAAGCATCTCCCACACAGCCAATGGCTTTCATCTGAATGTGCCTCCAAAAGATTCAATTACTTTTTCTCTCCTTCTATTTCTTTCACCCTCTGATCTCCACCCTCTTTCCATGCACTAGTTGCTTATCTGCTGTGATTATAGTCATTATGAAGCAGCCGTGTCTGTAGTGAGATTTCATCAGGAGCAGACATGCTCAGCCAGCTGCCTCTGCAACCAGGTCCCGTTTAGTAAAGGAGCTGTACAAAGAGTCGGCTGGAGATGTAATACTGCTGAACACCTTCGAACACACTAGAATCTTTTGCCATTTCTTAGTCTGTTATGTATTCCGCGCCATACATTGTATAAACATGATTTGCATTAACATGAGTGGCTCCATGTGTAAAACTGAATAAAGGTTATGTACTGTGGTAATGCACAGCTCTCACTGTATTTCCTATGTAGCGGAGGCAAGAGGAGAAGTATGGCAGCCTGAGGATAGAGGGCTGTATCAGACAACACAGCTGCTCTTTTCATGTTCAAAATCTGTTTCTCACACGTCTCCGTCTAGGTTTCAGCGGAGGGGGTGGAGTTTAAATGCGATGGAACAAAACTCATTTTTTGACAATGACATCAAAGGAGATGGCTGCTTTTGTGTTTGAAGTGGAGCATGTTTGAAGTGTTCTGAAGACAGTGGAGTGGTAGGGCAAGTTCATTGTTGCTCCGCTCTGGGGATGATTATCAGCTGCTATCGGCACGAATCTCTGAAACAACTGTCAGCATGACATGTGAATAATGATCTCCCTTTTTCACCTGCCGATGCCTAACCAACTCTGACACCTAAATACCTACAATAGAGTTCATAGATTCATTTCGTTGTTTGCTGCACTTAGAGTATCTTTAAAAAACAAAAATGCTTCAAAATTATTATCCTTAGAAATTTCCATTATAGTCTCCTTTTCAGCCTTTTTTTGTTTAAAGTGCAAACCATGTCTTACTAAATACTGTGTAAAAGTCTTAGTCCACCTCTGCAGGGTTGAAATATGCATACATATTTACTTCTCATTCTTCAGATACAATAAGACAATACATGGAATATGTGCACAGCCAAACAAAACTGAACTAAATGGGTTCTAAAGGTTAAAGTTACTATTTAATATGATTAATTTTAATGTATTTATTAATGTGACCTCTGACCCCATGACAAGACGCAGCACAAGCAATGGTATAAAATATCAGGAAATGAATCCAATAAATCTCAAACTCTCTAAACAAAAGGGTTAGAGAGAAATTTATTTGTTTTATTGATGTACATATTTTCCTACATCTCCAGTTTTGATTTTCATACAAAAAATGAGAAATTCATATATGAGGTCATTACATCTTTATTAAACCAGCAAACCAAATAGCCTTTGCACTGTACTGTATGCATTTGTATATCCTAACACCATGTTTCTATATTTTCTCTCATGGTCCTGTGAGTCAGAGAGTAATAGCCAACACTGCCCTTAAGTATAAAGCAGTCTTTCATATTAGCTCCTATCATATAACTGTGTGCCCTTAATGGTTACATTAACCTAGTAAAACCGACAAGTTAACAGTCCTCCCAGTACATGTAGTGATGTGTTCAGGATTTAGTTGGGCCTCTAAAATCCTCCTCCGCTAACTATTATTGTACATGGGTTGGCAGTCTATAGTCCAGCCTGTAAAATCTTTCAGGAAGGGTCATTAAGGATATTTCATTATCTCCATATTGCCAAGGTCAGGTTGTCCATATATCCACTTTACGGCTGCTAGGGGAATATGCTGCGACTGTAGTATAATAGACCAGAAAATGTCCACACCAGGAATGATGGGAAATCAATATTGGGCACAGCTCATCAATACAAACCCCATTTTCACAAGCAAGAAGAAGGTACTCAGGAAAAAACTGGTGAGGAAAATAGATTGAATCAGAAGGAGAAAATAAAATAAAACAATGTTTTATTGTTAATAAAATGTTTGTTTTTTGGTGTACAATATGCTGGATGACTCGTCACACAAGAGGCTTAAAGGGGTTTGGCTTGATTTTGTTTTAATCTGCCAGCACTGGATCAGGCAGTCCATAAATGTCCCTGCACAGTCATGTAACCACGTTAAAGGAGAAAGAAACATGGGTTGTGACAATGATTTGCCCCATTTGTTACAGCAGTGGCAGCCAGGGGCCTCAATCTGCCTTTGGTTTGTTAGAAGAATGTTGATGTCTTCAGTTTATTGCAGGGTAATGGCAAGAAGAAATGTAGGATGCTGACAAACAAAGGAACGTTTACATCACTGAGACTTAGGCAGGATGTGTATTATACAGTAAAACATCCAATCATTATCCAAACACTTCATCCCAATCATAATCTGGTGATTTTAACACATTTTTCTATTTGCTAATAATTAATTAAGCATTCAATTGTCACTCTTAATAGAATATTCTAAGGGGCAGGGTGTAAATATTGTGAGGTTAAGGCCAGTACATGCAGGCTATTTGTTAAATAAACATAACAGAGCATGTTGTGGTCCAACAAGGAATTTACAGTGTGCTTTGGTGGAGAAAAGAGAAAACAGCCTGTGGTTGTTGAACCAGCCAGTGGTAGCCTTGGGCGTTGTTTGTTTATGCAGCACAGCATCCAACAAATGAATATCACACTGGCAAACTGATGTTGGAAAAAAAAGACGCTGCATAAGAAAGCTTCTCCCTGCCTTTCCAAACCAATACCAGCATCAGAACAATCTGAAATACTTCAGCTGATGGTTGTTAGTTGCTGTTTTCCATATGGTATTGCTACTGGATTATTGTATAGTACAAACACTGACTCACCTACTGTTACTGTACAGGGGATATATTGTCTTTGTGTGAACATTACACATTGTCTGCTGCATGTTAATGGCTTATTGACCATGTATGGTGTAATGAGACCTTGGGTGCAGGGGCAGCCATGATATATGAGGGTGAAAATTGGCCTCTGCTGCACTGATGACCTAATTTCAATATTCAGGGACTTGGGGATGGAAATGACACTTTTCACATTTAAGTGCTTTGTATTAGCCCCTGGCTTACTGTACCTCTGCCTAATCCCAGTTCACAGACACAAAACCACACACTGCACTGAGACAGAGCGTCTGGTACAAATCCACCAAATTACTACCATTCATTGTGGACACAGCAAGGTGTACACCCTACAACCACCGACAGCGTGCTCAGAGAGAAAGCATTTGACTCGTTCTAGGAGTCACCTTCATCTTTCCCGTTCAGCTAACTTGATGCATGCATTCAAGAAAATAAAGCAGAGGCAGATTCCAAAAGGGCTCTGTCTTCAGAGATAACCTTGAGGATGTATGGCATTTAGCATTCCGCTCAACCCCGGTCATGGCTTCCTGAAAGCGGTCATGGCTTCCCTAAAGCACATATTTTGATCCCTAGCCTTATGCAGAGAAACATTAATACCTTTTCATGCTAAATGGAAGAGTTTCCGATATTTCTTCTTTGGATAGTGGCTTCAAAATGGAATTTAAAGACTGTCATTGCATGTTAGGGCAAAAGGGGGATGAAGCTCAATGACCTATTTGCATTTCTGTCTAGGAGAGGAGAAGATCACGCGGGTGGGGTATAGTGGAAGGTTGTGAAAATGCAGACTTATTTATCATTCATCCTTTATTTCTCTTGTATTAGTGAGTGGAGGTGTCATGTTTGGCACATCGAAACTCTATGTTCTGCCAAAGAGATGTGACGCCAAGAGAAATAGGTGTTGTTTTAACCTTGAGCCTGATTTAAGCAAACATGAATATATTACATGCAGTATCCCTCATCCCACCCCCCACCCCCCATCTGACGTGCTTACGCTGTATTCTTGCTATGCTATTGTATATTAAGTGCAGTTTTTACCGTAGACAGGAATATGAGCTGTCAGGTTGTGCACAAAGGACAGGTGAACCACAATGTGGCAGGTTAGCTTTGTTATTTTGCAGAAAAATAAATTTGTAAAATCTGAGAGATGTCCTTAGATTAATAGATAGATAGATAGATAGATAGATAGATAGATAGATAGATAGATAGATAGATAGATAGATAGATAGATAGATAGATAGATAGATAGATAGATAGATAGATAGATAGATAGATAGATAGATAGATAGATAGATAGATAGATAGATAGATAGATAGATAGATAGATAGATAGATAGATAATATTTTTCCAACCATGTGAGATGCCATCCATGAGCAGATGGGACACTGTGCTGGTGCGTTTCTATTTGTGTGTGTGTGTGTGTTGGTTTGTGTGTGTCTCTACGTGCCATGGGGACAGCGCAGTAGCTCATGGTACTCCGACAGGTCCACTGTGTGTGGTGTTCTGCAGCATCAGCAGCCGGACAGGGGCCAGACGGTGGATTTATGATGCCAGGGAGCGGAAATGACCTGCTTCTGTCATTGGGTGTGTGCCCCATCACGAGAGGCCCTAAACTATATTGGCACAGCGCTGACAGACATGTTTGTCATCCAGTCAGTTTTGAAGATACCAGGCAAGGGGTATTACTCCTTTGACAAGAAGGCCCTCCACTCAGTCTCTGTATGTCACGTCTGTCTTTTCTGCTCTCTCTGCTCTTTCTCTCTCTTTTAACTTACGGGGCTGTTGTTTCAGAAATGCTAGTTTGTGATTTAGAAGTTATTCTTTTCTTTTTTGTGATATGTGTAGTAGAGTATGTAGAAAGAACTGCACATATTTTATTTATCAATGACGCATCAAATTTCAGAATAACAGTATTTTATATTTATTCATGTTATTTTACCTTATTTGCTTCAAATCACAGTAAGATCATCAAATAATTCACAGACACACAGATAAAGTGTAAATGACTGGTATCTCCTCATTTAGTTTTATTGTACATTTTTAATATAATTGCATCATGAAGGTGACTCTAACTTTCCAGGATAAAGAGTGCACGTGTTGCACTGAACAGTGACACCTTCTGGCACTGTATAAAGGCTGAGGATCATTGGATTTAGAATTTCAGCCACTGGTTATTTCTCCTTCAAAATACAGCCGTCTTGCTAAAACAAAATTTACACAAGGACAACATGATCAATAATGTACCTATAGTAAATCTTCAGTATAGGAGACTAGCATTTACCAGTATACTGTAGGTAGTTTTCTGACAACACAGATGATTATATTCACAGATCTAGAAGTAATGCAGGCTATCAAAAGAGATGGATGAGCTCAGTCTGGTACACGCATGCATACAGTATTCTTAATGAGCTAGAAGAGGTTTTCTTTGTGGATAATTTAATTGTAAGGTGTAATATCATAATGTTGCTTCGGTAAAAATATGTTAATTCCACTTCATCAGAGAAATACCTGCATATCCATGGCAGCACTAAAATTAAACCAACCAGCATGCATTCCTTCGAGGACCAACACTAATTGCCCTACTGTTTGTACTTTAAAACCTCATTACTCATCATTCATTTTGAAGGCCAATTATCAGATCAACAAAGTGCTGCAGAAACAAAGAGTGATACTGCACAGTTGTTAGACAAAGAGGCTGTATCAACAAGGTATGTATATCTGTGGCTGGTTCGCAACAGTAAATCGATTAATTGGGCTATTTACTAGGTGCACAGCGTTAATGAAAATGTTTTTGAAAAGTATATATTTTTTCAGAGTGTAGTGCTGGGTCATGTCTTTGAAAGAGAGAAACAAGTTTACAATTGATTTGAGCACTTTTGGCATTAAAATCTCTGACCTACTTATGTGATTTACGCAGCAGACACCAAATTCTTTTTTACTATCCACTTGAACTTTCAAAGATTTCCTCCATCACCAAGCAACCATCCACAGAGCCTTGCCTCACCCATCCACTCTGATGAATATTTTATAAAGATGCAAAGATTTCCTCCTTTTCAGTGTGTAATCAAATGCACACAGTGCTGCGGGGATTTAAAGAAGAGATATAAAGTCACATCTTAAGGAAGAAATCCATTTTTCTCTAGCCTTGCATTCATTTAGGAATCAATGTGCCTCTCTAGAGACTGGCTATTTGAATCACACACACAAGTGGGAACCTTTTGGTTATTATTCTGATCTTCTGAGCTTTAAATGCTTTTAGACAGTGAGCATTAATGGACTGCAGGTACTTAGTAATCAGAATGTTTTCATGGAATGGTGCTTAGCCGAACACCTATGAAGCTTTTAATTGGAAGAAGAAACAAAAGCGGTGAACAAAACAAAAACTGAATGAAAATAATGTGCATTAATATTATTTAAGTAAAGATTTCCATGAAACAGCATATGTATGAAATGCTGTTTGATCCATTAATGTTTTAAATCAAGCACAGTTAGACTAAAATCCGAGCTCACTACAGTTATACTAATAAAAGCAGTGATTTAATCTTAAAATTAGTTTTAACTTACCAGATGCCCATACAGCAGGGGGAAACAGGGATCAAGAGAAAGCACTTATTTTAATGCACACACATATTTCTATAATTACATTTTTTCTGCATAGCTTTATTTCCATTAGTGTGCATTCAATGGCCTTTGAATATGTGATACAGTGTTTTCCTTGGAAACATTGGCACAGTGAGCAATCCATTTGGGTCCTCTTGTTATTTTTATTGTCATGTTTGAAAAGCTGTAATGCTGAACTGTTTTAATTAGTACTCTGCACTTTATGGAGATCATTGTTCACGCTTGCCTAATTATGTTTAGATGGCCCAAATCTCCATCAAAGGAAACCATTATCCTACATCGATGGTGAAGCGACGGGATTCCATCTTCACCCTCTAGACAAGGCTATTACGGTTCTGCCTTGGCTTGGACACGCTAAATAAACACATCAATTTCATAGGTCTGGAAAGTTAGAGATTGAGGGGAGATTGTGGTTATCAGCTGCATATGGCTGATGAAACAGAAACTGTACTGTACATCACAAATGTTTTTCACCGGCCAGATCAACAAGCAGAGGCATGTGCCCTGCAATTTCTCGAAACTCTGTTTAACCACAAACCTGCTTTCTGATGAGAAACGGGTAAAATAAAATGAAATACTGCATTTACGTGATTTCCATATTCTTTTGCCTTCCTAATGGTGGTATTTAAGAGCAGTGGGGGAAGGGAGTATGATTGGTGATGTCTTTTTTTCTTGCATTCTTGCCTGAGAGGCTAGTGAATGTGATGGTTTCAGATTTGATTAGGCAGCCCAGGGGCCTCAGCACTCCAGCCCTGCAATGGGCCGGCAGGGGCCTTGTACAGGCGTCTCATTGCTCACCATGCCTCAGTGGTGATGTACACATCGAGTGTGACCGCCCGCTTGATTTAAACAGCAGTCCAGCCTCGATCTGGGAGTGCACTCACTCAGTGCAATATTGTGGCCCATTCATCCAGTAACCACTGGACATTGGTCTCTGCCAAATACATCGGGCTTGCCACCACATTTGTGTTTGGAGTGAGTGAATCGATGCTGTACGAGAGCGGTGAGACTTGTGCTTCATGTTCCCCAAGCACCAAACAAGTTTTAACACAAATGTTGACTTGAGTAGACTCTGTAGCACTACTCTGCAACAAAAAAAACCAAAAAACAAATGGAATATTTTATGGTTTTATCTCATTAAATGTTAACAATGAAAGATTTGGAGGAATTAACTACAATAACAAAGTAAAATATACACTGTTACTATGTTTTCATTAGTGTTTAATCACCTTATAATACCAGTATGTGTGTGCCTGTTACCTTGTGCTGCCATGTTTCTACAGCTTGTTTGTTCATTTATTTTGAATTTGCATTAAAACCAAAACACAAAAGGATTATATAAAATAAAGTCCTACATTCAAAAAGGAGTGGGATGAAGTTTAATTTATAATCTCCTCCTAAATTCCTACACAAAACACAAAATTACTAAACATATCAAGGATAGATTGTCTAGACTTTGCAGCAGCATTTCCCATTAAAGTAAAATTTGTCCTTTTTGTAGCAGTAATAGTGCACATATCAAAAACAAAAATAAACTCTGTCCATTTCATAACAATAACACACATATTACAAAACAAAAATAAACTCTGTCCTTTTCATGACAATAATACACATATCAAAAACAAAAGTAAACTATCCGTTCCATAACAATAATGCACAAAAAAAACTGTCCATTTCTTAGCAGTAATATACTTATCAAAAATAAACAATATCCAATTTATAACAAATACCCCTATAAAAAACAAAAATATACTCCGTCCCAAAAACAGTAGCTTGTAACAGACACTTTTTGTTTCATGGCATGTGGGTCAAACATTAGGGTCAAAATGTGTGGATGTGAGATAATACCCCTCAACTAAAAAACGTAGAATGTACAAACCAAACACAGGCTCGACTATGGGTCTATCACATTTTTCATTATAAAGGTGGGTGAGGAGTATTTATTTTGGTTGCAATGTACCATTTCACCACTAGAAGTCATTAAATCTTACACATTGAACCTTTAAACAGTTTAAATGTCAATAGCAGTTTATTGTTTTTACATAATTTGGCATGCAGATCCATATATGTTAATTATTTTGCGTTTATAATTTCCAAAGGATATCGGATTGGAATGTTTATCGGAATTATTACAAGATAGTGTGTTGTACCAAATGTCAAGCTAAATTAGTATTGCCTTCTCTGATATCAGTCTTTTCCTACTTGCAGCCTGGGCTGTGTGAGCTTCCACTTTTACAGAATAAATCCACAATGACTGGGCATCCTCTTTGTGATGATTTTTGACTGACTGACTGATCTGAGCTACAGATGAGAGCACTGTTTCGGCTAGGTTAACATTTTATCGTCACAGGAGCATGGGAGATTGTGAAGCTTCAAGAGTGGCCCACTATGTGTGCCCAATTATTTTTGGATGAGATCACCCAAGCTTACAACGCAGCATATCTTACGTGCATAGTCACGCCAGTCAGGGTGTTAAAGAAATGTACAATGTGATTTTAATGTTTGGATTTAAATCTCTTATTTATCACAGTGCACCAAACAATTATTCTATTTGCAATGTAGTCCATTTGGCCTTGTAAACTAGCCCATCAAAGCATTTCTTTATGTGAGAACAGGGCAGCCTGTGAGCACTGAAGTTATATTTAGAAATTCAATTCTTTGCTCAGACCCTCAGCCTAAAGGCCTTTACTTTACACAAAATGAGCAAAGTTATTTTCATTTCCTAATGGTCACCACAGCCACGGCAGTAATGAGCTGGGCCAAGGAGGATTGTTATTTTCTTAAGGACCAAATTAAAAAAAGAAAGAGCGAAAGAAAAAAGAAAGCCTGAGTAGTTCCATCATTACAAAGGGAAGCCTAGAGGAGAGAGTGCAGTTCATTAGTCTACACGCTTGGTCCTCCTGGTCCTACAGGGTGAGGGAATATGGGTGATAAATTGTGCATCCATTCACTTCCACAGTGCAAGATGTCATTAAAGGGCCAATCTGGAATTGGAATATAGTGCCACATTTGAGATCCAACTGCTACAGTAGCTGTGTTTGTATTTATTTTGTAGTGCTGGAAACGTTTATAACTCCCACAGAGAATGGCTGAGTTTTAAGAAAAGGACTTCCAGGACAGTAGCAGTCTTTAAAAGGATTTGGAAACGGCAAATCATTTTGCTTTCTAAAGTTTTACAAAGACAAGGAAAATAACAGAAAATCCAGAATGGGTTTCATAATGCTACATCATCCACATGTACCCTTCAAGAAACTGAGTTTACTCTGTACACACAGTGCATTTTATGAACTTCATATTCCACTTACTTCAGATTCTGCACAGTGGAATATTTTAGATATGTTACAGGTACTGTGGGTGATGATAATGTTTGTGATTTGGAACTGAGGTCACTGCTGTACATCACATAGAGGTAAACCTTCCAGGTGCATTAATTAGTGTTTAACAGTTTGGGAGTTTTCAATATGTCGTTGTGATGAAAGTTGACATGTGAAGTATGACATCATGCCAGTGGGCAGCCTTTTTCAGCTCTGCACCAGTGAGGTCACTGGTCTCCTAATGACTTCCTCAGGGTTCATAACCAGCTTCCTTCTTTGTAGCCTAGGGTCTTCCCCTCGACTAGTGCACAGCTCACCCAACATGGGCAGCTCAACGCTTGGCTAGCCTCTCTGCTCATTGTTCTTAATCAAGAAAGGGAGGCATAAAGATGCAGCAAGTCAGTCCATGCATGCCCACTGGGGCCCTTTTTGTCAGACAGTCAGATGAAGCCAAGTGGAAAAAGCCTCTTATAATGCACACACACACACACACACACACACACACACACACACACACACACACACACACACACGTACAGGGCGATTGTGCAGGGCAATGATGGCACTATTGACTTGTTTGTATGTGAATGGACTATATGCATACTATATTCAGTTTACATTAGCATAAGCTTTTGTTCATGATCTATTATAGGATACTGTTGTACCTTCTGAAATCACAACAAACCATCCTCAGATCTTCAAAGCAATGCATTTTCAGCACACTGTACATTTATTCTGGGTCCAAGTAATGGACCACAGGCCTAGAGTAATTCTCTCTCACTACTTGTGCATCTAAAGGCAGGATGAGAGGCATGTAAATCAGGCAGCCCATGTACTTCTTTAATATTTAACATAGGTTATTAGACAGGGCAAAGATTTGACCCCCGAGCGCTTCTGCACATCACATGAATAACTAATGTTGGCTGATTATGTTAATCAGTAGTACTAGGCAGTGATGACCAGAAAACGCAGCTACACTGCTGCAGGAGAAGCTATAATCTCAGACTCATCACAAAAACACAGCCCGAGCCCATCATTAGCTCTAAAACACAACCACTGCATACTGTGTGCAGCACAGGGTGATTTACACTTCACATGCTCAGCTTGAATTTTCCTTTAATATCTATACTGGAGATAAACACATGCATTTGTGAAGCTACTAGCTGTGATCTCCCTTAACAGATTATCAAATATTTGCATACTGATAAGAAGACTGAAGCTTCACTAGGCAACTCTGCATGTAGGCAGCTCCGGATGGCAGTCAGAGGAAAGTGAATATGTTAAACTTCAGTACCTACAACTCATTGAATGTGACTGCAGCAAACTCAGACACTAGCATACATTTTCTTAATTTATAATTTATGCTTAACAATAAGATACAGAAAATGCAAATAATGTCCAAAACATTTACATTTTTTATTTAACAATTTCTTGAAGTACGTAGCAGTGCATATTGAATAATTTTAGATAGTTATCAATGCATAGTTCTGTGTATTTAACCATTTTGGGATTTTGCATCTATTGTGTTTTAACATTCGTCAGTGTCCGTCTTTGTGTAATCGACAGATGAGCCAGTTTTGACAATTTACCATAAGAGTGATTGAACATTTGGCACCTTCAAAGAAAATTCCAACTTTTTTTTTTTTTTTTTAAGACAGTACTGATTTTAAAAGCTTATTGCTGCGTCATAAAGCAAGTGCCTGTCTTCTCTCCAGTTTGTTTTGAGCCAAAGATAAAAACATACTCTTGGAAAGCCATTTAGAGGTAGAAGCTGTTGATTGTGGCTATATTCCATCCCCATCACCAGAGTTCTTTGGCCTCCACCATAAAGAATTCCAACGAGACAATTTTGCGCAGTGTGGGGTGAGCTGACAGGGAGTGTTATTAAAGCGCAGGGTGCTGACCGCTCTCAAAGTTATTAAAGTGCTGTGAGATTGTGTCTGTGATAGCCCTGCCGGTCGGGATGTCCTTCACACACACAGGTACATTACTGTGGGGATGCGGTCATCGCGGGAAGAGGGGGTGGGGGAGGGTGGGGAGTGGAGATAGACACACCAGGACCCACTATGGAGCACTGTCATTGTCTTCATCCCTCCATTAACGATAACCATAGTTAACCTCATGGCTGAAGATTGCCTCTAGTCTCACAGTAAATAATTCAGAATGATAGCTAACTAACATTTACAAAGTTGAAAAGTTAAGAGTTCAATGGTTTTACAGGTCACACTATTAACAACAGGAGGTCTATTTGAGAATGCAGACTTTGTTAATTACAGTGGCATAGCATAGAATGACATTGCATAGCATTACAGTAAATGGTGAAGAAAGGGGAGATGCAAACACTGCTAGTGCTGGTAAAGTAATATAATAATTAATATAAGTATAATATTATTTTAATTCAAAAGAACAAAGATTATATAAAGGAGCCAATGTAAACTTTTGGATTTATTTCAGTCTTGTTAAATATATTTTAAATTTCTGAATATGTTCATAAAATAATATTTCTTATATTAATAATGCTAACTTCATACTGCCATGCATTTGGTCCAAGTCCTAGTTGAGTCTCAGGTTTGAGTGCGGGGCAGCTGCCTGTGTAAAATGATAGGCAAATGGGAGGAGGGCTAATGGACTGATTCTGTGGGTTTTAGAGGAGAGGAAAGAAGCCTGGTACATCAATCTGCTGTCTGCTCCCTCTCAATCTGTTTCAGCTCCACTCTGACATGACAGCATGGGGGACTACAGCCCTCAATTCATCACCAGGTCTGGAAATAACAGGACACCTCCAGTTTGTCATAGTAGATTAGTCTGTGGCCCGTAACCACTGTCCTTAATAGAGTCTCCAGCGTTTCATCTGAGGTGTCCACTAGACCACCAGTGTAGACCTCAGGGGGAACACAGAGGGTGTATCGACATGCCTTGTAGTGGCTTACACGTAGGGGACTGCTGCAATGTGTAGCACTTTCAGCTTCACTGTGATCTACGATGTAACCAAAGACAGGTCTGTCAACAAGTCAAATCCATTCGCAGGTTCTATTTTAAGAACATCTCCTCTGAAAATTCCGAAAGTGCTTTTTTCTGCTTTGAAGTTAATTATTTTCATAGCATAACACTACCTTGTATGCTGAACAGTTGGTTGCTCAGAAAAACTGATGCTTCAGCTTCAGTCCTCCAGGGTCCATAAGTCTGAATCCTGCACATAAAACGGGTCGATTGTAATCTATAATATTTCTTAATCGGCAATTAGCTGTTACTTTGTGGATCACAGGTCCTGGCAGTGGAATTAGCCTCAGTCTTTAATAAGTGATTGACCAGCCAGTGGAGAGGTGTAATGGACAGTGCAGGGTGAGGCCAGGACGGTGATAGCTCCTCACTGTTTCCCCTTTTGACCTTGACTGGCAGTATGGTTCTTTGAAAATCTAAGTGCCCATCTTACAGTATGCCTGAAGCAATTTAGGAGTCCATATACATTCATATAAGTCTCACTTATTGATTCTTCTGCTGCTGTTCACACACAGTCTGGCAATGTCGAGTTTCAATTATCACTATGTGACCTGCCATTGTCTGGCAAAATGTGATGTATAGCCATGAATCTGAAAGTTTGCAGGAAAAAAAACTCTACATAAAAGCAACACAAGGAAGCATCAGCATTCTATATATATAATTGTAACATAGATGAGTTATGTAAAGGCTCCCATACAATAAAAAACAGATCTCTCCCAAAGAAAAAATTTGATGTTTTTGAATATATCAAAACATGAATCGACAAATACTCAATTATTTGTCCATGTAGCTGCAGTATTTTCAGTTTCAGTTGCAGGCATACAGTATAGGCAACAGAGTGAGGGCCCCTGATGGGTACAGGAAAGCTGGGGGGCTGCTTATTTAGTCTGGAATGATGTGCGCTGTCTCTGGCTCCAGAGGCTGCCCTCTTCCTGTTTACCTGGGAGTCCTTTGGGGTGAGGTTGAGCTGAAAAGCCCAGTCGGAGCCAGTCAAAGGGAGCGTGGCGCAGTCTTGACCCTGGCGCTCCACTCATTGTGTAGTGCAGCGGTGTAATGAGGCCCTGTGTGGATATTGATATGACAGAACAAAAGGCCAAGGTGCAGTAAGGACAGCAATCCACACGTTTCACACCATTTGTTTTTCACACCGTATCCATCACATTAATGGGTCACCTTTCTGTGACAGCTCATGATTACCTGCTTACCCATGGAGAGAAAAGGGGGTGAGAGAGGAAGAGGGAGAGAGGGAGAGAGAGAGAGCAAGAAAGCCAGGTGAGTGGAGAGAGAGAGAGAGAGAGAGCGAGAGAGAGAGAGAGATAGGCAGAAAGATAGGGAGCGGGATGGTTCTCCAGTACTGAGGGTAAAGGTTGACTTGGGGTTGCAAAGGGGGCCCAGGGAGTGGGGGATGGGACGCTAGTGCCATTTTTTTTTATTCTTTCATGAAGATTGGCTCCGGCCCTGTCATCATCCCCACAGAGTGAATTTATGACAGGTCAGCTCTCCATGTAGTCACCTGATGGATGGAGAACATCCAAGTTTATTTGGGGCATTGTGGAAATGGCCGAACAATTCCCTAAAGCACAGGTAGATTTTTTTTTTTTTTTTTTTTTTAAAGACTGGGGGACACTTGAATTCACCAACATAGAGCACACATGATTTGTTAGGGGTGAAAAACAACAACACTGATATATCTTATAATTTTTATCTATTTTAGTTACTTACAGTAGCTGTTAAATGGCTTTGTTTATTAGCACTTCTTCTTGTGTAATGCATCTATTATGCTTGGTAAGTGAATAATTATTGGGAATAGAATACTAGAGAGCAAAGGTTTTTCTCCCATTGATCACATTTCTTGATATGAAGTTCTATATTTGCTCTGTTTTTTTTCTTAATCTCTCTGCTGATTATTGCCCATGCATGGCTCATTTACTTTAACGTCCAGCAGTTTGAAATGCTGAAATTCTTGACTTGGATATATTTTATTGCTGCAACAACGAGTCTGCTGCTGATACTTTGAAGGGAAGATTTATAGAGAACATCTTTTTTTTTCTAATGAATGCTATTCTAACACTCAGTCTGGCCTCACTAGGACATTTCAGACTGTTGCAGAAGTATACCTAGGTTTCAGTTGCAACAGACAAAAACACTGAAAGCAAAAATTATGCTGATAAGATTTCTACATATCAATATCTCAAGCCAGAGCACTACCTACAGGTAAAAACTAGTCAGCCTTATCAGACAAACACCTGATTTCTATGAAATGTACACAATGTGGTCTACATGTCATATTTAATGGAACGTATGCATGAATACATTTATATATTTAACATATGACAATTCTGTGTCCAACCCCAACAACTGCATGATTGTGAAAATTACTATAATGAAAGAGGCTGAGACGGAAGTGATTAGTGTCTGATGTGCAAGTGTGGATGTGAGGCAGGAGCACTTCAGGGACATCAGAACAGAGAATCACAAGACATGTTGCAGAACCATGCCAGACTCTGAAAGGGTTAGTTCTTGTACTGATTTTGCCACCTAATAAAGGCCCGCCTTGAAATAAATATCTATTTACATGTATGCTATATTTAGTATATTTTTCCTGTTTCCTCTTGCCATCATAGAGTCTTTTCTCACACTGAAGTAAAGCCCTGAAGTGCTCTTAAACCTACCAAAGTCCCCCATCAGTTAGTGTACTTCTGCAGCCTGTGTAGTTATATCACTGTGGAGTTTTAATACGTTATTTTAGATTCAAGTCAATAGACCAATTATCATAGCAGCAGTTATATGAAACAAAATGAGTATGCTTTTGTGAATGCCCTGGTACAGAATAGAGTGATGAAAAGGCTTCAATTTGACCCATCACAAAATGAAAGATGTTGACAGAATGTGACTGATGGACAGGTAAGATGAACACCTTTCATTAGACTCAGTAACATTGATTTTTTTTTTTTCTTTTTTTATGCAAATTTCACAATTTAGAGTTGTACAAAAAATATTAGGGTGCATAGAGTATAACTTTATATCATGAAATGACTGGGAAGGCTTTAATATTTTCATACAGAAAACAGAACACAATTGATAAGTTTAGCTGTTTTCACCTACAAAATGCAGATTTTTACATAATTGTTTTTATGTACATAATCACTTGCATTAATTTGTTTCATTAAAACATTTTTAGATATTTAGCGTCACTCATCTCTATCATTGCTGTATGCAGCTGTAATGCAGCTTGTTGACATCTCATAGTATTTAATACCTTTCAGTTGTTTTGTCGGTCTTGCAAATACGTGATGTTGAAGTGTTTTGCTTAGCTCAACAGCTATTGATGCCTTCCATTCCCAAAGCACCACCACCAGTGTCACCTATGAAATCTTAAGTCACTTAAGACATGCATTTCAACATTCAGTCATTCCAAGGAAATGGCAAGATCCCATTTTATGATAAAATAAGACTAGAGCTATGTATCTTTTGAAAGGCCTTAGCTCAGCATATCAGGTGTGAGGCAAGTGAGGATAAAAGAGGAGAGAGAGACAGAGAGAGAGAGGGAGAGAGAGAGAGAGAGAGAGAGAGAGAGAGAGAGATCACTTTGCCCCAAATTAAAAGTCAGAGTGTCATCTTTCGGTCTAATTGCCTGGAACCATTATTGGACACTGCAAAAAAAATTGTGTCTGCATATGCATTTATTTTGTAATCCGTTGATGTACTTCACTCTCTGTCTGGTCTAGGGGGACCAGATCCCGGCCATGCAAACATGCACATTTTGTATGAATGAGGGAACGATTGCAGCCTGTACTGCAGAGAGACACTTCACCATACGTCATGGGACCCAGCAGATATGAGGTGATGGTGTCAATACATCTTGGGTCTGTCCAGTGGAGGCTTATTCTGCATTACACTAAAACGTGAATTATAAGAGTGGAACAATGCTATGTTGGCCTGGGACGTAAATCAGAAGGGGGAGAAATTGCTGACAAGTTTTGCTATTAAAAGATAATTGTAATCAAGGTGCAAGACGAGCAATGAAGTGGTGATAGCAGATAGATAGACAGCTGCAAAAGATGGATTGTTTTAATTTGCACCAATTAAATTGAAGTTCACTGGATCATCTTCCTCAATCTTCATGAATACTTGATTTTCTGGCCGCTACAAAGCTATTAAAAAGAGTGATTGGACTCTAAGACTTGGTATACCATATTTTATGCTATACTTTCATTAACCCTTTGAAATAATACTTTTTTCAACAAGAGGAACTAAAAGACATATAGTGAGTACAAGATAGTGTGCATTGTGTGTATTATAGTTTGTCATATATTTTCAAGGCTGTTAGTGTTCTTTCTATACAATTTCATGAATATTTTTTAGCAGAAACATACTAAATGTTACCAATAATATATAATTTCTGTTATAATTTGTATTTTTTTCCCCTAAATTTTTCATACCAAGCAACAACTTCCACAGTAAAGTCAGACTTTCATTACTTTGTGATGACCCCATAGTACTTCAGCCTCATATATATTGTTTCATTCTGAACATACACGTGTTTTAAAATGTCTCAAGTAGAGTAGATGTCACACAAACAGATTGATAGTGCATTTGTTGGGGAGTATTTTCAGCTTCGGATTAATCCCCCCCTTGGTGCTCCAGTGAGCTTTAGGGCAGTTTACTGTATATGGGATTAATTTAAGAAGACTACAGTGCCTGTGTTTATGGTAATAAAGAAACCTGTCACTCACAAACATTTTAATAATTTTCAGCTGAAGTTTACTGGCACAGAGAACACTCTGACTTTAGCCTCATTGTACATGCTGCACTTGGGGAAATTATCACTAAATGAATGTTTTTGGAACTATGAAAATGATGCATGATACATGGATAGCATTATTTTTTTTGACTTCTCAGACTAATATTTTTTGGGTCCTTTTTATTCCAAATGTCAATGTTTTTAGTCTGGTTGAACACACTTTCATGCTCAATTTAAAAACAATCCAAATAAAGATAAGCTCATGTTTACCAGTCTGAAATGCCTCAATGTTAATTGATGCTAATTCTCTGTTGATGCTAAATTCTAAAGGTCAGTTTTCCCAGTGTTGTTTTAGGCTTAGAACATACCATAAGCTCATTTTACTTGTCTGTAACATCCTTAGAGGGCAAATACAGCCCTTTGGAGCAGAAATTTCATGTATTTAAGGAAAAGTTATTTGGTATTGACAGATGTAAATTGATGTTGTAAATCACTGTTTCATACACAGGAAAGGCAGTTAGAGTGG
The DNA here is from genome assembly GCF_902148855.1 of Sphaeramia orbicularis. Lineage (NCBI taxonomy): Eukaryota > Metazoa > Chordata > Actinopteri > Kurtiformes > Apogonidae > Sphaeramia > Sphaeramia orbicularis. Next base: position 33,238,799 of record NC_043965.1, read on the forward strand.
TTGTGTGAGTGGCGAGGCATTACAGCGGGGGCTGGGAGCAATGTTCCACAGTGTTTGCTTCTGAGCCAGACTACCTCCAAGGCAGGGGTGATTAGTGCTTGTCTGTAATTTGGCAACCTTGACCATGTAACCTTGCTAAAGCTGGATTAACATTTTACCCTGGAAAAGCCAGAGATGCCTTAAAACATGTTCCATTTTCTGCTGCTTATTATGAGACAACAGCCTACAGAGGCTATTCAAATAAGTGCCCATAGTATGCTGCATGGGCACTCAAGGAGAAACTCTTATTAGACTTAAGCATGCTAAGTGTCAAAAAAATGTTGACATATCCATCTGATTGGTGGAAACATCACATGCATATCATTTTACATGGTGTTAGCACATAACTGTGAGGGGTTAATAGCCAGGGCTAATGCATAACTTATCCAGTAACATTAAATTTTCTGCAATAAACCTGAATAATTTTTTTTTTTTTTTTAACTCATTTGTTTTCTGTCTCTCGTAGGGAAATGCTGGTTTTCCTGTTATGGCTATTCATCCTTTATGGTTTGCTAAATACTTCCACATAACCATTCCCATTCATTTTGCCACATTTTGCTTAAAGCCCTCTTTTTCATTACACTACAAGGTTGTTTGCTAATTTCTAAGCGTAGCTCCTGTGTTTTTGTGACATTGGTGTATCTGAGGTAGGTGGTACATTACCCTCCTACAAAAAGCACAGGCTTATTATTGAGCCTCTTTATCTTTACTGTAGCTAAGTTGTTAATTAGCTAGACCTTGAATTAGATTATTTGCATGTCTGAACAAGGGCTAAGGTATTAATGCTCCCTTAGGACAAACTGTAATAACCTCTTCGGTGGTTCCAAGATCCCTGTGGAGGGGGCTGCATGGACGCTAGCCCCTGGAAGGAGGGAGAGAGCACAGCCATTTCATCCAATTAGCTGTGGATTATACTGCTCCTCTCCCTTTGAATCCTATTTGCTGTGATAAGGTGTTCTCCTACAGGGACAGAGCTGAGCTTTGCTATCAGGAAAAATGATTAATTCACAACCCAATATTAAAATGCAGTGCCTTCCATTTCACACTGTCTGACATAGGAGGAAGAAACAGCTCAGAAATCAATACAAGCACTAAACAACCGCACAGGAGAAGGAGAGGTTGGCCAAGTAAGAAAATACCCCTAAGAATCTCAGAATCCAGCTGCATTTCATTCTACACATCACACTAATATTGCTCTCTATGGTATGGTATGTCCTTGAATTATTCAGAACCTGCTAAACCGTGGGAATGGTTCTAAGACTAATGTGGTACAATATCATGGTCGCTATTGTTATTACATTGTACTGAGCAATTTCCACAAATATTTATCTATCTCTTCTGATCTTCCCAAGGGCATGTATTTTAATTTTATAATTCCATGCTCCTTGCACCTTTTGAGTAACCAATATGATCACGTAAAGGATGGAATAAAAGGGATATTTTTACATGATTTTATGTCTTTACTGGTCAGGACGAGAATAGGTGTGGAGGATGTAGAGTTCAGATTTATATTTTCCAAGCCCTCTGATGCCGCACAAATGATGTTTAAACACCCAGCACCTAGGGTTTAATTAAGTCCCTCTAATCGTGTTCCAATCAGAAGCTTGGACTGATGGGCTGGAATTCCTGATGTGCATTTCTGTCAGTCTTAATTGGATAATTGATTGCCAATTTGAACCTGGCCACACACTGCATACACAATAAAGCGCCTGGCCATGTTCCTTGAGGATTCATTTTCCATTCGAATAAAGATGCTGCTTCGATAGGCAGAACTCCAACTATTGGTCTTGCTGAGAAATAAGCCCGGGCTGTTGATGTAGATTCAGAGTGCACTTATGAATGCCTTTTGAATTTTTAGTGCACACTGTTTTTGTCTGTGAAACAGCAATTCCTTTGAGTTAAATCTTTTGTTTGTTTTTGTTTTTTTACATCTGTGCTGCATAATACACTGTGGGATTGGTAAAAATGACCATCTGAAATAGTTTACCCGACAGTGCATAGTAATGCTAATTTATACAAGTTGATTTCTGGACAGTATGGAAATCTAACTACAAATTAAGCAAAATATTTGCATGCAGAGTGACTTTTAATTTTAACTGGATTTATTACACCTAGTATCCATTGCTATGTATATTTAGTACTATCATATATTTAGCACTGTCAAAAACAACACTGTCACTTTTTTAACTTATATTGACATAAAATCCTTCATTTACCATGATGATTGAACACTCAGAGCAGCTAACAGGACTACTACTCTTCATATATACAAGATGTTTTACAGAAATAAAAAGCATTTTAGTGTGATATTGCAAAAAAGACCAGCAATAGAAGAGCCAAGGAATAGGTTCATGACTGTGGTTGCACCTGTATTGTATCAGTCCTCTTTCATTCAAAAGCTCAATTGATTTCAGTTGAATAATCTCAGTCTGCAACTGACCTTTTTCAGCATACTGTCTCTAAGATCATCTTTTTGGTTTGATATGAAAATTTGCAATGATGACCCTGATTGACCTCTAACAGGCCAGTTTTTGCTCCTTCATTCTCTATGTAATGAAGCAGAAAGAAATATTAAATACACCTTTCAGTAAGAATTAAATGAATCATCAGCACAGAATACAGACACAGATGGTACTGCAGAGTCAAGTCATTGCCCAAACAATTAAGATACAGTTGTAGTGTGAGTTCACTTTATGAAAACAAGTATTCATTGCAGGGCAACTGGATTGCACTGCATTGCATCATACAGGTGTTTCTTTTTTTTTTTCGAGTTGCACAGATTTGTTTTTGTGTTTTGTTAACGCAGCAGTAACTTGGAAACCATCAGAAGGTGATGCTGAAGAGGGGAGAAGGTGATAAAGAAAGACAATGAGGATATTAATATTTATCAGGAATCTGAAAATATATGAGATGACAATGAAGGGCTTTGTGGTTGCAGACATCTCTCCAAATAGGTTGGTCATATCCAAGACAAAATAATCGTTTGCCAAGTGGTGTTGCAATGTTAATGCTGCAAAATTACAACCTGATGAAATGATCTTTGCAGATAATATATTTATGAGTCATGCTTCACAGTAATAAGCAATAATAAGGCTTTGATAATGGTGAGCAGATTTCTAAATATCTTTATGCATTTATCCTCATTTTCCCTGTCAGAGAAAATTTCTCTAGAGAATCTGACCCACAGTGGTTTGATGGGAAACAGATTTGAGGAGTCACCACAGCGTCAAGCTGATTTCCTCTGATCTTCCTCATCAGTGACCATGCTGCTCTCTTCTGGGACGATTGTGCATTTGGTTCCATTTAGCTTTCCCTGCTGAAATCCATGTTTACTGGTGTCCTTCACAATCAAAATGTCACCAAGCACAACACAATTTGATCATTTGTAAAAATAACATTTTCTCAGCTCTTTACTGCAGAGTGAAATTCTTCGAAGCCGAAGGTGCCAAAATGTTTTGACGTGCTAGGCCGGAATTCTCTAGAGGCCTAATTTTGTGTGGACAGGCACAACTCCCACTTTGGGTGGGCTTACACTGAGTTATTCTAGTCTCTCTCATCTACTCTACATTTCCTACACTGTTTGCTCACAAGAAACCGCTTTTTCCCTCTAAATAAGAATCCTTCCAAGGAGCCAAATGTTAAAGAGAGAATTCTCGTATTATAAATGGCCTTTCTCAGCCATGTAACCTCGCTACAAGTTTTAGCAGTAAAGTGCAACCCTTGGTGGGATTAGATATTTTGGCCGCCATTTGTACAGAGTGAAGTTTCTTTGGAGTCTCCTTGAGACAAGTGACCAGTGCAGGGCAAAGTGAAGGCCTTATCAGTCACCCCACAATGGTGCCACCCCATGAATTATATTAGGGACGGATGTGGCTCGCCAAGCCACTGCATTGTGGACCATCTGGGTGACAATAAACATGTCGCCACATGGTTTCCTCCATCATTCAAGTCTAGATAGCAGATCTGGACCTTAACTATAGCTCACTATCTCCTGGATCTCGGCGTGACCTGTTAGAGAGATGGAGGTGAGGCTCAAGGATATCTCTCAGAGAGTCTGCTCCAACACCAGGAGGTTATTATAGCCATGCTGGGGGGAGGCAGTCCGTCTGTCTAGTGCGCTGCTCTGCTCCCTCCCTCTCTCTCTCTCTGTCTGTGCATGACTGAAACAGAAAGAAAAATGTTAAAGACTCGTCCAGGTGTATAGAAATGAAGCTAAACATAAAACTGCTGAATGAAAGCTCCTTATGATGCCTTCCCTCCCCATATTAATAGCCACTTTCATCTTATCTTTGTACAGTATGGGCATACAGGTTGGGGGCAAAACTAAACACATGCAACATACATACACATTTAGAACAGAAAATATGCGTAGCTGTTTTCTACTATTTAAATAGGTGTTAAACAGAACACAGTTAGATCCTTAAAATCAATAGATTATGTGAATGGATTACTGTATTATTCGCTTTTTAATTTAAAATGCATCACTAATTTCCCATAAGCCTCTGACTTAATTTAAACAAAGCAAAAAAGCAAAAGCATATTTGCACCGCAGTAGGGAATGCAAGCAGTGCATCAGTATACTTATGATATTGCTGTTTTGGTTATATCTCTTTAACACATTTCATGCTGTGGGAAAACAGATAAGGTAGAAATTACATTTTGTGGTGATATTTTTATTCTAAAATGATATTACTTTATCTCAGGAACATAATGAGGATATGTTAAATGCAAATTCACATGGATTCTTGACTGGTTTTCAGCCCAATTTGATGCTAATGGCAAGACACCACATTGCTTTGTGTTTAAATATCCTTATAACACACATCACATTTCTATACTATTAATATAATGTACATTCATTAGAGAGACTCCTGGGTCTGAGTTAGGTGGCGGTGTTATGTTAATACCACTTTCTTTCACAATGTTACATGTAATAATGACATGTATCCTGTATTCTGGGATAAAATATATTTTGTCCAACACTGAATATTAAAATATACACTGGTTGTATTCAGTCAGTGTCTCTTGAAGTAGATATTTTTGCTAATGGAAAACATAATCAGTCAAATAATGCCAAATATAATAGTGCAGGTTGGATTAAAGAGTTTCTCAACTTGACAAACAATTGATCATTTTGAAAAACTATTTATGTTATCATCATTCTCTTCCCCTACTTTTCCAGTATTTCCACTGTACTGTAAAAGAATATATTAGTTGAATCTATTAGCCTATAAGGATCTATTAGTCTGAGTCTTCCATCAGAAAGTACTTACTTGGGTGAGATAAACCATTTATTTAGCATAGTTCATTTTTTCTGAGCTTTTTACAAGTGCATTAGTTTTCTCACACATTGATTATTCCGTGTAGAGATTTAGCATAAAAAGTGCATTTTGATCTAACATCAAATTGCCTCCTGTACGATTAGAAAACAGTAATTGGTCGAGACTGTGATGGAGTGTAGCAATAAATGTTTGTTTGATTTGGGTCCGAGGTGAATTTGACTTAACTTCATCAGCCAACTTCTACAGCTGTCCTGAGCCACACATTAAAAAATATTGGTGTGGGTCCTCATTTTCCTTCCACTCTAATGCTTGTCACCATGGAGCCAACAATTGGATTGTTCTGCAGGCTTAAATGAACAGAAACTTTATTAGCCCAAGTTTTCATGGGGGTAAACTCAGCAAAAGCTGGTTACCCTCTGCTGTTGTTACTGATAGAGGCTCCATGAGAACCATACGAATTAATCATTCACAAGCAAAGGGATTCACTGGACTAAAAAATGCAAGGTTCCACAAATCTGGCACGAGGAAAAATTGGTTAATTTGACTTAACATGCTAACGCCTTGATGATGAAACCTGAAGTGAGACTTAAACGAAGCGTGCTAAGAGCAGTCAACATTAAAAGAAAAAAAAAAAAAAAAACAGCTAACCACAGTGGAAGACCAATGAGGAACTGAAAAGTGAGGCATAAACAATAGCATTTAATACAATTTCATAAAACCACTTACAGCACATGACAGGGGTTCACATGTAATCACTGTAAGTGGAGACGAGGATGGGGGCTGCGGTGTCGTCGTCATGATGCCACAACACTTCTCCATGACACGTCCTCTGCTTCTTCTCATTAATCCCCTAAGCTACATTCATTAACGGTCACTCCCTCTGTTCAGCAAGCCTGCACACATGAGTTCAGTCACACAAGCCATCACAAAAATGACCTGCTGCTGCTGAAATGCAAAAGGATCATTTACTATAGCTCCCAATCCTAATGCTTTCATTTGAATTAATTAGTAAACACAGTCATTTTATTCATTATTTCATATGGAAAAGTGGTTGTTAAGCATGGCTTGCTCCCAAAGATGTCCCAGTACACACATTTCTGACACGATAGAAAAGTACATTACAGTCGCTGTATTTTACCAGACAAATAGTGAAATCCAGCTCACAGCTGACACTGAAGGACAGTTGTGTAAGGATGGCAGTCAGGGGGGAGAGATACAAGAGGAGATGATAAATACAAGAGATTTACAGGTCCTGGGAGTGTCAGATGCACTGTGGAAATAGTGCTGGGTGTGCTGTTATCTAGATGGGCCAGTTAGTGGCTTTTGGAGGATCCCCTGTTCTGAATAGGGCTGTAGTTTCGGAGGGCAGCCTTTATGGCTCACCAGTGCACTGACCACAGCCCATTAACTCAAAGAGCCTCCACAGGAGCACTGGAGCAAGGAAAGGGGCCGTGACCTGCCCGAGACCATCTTATTACTTTAACACATTATGTCTCCCACTGCGATCTTTTTATTTAAGTGACTTCAGCAGAACGCATCATCTCAGGCCAAGTCGGGGACAGACAGGGGCTTCTAGACAAGAAGCAAGAGGAGGGGTCAAATGATTTATTGGAAACGTCTGCTATTGGGTGTTATGGAAAGGGAGTACAAGGATGGACAGTGAGCAGAAGTGTGGGGGGAAACAGTTAGTGATGAACCTGACTGCAATGGGAGCTGTTTATGGCGTGGAGAGGCCGAGCTGACCCCAGAACAGCTCCTGAGAGGATTCTCAAGTTCTCACTGATGAGCTTTTGCGGCTCTCTGATGACCACATGTCCCAGACAGTGAGGAGTAAGGAGAAGGTGTTGGGGGGTCCCGGGTTGGGGGAGTGATTTATTTTAGCACCATGTCAGTGTTTATGGGCCACACCACTAGAAATGGTCTCAAATGTTAGTGGCCTCAGGAGAAAGATCAGCATGCTTTGCCTAAGTGTTACAATTGCTCAGACAGACTGGGGTAATGTTGGCTTTGCTTGTTTGACTTGTCCACAGTTCACCGTTTAGGGGCTGTTGACATAAAGACAGCAGAAGGACATTTAGAGTTAAATTATTGCATTGGATCGACATCATGTGAACACTGATATCACCAATAAAATCTGTCCATTTGAGATATTAAGAGCATTCATAACCACAACATATGGTGAAATACCTGTGATTTTTACATTTAGGTGAAAAAGCCCTCTAGTGGCTGCAAATTATTTAGGGCTGGGGTCTTCAGTGTTTGCTGATATTGACAGGCAGCAATGGCTCCCTATTTATATTATACAGACTTGTGTATCATAAGATAAAATATGGATGCAGGTGAACATGAAGTTGTTTCATGTCATTATAGAAGAGCAAAGGCCTTTTCCCAAGCTTCCATATTCAGACAGAGTTGAGCGGTAAAATCACATCTAAGTCATGTCTGATGGAATCTGGTCAGTGATTGGCAATCACAGTTGTCAATCATATATTAAATTATTTGTATGAAAATATCAGATTCGCTCAAATCAGGGCATCACAAGGGTAGATTCTAAGGCCATGTCCACATGAAACTGCATCTTTTCCTATCCGATCTTTTTCTTTGTCATTTTCAAAGAAGTGCCCCGTAAACATGGAGTCATTTCAGGAAATATCTGCGTCCACATGAAACCACTGAAAATGCCTGAAAACGATGTACAAATGCCTGGACTGTATGTAGCATTGTAATGCTCTCACAAAAAACGGAGAAGATGTGGAGCATGCACATAAAGCTTGCTTGGTTCTACCGGGTCTGATCCAATATTTCCTCCTGGTTGCCCTTCTGGTTACCCCTCTCCACGGTAGATCCAAGAGCATGTAGTGAATATTGTTAGCTATGGTTGCTTGTTGCTCATTGTAATGAAAGAGTAGCCGAAGATTTGGATTCAATATTTCCAATAAGCTCAATAGCTGTTGTAGCACAAGCACTATTCTGTAGTCCACCAGTGTTGTTGTTGTTGTTGTTGTTGTTGTTGTTGTTGTTGTTGTTGTTGTTGTTGTTGTGAAGTGCCGTCTTCTTTCCGGGGTGATAGGTTAGGGCTATGACATCATCGTGTTAGAAAAGTTGCGGTTTGGTCGTACAGACAAAGACACGAAAGCAGTGATTTCGGAGTTATCCACTCTGGGACCTGGTTTCAAAAAGTTGCAGTTTCAGTGACTGAAAACACCGGTTTCATGTGGACAAAAGGCCTATCTGATACAAAATTTTTGCGAATACAACCGAAACTGCTTTCGTATGGACAGGGCCTTTGTAACTTGAAAACACAGGCAAGGAATAGAAGCAAAAGTCTCACATCCTCTCAGACCATGTGAATTACAAACATATCTCATCACACATTCAATAAAATGGTTACAATGTGTCACAGATTTAATGTTACTCATATTCTAATTATAAATATACATGTGGAAAGGCCAGTAAATCCATAAGCATCTGCACAGTCCACATACTACATTAAAGAATAATTAATATGGGTAGCAATGACAGTGTTGGACCATGGTCCATTCTTTTATTTATTAACATGCTCATCATTCCAACATGTTTTTACACATATTATTAATTTTTAATGTATATGGCATTGTCTGTCTCTAATAATAAAGGTAATGGGCCAATATGTTTCAATGACATGTAGCTAAGTAAATCTCTGTCATGGATAAATGCTATAGCATGATTGAGCTTTGTGTACATCATTTAAAAAAAAGAAAGAAAGAAATGTAGGTTTGCTAATAATGTGTTGGGTTGGTGCTCCCCTTTATATTCTTAGACACACTAAAATTTTTGGCTCAAACATATCTGTCCTGGAAATGCACTAGCGATGTCTGTCACTTGGGCTCAGACTGGCTGTTTTTATTCGATTTATTTTTATTTATTTATTATTTTTATACCGTTTGTTTACAACACATTGATGATTGATTTCTTTGCAATAGTCTTTTTTATCCCATTCATGCATTCTATCCTGCACTTGATGAGCACCTGAAAGCTTAATGCACATTTACATTTTATGTGTTTTGACCCAATAACAACATTTTTTGTTCAATACTTGCATTAATTTTGACAACCTCTGCTGAAGACCAGGGGTTTAGTACCACAAACCCTGGACGAGGTCTACATCATACAAGTGATTGATATGGAAGACATCAAGCAATTGCAAGTATAATATACAAATTTGTAAAGCCAAAAATATGAGAAAACATTGGATGCTTTCTGAGCTGAACTGCTAAAAATACTAAAAAGAATGTTTGTGCTATTTGCATCCTTGTATAATTTCAGCCCACGGTGTTCGAGTGCATACTTGCCCCTAGAAGTGCAGGAAATATTTTATTTTTTTCTTAGATCTTACCAGGCCCCTTAGGTTCACAACATGGGTCATGGACATTCCACTATGGCTGATTTATTTCAACCCATTAGGATTACAGAGACAAATCTGCAATCCTTCTATTTTCTGTCACCTCTTTTTCACCCAGCCTCCCCGACAACTCACACATCAAAACTACCATTACGTTCTTGTTAGTTCACACTGTCGATTAGAGAAGGGCAACATAGATTCATGCCAAGGGCTAAATGTGTTTATTCTAATTCCTCCCCCGTCTCTGCTTTGTCAGAGACAGACACCGACAAACACAGAACATCTGAATGGCTCCAACAGCTCACATCAGAAGGACTCAATCCTTCAGGAAGTGGAAGTAACGGATTAGATTATGTCATTGCCACAATCTGTTACGAAAAATAAACACTGGGCCTTTTCATTAACCTAATGAAGACGAAGCACGTTGATGAGCTCTTAAGTCAATTAACGATATTTAAAAACAGGCGGTGCAGCCCCAAGGTAAATTAGCATGCAGAGAGTGAGGAGGACCCAGGTTCAAACAAATTGTGCGTGGAACCCTCGGGTTCAAGCCGCTTGACTCTCTCTCCTCTAATGTACACCCCTCCTCTTCTGCTCAAACAAGCTTTCATTAGCCATAATTAACTGCATGCTTTCTGTCTTTGCAATACCAAGAGAGTTCCGAGTTGAGATTGAGGGTAAGGATGCTGAGGAGAAAATATAAAAAGTGCTCCGGTTCACCCAGACAGAAAAATATTGTTGGAATAATATGCACAGAGCATCTTGACTGAAGTCCAGTTGCATTGTTTTCATGGCTTTCTTCTCTCGAGCTCTCCTCTTTTTTCAGTAAACTTATTTGAAATCCTCCTGGGTTTTAAAATCTCCCCCCTTCACTCTCTTTCTCTCTCTCTTTCTCTCTTGCACACACTCACTTGGTCTCTTGGCTGCAACAAGGTCTGAAAAGATTGCAGTTCATTTCGACCCACAGTGGATGGAGGCCTCATTTAGTGGCTGCTGGCAACTCAATCAGCCTGCCTCACACTGATGAGTGAGTGACTACTTTCAGAGCACCAGTCAATATGTGTCTGCTGTGATAGAATGTCAGCACCCATGCCCTGTGTTCTCCTGACCCAATGTTATGGCTTTTTTATTTTGTCTAATCAATGATATATGAAACAGCGCAGACACATTTGAACAATAGTCCTTTTTTTTTTCTCCACATATACCCATGCCCATGCAACTGTTGTGATGAAAACAAAACACACACACACGCACGAGAAAAAAAAAGGTTTACATTTTTTTGTAGCTTTTCTCCCGTCTGTCTGGATTGAGGCAGAATTCAATATAGATAGAAAACAAGCACTAAACAATGTAGCTAGAGTGATTCGAATAAATAAAACAGCTGCTTTCTTTCACTAGACTTCCTTCAATTGTGATGGCTCTCAAACAATGGAGCCCACAACTCATCTTGAAGAAGACAAACTACTAACATAATATTTCTGAATGATAATCCTGTATATTCTGCACTAAAGCCACTCTTTTCCAATACCCAAAGGACACACAATACAATAAACAAAGCAAAACAACACAAGATGAAAACTAATAACTCACTTCCTACATGCTCTTCAATGCTCTAGTATTAGTATCCTGTTGTATCCAGTGAAATACACTGTGTAGACGCTGTATTTTCCTCTCAGGTTTGTTTATTCGGCTTCCTGTGCTGTGAGTAAAGAACAGCCTGTATTTTGAGGCTGGTCAGATGAGCTGAGCTCTGTCCCCAGTGTCCTTTATTTCACACAGCCCACTGCACATGCTCTGCAGTCTGCTGACCTCTTGACCCGCCTGTCACTGTGATGGCCTCTGTTATCTGCAAGTAGTTATTTCATATAGATGGTCTCCTTCACTGCCGGCTTTTTTCTGAAAATAATCATTAAAAACATTACTTCAGGAGGAGCTTGAGTAGTCGTCTTTACAACAACATTTTACTTCAGGTGTAGGTTTTCAGTGTTTATACCGCCTGCGATATCAGTCCATTCACAAATATCAGGCTGTTGACTATGAGCACATAACATACACAACAGACCAAAGACAGAAATTGCTGTATACACCCCAAAAAAGGCCGAACAGGTCCAATTTACCCATACAACATTTCTTCAATATATCTTCTGCCACTGATTTAGTCCTTGTCTGTATTTTTATTGTCTGGTTATATAATGAAATGTCTCTAAGTACGCTAATCCCTTTGCATAGTCAGTACAAATCAATGTAAAATGACAGTGAAAATGGGTATTTGAAGAAAATATTTGCATGTTTGCTAATGGTCAGTTCTCTTTTCCATTGTAAACTCATAAATGATTTGACAAATTTTTCAGCTCATACACAAACAAATGCTGCAGCTTAAAAATCTACAATGTTTAAACGTAAAAGGTGCCAAAATCAATGCATTCTTATAGGGGTAAATACGACCCAGTGGCTGTTAAAGGTATAACAACCCATATTTTTAATATTTTTACCTTGACTATATTTAACAATAGGGAACATAATACAATATAAGGAAAGTCAAAAATAAGGAGAGCTTCAATATTTTATTAAAGCAGAGTTGAAAAAAGGCCCAGGTAAATTCATCGTGTTAGAAACTATTAAATACATCATAAATCTTATAACAATAAATGTACAAAGACATGTCAAGATTATACAGAATATAAAAGACATTTTATGCACGTATTGACTTCATTGTAGACAATGTGGACAATGGAAAATTAATATCTGACATATTTTGTTTCAATTTAACTTCTTGGATGCCACATAAGAAGTGTAAATATTTGCTGTAAAAATTACTCATCAAAGACATTAAATTTATCGCTCTTAAGCATGTTTTAGTAAAGAAAAACACGGACCACCTTTATTGAATAGTAGGTGTAATGTTTTTCTTATTCACTACTAAATACATGTAGCACCTAATAAATGTTTATTTGGTGTATAATGTGAAGAAATTAAAACAATCCAACTGAGCAGCAAAATCAAAATGTTTTACTAATAACTGAACATTTTCCGTGACTGTTACACTGTGGTTCAGTTTCTTTCTCTGCTTCTGATAGACCTTCAGGTCAAATACAGTGTTACCCTTGCCCACAGATACTCATAATCAGCATGAAAAGTCAAAGGTCACAAATGGAAGATGCATGTATAGAAAGGGAACACCCGACCAAATAAACATCAATGTATGGGAAATGATCTAATTCCAGGATTTAGACGTTGTTATTTCAACCATACAGTCTATGGTTTTGACTGAAAGGCTTTACTGAAGGCACATTAATTGGTTTCAGACATTAATAGATAGTAAATCAGTCAGCTTTCAGTGTCTTCAAAGGCTTTTTTTATGGATGCCCTGCCTATCTTGCCTGTCTCCTTTAGTGCCTCTATCAGATGCATTCAGCAGAGATTTTCAATTTATTTCTAATCAAGCTTTATCTAATATTCTCCCGACAGGCAATTAAAAATTCAAACTACCCTGAAAAGCCATTGCTCACTTTTCACTGTCTCCCAGTGTTCATTTAAGGATGTTATTTCATTAAAAGCTCTTGTTGATGAGTTTTAGGGAATTTGCAAGCACATTTGATTATCATATTCTTTATCTGCCATTTGCCAACAGCCTAAAAGATTTTTGTTTCATAAGAATTTTTTATTGTATGCTGTAAATTTGCAGTTACTGTGAACAATATCTGAAAATGTCCTATTAAAACAACAATTACAATATGATTTAAAAACTGTAATTTAGAAACTGCTTGAACATCCAAGACAAGGTCAACACTAATTCTCTACGTGTCCAGTTTTATTTGTCAGCAGCGTTGCAGTTTGTGAGTATATCACTGTCCATTCCTCTGTACTACCTTGCCAGGTTTATGGCCAACCAAGCACAAAACTGAATCCTCACCCCACTAGATAGCTTTGAAATGGCAGCGAATAATTGCAAAGGGTGAACTTGTCATTACGAGTCATAATGAGATTCTCCTGGTGAAAGGCTTTGTTTGGTGGTGTGAGAAGCTGCTCGGGTTTAAAGCCTCATAAACAAATGCCACAATGTGCTTTTCTCTTCCTAAAGGATCAGCCGTGCACTTGTTCATTCTATTCATCATTTCAACTTGTTTATTTAGAGAATAATTGTGTCCTTGTTTATCCCTTCAGGAGTAAAATAATGTGGCTGCAATTAAATGAAGAATAAGTTGAGAGTGAGTTTGGATTCATACGGCGTAATCGCAGGATGTAAACCCTTGTAAAACTCCTGGTTTATTCAAGATGACAAACCTAATGTGTGTTTGGTTTATTATCTCAATTTTATTGGAAATCACAGCATATACGTATGTTTATGGATGGATGGATGGATGGATGGATGGATGGATGGATGGATGGATGGATGGATGGATGGATGGATGGATGGATGGATAGATAGATAGATAGATAGATAGATAGATAGATAGATAGATAGATAGATAGATAGATAGATAGATAGATAGATAGATAGATAGATAGATAGATAGATAGATAGATAGATAGATAGATAGATTAAAGGACCCTGATCAGTATGCATTCGAAGTGCTTACAAGAAGTGAAAGAAAATGAAGCGTGGGGGAAAAAAACACACGGAAAACAAACCACCCTTGAGTGCTGCACGCTCTTCGCCTATTTAGGGCAGCCATGTCCAGCAGTGGATTTGAATATGCATGACTATCCCAGCTACCCTCGCAGCACAACTCCATGCCCAGGCACCAGCCTTTTCAGAAAGCCTAAGAATACACATGCATCTCATTTGAATATGTTACAGGTTGTCAAACACAATAAATGCATGTCGGTGAAAAATATTTATTGGGCAAATGATGGGGAAATAACCCCAAACAATTCCGAGTGTCACAGAGCTACACTTGATGGACCATGTTTTTTGAAGTCGTGAAATCGCTGAAAGCCTTCAGTTAAGAGCGTACATATGATACTAAGCATTATGTTTCATACCAGGACTACACTGACTACTCCTGCCTATTAACATTTAGTTTATTGTCTTTAGTCGTGTATATGAACGTTCTCTGATCAGTATGTTAGTGCTGTCATCACCTCAATTCCCACTTCAACACTAGAGGAAAATGCAGCTGAGTGTTAGCAATAAGACAATCTGAGGGAAGCCAAGGCTGCACATTGTGCCTCGGAGCCACAGGGTTTCTGGCGAGAAACAGACTCTGTTCCAAGCAACAAGTACTCCTATAATACACTACTTGTAAGTCAGGGAGCAGGAGACCTCCAGTTTACATCTTGGAGACTTGGAAGGTGGCAACATAGTAGATGTGAAGCTATCTTCCTTGGTCCCTGTGCTAGACTGGCTAATTAAATACTAAGGAAGGAATAAAATCTTAATGAGAAACACAAGCTTGTTGTGGTGTTTGGCACTGACCAGCTCCCTCTTATTAGGTGTACTTGCCCATATGTGCTTGGGTGAAGTGCCCATTAGAGCCTTCCCTAATGGATCTTCATCCATGGCGCTGAGATGCTAGTGGAATGTACATTTTGGCAATTTCCAAACTTGGCAGATGAGTAGGCCTTGCTATGAAATTTCTTATCCACAATAAATATTTTATGCAAATTAAAATTAAATTCTTTGCTTAGTTTAAGCAATTTCTCCTGTAAGTAGTGTATCTGTGAAGGAGATTACAACATTTGCTGGTTTGTTTATAATTTAATTTTTTATGTTGTGGCTGGCGGTGGGGAAAGACAGAACACCTGTGAGTGTTTATAATGTCCCATCTCCCTCACAGCTGCTCCTTTTCAAAACACCTCACTGGTGCAATAATTTCATAAAATTTCATGATTTACCATCTGGTAGACTGAGCTATAAGCACATGCAATAAGCATTTGTATGGCGCTGGTCCCAGAAAGGTACAATAACTGTATATTTTAACTTAATGGCTTTTCGGGGCATGCAAATTTCCACTGAGCAGATTGCAGAGATGCTACAATGTAAGTCTGGTCCCGTCTGTCTGCCTCTGTGTCTCCCTCCCTCTCTCCCTCGCACTCTCTTCTATACAGTACATGCCTTCCTATCATGTGCTATAAAACATCCACACACAGCAGCCCTCTATTGCTTCTGTCTTTGACTGTGAAGCAGCCCATGTCAAAATCTAGATATCAAACTCAGGAGAATGAGAGACACAGTAGGAGGTACAAGCAGATTATTTTCCTTTTAGCATCTAATGTCTCTGCATTTGGGTAATTAAAATGATTACTACAACAATTACACCAAGTAATTAGAAACTAATTACACTGGCATTTTTTGTGATTACAGGAGCAGATGAAAATAGTGTTCAAAATTAAATTCATTGCATATTCATGGAAATGAAATTAAATAGTGCTGGGTGGATGAGATAATAGAAGCTCATGGTGTTCGGAGGGGTTTGGGGAACCGTCTGTGGCTAATGCTCTGAACAGGCATTTTGTTAAATCAGTGATAATCTTTTAATGGCCTTAAAAGAAGTTCATATTTAGAATATTGTCAAATGCACTAAAGGGTGTGATGTTTTTCTTGTTCGCCTCTTCTCTATGGCTCAGGGAATGATTAAACCTTTCAGCTGTACAGCACAATAGAAAACATTTAATCATTATCTACTCAAATGAAGGAAGAAGCAAGGCTCTTTATGCCTCCTTTATGTTGCTTCATGCACAATGATTAAATTAAATATCCATTCCTGAATTCATTTTTTTCTGTGCATCATCTTCTTTCTCTGCGAGCCTCCCCTCCCCTCCCCACCCCTCTCCTTTTTTTTTTTTTTTCCTCCCACCCTACCTCACATCTATCGACAATAGTCAGGGCTTTAGCTGCTGCCATGATCGTGTAATGAGATTCTTCAGATTAAATAGATTTCCTGTTAAACTTGGGACTTGGTAGATAGGGTGTCAGGAATGAATGGTTATTAACATTTAAATATATCACAGAATAAGAGAGAGCGAGATGTGAGTGAGTGAGAGGGGGAGAGACAGAAACAGAGACAGAGAGGGATGAGAAAAAAAACAATATGAATTTTTCATTGTTATCGAGTATGGATTTTCCTCTTCGCCAGATTTCTGTAGGACCAGATGAAACCAAAGTAATTAGAAAGACACAAGTGGGGCACCTAAGAGCCATTACAGCAACGAGAGCTCATTGTTTATGGAGTAAAACCAATACACCTCAGTGTGTTTGAAAAGTAAAAACTCCATTCTTGTTTTATCTGCTATCCCATGCCTGTGCTGTAGATTATTACAACATATTAACTATGTAAATTTCCCTGACTGGTCTGCTTGTGAAGGGACTCGTCATGAAATTGATGGTCTTATGATTCATCACCATCTTGTCAGTGTTTTTCTCCACTATTCTAACCCAAGCATTAACCTGGAACCTGGACTGTAGCGGAATTTAAGAATCCTCTACAATTCTGCAATTGTCTTTGTTAATACCATTATTTTAGCTAAACAGAAAAGAACTAGTCGAGGTTGTAATCAGTGTATCAGTCACAAGCAGTGGCGTAATGGTCCCTGGAGAAGTGGGTATACTCTAAATTTTTAACTTTTTTTTTTTTTTTTAGTAGTCCAGCAAAAATGCCCTGTTTTAGAAACAGTGACATGTCAGACTACTCTATTTAGTTAAGGCTACTCAAAAATCTGTCGGTAGTATTTGCTCACTATTATAAAATTATCATGACTTGATCAGGAGCAGTTTGCAGATATTACTGGTCACACAAGCAGCTGCATGAATGTAAATATATTCAACATGAGACAAACAAAGGATAACGTTAGGCTAAATAACATTAACCTATTCACAGAGTTTGGTGACAAAATCTCTTTTCCTCTAAATGTGCAGTCATATGATCAGCAGTTTAACAGTGACTCATTTGGAAACCACCTTAAAACTTACCTCAGAATTATGTATTCCATGAAAGTAGGTTCTCTCAAAACATGCCACTCACTTGAAATATGTTTATTCTGCTCGTTCTTCTCATTTGCATTTCTGATAATCCGGCATCTTTCAATGAGACGCGCAGTGAGCTGTCAATCAACTGGGGTGGCACTAGCGCCTGAGGTGTCCAATCAGCTTCCAGAGGTTGCCAGTGCTAGTTAGCAATATTTTCCTTGGCATGACCTGCCCTACTTTGCTTCTGATTGGCTCATCAGTCCTCATGCCTAAAGTTAACCAATCTAATCAGTGAAGGTTGCGAGTACTAGCCAATTAGAGGCAGAGTAGGGCGGGTCATGGCTTCACCACCCTAGGAGAAAAAATTAGCAGTCTGGCTCAGATACAGCTGAATGGTGCGCATTTGGGGGGGGGGGTTAGAAGTGAGTATACGCAATGCTGACTGAAAAAATAAGTAGGTATATGCCGTATACCGCCATATACCTCAGAGTACACCACTGCTCACAAGTGGTATTTTAAAGACTGATAATGTGCTTAGAAGTTCACAGAGTATCAGGGATTGAAATCAACTAGATGGAATTCTGAGAGGTAGATTTGCACATTTTAATAGGAGATAATTAGAAATACAAAGCAAATTTATGCTTAACTGTCAAAGCACAATCTCTCTATTTTCATTCGACCTCCCAAATATTCTCACAGATGGCAGAAAATGGTATGCTTATAAAATATTTCAACCTAAAGGACAGATTTTTCCATAAGCCAGGCACGTCAATGAGTGGACAGGTGTGCTATTTACATAACACTGTGACTCGCCGACAAGCAGTCTCTGTAAGTAAATGTCACATATCTGCTTCCACTTGAAGTCTAGCAGTCCCAACTGACATCCATCAAAATTTTGCCCCGTCCAGTCTGTGATGTGTCGGTGTCCATTGACACTGAATACCGGGTAAATAGCAGGTTTGGTATTTGATCCAGACTTGGGGAAAGTAAATGTTGCCACTCATACTCATCTGTCATCTTACAGAACATCATAGGCTGCTTGTGCCATGAGTAGAGGTGTGTACATAGTGTGTTTATTCATCAACAGGAGACTTTACCTTGTCCAGCAGTGTAAAAAAATGTATGTATAATTTTAAGTTGGATGCTCACATTGTTATCAACTCTACATATGATTTTTGGGCAATTTTATTATGAAGGCTATTTCTGATATGAAATGCAAGGCTCTAAAGATTTTTGTTTCTGTGTTATTTGTGTTCCCATCCACACTAAAATGCAAAATGGATATTTTTGGGCATCTCATCCACATGTAAACAGCATTTTAGTTTGCAACAGAGATTAGAGATTTTTAAATGGTAAATGGACTGCACTTATATAGCACAGTTTTTACACCTTCATGGTGCTCAAAGCGCTTTACAAAGCTTTACATTCACCCATTCATGCACACATTCATTCACCAGTGGGTTACTGCTGCCATGCAAGGCGCTGCCAGGCCCTACTGGGAGCAATGTAGGGTTCAGTGTCTTGCCAAAAAAAATAGAGAGAGGTAGAAAAAAAAATGACATTTCACTCTATTGTTACTTTGTGCACCTGAAACGTCAAATCCTGGTTATAAATCAGTGTATGACCTGCAGTAGACGGAGGTCAGCACAGACACCTTCAGGACACAGACCAGACCAGTGTTACAACCAAATCCACATAATCTAAAGAATAAACTTTGACAACCCAAACCAACACTTAAACTATTTCTTAACAAATCGCATCTGATTCCAAGCACTGCCACACTTAACATAATCATTCATACTGATTAGAAAATATTTGTCAGTTTAAGTTTATGAATGATGTTGATATTTGAGTCTTCAGCATGTATTACAGGAACAGGATAAAAGAAAAAATTACAAAAATACACAAGGATAATGAACGATGAGAAACCAGAAGGGGGTGACAGTATGTGCTGGTTCTCTAGTTGCATCATCTTAGACATGAGTTTAGAACTGAGCTGGCCTCACTGTGCCACTTAAAAAGTCCCTTTAATGACAATATGAAGGATAAAACTATCCGAGTTTTTAATCAGAAACCTCTCACAGTCCACATTTTGTCCATAAAGCTGAGTTAGCTAATTTTTCCCTGAATTATTACTAGTGTTTGAAGCAAAAATACCAAACTGTAACCAAGCAATAACTGTATTCTCTGGATTGTAAACTCCCTGTTAAGTTCCATTGCTTGCTGATGATGACAAAGCTGCAGAATTCAGCTATTTTTGTGGTCCTGAGGTGTAGACTGTTGTCAGAAACTGTTGAATTATCAAACAAACAAGACAGGAGAGCCGGGTTGCTTTCCCTGGAGTTCAGCGCACTGCAAGTCATCCTTCATGCTGGGCCAGTCTGGCTCTGTGAATGTGGAAGCAGGTGTGGTGGCAGGACAGTGGAAGGCCCCTCTCCGGCTTTGCCTTCACTGCTGCCCACTTGTTAATGAGTGGGCTGTGGGAAGCTAGTCCTTTGTGTACACTGTTATAAAGCACTCAAAGCCTCCAGGATGGCAGCAAGCTCACTCCTTGGCCCCAGGGCAATCTATGGAGAATAAGACACACCTCATGCTTTGTTTTCTTGCTCCACAGGATCCCACACCAGAGGAGAGCCACAGCATAAAAGGAGCAGTGTCTCATCCTTTCTATTAAAAGTATACCTCTAGTTTCACATTCTGTCAGGGAAGAAACTTTTTTTTCATGTACTGTTACTCTGTTATCGATGTGTGAAATTATAACTAAATTACTTATCTTACCCAAAATGCTGGAAATATTTAATTATTACGTAATTCTCAGTAACAGCTCTCTGTATACTTATATTGATTGTGACAGGCTACAATATTTCTAATGAATGTCTGCATAATTTTGCTCTACACAGAGGTCCCAGGAAATCAGGTAGAGCAGAATAACATTTCTATGACACCGTTAATCTTAGTAATATTTTAGCACTGAGAAGAGCAAGATGTTTATTTGTACTCATAATCATAATTGGTGCAAAATACTCGTTCAAGTCCAAGACGAAGCTGGAACCAACATCAGGACATTTCAAGGAATATGTTGGGGTCCTAACAGCGGGTGGCGTGAATTGGTGTAAAGTAGGATCTCATAGCATCTCCAAACTGCATGCCCCTCTCAAAATTTCTCATTTTCTGCGGATCGATAACAGTTTCTGTACAAGTTCATCAGGTTCAGCTCTGGTTTGCTTTGTTAACCTCCTGTTTTTCCATCACAGACCATTTTTTTCCAGGGTTTATTCAATTTATATTTAGGCTCTCAGAATTACACCCATACATTCATTTGACATTGTTATCAATATTTATCGCATTTATCGCGCAAACATACAGGATTTCACTGGTCAGTTACAGAGACAATAAGACTGCAGACCAAGAACTCATAATATTTTGGTTCCAATTACTATTGATTTTACAATTGGTTTGCAGCAGGATGTTGTTTTATTACTAATATATTTAATGTGCAAATCAATATGAACACTTGCTTGGCTCATTCATAGGAAGGCCATAAAATCAAAGATGTGGACTTTAAGCAGCTGCGGACACTTTCTGATCCTTCCAGTAAATGACTGCAGCAGACACTTTAATACAGCGGTCAAGGACCTGTGCTGCTGAATAAAAACAAAGAGGAGTCATTATACTATTGAGACACACACTTTAGCAAATGATTACCTTCACCCTGAAGCCACAACAGGTAAAAAGATGAGCATTTGGCTTGAGGTTCGTAAGCTGTCACATCTATAAGAGCTCTGCGAGTCTATTGTAGCAGGAGCTAACAGAAAGCCAGCTGTGGGGTTTATCGCAACAAAAGACCGTCAAATGTAAGTGCAATTACTGCCAGAAGCAATAAAACAGCCACTGCATTCCATAGCAACGGTGAGAGGGCGCCTAGGAACCTGAGAGCTCTGCCGGCCTTCCCGTGTGGGCCTCAGTTTGAGTGATGACGGCACAACATGATGGAGTAAGGCGTAGAGAACCAGACGGTGTGGAGTACATTTATAATCTGTAATTGATAATGTAATAAAGGCTGTGAATAGGCTCAGAGTGACTTCTCTCCATTTGCAGTCACTGTCATGGCAGGCTTGTGTTTTTCATGCCTGGATGGAGGTTGCTTGGAGATGTGGGTTCATTCTACCAAAATTACTAGTGCTTCTCTCTCTATTGCTCTGCTTTCTGTCAGCTCACTCTTTATCACAGACCACCTCTACCTCTTTTTTCGCTCTGTGGACTGTGTGACACGGAATTGACATGTAGGTTTGGAGGCAACATGATGCTATTGAGCTGTGATGTAAAGGTAGCTACCAGGCTTCCTAAATACATCCATGGTAGAGCGGGCATGGAGCAGGGGAGCAGGCAGGCCTCACCGCTGGGTTTAGCTCAGCTGTAGGCCTGTTAGATCAAATGAACCGCTCCATGCTTCTACACCAGCAAGGTCAAGCTGGGAATCTGCAGTGGAGGAGGTCACGTGACCATGTGGGATTTGAGGCTGCTGAGATGGAAGTCAACATTTATGAAAGCTGACAATGATTAACCATGTAGCAGTGTTTTCACATAGAACAGAAAATATGGACTTTCAAAGGGTTCATTGGCGTGACACAATACACAGTGCTATTATGTAATTGGAGACATTTGGATAAGATGCCTCAGACATATAAATGATCATTAAAACGAAACGGCGCACAGCTGTGTGAGTGAGTGGCACACATTGCCAATGGACTCTTCAGAGGCTGCTTGCTACTTGACAGTGTGTCTCGCTAAAGTGTCGAGGTTGGGGGGTGTTGGTTGTAGGGCTCTAAAGTGAGATGGAGGTGCACACTGGTCAAATCGAAGGGTAAAGTGGTAGCTTAGGCTGCACTCCTTCCTAATGCCCTACGGCACCTCCACCATTAGCATTCCCCACTGCGACTTGAGTTCATAAGACTAATGGAGTTGCTACCTGGGGACATTAATTGTGCGTGACACCACTCGGGGGCTTTTGTGCACTCACACTAATATCACTGCGCCTGCCTGACAAAGCGCCCGAAAAGATTACAAACAAACCCCAAATAACTGCCAGTGTTGTGTTGCTGTTTGACAGGAGAGTATGTGTGAGTTTGTGTGTGCATGTGGGGGTCATGATGGCTGGGGTTCACTTACAAGATGTTGAACAACCTTTGGAGCCCATGTGTCTGAAAAATAAGTGTCTCTCCCAAGTGCAAAGATGACTTCATCATCGCAGGACAACTCCCTGACAGTGTTACGGCTCACATCAAACTTCTTCTTCCCAGTGACACAAGTATGACATCATCCAATAAAAATGCAGGCCTGGCTGTAAGCACAGGCTGCATGTGAAGCCCCCAAGAGTGTCCTTAATTCACGGGAGCACAACAGGCAGGGACGTAATAGAGGAGATGGGAACCTGCAAAAGTTAAAGCATGTTAATGTACACTCAGCTATTAGTTTATAGGACCACCTTTATTATCTTATCCAATCCATTACAACAGCCCTGCATAAATCCCACATAATGCTTTGGAGGGTTTGTTGTATTAAACTGCACTGATGTTTAAAGAGCTGATGTTATGTCTCGCAGTGCCCAGAGTGCTAGAAAACATCGACTGGTATAAGATATTTTGATGTTTTTTCCAGCCAGTTTCTGGGTTATGGGGACCGTGGACAGTTACAAACGCAGATGCTCTTGACATAGAACTCTATTTGTTTCTACATTTTACCAAGAACTGTCAATGGTAAGTTCATAACATGGCAGCTTTTTAAAACATTTTGACACATTAACTGTCAGTATTATATCAGATACTGTTATTTTTGCATGTGTTTAACACTGTCAATGTGTGTATTTATCTTGATGAAGCAGTTATAACCGGTAAGGTATCTTAGGATGCTACGAAGGATAACATTCCCATTTCACTGATGATGTTCGGTAAAATACTTTTTTTTATTGATGTAGGTTAGGACTATGTATAATTAAAGGTGATGTGACAGATTATGAGCAAAAACACTCCTTAATAAGCAAACACTGATTACAGATGTGATCTGATCACAGATCTGCATTGCAGCTCTTGGGCTCTACAATTTTTGAAAACATTTTTTTATTTCTGGGGTGAAGATTATGAAATTATAGTGTTAATTAAAATGTTAACTTGGACTCTTAGGTAGTTATATTTAAGATTAGTTTGATATATTTATGTATGTGGGATATATGTGTGTTTACTTTCCCTTTGAAAATAAAAGTGATATAAAGATAATTAACTGTCACTCTGCCACTAAACATACCAAACTGACATTACATTACATGCAGTAAATGCAAAGGCAGTTAAAATACACATAAATGACATAGGCTAATATTTACTATTTAGCACTGCATAGTGGACAACATAGTGCAGTTTAGAACTCTAGGGCATACTTGAACCAAGGGACTGCATGGCAGCAAGATCAGTCAGTGTTGTAACTCTATCTGCTCTCAGGAAACCTATTTTGTAGTAAACTGTATCAGATTTTACAGATGTTCCCAGTGTTCAGATTATAGGTAACTCTTCACCGTTGTCTTGGGAGTATTTCGATGTTCCACAGAGTGTAAAGATTAAAAATAAAGAACTTTTGTGTTCTCAATGTTCACCACAGCAACTTTACTGAGGTAACTGAATGATTTAATATTTGTATATTGTATTTTGTTTTGGATTACATAAGAAACCATAGTATTGTAAACTGTTTATCTTCATTGCATATTACATATAATGTGATGATATCAATTTTAAATGAAAAAAAAAAGTTATTACATTATAGAGGTTAGAAGCCAGAAATGGCTGCTGCAAATACCTCACCTTAAAAACAAATAGATAATCATACACAAATCACAGAGACTAATAGAGACTGATCCAAATACAGGCAGCATTATGATACAAAGAAAAAGGTAAGGACAGGATCTTAAAGGTTGTAAATGTTAGGATAAAATACAGGGAAAATATATGAAATGCTATAAATTTTCTCTAATTAAGAGTCTGTGTCAGAATTTTTTTTAAAATATGAATTATGCAGATGTTGAAGCTGACCTGTAACTTCTACAACAAACGTCCACAATATAAATTTTAATATAATTTTACACCACCTTAAACACGATATCTGGTGAATTTTGGATCACTTAACAGTGCAGTACGCAATTCCAGAAACACTGGTGGCAATAGTCAAACAAACCCTGTCCTTCAATGCTCTTTCAGAAGCTTCACCCAACAAATCAAACTCATGCACGTGTATTGCAGTTGCACCTCATTGCAGATGTCATTGTATGAGCATGAATGCCCTAGTTAAACACTCCCTGTGGATCAGTTTGAGCCACTTTTTTCCCCTCATTTTCAGAGCAAGGACTCTCTACAAACATCAAATTTTACTTCAATGACCACACAGAACAGACAGCAGCAATTTTATTTGACAAAAAAAAGAGTCACTTTCTCTATCTTTAATTCACATGCAAAACATAGAAAAAGTGTTTAAAAGTGAATTTAGAATATGGAGGTGCAACATAAATAATTACTCTGAATTCCAACTTGATTTTATAAATTGTTATAATATTCTAAAGTAGGGCAGTACAGTGGCTATGAAAAACATATAATTCATTTTGTTTATTTAAGTCACAGTGCATCTTTAGACACAAACATTATGTTACAAAACTAATGAGATGCCCGCATTTCATTATTAAGATCCCCTGTGTATGTGTGTCACATGCTCCTAGAATTTATTGAGAAGAAAGGGGCAAAGGCTATGTGGCCTCACTCCAGAGAGTCAAACCAATTTACACTTCCATAATTACATTTGTATTTACATTAGGACACTGAAAGTTTGATTTGTCATTTCTGATCTATTTTTTTCACTTCCATTCTCTTCATCTCTGGCTGGAAAATCATTATCCCCCTTTGTCATAGCATGTAGTAGCAAGCCACAATAAAGCAGGAGTCTTGTAATGAATGTCAAAACTATTTCCATCAGATATTGTGAAATATGGCTTCAGAAGACCCATTCAAAGAGATAATATGATAATTTGATTTCTCAGATAGGCTGAACGGAAATGCCTTGTCTGGACATTTTGAAAAGCAGAATCCATTACTTATTCTTAATTCACCCTGGCATAAATTAAAGGATTTCTGCAGGCCATTAACTCATCCATTAATACCCAGGGTCAAGATTATTGAAGCTCAGGGTAAGGCAATATGAAGGGCTATTTCTTCAAGATGTGTCATCTAATGATTACAGTAGGGTTCTGAATTTGCTGCCATTAATTGTAAAATTATCTTCTCCTTTTGCTTCAGATAAACAGCAGGGAAAGATAATAGTCACACGGGTAGGTAATCCTGTTGCAAAAAATTAATTTCCATTTCATTTGTTTTGTTATGTTTCAGGCAATTTCAGGGCCGCGGTTGATTGTTTCAGAGGATATGAAGTGTAAGAGCAGGGGAAACTACTGAAAGGAGGTGTAAAATTAGGTTTGTGTCAGCACAAAATTGAAACCCGCTGAGCTATTTTTAATTTGGAGTGTTGGAGTGTATGATGAAGGTGGCTCCAAATGCAGAGGAGTATGAAGAGATAAAAACAGGGTGCAGACGCTCCGCATGTGCACAAATTGCTGTCCTGCTTGCCACAATAGACATAATATATACTTGTCCTAATTTGTTTCATGTGTCCCCGCAGTGAAACACAATTGTCACACAATGTGCTTTTCTCTTCTGTTTACTGAAAGCTGTAGTTTTTGCTCGGAATAAATCATCATGGAGACTTAACCTCCTATAAAAGCCATTTGTGTATGTTTGTGTGTTCAACAGCTCTCTACCGATTTGGGACCTGTGTAAAAGAAGATGAAATTAAGGCAAATAAAAATCATATTAAAGAATATTACAGCCTAACAGCCATTAGTCTACACCTTCCTGTCAGCTTTTGATGGATTCCTCACTTAGTTCAATGAATGGTCTAATGACATTGATAAAATCACATGCAACTAAATAGAAAGCCTGCGTGTGCCACTGATGCACATATGATACATATGCAGAGGGAAAATTCACTTAAAATGTTTACAGTTATTCATCCTATCTGAATTTTTACATCACGAGAGAAAATATAATGCAAACATCCCCCAGCAGAAATAAGAAATCCTGGGCATTAAAGCAGCTTATATTCCCTCTCTAGCTTCCTGGATCTTCAGCCACACTCTGACATACTAAGGAGAATTAATTTTACAAGCAGGGAGTTCCTCCTTATTGCTTCCTAGTAGTGCAGAGGCGTCTGGCTTCAAAAATGATTCTGACATACACATGCACAATAGATGAGCTGTACCGATGCTCACAGCCCATGAATACAAAGCTGGACCTGCAGCCAGTAGAGTTGAGTGGACTGGAAATCCTTCAGTATTCACTGACCTCTTTGCTATTTCATCCTCTCCCAACTATTTTTCTAGTTTGGGGAAAACACTTTCTATCACTGTCAGGTTGGGCAAGGATAAAAACTCTCTACTAGCGGATTAGTTGTCTGCCTGCTCCGCTGCTGTACTGCAGCAATAAAACACAACTCCCTTACCTTTAGTTTGAAAGCTGGATTGGGAATTGAATTTATTCTGTTTCATAATTTTCTTAGACAATGACTCCCACTGTGATAGATTATCAAATTGTGACCGAGCAGGTAACATAGACAGATGGAGAATTTACGGTGATAGTTTAGAATTACGATCCAAATGCAGGAGTTTTCTTTGCAGGACGAGGCTTAATAGAGAAACCTTTCTTTCCCTTGTTTCACACATATCACATTTGCTGAGCTCTCTCTGTTTGTTTGACTTAAAAAGTTGTATTGAAATGTGCAAATGGCACATTATGGCATATTTCTCCGCACCCAGCAACGTGACAGTGCAAAAAGATATGAAACCATTCAATCTATTTAATTAAGACAGCTTAGTAGTGGCACCCGGTTGCAGGGTGTTTAAGCTAATTACAGTATTAATTACAACATTAATTAAATGACATAATTGCCTTTCAAAACAATGACTCCTGTATCCCTGGTAAGGTAAAGGGTTAATTTACTGTGGAACCAGGCATGCATTATTTACATGCTTGGATGAATAATACATTTAAGAAGTGGGCTTATAAATTTACTGGCACAAAGAAAAGCAAAGCTTAGTAGCAAAGCAAGGCTGATTTAAATATCTGTCTTAAATGAATATTTCTTTGAGTTATGGTCACACCACCGAGGGGTAAATCTGTTTCTTTGGTATCTGTGGGGACTCAGGGGGATACATTTCACTGTGTAAAGAAATCACATGTGTAATTTCATTATCCTCAACTCTACATAGACGGAAGTTATGTATGATAAATTAAAATATTAGGTGCCAATGTAATCATGGATATAATTTCTGTGTTTGGAAAGAATCTTATACTGTCTGGTGAGCCATCGTTTACCTCGTCTGTTCTCTGGCAAAATAAGTCTTAAGTGAAAAATTTAGATAATGCCATTCAGCAAGTATTCAGCAGGTCACTCACTGCACATTATAAAATGAATACCTTCGTCAGCATTTGTATGAAATAGATCTCAACATTAAATATTTGTGTCGTATTCTCCAGGGAACAAGAATGTGCATGTGGATGAAAAGAAAAAGGAATATTTTTTTAAAACCCAGAGCCTGAAGAGGTAAATACATGCACACAAATAAAAAGAAAACAGTGGTAAAGGTAAAGCAAAGAAGGAGCCATGCTGAGCCACAACACTTTCAATTTCCATGGACCAGACATATGAAGAAAAAAAATTACATCTCAGTCTGACGAGTGACTAATCAAGGCGAGCGAAATGGTGCTGCAATAAATTACTCCACTGTGAAATAAACCACACAAACAGACTGATGATAATAAATGTAAATTATTTCTGGGGAGAAATTTTCCTGGTACATGAGTAATATGAACCATCAGGAAGGAGTCTTCCTTAACATTAATTACAGAAAATGACAAGTGAGCTGACAAGTAGGAAGGCTCATTATCTGAAAACATATTCACAACTTCGCAATTTGCGCAAGATGGACTCCAGCTAAATTAATCTCCTTTCTTTGCATGAGCCCCTTCTAATTTTCATGTTATTAACAGGTTTGCAGTATCACTCAGTGCTTGTCACCCTAATCAGGTTTTTCGGCGTGTTCGGGAAACCGTGGTGTCATTTGAAAAGGATCAGGCCTCATAATGTGCTCTCCATCACGCGTCTGAATCTACAAGGTTGCTTTTAATAAGGTTCCTTAATCATTTCTCCTTTTTGCTCAACTTTTGGCCTGGATGGCTTCTATTATCATCCTTTTCATGGAGAGGGACCATTAAAGGAAGAGCTGGCTTATCTAAGAACAAAATGCATGGAACAAAAAATTCATTGGGTCATTACACAATAGAAATTCCACAAATCCTACCATAATGCAAATGTGATTATGTATCATTTTCATGCATTTAACTCTATGTGTATATACTGTGAAAAGCAGAGAGGTACATCTCTAAATACTCCAGTTTGACATTTTACTGCAAAATTAAATGATGCAAACCATAAAAGGGGCCTTTTTGTCCAGACAAACAAAACAATATACATACAGCTCTGCAAAGTCAGCATGTATTAAATCACAATTAATGTAATCACTATTAAAAAGACAACTATAACTCTTAAAAGATTCAGCAATCAGTATATGCTACCCAGTGTCACATTATGCCCCTGTGCAGTATACTTCTTGCACTGCATTTAATTATTTATTTAATTGTGTATAGAAGACATTAATGCAATCCATGCAGATGTACTTCATAGAGCATGAGTAACCCTAAAAGTAAATTAAATTATTCATTTTTCTTTTCATTATTTCAGAACTCTTCCTAACACTTCTTCCTCCTCTCAATCCATCTGATATTTTTTACATATCAGTGTACACAGGGCACCAGCAATAACAATTGAAAGTAATGTTGTGAGTTTTGTCTGGCTTGAATTAATAAATCATAGCAAATATGAGATATCTGCATGTCCAAAATGTAATCTGGAAATTTGCTGTATTGCAAACCTAGTTTAATTCACAGGTAGCCTCATGATAGCTGAAGCAGAAATGCAATATGTCATGCAAAATTAGTTCAGAGAGAATAAGTTTCAGGGGGAAGCAAAATGTTATGAGGGAGTCCATAATGGCAGAGGCAGCTTTATCTGTGCAGCTCTCTCTCACACACTCTAATTACATTTCACAGATTGTACTACAATAGCTGCTGGTAACCTTTAGTGGATGGGCTTTTCAATAATGCAAAGTACACATTTTCATATCTATTTTTCCCACTGTGCTCCCCATTTATTAATTTGCTGAACACAATAAAACAAAGACTCGACTTAATGTGCTCCTTTGCTCAAAAAGGCACCCAACAAGATAAAAATACAAAGGCATCTTTCTGTAATGAGGAATGGGCTCGCATGCAAACCAACTGCATAATGTCTGACGTTTCCAATTTGAAAGGCCATTTGGTTAGTAACAGTAAAATGGGTGTAACATTCTTTTGTTTTGGAAACTTCTTTTTTGTATTTATCCCCCACTCTAAATAATTCATGTCCTTTTGTGCAATTTACCCCTGTAAACCCATATAAAACACTGCATCATGCACAGATAATACCCCAGCATACATCAAGTAGAGATTTAAAAACAAATATGTTTCACTTACAGTACAACTGTATATTGTTTGCTATTTATTTATATGGACACACTGCTAGAAGGAACCCAGCTGTCACATATTCTGGAGAGTTAGTGAGCTGACACTATTGTCTTGAGGCACATGGACACATCTGGCAACTACATTAGAAAACCACAGAAGGGTGAGGAGTTAGTAGTGGTCTACAAGTTGTTACTTCATTTGACTTGCAGCAGCCTTCACCAGATACTGAAACCACTTCCCGTGTCACATTTGACTTTTGCATGCATATTCATAAGCTCTGGATGCAGAGGTTAAACTTCACAGGATGCAATTTACATTTGCCAAAATAGTGAATGTAAAATGAAACATATGATCGTGGGGTGGCAGTACTGTAGTTTTATTCAAAGTTTAACAGAGGCGAGGAACACAGGCGTATAAAATGCTGTATCGTTGTGCTGTACGGTAATCTGCCAGTAAATATAACACCACACCAGGTAAATTTATGAGGTCATAATGGTACTAAGACATTAAAACTTAGGAATGTTCTTGAAAATACTGTTGGTGACATATGTACATGATATATATTTACCTATTAAATTCCTGTTTGAATTACGATATATGAAATGTGATATTAATAATAAACAACTTTATCCTTTTACAATTGCACGAGTTAAATACTGGCATTTTCTGTATATGTTAATTTGAAGGAAAAAAAATGTAAGTATGCAGTTGTAAATATCCATGCACATATAAAGTACATACACATATACATAAGATAGACTTGTTCATTACATGGTCAGTTATACATACTAAAATGCACAGTGAAATGTATTTTCATATATTCAGCCAATAGAAAAATTATAATTTTTATATACATATACATACAAAAGTATAAACTTTGTGTAGTTCTGATTGTTAAAGATGCTATTCATGACATATTGACAAACATCTTACTTATATAGTGACATTCTTTTGAAGTTGAAGTTTTCCTGAACTACTTCAATATTAGAACTGACATGTACTCCAATTTACCTGTGTTTGTTAGTAAATATAATACACTAAAGCCCCACCCTCACAGTCTTTTTACTTTTCCGACAATTGTGCTGTGTTTCACTCCGTTTGGTTACATACAATCAAGATTAAAAATATGGGCCTTTATATTATATATTTATATATTATATTATGTGTCCCCACCACAAAAAAGATGTGCCCCTATAGAAAAACTAGGATCTTGGCTTCATTTATGTTTAATTGTTCATTGATTGTAGGTAAAAACATTTGTGACTTAAGCATTTGTGAGTGATATGAAAGATATGTCATTGATGTCCTACAGATGGATAAAAGATGTATTTATGAACCACACAAATAAACCAGTTTAAAGTGATTTTTGCTCAACTGAGCAATACAGTAAGTATAAAACCAGATGATCAAACATGTATAAATGTTATGACTTGAGACATTACTTGGTGGAAAAGAAATTACTGATATGACAGAGAATATTTTTGTGGACATAAAGGTGCATGAGTACACTTGACCTTGTTAAGTTTTTTTACTTTTACATTGAATCTTCTTTTTTAATTTGGTTGAAAGCCAAATGTGTTCCTGCTTACATCTGCACACTAAAAGATCTACAGAGAAAGTGTAGGAACTAGACTTAAAGAGTTAAAATATATATACTACAGGTATAATCATAATAATAATCATAATAAGGTCACTGTATTTTATAGTCATCCAGACTAGATGGTTATTGCACATACATTCTATTGTACATCATCTCACTGCTGCATGCAGATTCTACACTGATGAAACTTGCTCCAAATCATTGTGTGAACTGGTATTCTGCATTTTATATTTATTTTCCCTAAGACGTTAAGCAAAGAATTATCATGGTACATTTTTGACAGTAGACAATGCAGGTAAAATTGAGCATTACTCTCAGTAATAAAAACTGGGTTGTGGCTGTTGGTTAAACACTTTGCCTCATACCACAAATAACTTGATCCAAATCAGCTATGGCAGCTGCTACAAGGGATTTTTAATTGAATGATTATTGTATTAAATAGTTGCTTTTAATGGAGCGTGCACCTCTGCAATTATTTCCGCTTTAAGAACCTGAACTCTGGGCAGGTCTTTGCAGCCACAGGCGTTTGGTTTGCTTCCAAATGAGTGGTCACTGTTGGTGTGAAATCAGCCTTTCACCTGCACGAATAGTAAGACCAAATAAGAAACATATAAGGATGTATATATTTAGAAAAATGTATAATATGTATACACATTTTTTTAATTGTTCTGAATTTCTTAACAGTTATACAAAAGCTTGGCAGTGCCTTGGACTTGGCTCTAACAACACTTAACAGATTCACAGCACAGAAGGCTCTTTCTGTCTCATTCTTTTACACGTACAAAAAAAGAAGTCTAATAACTACTAATAGAACAAATCTGAGTAACTTCCTTAATCCTGTGATATTTTTCTGTGATAGGATCAATATTTGCCAGAGCAGTTCCCTTATCCAAACAATGTGATGAAAT
The DNA here is from genome assembly GCF_902148855.1 of Sphaeramia orbicularis. Taxonomy (NCBI): domain Eukaryota; kingdom Metazoa; phylum Chordata; class Actinopteri; order Kurtiformes; family Apogonidae; genus Sphaeramia; species Sphaeramia orbicularis. The sequence goes on from NC_043965.1 coordinate 33,271,622, forward strand.
ATTGAATGTATGAAAGAGGTGATAATGTTATCCACAGTCTTTTCTGAAGCCAAGCACGATCCCAGATTAGAGAATCGCTTATGAAAGATTCTGTGTTGTCTGAGATTACATTTAACCTGACATCAGAAAGATGCAAATCCTGCATGATCAAAAACTATTGTAGAGGAACAATCGCTATTGAAAGTGCCAGTGAGGCTCTTGTTTTAATAATACAAAAATATTTATGCATACAAATAAATTGTAATAGTCACATTTCTTAACTGAAATTCAATGTTTTTTAGACACATGCCAGGACACATCATATCATATGAAAAATACTTCAATACAGCAAAGTCCAAAGCTACAGTAATGAAAGAAAAAGTGACATAGTGTAAATAAAAAAGGTCACATATGGCAGTTAACTGGCACAGTTAGGTGAAATATGGCATTTCACATATTTTCACAATGGGAGAGAATTATTCATTTGGCATGGAATTGAAATGGGCATTGACTCAGATAAGGAGAGCTGAGAGCCATACATGGTCATGGCAAAACATTAAAAAGTTTCAGTTATAAAATAATGTTTATACAAAGACAATTGTGGCATTAAATCAAAAAACAGACTTATCTTGTAGTTTACTTTAAATGTTTGCTTAAAACTAGCTTTGCAGTGTATTTATGGCTGTTTCCACTTGCAATAGCCATAACATATGGACCTTGTTTTTTTTTGTTTTTTTTTTTAATCTACCTTATAGCACCTGTATATATCCTTATTTGTTGTACATGGGCCATTCCACCGAATGGCTGCCATTTCCGTCCCCAGGACATTATATGAATAAATGTGCATGAAAATCAACTCTAAAATACATGTTACTGTTAAGCAAAGTGTCCTGCACATTGATCTAATTGCAAATTTCAAATATTTATTTGAAAACATTAATAAAAACTACCTAGAACACTGAAAAATAGCATGTGTTGCCTGTCCCCATTCTCTAATGCTACACTTTACCATGAAATACAATGATTAAAATACTTCAGAAATGTTTTTTTTTTTTTGCATTGTTGTGTGGCTCCATATTCCATCTATGCTTTAAATACATTTTTTTCATGAGAAATCCATAATATTTTTTTGAAAATATACATTTTAGTCATGTCCCTGGGTTCTCACTCAGTCCTGTTACCCTAACACATTCTCCCCTCTGAAAAATTTGGAATATTCCACAAGTCCCATGTTCAGCAGGAAGTTACATCAGCTGGATTTTCTGAAGGCCATGGGAAGGTCAAAACAAAGTTCTTTCATTTTTTTTTCTATATATTTGATGATATTGTAACTGTGACTGAGAAGGTTAATCTCAATGCTCAGTCCTGTTACCAAAATTATTTCTTAGATGTTATTTGTTTATCTTAAAAATACATATTTTTTGCAAATCACAAGAATGTGCTCAGTGTCATCATGCTATTACCATGAATGCCATGTGGCTGTATTTCATGAACTTGCTAATTTTGTGCTAAAAATTCATTCCTGTTACTTTCAGTCCTGTTAATCAAATAAAGAGTAACAGGACTGAGTAACAGAAACGGGAGTGAGTAGCATCCTCTGGTTTATTGATTTATTAGTGAATGTTACTCAATATAATACTATCCACTTGATTTTAAAGTTTTACAGTTGAAATTATTATATTCATTTGTCTAGTTATGTTATAGTATATAGAGCAATCTGCACGTGTCTGTGCAACCTCTAAATATTAATTAATTTGCATAAAATTTGGACCGAAGTAATTTGGCCTGATATGGAACCAAATGCAGGGTTCTAATCCAGAGAATCTGAAAAAAAATTTTTTTGGACCACTCTAACACACACACACACACACACACACACACACACACTCACACTCATTCCTGTTACCCAGTGTTCATTCCTGTGACTAAATAACTTTTTCTAAAAAACAAAGATAAACCACCGGATTTTTTCAATTATGTGCAGTCCATTCTTTGTCCAAGTATTTAATGAATTGTATCATAAAAATTTTGATAAATTTGAGGTTTGGGTCTCCTTTAAAACGAAAAAATGACTTTGCAGTTTTAAGAAAATTACAACTTGCGTGCATATATAGCGATTTTTTAGTCACAAATATTAATTATTTTAACATGTAATCAACCATTTCTTTAAAATAAACACTTTGTTGAGAGGAAAACAAAGGAATTAGTTGACAAGCTTTTAAGTGTGCTTTTTAAATGTCACATGAGTTTTGGTAACAGGACTGAGAAAAATGCAATCATGCTCCGCTTAAAAACCTTGTAAAAAATTAAATAAAGTTGCCTGAGATGCACCAATACACATTTTGAATAATTAAATATATGTGTTATTAGATTCAGTGTTGAAAAAAGATAAAAAATGAAGTTTAATTTGGAAGAGTTATAACAAGCAAATGGCACCCATTCGGTGGAATAGCCCACATATATCTCATCATAGTTAGCTTTGTATATTTCAGTAGTTCTAGTTGTACTTTCGTAGCATATGTGTATTTAATATTTCATTCTGGAGCTTTTGCACATGCCTATATTTTTTTTTAAGTATTTTGTGTGATGTTTTTATACTGTCCTTTTTGCTCTGTGTTTTGCTGCTAAATAAAACAGAGCTCCTAAACTGATTTTCATTGTTCCTGTGACAGTGACAATAAATATCTATTCTATTCTATTCTATTCTATTCTATTCTATTCTATTCTATTCTATTCTATTCTATTCTATCCAAAACCCCATATGCAAACTAAATAGCTATACTGTCATTTCAGGTACATTTGATGTGGATCTCTACAGAGACAAATGAAAATACTACTTATAAAACAGGTCATACATGGACACAAATACACCAACATTTCCGCATTTCACTCTATCATACAGAAGTTCTTTTAAATTCGTACATGCACACAAACATTTTTCACTTCTGGTCTTGTATATAAAAGTCCAACTGATGTAAATGATACTCAAACTCAGTCACTGGAAGCGAAAAGCAGATTTTCAGTCTACGTTCAGAAATCACCAGTGTATTCACATGGCTGCAAGGCTACTGTGACGTGCAGACCTTGCATATATGCAAGAATGTATATGATGTACATAGGGCACACCCTGTGGCAGCATTAGAGGATAGAAATCTGCAGGTGCTGGGAGGAACGCGGGCATCAGTTGTCAGCTAGTTCAGCGACACAGGATCATGTGACCACAAATGTCAGAACAAGACCAAGGCTTTGGATAGAAATATGATGTTCATGATAAAGGAAATAAAGCCTGCATGCAATCCATTTAGTCACAGATTGAATTATTAAGATACTGGTCAAATCAAACAGCTTTTAAGCAGATACGAATAGCTGGAATTATGTATAGTTTTTTTTTTTTTTTACATTTTCAATATTGCAACAATCACATTTAATTAAAATATTTAAGGTTAAGTGACCAAGTGGCCATGTCAAAAGGTGGGGTGGTTGGTTGCATAGGGGTACCATTAAAAGCACAGACAATATTATTTCCTTCCTACATATCATTGGGTTAGACAGGACCCATTTTTCATTTCACTGTCTTTGATTTAATAATGCACCCATACCCTGGAAAATGAGGAACACGAGGGATCGCTTTCTTACTTTTCTCTGAAGTTGGCTTGTCATCGCTCTCTCACCTCTTTAACAGTGCTACCCAAACTTAAGTCCACCCTCTCCCGAACCTCTCCAAAATCCATCACCACACATCTCTGTCAGTGCTGCAGAGACTCAGAGTCGGGTGCACTGAGTTGTCCAAGCTCACCCAAGCACCAGTGGACCTCCGATGGGGAAATGCTTGGCTGCAGAGAAACCTGCACGAAATTAAATTCTCCACTTGGCTGACTAGGGTGACTCGTCCTGGTCTGCTGGCCTGTTCCTTCATTATTCCTGGGCTGATAACTGACTGAACGGGATGTCTTGTCTGTTTAATGCCAGCTCAGCTGCTTCATGGGAGGAACGGGCTTGTCACTCTTCGCTATAACACACTGTATTACCATCTCCACTTCATTTATTTGGCTCAGATTTTGTACGCCCGTCAAGCCACCCGTCCCCCCAAAGACACTTGCAATTCACCACTGCTCAACCTTCTGCATCTTTTAGGAAACAATTCAAAATAACCTGTCTAAAATTTTCATTAAAATGTCATTTAGATGTCACACAGATGATTTAGATTGGAAACAATAAAGGTGACCTTAATTGTAGTTTTTCATACACCATCTAGTTCTCCATAGATAGCACTGGATGGCTGATTTCCTTAATGTGAGTTTTTATCAGCAGATTAAAACT